>NC_141004.1:42909440-43509440 GCF_052327205.1 Somniosus microcephalus | reverse complement strand
TCCTGTAAAATGATAATATCTATATCTTTAGTTTCATCTATGAACTCTGGGGTCCTACTCTTCACGTCGAGCACCGAAGAGTGTAGACCTTGGATATTCCTTCCCCCTCTTTCTCTCTCTCCTTCCCCCTCTCTCTCTCTCTCCTTCCCCCTCTCTCTCTCTCTCCTTCCCCCTTTCTATCTCTCCTTCCCTCTCTCCCTCTCTCTCTTTCCTTCCCACACAGACAGACAAACTCATTTATATATAAAAAAATATTTTTTCTTTTTTCATAACAGCATGCCCTCAAGAAAACATAGCAGACTTGGACGCACCACTTCTGACTGGCGATCTCCATTAACAAAAAACGAAGTTAAAGAACCACCTCCTGGGTGCTTAGGAAGAGTTCTTCAATCTCAACAGTCTCAAACAGATTTATAAACATGGCACAGGGTTCTTGAGTTCCCTCGGCACCACCGGGCACTCCAGGTAGTATCGATATATATAAAACATGGTGTCTGTCTGTCTGTCTGTCCGGGCTTAACTCAAAAGTTATAGAGCATACCTGCACATATGTTATATCAAAAGAAAGCTTATGATTAGGGGGGTATCATAGGCATATTTACTTTTTGATCAGACAAAAATTGTTCGGACACTATACGAAAAACATTAAAAAAACTGACAAAATCCGCTCATTAGCGGTTGACCAATCCTACGGGGAATCCACTCATTAGCGTTGAGTGACGTGAAGGTTGACCAATCCTATGGGGGGGAGCGCGCTGCATCACGGGGGGTGTTTCATGGTGTGTCTGGGCGGGGCCTAATCCTGCAGCCTGTCGTTAGTGCCTCACAAAATGGCGGCCGCCCTTCTTCACCCGCAAAATCTCCCTCCGGCTCTCACCTTTTAGTAGGGGAGAAGCTGCTTTAAATTAGACTCTTCATCTCTTTTGTTTTTCTTTTCTCTGGCCAGCTGCGCGGGAAAACAGACAACCATGCGGCCCGAGGGACAACGAGGGTGGGAGCAGCAGCGGCGGGCCACAGCGGGAGCTGAGCTCGGGTGAGTCGGGCCGGGCCTGAGGCGCTACGCCGCGCGCAGGGGCTCCACTTCACCGGAGCGGCAGGGCTCCATCGGGCCGGGCCTGAGGAGCTAGGCCACGCACGGGGGCTCATGTCGGAGCGGCAGCTCAGCTCAGGTGAGTCGGGCCGGGCCTGAGGCACTAGGGAGGGAGAGGGGAGGGAGGGAGAGAGAGGAAAGGAGGGAGAGACAGGGGAGGAAGGGAGAGAGGGAGGGAGAGGGAGGGAGAGAGAGTGGGGCGGGAGGGGGAGAGAGAGCGGCAGGGAGAGAGAGGGGGGAGGGAGAGAGAGAGAGTGAGGTAGGGAAAGAGTGAAGGGGTGGGAGGGGGAGGGAGAGCTCGCCTTCTTCCTTCCTTCCTTCGGCCGCCGCAATTCAAACTTCCCGCCGACCTCACAAAATGGCGGCCGCCCTTCTTCACCCTCCGGCTCTGAGTCCAGCCCCTTCCCCGGGGTGTCTTCCTTTCTTCTCTATCTCCTTCCCTCGCTCTCTCCTTCCCTCTCTCTCTCTCCTTCCCTCTCTCTCTCCTTCCCTCTCTCTCTGTCTCTCTCTCCTTCCCTCTCTCTCTCTCCTTCCCTCTCTCTCTCTCTCTCTCCTCCCTCTCTCTCTCCTTCCCTCTCTCTCTCCTTCCCTCTCTCTCTCGCTCTCTCCTTCCCTCGCTCTCTCCTTCCCTCGCTCTGTCTCTCTGTCTCTCTCTCCTTCCCTCTCTCTCTTTGTCTCTCTCTCCTTCCCTCTCTCTGTCTCTCTCTCCTTCCCTCTCTCTCTCTCCTTCCCTCTCTCTCTCTCTCCTTCCCCTTCCCTCTCTCTCTCTCCTTCCCTCTCTCTCTATCTCCTTCCCTCTCTCTCTATCTCCTTCCCTCTCTCTCTATCTCCTTCCCTCTCTCGCTCTCCTTCCCTCTCTCTCTCTGTTCTTCCCCTCTCTCTCTCTCCTTCCCCTCTCTCTCTCCTTCCCCCTCTCTCTCCTTCCCCCTCTCTCTCCTTCCCCCTCTCTCTCTCTCCTTCCCCTCTCTCTCTCTCCTTCCCCCTCTCTCTCTCTCCTTCCCCCTCTCTATCTCTCCTTCCCCTCTCTATCTCTCCTTCACCCTCTCTCTCTCTCCTTCCCTCTCTCTCTGTCTCTCTCTCCTTCCCTCTCTCTCTCTCCTTCCCTCTCTCTCTCCTTCCCTCTCTCTCTCCTTCCCTCTCTCTCTCGCTCTCTCTTTCCCTCGCTCTCTCCTTCCCTCGCTCTCTCTCTCTGTCTCTCTCTCCTTCCCTCTCTCTCTGTCTCTCTCTCCTTCCCTCTCTCTCTCTCCTTCCCTCTCTCTCTCTCTCTCCTTCCCCCTCTCTCTCTCCTTCCCCTTCCCTCTCTCTCTCTCCTTCCCTCTCTCTCTCTCTCTCCTTTCCCTCTCTCTCTCTCTCTCCTCTCCCTCTCTCTCTCTCTCTCCTTCCCTCTCTCTCTATCTCCTTCCCTCTCTCTCTATCTCCTTCCCTCTCTCTCTATCTCCTTCCCTCTCTCTCTCTCCTTCCCTCTCTCTCTCTCCTTCCCTCTCTCTCTCTGTTCTTCCCCCTCTCTCTCTCTCCTTCCCCCTCTCTCTCTCCTTCCCCCTCTCTCTCCTTCCCCCTCTCTCTCCTTCCCCCTCTCTCTCTCCTTCCCCCTCTCTCTCTCTCCTTCCCCCTCTCTATCTCTCCTTCACCCTCTCTCTCTCTCTCCTTCCCTCTCTCCCTCTGTCTCTCTCTCCTTCCCTCTCTCTCTCTGTCTCCTTCCCTCTCTCTGTCTCCTTCCCTCTCTCTCTCTCTCTCTCCTTCCCTCTCTCTGTCTCCCTCCCTCTCTCTGTCTCCTTCCCTCTCTCTCGCTCTCTCCTTCCCTCTCTCTCTCCTTCTCTCTCTGTCTCTCTCTCCTTCTCTCTCTGTCTCTCTCTCCTTCCCCCCTCTCTCTCTCTCCTTCCCACACAGACAGACAGACTCATTTATATATATAAAAATTATTTTTTCTTTTTTCATAACAGCATGCCCTCAAGAAAACGTAGCAGACTTGGACGCACCACTTCTGACTGGCAATCTCCATTAACAAAAAACGAAGTTAAAGAACCACCTCCTGGGTGCTTAGGAAGAGTTCTTCAATCCCAACAGTCTCATAAACAGTTTTATAAACATGGTACAGGGTTCTTGAGTTTCCTCGGCACCGCCGGGCACTCCAGCTAGTATATAATGATATTACGTAGGACAGGCCTCCCATTTGTCACAATTACCAACAAACAATGAGCTTTATAAATCAACGTATGCAAACCACATAGTACTGCTGGTACACAGAAAACACAAAGTAAACATCGCAGCATTATATATTTTTCCTCACAGGAGACAGAAGAACGGGTGTAGATGGAGAACATCTGCACTGGTGCAAACCTGATTAAGTTGGTCGAGCTGTTCAAATATCTGGAGAGTAAAACAGCAGCAGATGGTGTAAAGAAATTAATTCCTACATACGAGCTGCCCCGGGTTTCTAGGCCTACAGTTACAATGCTCCGACTCACCTAATGACTATGCAATTTTAACCTCGGTCATTGAATTTCTACAGAATCCATTCTGCACTTCAGTACAGACTGTTGTCTGCATAAATGATATATACATCGGTTATATGGACAGCTGCTTGGTCTGAAGTGTAGAATCTGTTCTCTGGAAATGCAGACACTAAGTTACAATTACAGAATTATTCGATGAATCAAAGCACTCTAACAAGGCCCACTGTAGGTTGGCATGAGACAGATGTATCGGGGTGATTAACAGATTTCCAGTTGAGAAAGGTGAAAATGCTAAAATTATTTGTCCTGCCTGGATCAGAAATATGGCCAACATTAAGCATATTAGAACTAAAACCTTGTACTTTCTAATCTTGTGGCATAAATGCTTTTCTCCATACTGTAAGTAAACACAGGCACTTCATTTTTAATTTTGATATATAATAAAATGGTTTGTCGGGCCAAAAGGTTTTTTCGAAGTGAAATAAAATTGTAACAGACGGTCTTTCACTGATAAGTGGACATGGAATGTGCTTTGATATGCTTTACTAAAAGGCAGCAAGCATTTGGAAGCAAATGTGCTTTCAAAAGGAACTGTTTTATTTGCAAGCTGCTTTGTGATGGAGATATTTCAAGAGCTGGATGTCGGATAGTAGATAGTGACAGAACAAATGGTTGTGACTGCAGGGGGTAGTCATAGACAACAGAGATAAACAAACCCATTAGATTTGCAGACTTCGGGCTGGATTTAACTCACCGAGACGCGTTGGGGGCGGGACTGCTGCCTTCCGGGTTCTAGTCCCGCCCCCAGTGATGTCTGATGAACAAACACTATTTTGCCTTGATTGGCCTTGTTAAGCCCACCCTGCGTGCTTGCCGGCCAATTAAAGGAAAGCCGGTGTCAGATGACGTCAGTTGATGATGCTTCATCTGCCGGTTTTCTTAAACGCATATGCACCACACTTGTTTGACAGATGATTTGACAGTGTTTGACAGCATTGAGGTGCTGTCAAACACTAACAATCACTGTCCAAAGGTGAGCCCTTGCACCCAGGCTCTCCAATTACTCTCTCCTTAGGATAAAACAGATGGCAGCTGCAGCTGAGATTGCAGAAGCCATCTGTCACTTCTCCCGATGAGATGAGCCTACACAAATACTTCACAGCTTGTCACCTGCAGAAACATCTAACCACATTAAAAATTACTTTCACAACATGGCCTTACCTCTGAAACTAACCAGTATCCCATCGCTTCCCTCACACCACGTCTGCAGCTGTCATCCAAATACCAACATAACAATAGACCCACAGCACACCTCACCTACCCTGGCGGGATTCCCCGATGTCAGGAAGCCCGCAGCAGCAGTCAAAAAATTTGAAAAAGCCTATTCACAGGCAGTTAAGTGGCTATAATCCTCTTCCCACCGCTAGGAGTCGGTTCCCTGCGCAAATCAGGGACCCAACTCCCAGGAAGATTGGTTGGAGGTAGGTTGGGAGTGGGTTTGGGACCCACTCCCATTTTTTGGGATTTTTCCAGCAGTCCCGCCTCCTCAGGGCTGGTAAAATCCAGCCCTTCATGTCTACAACAAAACAGGCTACAAGGTTGTAGAATGACTTTTGGTGACTAAAGGGGAGGAGTCAAACCTTTGAAGTTCTGAAATATAGGATGCAACGTAACATGTGAAATGTGACCAAGTGGTTTACTGCCACTTCTGTAAACTTTTGTGAGTGAATGAACAATTTTGGGCTTTAATAAAGGCAGCTAATGGATAACCACACAGGATGTGTGAGTGTGAAAGTTTGACAGCTCAACCAACTTAGGTCAAACATTAAAAGGAACGTCTCACAATCTCTGAATGATTGATTTACTGAAAAAGGCAAGGACAACTGTATAAAAATCTAGTGACTAAAAATATCAGCACTGCAGTTGGAAGGAGGGGCCTGGCTGATTGTCTCAACTCGAAGGGCTGCAGTCGAAAGGTGAAGAGCTGCAGTCAAAAGGAAGTGGCCTACAATCAATGCTGGACTGATCATCTGCAGTGGTTGTATGTATGATTTCTTGCACCATTATTGGTGTTCTGCTCGAATAGTGGTTGGGATTTGAATCTGTCTTAGGAACAATAAAAGGTTAAAGGCAGAACCCGTGTGTCTGGTGTAATTTCTCATAAGTCTCAAGTCCGAACTCTATAACCTGTTGGAAGGGGTGAGGGATACTTCCACATGTCCTACAAAACAGATGGGCCTAGAAATTCAGTTGCGTTTGCGCCCACTTATTGGCTATAAAGTGGTTTGCGCCTGAAGTTTTTTATCGCCCGAAATTCAGATGGACCCTAACATCGGCGTTAGCCGGT
Source organism: Somniosus microcephalus (assembly GCF_052327205.1). Taxonomy (NCBI): domain Eukaryota; kingdom Metazoa; phylum Chordata; class Chondrichthyes; order Squaliformes; family Somniosidae; genus Somniosus; species Somniosus microcephalus. The sequence goes on along the minus strand of NC_141004.1, from coordinate 43,503,550 downwards.
AGCGCCGCGCCGGCACCGATGACGTCATCGGTGTGCGCAGCGCCCCGGTTGCAATGCTATTCCGGCCCGATGGCCAAATTCAGTTACGGCCGCCTCGCCCGTGGCAGCCGCAAACAGCGTTTGTGAAACGGGGTCTTGCAGCTCCGAAAGGCCGGCGCATAAAGGTGGAGCGGCGGCCGGCCGCTTTCCCGGCGGCCGCCTGCCCGCACCTCCCTCCCCGGACTCCTGCACCACCCCCCCCGCGGCATTGATGTCTGATTCCCGCGAGCCCGGCACTTCTCCGTGGTGCCGGGCTCATTTGCCGGGGGAATCCACCGGCGATCTGACGGCTGCAGGCAGCTCCTCCTTAAGAGAAGGAGGAGGCCTGCAGTACCCCAGCCTACCGCACCGCATCGGGTGCCGCAGCGGGAGCTGGACGCCTGAAAGTGACATTCATCGCCCCAGCGAGGCGGCCAAACCCTGCAATAGCGCCCGCCGCCGTCTTGGCCCGTCGCAACTGAATTTTAGGCGGGCGCTACGGGAATCCTGGCGAGCGCAAAATTTCGGGCGCAAAAGACCTGGCGGGGCCATACCGAATTTCTAGGCCATGGACTTTAAAAAATATACAATGAGAACAGAGCATCAGCACATCAAGCTTATTTCTTCACTGACTCTTTAATCTCCTGAATTAGGTAAAGAACCAGGAGGCACTAATTCCAGGAAGATAAAGCTGTGAAATTTATTTGTGACACTATCGGATATTCTGGTGAAAAGCTAGATGTCAGTTTAGCAATTACAGTCCTACATTATTCAACCCTGAGCAACTTCATTCTACAGATGACACCATAGGAACTGTCACATCTACAGACTACATGGTTACTTGAGTCTATTCTTATCCTTCTAATCTTCAATCCCATTTTTCACCCAAAATGTAACTCCTTTAAAAATGCCCTTTAATAACTGTATAATTAACCATAACATTTACTGGCGGGAGTCTATACTACATACTAATTACTATTTTCAGAGGAAACTAATCCCTCATCACCCAAGACAGCATGGTTAATTTATTCAACATCCGTGGCCAGACATAGGCAGAGTTTTTGGTCTGGCATCTGTGTTGGATTTCAGGAGTAGAGTGGGCAAAGCAGTTGGTGCCATTTTATTTGTTGTATGGTGTTCAGGTGTGTTTACTCCCAGGTTCAGGTTTCAGGCAAAGGCCTGAGGTGAATTCGGGCCAATTTCAAGTTTAGGAGCTTGCCATAGTTAGTATTTCAAATGTATATGGAAGTAATGAATTAATAACCAAACCTAATAGGCTGGATTTTACCAACCTCGGCGGGTCCATGACAAGCGATGTCAGTGGCGGGTCGCAGCTCCACTACCGGCTCCAGCCCACTCTGTAGAATGATTTTCCCATGATTGGGCTTATTAAGCCCGCCCAACGCGTTTGCCGGCCAACTGAAGGAAGCGGGTCTGATGATGTCATTTCATGATGCGTCATCAGCCGGTTTCCTTAAAGCGACCATGGCCAACTTTAATTTGACGGTTGTGCTCTCAGTGTTCTACAGCATTCAGGTGCTGCAAACACTGACAAGCACTGCACAGAGGTGCAGGCCTGCACCTAGGCTCTCCCATAACTTCCTCCATATGCAGGGAGGTCCTCTTCCCTTCAAATGGGTGGAGAAGACCTCCCTAGGAGATCAACACAGCCTGGTTGCACATTGCACAGGAGGGCACAAGCAGGGATGTGGTCAGGAGGACCTGGGTGCAGTGCCGTAAATGCTTCAATGATCTCAGTAGATCACAAAACATTAGTACAAAGCCACACTCAACCTCATCCTGCTGTGTCTCTCATCACATCCCCATCACTCTGCCTTCCCTACCCTACTCCTGCACATCCTTGCTCACACCAACTTACCTTGCACCTCCACCCATCCCTCTCTATCTATATTATCACATCCCCATCTCACTCGCACTCACCCTCATCCTAATGCAATCATATCAACTAACAACACACAAGAGAAGGCACTTGGGTGTTTTGTGCAATGTTCATGTGAAGTTTCTGTTAATATGGTGTCAATCATTGAAACCTTTATTTTCAACACTTTACGTTCTTGGACAGATTTGTGTGCACCTTTGGAAGTGGCTTAGTGAGTTGCAGTGAATGGTGAGACATAACGGTATCCCCCACAATGGCCATGAGTGTGAAAGGAATGGCTTGGACATTGTAGGGATATTTTACGGTGTTGGTGTGGTGTGGTGCCAACCTGGCGCATCATGGGGCAACCAGGTGTGCAGCATCAAGTGAAGTAAATCTGGCCATGGTGAGGCCATCCCTGGCCTCCTGGGCAGCAATATGCTCAAGTGCTGATGCACTGTGTCCTGGTGATGCTGGTGTTGGGGCTGATTGTGGTGGGATTCTGAGGACCAAGGTGAGAGAGTATAAAATCAGGTAGCAGGTGAAGTAGAGATGACAGAAGCGATTTGTTAATGGTGGGAGAGGTCATGAGGTCAGACTGGATGGAGACTTGGGTAAAGACTTGCAGCATTCTGAATCTGTAGTGGAAATGCAGTTTAGAGAAGCTAGTGGTTATGGGAACATTTCTCAATCAGCTGGGAGCTTTGACTTTTCATTTGAAGCTGTCAACCCATCAGCTGAAACAATGGTCACTGACCTCCCACCTCAACTTCACAGATGAGGTCTAGGCACAGCGCGAAACCTATGAGCGACCTGTCAAATTTAAAAAGCTGGGAAAAAAGCATTGTTAAGTGGCTGTAAATAAACCACTAATGATTTTAATTGCCTCCCCCGCCTCTGCGTGTCGGGTCTGCTCAGCGCTGACAGGCCCAACATTTGGTAAAGGCACGTGGTGACGGGTTGACAGCAGGGTTCCGACCCGCTGTCAAAAAAAAACATTTTCCCACCCGACCCGCCACCAATCGCGCCCGCTGACCCCCTGCAAAATTCCCCCCCAAATGCTTTTCATAGGGGGATTGCATAGGGGTTGTGTGACAGGGATAATATGGGAAAACCCTCGTACAGTGGCAGCTACAGGCATCATAGATTTTTTTTTCTTTGTTCATCCTCAGGATGTAGGATGGCTGGCAAGGCTGGCATTTATTGCCCATCACTAGTTGCCCTGAGAAGGTGGTGGTGTGCTTTCTCTTGAACAGCTACCGTGCTGTTTGATAAAGCTGAGTGGCTTGTTCAGCCACTTCTGAGGCCAGTGTTAAGAAACAACCACTTTGGTGTGGCACAGGAATCATACATAAGCCAGACCAGGTAAAGACAGCAGGTTTTGTTCCCTAAAGGACATTCGTCAACCAGCTGGGCTTTTACGACAATCTGATGGCCACATGGTCACAAATGTAAAAGGAGTGTGAACATAATTAACATTGAAACATCCTTTGGAAGTGTTTATAGCTGACAGACATACTGGGGTAGAGTTTCTGTTTTGGGGGTAATCGGTGATCTGGGTGCAAATTGTGCCCAAAATTTCATTAGTTTTGAGAAGTTATTTTTTCACTCAAACTTAAAGTCGTCCCTGAACCAGTGCAATTGGGCAGTGTTTTAGAATGTAACTTTTTTTTAAAATTTCGCTTAAAATATTTTCCTTGATATATTTAAGAGTGGTAACTTGGTGCAGTTTGATTAATACAGCTGAAAATGGGTTTATCACAAAAAATAAGCATTTTTAATCGGAGTGTCTCGTCCACTACCTGTGAGTAATCCGATTTTAAATAACTGAAAATGATTTAAAAAACTATACAGAACCATTTGTAGTTATATTGAATTACAGTAGTCAGTTCTTCAGTTAATTAAAAGAAAAATCTAAATCTTTTAAAACGTGCCCAGTAGTGACCTCGCGCCTAAAATAGCCAGCTCAATTTTAAGAGCCTCCTCGGAGGCTCACAAACGAGCACAATTAGCGGAAACTCCCACTGGTTATTAATTTGAACTGGGTGCATGGCCAGTTTTGTGGGCAGGGCCGGTTCCTAGCACGATGTGTTTTAAACTAGTGTAAAAGATTGCAGAAACTCAATTTGTGCTGGACATAATTTGCGCTTAAAATTCCTCTATCTTTTGAACTGGTTTGGCCGATTTCTGGCGAATAGTGTTGAAAAAACAGCCCCACCGAGTGGAAACTCTAGGCCACTGAATTTAACAATAAATAGATTGTGTAATATTGATATTTTAAGCGCCTTGGGACGTTTTACTATGTTAAAGGTGGCATATAAATGCAAATTGTTGTTGATGCAGTCTATGGATTTTTTTGCAGCCATTCCTTTACAAATCAGTTAGTACTTTATTGCAAGTGCTTGTTAAATTACTTATAAAATACTGGTAATATACACTGGATTTTTATCAAATTATTCATCCAAACCAATGGACTTTGTATTGTTTTACAGAGTTCACCGAATCACAATATAAAACAAACCATCAACAACTGACTCCTTGTGTCAATCCCATCAATTCTCTCGCACAATATTCATGAGCTTTTAACATTTAATTTGCACCAAGAACTACCTTTTCACACTCCATAAATACAATTATTACTGTTATCATATTTCGCACCTCCATTTAGTCTATATTCAACGGAGTCAAATTTCTATACAGGTAATCTGTTCACATAACTGCTCATTTAAATTTCTTTTAACGGTTTTATGAGTTCTGAGATCTTTCTCTAGTAAGAACCCTTTACATAATAATAACATCCTAACTTGAGCAAATGCACTTCAGTATCGTAATGGTTGAACAAATATTTTTAAGCATTCCATTTTCATCTAAATAAGTTTAAGATTTTTCTTTTTTTAAAAGCTTAATTCTTCTAAAATAACCATTGTATACAAGAGCAGTGACACTGTAGGGGGACTTTGAAAGCCCCAGGCAAGAAACCGGGCAGGCGAGCAGGTGCCCTGCCCAGGAGCAGCAGTGGGAAGGCCCAGTCAGCTTTAACAGCCTGGCCTCAATTACATCCTGCCCCAGATTAAGATCGGGCTGTCCACTGGCACTCAAGTAAGTTGTGGGGGAGGTGGGTGGAGATGGGGGGGGGGTGGACGGGGTAGAGTATCAGCAGGATCTTGCAGGTGGAAGTGGGGGTGGGGGGTGGAGGGGCCGCTCAGGGCAGCAGACTCTGAGACAGGCACCTCATCCGCCCAAAAAAGAGCGGAGTTGAATAGAGAGGGCGCAATATTCGATCACGACTCCCGCAAATTTCTAAACTTGCATAAAGTTATATATAGGGCAATTTGCCTAAAAAGTCCTGGAGACAGTGAGAATATCTGAGGGATTTGAGTGGTGACAGTTCATTTGGTGCAGTGCTGATATGGATTGGCTTCTAGTTAGATGCAGCTGATGAGAATCCCACCAAAATTGTTTTGCCTTGAAAGTTAAAAAAAAAGCTTCAGTATCCACTGTACCAAATTTCACATTTTAATGAAGTGTTTGAGAGACATCTTATCAAATGACTTCTACAAGTTCAGATATCAATATCTACCAGGGTACCATGATTCATCTATTCTGCTGCAGTCTCAAATAATTCCAATCAATTTGCTTTGCATACCTCTTGTTCATAAAACTTTGTATTTATTGTTTTTTGCCCACTAGATTGTTTGAATTCCTTCCTCTGGAATAGATGCCAATATTCTTTTTCATCACAGACATCCAGGTAACAGGCCTGTTTTTTTCTCCAGGTCCATGCTTCTAATCTTCATGAAATTTATTTTAGTACCAACCATGTGGCTAGTGGAAAATTGAGGCTCATGGGATAAAGGGGAAAGTTTTGGCGTGGATAGGGAACTGGCTGTCAGATAGAAAACAGAGAGTTGGAATAAACGGCTCATTTTCTGAATGGCAGGCAGTAACAAGTGGGGTACCACAGGGATCTGTCCTGGGCCCCCAGCTGTTCACAATTTACATTAATGACCTGGATCAGGGAGTCGGATGCAGCATTTCCAAATTTGCAGACGACACTAAACTAGGAGGGGGGGTGGGCTCAGAGGAAGAGACCAGGAAGCTCCAGAGCGATTTGGACAGACTGGGCGATTGGGCGGATAAATGGCAGATGCACTATAATGTGGACAAGTGCGAAGTTATCCACCTTGGGTGCAGGAACGGGAGGGCAAATTATTATTTAAATGGCAATAGATTGGGAGAGGGGGAAGTACAGAGAGACCTGGGTGTTCTTGTACACCAGTCACTGAAGGCGAGCATGCAGGTGCAACAGGCGGTCAAGAAGGCAAACGGTATGCTGGCCTTCATAGCAAAAGGGTTAGAATACAGGAACAGGGATACCTTGCTGCAGCTGTACAGGGCACTGGTGAGACCACACCTCGAGTACTGTGTACAGTTTTGGTCGCCTCATCTGAGGAAGGATGTTCTTGCCATGGAGGGGGTGCAGCGGCGATTCACCAGGCTGATACCAGGAATGGCGGGAATGACCTATGAGGAGAGACTATGTAGTTTAGGGATGTACACACTGGAGTTTAGAAGATTGAGAGGGGACCTCATAGAAGTGTATAAAATTCTGACAGGTCTAGACAGACTGGATGCAGAAGGAATGTTTCCCTTGGCGGGTGAGAACAGAACTAGAGGACATAATTTAAGGATAAGGGCTAAACCATTTAGGACAGAGATGAGGGGGAATTTCTTCACTCAGAGAGTGGTGAACCTGTGGAACTCATTGCCACAGAGGGCAGTGTACGCCAGCTCATTAAATATATTTAAGAGGGAATTAGATATATTTCTACGGGCAAAAGGGGTTAAGGGTTACGGAGAGAAGGCGGGGACGGGATACTGAATTAAAGGATCAGCCATGATCTCATCGAATGGCGGAGCAGGCACGAAGGGCCGAATGGCCTACTCCTGCTCCTATCTTCTATGTATCTATGTATCTATGTAGTGAAGGAATTTCTACTGAAGTAGCCCAAACTTCTGTCACCATTTTCTTAAGCAGTACAGTAACATTCGCACCACACAAGTGCCAGGCAATGACCGTCTCCAACAAGAGTGAGTCTAACCACTTCCCCATAACATTCAATGGCATTACCATTGTCAAATCCTTTACCATCCTGGTGGTCACCATTGACCAGAAACCGAACTGGACCAGCTACATAAATACTGTGGCTTCAAGAGCACAGAGGCTGGGTACTCTGACTCCCCAAAGTCTTTCCACCCTCTACAAGGCACAAGTCAGGAGTGTGATGGAATACTCTCCACTTGCCTGGATGAGTGCAGCTCCAACAACACTCAAGAAGCTTGACACCATCCAGGACAAAGCAGCCCGCGTAATCGGCACCCCGTCCACCACTTTAAACATTCACTCACTCCACCACCGGCGCAATGTAGCTGCAGTGTGTACCATCTACAAGATGCACTGCAGCAAACTGCCAAGGCTTCTTTGACAGCACTTCCCAAACCCGTGACCTCTATCACCTAGAAGGTCAAGGGTAGCAGGCACATGGGAACACCACCGCCTTGAAGTTCCCCTCCAAGCCATGCACCATCCTGACTTGGAAATATATTGCCATTCCTTCATTGTTGCTGGGTCAGAATCCTGGAATTCCCTCCCTAACAGGACTGTGGGAGTACCTTCACTGCATGAACTGCAGCAGTTCAAGGCGGCAACTCACCACCACCTTCTCAAGGACAACAAATGCTGGCCTTGCTAGCGCCGCCCACATCCCGTGAATGAATTAATAAAAAAAACACAACATCCTTCTGATGGTGCTTTACAGATATTTAAGTCCATGGGTTTTTATAATTACTTCCTTGCTGACCTGGATTATCCTTGTGAACTCACATGTATCTTCCAGCTCCCTAGACAGCAATTTGGAAACTCCAGCTAAAGCTTGATATGAAAGAAATATAGGCCTTGAAGTTACGCTGTATGAATATTAACTTGCAGATGGTTAACCCTTCAAATCAAAAGTTAATTCTTCTCTTAAAACAGCAAACAAAAGAGTTTCATATAAGCATGCTAAATGCCTGTAAGCGAAGATTCACAAAACATAATCTCAAGGCAATACATATTTAAAAGTTTTGTATGACTGGTTGCCCCACTATTGCACACTAGGGCCCTCATTTGTCATTTAATGCTTTACCTACTACAATCATCATACACAACCAATCTCCTCATTTCCTCAACGTCTGTTTCCAATTGCTTTTCCCATTTGTGTTTCTATTCTGATTATATATTAAACATTTAACACTAACTTTTTCTATTTTCCTCTTTGTTTTCCTTAAATCTTTTAAATTTTACTCTGTGTCCCTTTTAACCACCCAATTTACTGATTTAAGTTGAGGTTATAATAAAAACCTTCTACTTTTATATAAGCTCTGGAATTACACTGTGGGGCATTAACCTGCAAACATGAATATGTTTCTGTAGAATTCCCCTCTCTGCTATTGTAGTGAGGTATCAACCCATTTATTTTTATTTTAAAACTGGACTTCAGTTTCTCCTTTTGCATATCCCCTCTACAGATTAAAAATGCTTTATTTGCATTTCATCATCTGATAATGCTACTACAGTATTAGCAAAAAAAATGGGCTAGAATTTGGTGGCAAAATAATGCTGAGTTTAAGACACACACCATCATTAGTGTGTAAGCAACCCAACAATTTGTGGAGAGGAAGAGATACCACGTGAGTTGCGAATTGCCATAAATTGGTGGATGATTTGCGCCACTCCACCGTTAGCCTCGCAAAAAACGGCAGCTCACGGTCAACCTCCCTGTGCGTTTTAAGAAATTGCTACTCTTGCGCTGTTAAAATGAATTAAACTCGCCACAGAAAATTACTTAATGATGTAAGGGCCCTTTTAATGATGAGATTTATGTTCCTCCAATGCCACTCATCCTCTCTGGCCCAGAAAGGGGACAATTAAAACTGTGGAGTCTCATTCCTGCAGGTAGTAAATTGTTTTTAGAGGTTTTTAAAATTTAAAATTTAATATTTTAAATTTTTTTCTTACTCTTCCTTTGTCTCTCTTTTCTCTCTCTCTTAATCCAATCTTTATTTCCCTCTCTTTATTCCTGTTTCTGTATCTAATTTGACTCTAATTCACCCTATTTCTTTCTCTGTCATTTCTCTGTTTCTTTCTCTATCCTTAAATCACATTGGTTAAGGAGCTGGACTGTTGGTCCCATCATTCACCAAGGTCCCAGATGCCCTGTTGACCTCACTGCGCCATTATCAGCTCACACTTCCAGCAATTTGCACCGTAATTCCTTTTTCGAGCTGATGGGTGAGGAAAAAAAAAAATCAAATAGGACACGCTGCAAGATGCCCTGCTCCAACAAATTCTTGACCATTATGTTAAGAATTAATTTAATCATCTTAGTTAAGCCACCAGAAGATGTCTTAAACAGCCATGGATTGGAATTTTAATTCTAATTGAGTAGAACTGGCCCTTTGGTTAAACATCTATCTATAAGGCCACAGGCAGTAAATGACGGGGATAAATGAAGAAGGATTTCGACCTGAAACGTTGACTCTATTTCTCTCTCCATGGATGTTGCCTGGCCTGCTGAGTTTTTCCAGCTTCTTCTGTTGTTATTAGGGATAAATGATGCTTGCTGTGGATTGAACAGTCACCCTGAAGCATAATCATGTTTAGTATGTATAACAACCTACATTGAAATTAAAGTATGTGTCTCCTGAATTCAACACCCATGTGCTTAAGCATCTAATTTAATTCCACCTGAAGGTAAACACCAAATTTAAGCTTCACTATAATTGCAGTTTAATCAAATTGAACAAGGATTAACAACTTGATTAATAATCAATTGAACATCATAATTAATTAACTGTAGTTTCATAAACTGTCATTCTCAAGTGGCCAGCACAGTGCAGCAATCACCATTGGACAATGATTTCTGTGGATTGGCATTTAAACCAATATCAAAGCACAAGCAGCTTCAAAACAACACAGATATCAATCAAAATTTCAAAGTAGAATTGCATTTCCTTAATGCACTTGTGTACATGTTTGGCATTAATATGTGCTTCGGACTGAAAATTGGATTTGGGAATAGATGGTGCATCGTTTATCAATGTGTTCAGCATTGTACAGGTAAGTAGGTTGTGAAGGCTGTTTTAAATAAGCAGATTACTCACTCATCTAAATTCTAATGTTCTGCATTTTTTTAGCCGCTGTACTGCTGAACTTTATTTACTCATTTATATTCAAATCTTATTTTGCTTACTTTCACTCCCGTACAAGGTGAACTTCTTTCGAAGTTTTCAAACTGTGAGTTAGAAGTATAGACTTATCTGCAACGCGGCACTGATAGTGCAGTCTATTAGTACAGACTCCTGCTGCACCATGAAATGGCAATCCATTGCTTCTAGCCTGCTATTTCTCACACTGTGCATTGTCAATTTGAGCTAGAAACTAGCTGGGCAAAATTGTAATGTTAAATCAGAGCAGCAGAAAATAATTGAAAAATGAGGGAGGATAAGTATAGACCATTTCAGCATCATATACTTATTTCTACTCCCCCCTTATGGCTCACACTTCCTTCCTCAGCTGGGAGGATGGGAAAGTCTTGGCAAGCAGTCTTTTGCCATCGCTACAATGACTTAATTAGATCAAGATGGATAATTTCAAAAGGCACTCCATGAAGCAAATAGAGAACTGATAAAAAGCAAGATCAGCCCTCTGGTAACCCTGGGCTCAAACCTCGGAACTTCTGGATGGAAGTGAGGTGCTCAGCTGCTTGAACTCCTCGGCTGTTTTCCTGCAATGCATATTGGGCCAGAATTTTCTGTCAAAATAATGGTGAGGCTAATGGCGCTCGCCGTTATTTATGCGTAAACGGTACAGCAATTTCAGACGAGGTGCAGATACGCGGACAAATGCGAAAATCCGAAAGCCGCTGTCTGAGTAGTGACGTTCCCCCGTTAGCTTCATGAAAACGGCATCTCGCTATCTGCCTCACCATTGAAATGCATAGAATGGCGTGAATGTATTTGTGTGGTAGATACGAACTAAACCCGCCACAGATATTTTGGGGTAGTACACTTTTAACAACGTAATAATTGTTCATTACTGCAAAGCAACCTCCCTGGCACTGAAAGTTAACTATTACATGTGTGGAGTTTCACTCCTTCAGGTTTTGAATTTTTCGGGGAGATTTTTAAACTGTCAAATTCAAATTTACTTTTTTTTCTTACTTTTCCTTTCTGTCTCAGTTTTCTCTTTCTCTTAATCCAATCTTTTCCTCACTTTATTTCCCTTTCTGTACTTGATTTGACATTGAATTCACCCACTCTAATTCACCCTCCCTCTCAGTCCTTCCGCTGTTTATTTCCCAATTCTTACATCTGATTGGTTAAGGAGATACACATTTGCCTGCCCTGTTCACTCAGGACCCAGATGCCCCGTTTCCCTCGCTGCGGTGTTATCAGCTCGCACGTTCAGCAACTTGGTGGGCAAAATATTTTTGAGCTGAAGGGTGCAGGGGCAAGTCTAACTAACAGCAGATGGTATTAGATGCCCTGCTACAGTAACTTCTGAACCAGTGTTAAATACTACAAACAGAACTTAGCTGGGTCACACCAGAGAACATTCACCTATTTGTGGCACTCTGAATATAATGGAAAGCCTAATGAGGCCGGTACAGGACCACAGCAAATTTGTCCGCTAGTATGTATGAGTTGCAGGTGCCAGTCGTGCCCCACAGACAGATCGCCGGTTGCGAGGAGAATGAAATAAACCAGCTGGGATGCCAGCTGAGAACCTCAAGTGAGTTGGTGAGGGGGGTGAGGGGAGGGAGAGGGAGGCAAACGAGAGAGGGGCGAGCACTAGATGGCAGTGGACCACTGTTTTAATGTGGTCCTCCCAGATCCACATTCAGGTAATGTTTTTAAGAAACTTACTTTTTGGTGGTAGCCAAAAACAGAATGCTGAAGGCCTGCCATTCATTTATATATATTTTGGAATTAAATATGTGTGAGTTATGCAATAACATGTTCATGTACATTTTTACTTGCAATGAATAGAATAGTATCTAAAATGTCAGGTCAGGTGTTAAAACCTGCTACCGTAATGACAGTAGACATTACTATCTGTGACTGGTCAACACTAAGTGCTGGGCGGCAGTTAAGTAACCTGGCCACCTCCAGACAGTGCCAATGCCTTTGGGTGGATGAGTGCCTGGAGGAGGGGAGTGGGACCCTTGATAGAGCAAAGGCGGATGAGACAATCCTTGAATTAGTCAATGGCATTGACAACCTGCAAGCCGTTGCTCAGCTGCAGCACATAATAAGTCAACGAAAGAGCAACCATGCACAGTCCAAAACATAACACTGGGGTTTAAGGCCCTTCCTTAAAGTGCAAGACAGTAAAAGTAGCTCCAATGATAGTCAACCAATGATGATGATATATGTACACTGCACATTTTGTTTTATTCATTCTTTGGATGTGGTTATCACTGGCAAGGCCGGCATTTATTCCCCACTCCTATTTGCCCTTCAGAAGGTGCAGGTGGGCCTTCTGCTTGAAGTGCTGCAGTCCATGTGGTGAAGGTACTACCACAATGTTGTTGGGTAAAGAGTTCCATGATTTTAACCAAGCGGCAATGCATGAGCGGCAATATATGTCCGAATCAGGATGGTGTCTTACTTGGAGGGGAACTTGGGGATGATGGTGTTCCAACACATCTGCTGGCCTTGTCCCTCTGGGTGGTGGAGGACACTGGTTTGGGAGGTACTGCCGAAGAAGCCTTGACGAGTTGCTGCAGTGCATCTTGTAGATACTACATACACTGCAGCCAGGGTACGCCGGTGGTGGAGTGGGTGAATGCTCAGGCTGGTGGGTGCAGTGCCAATCAAGCAGATTGCTTTGTCCTGGACGGTGTTGAGCTTTTTCAGTTTTGTTGCAGCTGCACCCATCTAAGTAAGTGACGAGTATTCATTACACTCCTGACTTTTAGATGGTAGAAAGGCTTTGCGGGTGGGGGGGGGGGGGGGGTCACTCAGTGCAGAATAACACACCTATTTGCTGTAGAATGTGAAAGACCGCTCAGAGACAGTTTCTTAATCTAATTCTAATTAGAGTGGCCTTGGGCGTATGACATGCATAGGAAATCACTTGTTTTCTTAGTCTATTCATTGTCACATTTCAATTTAATCTAGTTCATTAATTTACTAATTGAGAAAATAAATATTTAAGAAACTGCTCATCAAGATAATGAATGTCAGTCCTGGGGAACAGAACATGTATCAGTATCAGTATTACACTACGAGCAGCTCCAACACTGAGTAGATGCAGATAATTCCTGCTAGCCATCGATTCATGCTGGAAAGTGCGCATTTGTGGTCACTGGGTAAGGACGGGATCAGGCTCAGATATTATGCCCTCTATTGTTAAATAATTTACCACATTTGGGGGCTGAATTTTCTCTGCCTCCGCATTGAACCTGAAATGTGCTGCAGTTGCCCAGATCCAGAATTGCCATTTCCTGCCTCAGACCATTAATGTGGCCTGGGAACCCTCCATCGCACTACCCCAACCCCACCCCGTCATGGTTCCCAATGCAAACGCACCCCTGAAAAGGCTTAATATCAAGGCTTAACATGTGAGTGCAGCTGTAAGCCTCTAAGACCTGAATCTGCACTTTGAACCATCAAGATTGAGGACTTTTGGCCCTTGCTGCAGAGTGGCAGCCAGAAGGCCCCAAGCATCTTTGATTGTCTTAGGGGCTTTAACTAAAATAATTATAACTTGCCTGCATACTCTTTGGCCTGCCCCCAGCACCCCCACAGACCCTCCAGGGTTCTGGGAGAGACACAGCACCAGCTTTCTTCAGGCCTCTCAATGGTGGAATCAATTAGTCAATGAGGTGGGAGGCTGGGGACAACCCTTCTTGCTTCATTTGCATGCTTACGATAGGCCTAAGGCAGGTGCAAGCACAGGTCTGCATTTCTGGGAGCAGACATGGAAATCCAAAGGCAATGTAAAGGGGATAGAGAACCAGTGAAAATGGGTTTCCAACCCTTTTGTCTGATCTTTGCGCCTTGAATATGGGCATTCCCTGAGGGCAAAACGCACAGATCTAATTCCACACTTGAAAAATACCATTTTGAGTAAGGTACTGTAGTGTTGGCAGTGCCACAGCAGTAAACCCCAATATGTGTCAGCGGATATCTTCCAGCTGTGGTTACAATCCATAGCAGGTTACAGTGCAGAAGGAGGCTATACACTAGGGTTGACAACACTGGTTGGGCAGATTCCTGAAGGTATCATCACATGATCTCGGGCCTCCAACCACCCTGCCCTCACACTCTTGCCATTGGTCACCTGGCATGTCCATCCTTATGGTCCAAAGCCTTCCTACACCAATTGGAGAATGAATAGAATCTTCATTACCTGGTTGGTTGATTCTTGACCATCAGTCAAACAGCATTTTTTTCCCATTTTCAGTAATTTTATAACTAGTATACAAAACTGTTCAGAGATTCTTTTTTTTAAAGAAACACAATTTATTATTGCCTCTATGAATTTACTCCTGGGTTGCTCGCAGCAGTTTCCTGGAGATTAGTCTATAATTCCTGGTGGATTGGTGACGCTACTATACCCCCACGTGCCTGCACCATACCTCTGAGTCATCCACTTACTTCCATTTCCCTGCCTTTTCCCCATGCCATGGATCCTTCTTAATGCCCGTTGCTTTGCGTACATTATTTTAAGACATTTACCGCCACTCCTTGATGCAGAGCTACCCAGCTTTCCCACAAATCCTGATCTTTCCTCCTTATCGTACATTTATTCTTAACTAGCTCTAAATTCCCTATTTGGGTAATTTCTCTTGTCCACTTCCTGATCTTTAAGTATCCATCTAGCATTCTAGTTTAAATCAACTTCTATTTATCCTTTCGACCTGCATTTTGGTTCCAATTGTGTTCAGGAGGAGGCTGTCTATTTCTAAAATCTCCCCCTGCGCCTACTGCAGGCAAAAGACCTGGCCCACCCCCCTTGGGAAATTTCAGGGTAAAAGAAAGGGAGGGGAGAACTGATGCAGTGTGTTTCTGTCCCCTTTTCTTCTAGACAATATCTGGGAAAATAAGCCTTTCTCAGATGCCACGGAGAGCAATATTGGGGACCATGGGGTAGATCTTTCTCTTCATCATAGAAACATAGAAGATAGGAGCAGGAGTAGGCCATTCGGCCCCTCGAGCCTGCTCCGCCATTCAATGAGATCATGGCCGATCATCCAAATTCAGTGCCCTGTCCCTGCCTTCTCCCCATATCCCTTGATCCCTTTAGCCTTAAGAAATATATCTAACTCCTTCTTGAATATACTTACTGTGACCCCTGGTTCTGGACTCCCCAGCCATCGGGAACATCCTTCCTGCATCTAGTCTGTCTAGTCCTGTTAGAATTTCATCTGGGTGATAATTTGGCATTGCGGACTGTTTACATGGTACAGAAGCCGGCCAATTTTCATTCCACTCTATGTCGGACAGGTGATGCACCCTGCCAGATTACAGCCCAGGAGGTGAAAATGAAAATCTACCCCCAGAATCCCTAGAAATCCATTTACCTGTCTAACGCCATCTGACCTACACTATCCAGGAGATGGCAACAATAATAAACTAGACTTGACTGCCTTAGAATCCAAAGGTTGCTACCCTTGAAACCCCCTTCGCTGTGAGTTATATATAGTTTGCTGAAGCCTCAATTCCAGGTATGCATTCAATTGGAATTTCTTTCAGCATTATCTGAAATGTTGAAAATGATCCGCCTGAAGCAAATTCAATACACAGCACGGCATGTGGAAAACAGGATTTCTTTTGCGAGATAATGTGATAAGAGGATTAATTCACCAGGGAGCAACAAATTAGGTGAGCTTGACACTTTCATCTCAGCGGGGCCAATGAGACAGAACAAATAACAGGTACAAGCCATTTTACAACTCAGATTGAAATATTACAACTTTCAGAAAAGCTGATCCAAAGGATTTAACAGTATTTATAACTTTTATTTGCTACTAAATGCAATTATGTGTTTTTTCTACTTCCCTCTAATGTAAAATTTATGTTTCTCTACAAAAGACACTCTGACCCTGAAATACAACAACCTGCCTTTATATAGTCTCTTTCGCATAGAAAAACATCCTGAGGGGCTTTACATGCAAGGGAGAAAAGAAAAATATAGATAAAAGGAACTGAGCCATGGAGGAAGAGTTTAGGAAGGGTGACCAGGAGCTCAGTCAAAAATGATGGCTTTTACGAAGGGATTTAAAGGTGGAGATAGAAGTCGAGTGGTGGTGGGGCGCTCTCAAGAGTAGAACTGAGGCACCTGAAGGCTTTACCACCAACAGTGGAGTAAAGAGAATGGGTGGCACAGGGTTCCAGAGCTGGAAGAAGCAAAGGTGGGGAAGGGGATGCAGGGCTGGAGCAGGTTTCAGTTATAGGGTAAAGCCAAACCATTGACGGATTTAAAGGCAAAGGTGAGGATTGTAAATTGAATGTGTTGTGGACTGCAGCCACTGTAGGTCAGCTCTCACTGTCTAGGTGCACACATGAAGAATAATAACTTGAGCCAGGTGCCAGTGGACTGGTGGCAGCCATAGAGCCCAACAGTCAGCACAGTTTGGAGAGGAGGGGAGAAAAAAATGAACAAAAATAAGTTTTAAAAAAAATCATTGGCCTAAAAATTCCTTCGGAGGGCACAGAAATGCAATGGGTAGGACTTCTGCCCGCTGATTTGACCAGCAGGTCACCCTGTGCCATATCCCAGGGATAAAGCTGGTTCAATACTTGGGTTGGGCATCTAGCTTACTGAAAAGACGGGAGTCAGATCAGCACCCTGCCGCTCCAAAAGGGAACACCCAAGGCCCGAAATGAGTCCGAAAGGAAAGCAGAATAAAATAAAGTTTTGAATCTTCTCAGCATTCCTCTGGAACGCCTACTCAACAGCACAGGATCCCTCTGGGATCAATTACTGTTCTCCTCGGCACTGATGGAACCTTCCCAAGCCCTACAAGTGTGATCTACACCTGCTCTAAAAGGCATTATTCCTGCTGAACCTATCAAGGGTGAGCTGAGCAGAAATCCTGGGTTAACTGTGAACTGCCCCAGACACACTCGTAAAGTGCTCACTGGGTGTGGTGGCAGAAGGTCTAGAAGCACCCACCCCCATGGAGTGCAATTTCCTGGGAAGATGTTAGAGGCCGAACCCCGGCAGTGTGGTTCGAACCGGATAAGAGCCTAGTGTACTAAGGTTTTTCCTCGCCAATGGCTGCATATCACAATCTCACTATTTTTGTCGCAACTTTGATTTTTAATTCTGTTTGGAATTCCCCTCTAATAACATTTAAGAACTGTTGTAGACAAATGACCATCTGATGTACCAGATGGAGCGAAATGTAAGTACTACTTATCATATTTAAAGAGTTTCAGAGGCAGATAACACAGCAGTTTATCTGCTTTACACTCCTGTGGTCCTGGTTTCTCCCAGGGTGGCACACTTTCAAACCTAACAGCTACTGCTACTGAGTGTGCCCAGTTGTCCTTTCTGTTACTCGGTGACTTGCCCTACTTTGATGAGTGTAATTGTGGTTGTCCTTGAGGAAAGAAAAGCAAGCTGAACTCATGCTGGACTACTGGGAGACCTGCTCAGTGGTATTGTGGGCACAGCTTCAGCACACAAACATTATTTACATTTTCAGTCCTTGTACTTACCCTCTGCTCTCAATCAAGCACTGACCTGTGGGTGAGATTCTGTGGCTGCTATCAGCCTTAATGATAAACATATGTATGGACAGCAGCATCACTGCACTATTCAGTCTTTTGAGCCTCACTAAATAAACCATTCATGTTTGCCCCACTCTAAGAATGCTTCTAGCTGGCTGAGCTGGAATGCCAGAGACTAAAAATCATAAGAACGTTTATGACTCACTCGCCTGTCCTCATGGCAGCAGTGCGAATATACAAACATGAGTAGTGATGACTGGGAGAAATGGAGCAAAGAACATCTTTCAAAATCCAAGAAATATCTCCTCAAAAATGGTATGGCTCCTGCATAGGTGTTAAGACTAAAGGAAGTATGTTACTAACTGAATGTATCACACTATTTTATATCAAATGCCACATATTAGTATAGAATTCTAAAATACCAAGAATTAACACATTTGCATCAAATTCTGGCCAGCTCTATTTTAATGATAAATAGATTAAAGATCTAATTAAAATAACACACACGGGAATTTGATGCAAATACATTAACCAGTTGCTAGAAATAGCAGAGAGAAATTTCAACACCCAGTACACTTCCAAACCATTGCAATGTAATGTTATTCCCTTTTATGTTATCCCCATTTATGGCTATTAAAGTGCAATATTGAGGTGTGTGTGAATGCAAACCTAATTACATTAACCATGCCTCATGAAGGAGTTTCAAACCACACAGATTTAAAATAATAAAGAGATTCTGAAATGCAACAAAACAGGACAAATATTTGTGATAGCAGCCCAAGGAATGTATCAGCATAGTAACAGAAGGTGTTTTCTTTCAATTCTACCTCCTACAACTTCTTTTATTTAACATGTTATATTATAGTGCATTTGTATCTCCTTTCAAATTCAGCAATGTTTTCACAGTTTGTTTTCTTTTAGTAAGTCTACTTAATGTGGCATTCTGCTTAATGCAAAAAAACATGAGAAGTAATTGATTGTTGTTCCACAGGCAGCTTGATAGCCCCAGTTATAGATAGATCAGACTTCCAAACTAATCTCAGGAGTTTAAATTGCAGCCTTAACAATCATTCCAAGTTAATTTGCAACATAGGGGCAAGTTGTGATAGATCTCAATGGGGCTGCTCGATGGAACACTTCATAATGGTGATTCACAGTGAAGGAGAAAATGGAAAACTGATTGGCTTCATTCAGGGGTATGCTTCCTGCTGGCTGATCATAACAGACTATAAAGTAGCTTAACTTAGAACAAGGGTTGGTAAACTTCTCTGATCTGACCCGCAAAGCTCCCATTGGTTCTTCTTTTATTTGTGCACAAAGCCTACATAGATTTCACCCCACTAAACGTCCAGGCCTTGGAAGACTGAAAAAGGCTGTTCCAATTGGTGGGTTTTTGCACCAATCAGGAAATAGCCTTTACCATCTTTGTGGAATGGGAGGGTCTTGCTTCCTTGTATATGGTGGATCGCACTTTTTGTGTGAATGGAGATTTCACTTTTTGTTTGCTGCCTGTTGGGGTTTTATCTTTTTGTGAATGGGCAGTCTCACTATTTTGTGTACAGAGAGGTCTTGCTTTTCTGTGTGTAGGGAGGTTTCATTTTTTGTGTGTATCTAGACGTCACTTTTGGGGGTGCTGCTTTTTGTGTGTATATTCTTTGTGGGCTGGGGGATTCTGTTTCTCCATAATCATATGTCACCCACCTGTTTTTAATCCTATCTCCAAAAGATTGGTTATCCAGGCATACACTGTTCTCTTCCACTTGCTGAATGAGAAGACATGGTGGAGCTTGACGCTTGTTGGGGTGGAGATGGCGAGGGGAGGGGAGGGAATTTTTAGATTTCATTTTTCTTTACAATTATCAACACAAATCCAGGACATGGAATGTCCCACCAGAAATAGTGTTGGATGCAGAATCCATAAAGGCTTTCAAAAAGGAAATGAATACAAATTTGAAAAAATAAAAATTCAAAATGGGAATGGGAATAAGTAGGTGGCTCTCTAAGAGAACCAGCACCAGCATGATGGGCTAAATGGCATCTTTCGGTGCTATACACAAATAACATCCCAGAAATGCTAAGGAACCAAGGGTCTAGTGAGAAGGAGGAATTAAAGGAAATTAATATTAGTAAAGAAATAGTGCTGGAGAAATTAATGGGACTGAAAGCTGATAAATCCCCAGGGCCTGATAATCTGCATCCCAGAGTACTAAAAGAGGTAGCCATGGAAATAGTGGATTCATTGGTTGACATCTTCCAAAATTCTATAGATTATGGAACAGTTCCTGCAGATTGGAGGGTGGCAAATGTAACCCCACTATTTAAAAAAGGAGGGAGAGAGAAAACCGGGAACTACAGACCGGTTAGCCTAATATCAGTAGTAGGGAAAATGCTAGAGTCTATTATAAAGGATGTGATAACAGGACACTTAGAAAATATCAATGGGATTAGACAAAGTCAATATGGATTTATGAAAGGGAAATCGTGTTTGACAAACCTACTGGAGTTTTTTGAGGATGTAATTGGTAGAATAAATAAGGGAGAACCAGATGTGGTGTATTTGGATTTTCAGAAGGCCTTTGATAAAGTCCCACATAAGAGGTTAGTGTGCAAAATTAAAGCACATGGGATTGGGGGTAATATACTGGCATGGACTAAAAATTGGTTAACTGACAGGAAACAGAGAGTAGGAATCAATGGGTCTTTTTCGGGGTGGCAGGCGGTGACTAGTGGGGTACCGCAGAGATCAGTGCTTGGGCCCCAGTTATTCACAATATATATCAATGATTTGGGTGAGTGAACCAAATGTAATATTTCCAAGTTTGCTGACGACATGAAACTAGATGGGATTGTGAGTTGTGAGGAGGATGCAAAGAGGCTTCAAGGTGATTTAGACAAGTTGAGTGAGTGAGCAAATACATGGCAGATGCAGTATAATGTGGATAAATGTGAAGTTATCCACTTCGGTAGGAAAAACAGAAAGGCAGAGTATTATTTAAATGGTGATAGATTGGGAAATGTTGATGTACAAAGGGACCTGGGTGTCCTTGTACACCAGTCACTGAAAGCAAATGTGCAGATATACAGGACCTTGGTGAGACCACACCTGGAGTACTGTGTGCAGTTTTGGTCTCCTTACCTAAGAAAGGATATACTTGCCATAGAGGGAGTGCAGCGAAGGTTCACCAGACTGATTCCTGGAATGGCAGGACTGTCTTATGCGGAGAAATTGGGTCAACTAGGCCTGTATTCACTAGAGGTTTGAAAAATGAAAGGGGATCTCATTGAAACGTATGACAGGGCTAGACAGACTGGATGCAGGGAGGATGTTTCCCCTGGCTGGGGGGTCTAGAACGAGGGGTCACAGTCTCAGGATATGGGGTAGGACATTTAGGACTGAGATGAGGAGAAATTTCTTCACTCAGAGGGTGGTGAACCTGTGGAATTCTCTACCACAGAAGGCTGTGGAGGCCAAGTCACGGAATATATTTAAGAAGGAGATAGATAGATTTCTAGATGCAAAAGGCATCAAGGGGTATGGGGAGAGAGTGGGAATATGGTATTGAGATAGAGGATCAGTCATGATCATATTGAATGGCGGAGCAGGCTCGAAGGGCTGAATGGCCTACTCCTGCTCCTATTTTTTTTTCTATAAAATTCTACAATTCTATAATCTGTTAAAGCACTATGGAGGAGAAATTCAATTAACAGTCATCCATTTTTTCAGTGTAAAATCGGCGTTAGGCAATGTTCCCTCTAAGCTGCGTGGCTGCATGGCCGTGTAGTTCTCTGTCGGTCCTGTGCAGCCTGGGACTGGCTTTTCTTGTGTTAAATTTCGTGCATACACGGAACTTTGAATGGGCACCCCAAAAAAATTAGGGGAACATTGGTGTTAGATCTCCAAATTCTGCGTTGGGATCTGCCACGCCCAAACTGTGTCATAAACGCGCTGGAGGCTATCGACTTGGGCGACCTTTAAACTTCCCAAAAGGTGTTAGTCTCCTTAAATATGCAAATCTGGGTCCTATGCTGGTTGTAGAAAGGCAACTTTCAGGTACAAATGGGCGAAACATATACCACACATTCTCTGCCTCATTGTACCAGGAGCCTTAAAGTGACCACTGTAGCCAGCTCAAAAAAAAAGTTCAGAAATTTTCAGTTTTTACTTTTGTGGGCCCAGTTGAAGCAGGAGTACTCCTCCTGGGCCCACAAAAAAACTCCGGCCAAACATAGGAGCCAGCCCATTTCCCAGCCTCCACGACCGATGAGTTGCAGTGGGGCACCTATTTGGCACCCGCAGCTCACCGGCGGCATTTGAATCGGGCATGAAGCCAAACTTGATTTGGACTGGCACTGACCAGCACATGGAATTATTGATCCACCAACGTTGTGCTCGTTTTGGGTGCAAGTTGAATTTCTTGGCCTATATGTTCAATATAGCAACATTTCTTCAAGTTGAAACAATTTTGGTTGTTAAAAGGTTAAACTGTAGTTGTGACAAAGTATAATTCAAGCAATTAGCAGAAATCTTGTCTGCCTCAGAATATTCATAAGATGATGATACAAAATTTCATGCTAAAATTGAAGCAAATAGAATGATTTGGGAAAATTGAGTAGAATTTCTCAGTATATGAATTCAGGTCGTTGCTGAATGGTTAAAATGTTATCAATGCCTATTTCATGCTTTGGAAAAGGTGCACTCTTGTGAACCTGCTACAACTGCTTGAAGACTAAAGTAGCTTTTTTGACGAAACAAAATCAAGTTGAACAGTGATGTTCACCTTTGAATATTGAATGGTGCCAGATCAGAAATAAAAGAAAGCCTGAATCAACATCCACCACTGGGACTGAGTCACAGTCTAGTGAGGATTGAATGGGAAGCAAAGGAAAAACTCCGTGTAGAGGGAAAATGAAATTTTGATTGTCCCACTATGTTGAAGGAGGTGGGAAAAAATGCATGCTCCGTAAGGAAAAATCTGGCAAATATAATGGCCAAAACCATAGTGGCTGAATTGAGAGAGAAAAACTGACCCAAAGGCTGGGAGGAATTACTTTAAAATGTCAACTTGGCTCAGTAATAGCACTTTCACCTCCGTGTCAGAGGTCATAGGTTCAAGCCCATAATCTAGGATGACACTTTAGTGAAATACTGAGGGTGTGCCGCATCGTTGGAGGTGTTGTCTTTTAGATAAGACATTGAACTGAGAACCTATGGGCTCGAATTTCATTGGGCCGTTGAGGCGGGATTGGAGGCGTGTGGGGGGTTAAAATCGCGAAATCGGGGGGCACGAATCCATCCTGCCCCCAATCCGCCTCCATGCCCGTTTCCCAGGAGGCGGGTACCCGACCTGTGCTGGGAGCCGCCTCCCTGAGGCGGGAAGGGGATTAGTGCCAATTAACTGCCTGTTAACAGGCAGTTTTTAGTCTAATCCCTATTTTTATGCCTGAAGTGTGGGCTTCCCGATGGCTCCAAACCATGCCAAGTTAGCGAGGCGGACCGTTGGGCTGAAGGACTTGGAGGGTTCGAGATGTCCGGTGTTCAGGTGAGTGATGGGTGCATGACTGCAAAGACAAGTGTGTTTGGTGTGTGTAAAGTGTTTAAATAAGTTTTACTTACCTTTGCAGCCTTCCTTCCTTCAGGTCTCGGGAATCCCTCATCTCACCGGCACAGAAAGCAGAATGGCCGCGAGCTGTCAAAATCTGCAGCATTCTGCTTTCTGTTCTGGAGAGATCTCTAAATCAGCCTGAGAGGAAGGAATTAATTTAGAGTACAGATTGTTAGCGTTTGACAGCTTCAAAGAGCTGCGAAACGCTGATATTTCATCTGTCAAAAGCTCTTGACAGTTGAAATGGCAATCTGTGACGTCACCTGTTGCCGGGTGGCCCTTAATTGGCCTGCTGAGCCCGCCGGGCGGGCTCAACAAGGTCAATCAAGTGAAAATTGAGTGGGTTGGCCACAACTCAATGGAGGCGGGACTACAACCCCAAAAGTTGTAGTCCCGCCTCCTACACGCCTCCATTGATAAAATCCAGCCCTATATATCTCCTTGGAATGACGTAAAAGATCCCTTGCCACTATTTGAAGAGGAGCAGGGGCGTTCTCCTGGCCAACATTTGTTCCTCAACCAATGCCACCAAAAACAGATTAACTAGTGGGACCTTGCAATGTGCAAACTGGCTGCTGTGTTTGGCTATATAACAACTGTGAATACAGTTCAAAAGTAAATAATTGGCTGTGAAGCATTTTGGGATACCTTGAGGAAAAGTGCTGTATAAATGTAAATTTGTTCTTTCTTTAAAGGATACCACAAATCAAATTGTAGTGAAAAGTGGAGGTCATACAAGTCAGCTGCGAATATTTTTTTTAAATGCTGGAAAGGGTAAGAAGACAGTAGAAATCTGGATTGTGGGCAGCACAGGATCCACAGGCAGTTCTCATGAAATGTTATCGACCTGAAAAATTGGCCGCGATTTTGGTGATCTTGGCGGGTCCGTGGCGGGCAATGTCGTTGGTAGGGCCCGACCCTGCAGCTGACTCCATCCCGCTGTCTGAAATGAATTTAGCTTGATGGGGCTTGTTAAGCCTGCCCAGCGCGTTTCCCGGCTAATCAGAGGAAGCGGGTCTGGTGACGTCATTTGATGACGTGTCATCAGCTGGTTTCCTTAAAGGGACCATGGCCAAATTTAGTTTAACATTTGTGCTGTCAGTGTTCTACAGCAGTGAGGTGCTGTAAACACTGACAAGCACTGCAGAGGCAGAAGGCTGCACCCAGGCTCTCCCATGACTCCCTCCATATGCTTATCAAGGGAGTCACAGCATTGCAGGGATATCTTCTTCCCTTCCCATGGGTGGCAGAGACCTCCCCAGGAGATCAACACTGCCTGGTTGCACATTGCAGAGGAGGGCACAAGCAGGGATATGGTCAGGAGGACCTGGGGGCAGTGTTGCAAATGTTTCAATGATCTCAGTAGATCACAAAATGTTAGTACAAAGCCACACTCAACCTCATCCTTCTGTGCCTCTCATCACATCCCCATCGCTCTGCCTTCCCTACCCTACTCCTGCACATCCTTACTCACACCAACTTACCTTGCACCTCCACCCATCCCTCTCTATCTATATTATCACATCCCCATCTCACTAGCCACCCCTCACACTCACCCTCATCCTTGTCCAATTATACCAACTAAAGGGTAGGCACTTGGGTGTTTTATGCAATGCTCATGTAAAGTTTCTGTTAATGTGGTGTCAAACATTGAAACCTTTATTTTCAACACTTTGCGTTCTTGGACAGATTTGTGTGCACCTTTGGAAGTGGCTTAGTGAGTTGCAGTGAATGGTGAGACATAACGGTAGCCCCTACAATTGTGATGAGTTTGAAAGAAATGGCTTGGGCATTGTAGGGATGCTTTATGGTGTTGGTGTGGGGTGGTGCCAACCTGATGCATCATGTGGCAGCCTGGGTGTACAGTGTCAAGTGAATTAAATCTGGCCATGGTGAGGCCATCCCTGGCCTCCCGGGCAGCAATGTGATCGGGTGCTGGTGCCCTGTGCAGCATCAGTTGATGGCGGAGAAGGTTGGTGTTGTTGGTGCTGCTGGTGTGCCTGGTGCTGCTGGTGTTGGGGCATCATGGTGGGATTCTGAGGACCAAGGTGAGAGAGTATAAAGGGCACCCATGCTGATACAATAGATGGCAGGTGAAGTAGAGATGACAGAAGCGATCTATCAATGGTTGGAGAGGTAATGAGGTCAGACTGGATGGAGACTTGTGTAAAGACTTGCAGCACGGTGAATCTGTTGTGGAAATGCAGTGAGGAAGAGCTTGTGGCTGAGGGAGCTTTTACTTTAAAGTTGAAGCTGTCAACTCAACAGCTGATTCAATGGCCACTGAACTCCTGCCTTAACTTAACAGACGTGATCCCCGAGCAGCGAGGACCCCGTGGGTGAGCACGTAAAATCAAATGGTGAGCTCAAATGTATTCTTAATGATCTCTAAACAAGGTCATAATTACCTGAATTAGGTCTCCCGCTGCTGTATGCCAGTTTGCTCAGCGCTGACAGACCCGACATCGGGGAAATACACATGGTGGCAGGTTCACAGTGGGGTTCCGACCTGCTTGGGGGGAAAAAAACACTTTCCCAACCGACCCGCCACCGATCGCACTCTAACTCGTTTTCTTTCTCTCCACAGATGCTGCCTGATTTGCTGAGTGTTTCTATCATTTTCTGTTTTTATTTCAGGATGCAAAAAAAATGTTTTAGCTCTTCGTGGAATGTTAAAGACCAATAGGTCTATTAAAGAATGCATTCGGTCCAAATATTATTGGGAAATTAGGAAACGGTAACTGTTTTCAGTGAATTTATAATAACAACAATCTTCATGAATGGCTCACTTTAAAAACAATTATTGCTTTGGGACAAACATTAAGCAATTTTCTCTGCATTACTTTATCTATTGGTTTCTTTATTGCTAGTCACAGTACAGGCTAAATACTGTACTTGTTTCTGTAGGCTGTTTTTTCAAGGTTCAGGAATACACATTAAGATCTGGCAATCTGAAGGTAATTAACATTACATTTTATTCTTTTTGTCAAATAAAGGTGAGTTTAACATACCAATAACAATTGAATGTTGGCTCAACCTGTTGAATCGTGTCTTAGATAGTTGGCTCGGGATGTTAATCATCAGCCATCAGAGGTAATTGAAAGTGTTTAGCACTGATCAATGAATCAAGCCATTCCCTCCAATTCCAAACATATTCGGTCATTGACATGAACCCTGTGATAGTAGTTTTCATTGGCAGTTGTGTCGGGTTTGTCAGAGGGGCGGGGCCAATAATTCTATTTGACAGACAGCTCTGTGATTAGCAGGTTGCAATCAGGGGATTCATAATGGGACTGCCAATGCCCAAAGAGTCAATCAGTCAATAGCCAACAGAGGCCAGGCAAATCTAGCTCTGTGATGTTGTTTTGCAATGTAAGAAGTGAGTGATCATACTTCAAGCCAATTGTACATTGAGAGATAGCTCAGCAGAATTGTCTTTGTTGGTTTGACCTTTGGAAGAGGAGAGTAAAGTTTATAAACTACTGTAAATATATTGTTTGCATATTGGTTACTGCTGGTTTACAGTTTGGCCTCAGTCTGAAAGTGTTTTTTTTAATATATGCCAGTGCATAATATATTCCCATAGCTGGTGTACTGTGGCAAGGGTTATTTGTTTGACCCTTGTGTCTCATTATCATTCATCTAGATATTGAGCAGGTGAAGACCTACTCCAGTCCACAGAGGTTGCAAGGTCCACTTACACGAATGGTTGATGATACTGAACCTGTGTACAATATATGTAAACATGTTATTGAAGGATAAGTGAATGCTCTCAAGCTATGATGGTTTTCTGTACAGCTGGGATCAAGAAAATGCCATCTATAAAATACAACTGGTCAGGGCTGAGTAATGTAAATTATATTAGACTAATATCTTAGAATTTTGCAGCATTATATTAGGGATTACAGGAAGATTTAATTGGGCTTCAACTTCTTGGAAATATCACTTGCTCATCCACTTCTCATGACTCCATAGCACAATTGAAAGCATGAGCTGACCAAAATGTTGTTTTTTTTCTTGTTTTTGCTCATTAGGGTGAGAGATGTTAAAATTGGAATAGAATATTCCTATTTCAGGCACCCAGTGTCAGCATCAAGCACTCTCCGGTCAGGCCAGATTCAGATATAAAATATGTCAAGTATTGGACTGCCCCTCTTCAATTGACCATTTCAATCTCTTCTAACACCGCTCCTCCATTGTCCAGATCTGTAGGAGGGCCTTTGCATGGTTCCATTCCTACCTATCCAAATGTAACCAGCACATCTCCAGCATCGGTTGCTGTTCCCTCCCCCACACTCTCACCTTCAGAGTCACCAAAGGATCATTGTTCTCCTCTTCTTCCTTATCTATATGCTGCTCCTTAGTAATGTCATCCACAGACATGTGATCATCTTCCACGTGTATTGATGGCACCCAGCTCTACCTCTCCACTGGCTCTCTAGACCCCTCTCTAGAACTGCCTCTGTACCATCAGACTTGCTTGAAATTGAATATTGGATGAGTCATAACTTCTTCAAGTTCAACATTGGGAAGACCAAATCCATCACCTTCAGCCCTGCCACAAACTCTGTTGCCTTGCCATTGATTCCATCCCCCTGCCCAGCCAGAGTTCCAAACTGAATTTGAACTTTGATGCTGTGGTTGAACATGAGCTGAGTTTCAGACCCCATATCTTCTCCATCACAAAGCCTGCTTACTTAATGTGGCTTCTTGGAATGAGATTGCTAATTAGTGTTGAATTAAAAACAGTCTTGTGTTATAGTTCCACGTCCATTAGGAACTGGTTTGAAACTGCTTAAACTCATTTCACCCTTACAACCAGCAGACAAGAGTGACTCTCATCCCATCAGTCTGGGCTGGACTTGAACCCAAGTCCTAGAGATGCAAGGTCAATGTTTGCGCCACCCAGTAGCATTAGATATCAATTTATTTTTTGGAGAGCATGGTGTGTAAATAAAAAAAGAACAAATGGTCTTTATCAATATGTATTTTTTTAACACAAATTCAAATTTTAATCTTCAAAACTAAGACTGATCTTACCTAGCCATTATTGATGAATGACCTATAAATCATATTGCACAGTGGTAACTCTGACATATTGGCTGGGATTTCAACTTACTGTAAAAAATAAAAATCTCAGCAGTTTCTGAATGTATACAAATCCTAAACTGGAACTTCTCTATGCATTTTAGATTATAATATGTGCATTTCATTGCACAACACGTGTGAATTTTCTATACGATGTCTCGAGTTGTGAGAGGGCAGCAGAGCAAGAAAGCTTGTGAGTGAGTAGTGGGAGTTGTGCCTGAACTGGAGCAGCACCGAAATGTAGTTGGCTTGAAACAATCTTCAGTCATTTTAGTGTCATTTGAGTCCATTAATTAAGATAGGACAGTAGAAACCAGTGTAGTGCAGGACTCCCATGATGTGGGAGTTTCTGGAAACCACGGGGCAAATTTCCATCTTCACTGCCTGGGCAGTAATATGATGAGTAGATCACCCACCCATTGTAGAACCTGCCTGATTTTCAGTCCATTGATTTAATTCCATTGATTGAAGAATATCAGGTGCACTCTCTCTTAGGGGTTCAGGGAAGTAAGTGATTCCATTAGGTCTGTTTTCTCACAGATCAGTAAGCACCACCATTACAGCCCTGCTTCCAGTGGGGTTGCAGGAGAGAACTCAGAGGATTCTGCTCTCCCATATGACAAGAGAGCCTCCACAGAAGACTTCACAAGTGGGAGCAAGTATGCAGACACAGGCTGCTAAGAGTCAAAAGCCCTGAGATGCAGCTTGCTGCAGGTCCATCCCAGGTCTCAATGACCTTGAGAAGAGGACCATCTCCATCCAAAGAGGCTTATAGTAGAAGAAAGAAGCCATTGACTTCCAGACCTCAGGCCTTGAGGTGACTCTTAAAAGTATGAGAAATGGGCTAACGAGAGTACAGAATCTCACAAGGGATATCCAAATAGGTGATTACTAGTTTGTGTTTCACCAAATTATTGAGACCCATTATGATGTATTGAATTTTTTTTCTGTATTTCATGAGTATAGTTTAAAGTGGCTAACGAGGGCTGACGATGGATGGTGGAAATAAGAGAATGGTGAGCATTGATGTTTGCGATGCAATGACGAGATGGATCACTCATGACTGAAGGTTTCCCTAATAAGTTGGTTTAGTCGCTCTTGAGCTGCTTGCTGACTGTGATGCTGCTGCATCTTCATGTACTACCTCATCAGCTTTGATGCTTGCAGCCTCTGGCTGCTTATCCTCCTTGGGGATGTCTATTTACAGGACTTTCTGCAGAGAAAAACTGGGCAGCGTACAGCAGGACATGATTACCCTGGACACTGTGCTAGAGGCACATTGCCAAGAGTTTGCTTACTTGTCAAGGCATCTGAACTATCCTTTCAGTATGCCGATAGTTTGCTCTACCCTGATTTTAGTTTAGCCATGAAATTAATTATATTTCTTCTTTGTTTCATTGCTGGTAAAATGCATTGGAGTCATAAGCCACAGTAGTATGTTGTAACCCTCATCACCACGTAGCCATCTGAGCCCTTGGGATAAGGATTCTTGACAGCTCCCTAAAAACTTCTCATTAACGTGAAGGAAACTGTGCCTGTGGTCACTCACCAGTTGGACATTCAAGGAAGGAAATCACTTATGGTTGATGAAATGGTGAAGTTTGGCACTGGGGACACGTTTGGGTATGTGTGCAATCAATTACACCAACAGTGGAAACCTGCAATTCTGTACAATTTGACAGCCCGCTCACTCATCTGTCTAGTTTTAGTATGAAAATATATGAACTGAGATACCCTGGCTCACAAGGCATTTATAATCTGCCAAATGCAGCAATGCACTGGAAATGGATGTACTTGGCAGAAGTCACCAGTAGCTCCATTGAATGACCCAGTAACAAAAAAATTAAGGGCCATTTTAGCCTTTCCCTATAGTGTGAGCACCTTCCTTGTTCTTGATATGATCCTCAAATCATCCTAAAGGATGGGGCAATGCTCTTTCGGGCTTCAGGAGTAAAATGAACCCTCTGATGCATAATTGTACAGAATATTTCTAAAGGAGTTAGAAGCTCTGGTAGTAGGGCAGCTCAGAGAGTGTCTGGCTCATTTTCCAGTGCTGACTCTTCCTCCTCTGGCTCCAACATGTAGAGCATAAACAGTGGGATGCCCATTGGGAATCCCATTCTGAAGACTTTGAGTGTTTTCCCCAAAATCTCTTTACCAGAATTGCACTCTCCTAGAATGCTGCAAATGTCTGCCTGAACCTCTCAAAGTGCATTCCTGAAAAAAAATCGATATGGTGAAGCGTACACTATAGGCCACTAAATAATGATAACGAGGTAGAGGAGAAAATTAGCAGGCAAAAAACAGAAAGATGCAAGAACTACAGAGTAGTGATAATGGGGGAGTTCAATTATCCTACTAATAGACTGGGATAGTAAAAGTGTAAAGGGCAAAAAGGGGGAGTAATTGCCAAAATGTGTACGAGAACTTTCTTGATCAGTATATTTCCAGACCAATAAGGCATGAAGCAGTGCTGGAGCTAGTTCTTGGGAATGAAGTGGGGGAAGTGGAGCATGTTTCAATGGAGGGGGGGAGTTTGGGGAACAGTGATCATAATATCATTAGGTTTAGAACAATTATGGAAAAGGACAAGGAACAATCAAGCATAGAAATACTTAACTGGAAGAGGTCTAACTTCAGTGAGTTGAAAAAGGATCTGCCCCAGGTGAATTTGCTAAAGAACGGAAAGCGGAGAGTAGTGGTGAACGGTTGTTTTTCCAGACTAGAGGGAAGGATACAGTGGTGTTCTCCAGGGGTTGGCATTAGGACCACTGCTCTTTTTTATATATCTTAATGACCTTGACTTGGGCATACAGGGCATAATTTTAAAGTTTGCAGATGATACAATACTCAGAAATGTAGTAAACAATGAGGAGGATAGTAAATGACTTCAGGAGGACATAGTCAGGCTGGTGAAATGGGCAGGCACGTGGCAGATGCAATTTAATGCAGGAAAGTGTGAAGTGATGCATTTTGATAGCAAGAATGAGAGAGGCAATATTAACGAAATGGTATAATTTTAAAGGTGGTGCAGAAACAGAGACTTGAGGTGTATGAACACAAATCTTTGAAAGTGGCAGGACAAATTGAGAAGGCTGGTTAAAAAAAGCATATGAGATCCTTAGCCATTTAAGAGAGGCCTAGGGCTGGATTTTTCAAGCCCCGAGGAGGCGGGCATGGAGGCGGGACTGCTGGTAAAGTAGCAGAAAGTGGGAGCGGATGGCAAACCCACCCCCATCCCGCCTCCATGCCCTTTTGCCAGGAGGTGAGAAGATGTGTTGCTTCGGGTCTTGTCTCCTGGAGGCGGGAAAGGCATTAAATACTTTTAACAGCCTGTTAACAGGTAGTTAACAGGCAGAAAAAAGGATTAGTGCCATTTTACCATCACAGGTGAAGGCTTCCCAACCTCAGAGAACCCCGTCGGGTTGGAGGAGACGTGAAGGAGGTCTGCGGCGGTCGGGGGCACCTGGAAGTAAGATATAGAGGTGAGTGATGGGTGCAAGTGTGGAGTGGTAAGTATGTAAGTTGAGTGATACTTGTAAAAAAATGTTCACTTACCTTGTTTTCTTCCTACAGCCTTCATCCTCTCTGGATTGGGAGACCCAACATCCTCGTTGTCGATTTCACAGGCTGGCTATTGGATCCTCTGAACCAACAGCCATCTGAAATCAACAAAGTTGAAAGGTTTGATGAGTCCTGAACACAAGGACTCATCAAACTACAGAGAATGTCAGTGTTTGACAGCTTCACAGAGCTGTCAAACGCTGACATTTCTTCTTCCAAGAAGTCTTGACAGATAGCACGCCTGACGTTGACGTGCTCTGTCAGTGACTTCCTCCCTAATTGGCCTGCTGAGCCTTCAGGGCGGGCTTAACAAAGTCAATCAGGGGAAAATCCCTCTGGTTGGTCAGACGAGGATGGAGGCGGGACATTGACATGACAAGCAGCAGTCCCGCCTGCAACTTGTCTTCATTGAGAAAATCCAGCCCATAGAGTAGAAAAGCAAGGAAGTTATGCTAAACCTATATAAAAGACTGGTTAGGCCTCAACTGGAGTATTGAGTTCAATTCTGGGCACCACACTTGGATATGTGTGGATAGCTGTACCACAGGCACAATGGGTCGAATGGCCTCCTTCTGTGCTGTATCATTCTAAGATTCTATGAACAATGGAAATGAACGTTGCAGGTACCTGCAATTTTTGATTGACTTTAGCCTTGAAAACTATGGCACGTATTTTCGCATCCCTATGGGTGTGTACGAGGTGTGTACACACCCATAGGGACCTCGCAAATGCCAGTTTCAGGCATGCGAAGCGCCTGCACTGAAAACCGGCATTTCCGATCTGTCAAGAATCCTCTTGACAGATCGCACGCCTGCCTGGGAGAAGGGCCTCTGCGGGTGGAGAGTTCTGCTTTCTGCAGAACCTCCACCTGCTGAAATCCCTTAAAAATCTTACGCCTGGTAAAAACAGGAGTAAGGCCTGCTTTTACCAGCGTAAGAGTATAAAAAAGTTTTAAAAAAACATTTTCTTCACTTATTTATAATTTAAAAATACTTTTAAAAAAGGTAAGTTTATTTTTAGCCCCGTAAAAAACATTAATTTTTTTTTCAAAAAATTAAATTTTTGTTTAAAATTTTTTATTTAATGCAATTTTAACTAATTTTAAAAATGTGATTTTAAATTTTTTTTAAATGTTTTGATGTGTTTTTGGAGTGATTTCCATTCATGCTTTTGACAGGTCTTAGCTGTCAAAAGTATGAAGGGGGATTCCCTTCTCCCATTGGCTCCCCATGGCCCACGTGATCCCAGGGATGCTTACGAACCGCCTGCGCCCCTGGGATACCTGAGCCCTGCGCATTTCGTCATGGAGAGGCCCAGGATCGGAAATGGCCGGACCTCCGGAGCCCTCGGGTAAGGGGGTAGATTTTTCCCAGATCGGAGGCCTCCGCACACAGGAAGCCTCCGATCGGAAAATACGAGCCATTGAGAATTATAAAAAGGTATTAAAAAAGAAGCCAAAAAGATTAGAAAGTCTAAGTGGGAGTAATAATGATGGTGGACAGTCAATATAAAGAGAAATAGCAAGGGATTTTATAAGCACATAAGAAGTAAATGGATAGTTGCAGAAGGGCTTGAACCAATTAGAAGTGAAGTGGGCCATTTTGTACTTGAGAATGACTGAATGGTGGAAATGCTCAGTAAGTATTTTGTATTAGTTTTTTTTAGTGAGTGAAAGTAGGACTGTTTGAGAACCTAAGGAGAAGGTGGAAAATTACTACTGAAGGTAAGCATTCATACTATTCTCTCAAGTGCTTTAAGCTAGTAAAGCTGCATACCATCTCCTGAATTGTTTTTGTGCAGAGAAAAAAAATTATGAAAATAGCTCTCAGTGGAGAGAATACATCTGTTCGATGATTAACTGCCTGCATATTTGTGGCATTTTTCCACAAGACCTGGAATTTCTACAACTCAAAATAAGTAGTAATAGAAATAAAATGCAGGTAGCACACGTGACAAAATTTGAAGCCAAAATAACCTTTGCTGAGTGAGGAACTTCCACCTCATGTGATGTCCACTTGAGAACAGATGTTTCATCATAGGATTATAGGGAGTACCTAAATCAATTTATTCACTTGGGAGTTACTCAGAGGCAGTTCTTTCCAGATATGGAAAGCTGACAAGCAAAGCCAAGCCTTTGGCGAACCTCTATTGGCTCCCTATACCCTAATGCATGAAATTCAAAATCCTCAATATCATTTATAAATTCCTCCACAGCCTTACCACATCCTACACGCAAAGGGTAGAAGAAGTTTGGAACTCTCTTCTGCAAATGGCAGTTGATGCTAGTTCAATTGTTAATTTTAAATCTAAGATTGTTAAATTTTTGTTAATCAAAGGTATTAAGCGATATGGGGCGGGTATAGGGGGTTAGGTCACAGATCAGCCATGAGCTCAATGAATGGCGGAACAGGCTTGAGGGGCTAAATGGCCTACTCCTGTTCCTGCAGCTGCAAACTCCTCCAGCCCAGCATGTGCCCTTTGGTCTCCTAAATATCCCTCTTCTTTCTACTCCACCATCTGAGCCAGAAACATTAATGCACTCTCCGGAATTCCCTTCCTACACCCACTCTGCATTGCTACACCACTTGAAATATTTTTTGCCTATGCTTATGGTTATCTTTCCAAAGTCTTCTACTTCTGCTCATTGACTGCTTCTCCTCTGTGAAGTGCCTGTAATGATCAGTAACATGTCATTCTAGAATGGCACACTAGGTGGAGCTGTATGTTTAGTAGGGGGCTACCCAAAAGGCAGTAGTCAAGATGGATGCCTGTATACTAGTCCACATGGCTGAATAAATGATTAGTTCAAGCTAGCTGTTCATAATGAAAACGTCTATTTATTTATGAACATAACATGGTACCAGGACTGGTAATATCTGCTGAATATTGTGAAACATGACATGGAGAATTTGAAGCCACCGGAGGGTTTGAAACTCACGGGGAATGTCGACTGCAATTGGCGGACTTTCAAACAACAATTCAAACTCTACATTGCTGCCATCGGGTTCGGTACAAAGCCAGATGCAAGGAAAATAG
Source organism: Somniosus microcephalus (assembly GCF_052327205.1). Classification (NCBI taxonomy): domain Eukaryota; kingdom Metazoa; phylum Chordata; class Chondrichthyes; order Squaliformes; family Somniosidae; genus Somniosus; species Somniosus microcephalus. The sequence continues at coordinate 43,468,576 of NC_141004.1, read as the reverse complement.
CGTTACTGCTCACGGTTGCAGGCCCACAGGCGATAGAGGTATTTAATATGTTTGTATTTGATCAAGAGGAGGACAGAGAAAAAATGGACGATGTGCTAAAGAAGTTTGATACACATTGTTCTCCCAAAAAGAACGACACCTATGAGAGGTACGTGTTCCGTTCACAGACACAACAGCAAAATGAGACTTTTGATAGCTTTGTGACCGATCTGAAACTGAAAGCACAGACATGTACTTTCTCTGAACTGAAATCATCCATGATTCGTGACCAGATTGTGTTTAGTATTCATGATAAAGAGGTCAGGGAATGTTTGTTGAGAGAAACTGAACTAACATTGGAGGATGCTGTGAAAATATGCCATGCCAGTGAGCTAGCTCAACAGCACGCAAAGACTTTCAGTGAAATTAATAATAATGCGACTGTAATGAATGACCGTGCTGCTGTTGGTGCTGTGTCCTACAAGGGGAAGAAACGTGGGCAGAACAGAAATGCAAAGCAATCGGAGGATGGAATTTATAATATAAATGCTGTGGTTACCAGTACCAGTCAAGACAATGCCCAGCGTTTGGAAAAATGTGCACAAAATGTAATGGAAAGAATCACTTTGCCAAACAATGCTTTTCAAAAGTAAAAACAAAGAAAGGGCAACAAGTCAATGTGATTGAGGACACTGATTTAAGTGAGACATTTTTTGTAGGAATGGTGTCATGTGACAATATCGAAAAGGATACAGAAAATGTGCAGCCCTCCGGAATGGACAATGCTGAACATAAAGTTAATGCAGTAAAAGAGGACAAATGGATAATGCCACTGCATGTAAATGGAGCATTAGTTACATTGAAACTAGACACTGGGGCAAAAGCAAACTTAATCAGTATGAGTGACATTAAAAATATGAAAGAAAAGCCCAAAATACAGAAAAAGTCAGTACTACTGAAGAACTATAATGGACAGAAAATAGATAGCTTAGGTATATGCAGACTTAAAGTGACAGTCAAAGACAAAGTGCATCATCTCATGTTTTCTGTTGTGGCTGAAGGACTTGATTCACTACTAGGAGACAAAGATTGTGAGGACTTAGGACTGGTCAAGAGAGTCTACCGTTTAAATTGTGCCATAAGCAGACCAGATGACTCAGTGGATTCTGTAGTGAGTAATTTCCAGGATGTGTTCAAATGATTTGGAGTTCTACCATTCACTCACAAGATCCAGCTAAAGGAGGATGCTCAGCCAGTGGTACATGCTCCACGGAGAGTTCCAGCACCCCTGCATGACCGGCTCAAGAAAGAACTGGACAGAATGACCACACTAGGAGTCATCAGGAAAGTCGAAGAGCCAACAGACTGGGTTAACTCCATGGTATGTGTAAAGAAAAAGAACAATGATCTAAGAGTATGCATGGATCCAAAGGACTTAAATGCAAACATAAAACGTGAAGGACTAGAAATTCGGTAGTGGCGCCAAGTTCACCTGGGCGCTGATTTTTGCGCAGCGTTCAGAGTAATACCGATCACCAGAAATTCAGTTTCAGCGCCCCTAGAGGGAGACGTGGCAAGGCTCGAGGCGCTCCGCATCCCTCTTAGGGCGTTGAAACTGAATATCGCAGCGCAACGTGCTGCAGCGCCACACCATCAGCACTTCTCAGAATTTTCAGCCCACTGAAATGCATTCAATGCTCTTGCTGCATTTCTTTACCATTTCACGGTTTACTCACTGATATGTGCATGATGTTAAAAATACCTAATCATTAATATATATACACATTTCATTACAGTGATGTGACATGCACTTCACAGGAACATTTATAATTACTTTTAATGTAATACATTTTAAATAAAGCTTTGAAGCTCAGAGTGAGTATTCACTTAGTTACAGTGACCTGTAAGACATCCTTAATGGTTTGTGTAAACTTCAAGCTATATTCAAAATCATTAATAATGAAACATACAGTTCCCGTTTTATATCCTGACAATCATGAAGGATGGCATGACATGCAAGCTATATGTTTTTTCTCTGAGCTATGACAAACTCTGCTAAATATTGTTTGATCAGACAAAACAAAGGCCAACTAAAATATTTATATCTCGGTACACAGCATTAACGATGCATCTTCTCCTTCATCTCAGACCTCCTTCCAACTGTTTAGCACAAGATTTCTGTTCTCTATAGTCTCTCTCTTGAGGCCTGTTTAAGTAAGTCCGTTGAATCAAGCATGGAATGAATTCTACCTGTACTAGGGTGACCATATGTCCCTGTTTTCCAGCTACTGTGTCCCCGGGCAAACAATGTCCCCGGGAGAGCCCCCGGTCCATGAAACTCATCCCCGAAGTGTTCCCACCCCGGGCAGTGAGTGTCCCCCCGCCCCCCGGGCAGTGAGTGTCCCCCCGCCCCCCGGGCAGTGAGTGTCCCCCCGCCCCCCGGGCAGTGAGTGTCCCCCCGCCCCCCGGGCAGTGAGTGTCCCCCCGCCCCCCGGGCAGTGAGTGTCCCCCCGCCCCCCGGGCAGTGAGTGTCCCCCCGCCCCCCGGGCAGTGAGTGTCCCCCCGCCCCCCGGGCAGTGAGTGTCCCCCGCCCCCCGGGCAGTGAGTGTCCCCCGCCCCCCGGGCAGTGAGTGTCCCCCGCCCCCCGGGCAGTGAGTGTCCCCCGCCCCCCGGGCAGTGAGTGTCCCCCGCCCCCCGGGCAGTGAGTGTCCCCCGCCCCCCGGGCAGTGAGTGTCCCCCGCCCCCCGGGCAGTGAGTGTCCCCCGCCCCCCGGGCAGTGAGTGTCCCCCGCCCCCCGGGCAGTGAGTGTCCCCCGCCCCCCGGGCAGTGAGTGTCCCCCGCCCCCCCGGGCAGTGAGTGTCCCCCGCCCCCCCGGGCAGTGAGTGTCCCCCGCCCCCCGGGCAGTGAGTGTACCCCCACCCCCTGGGCAGTGAGTGACCCCCCCCCACCCCGGGCAGTGAGTGTCCCCCTGGGCAGTGAGTGTCCCCCCCTGGGCTGTCAGTTTGCAGCTCTAAGACTAAATTAAACAATGGCCAGGGCGACTCACTGCACAGGTGCGATTGGGTGGTATTTCTGCTCATGTGCCGGTTGTTGTTTCTGAGTTTCCAGCCGAATCATGCTGCTGGATTGTTGGCACTGGAAGTGTCTGGGGGTGCGGCAACTGGAGCGTATGAAGGAAAGGCCGTGAGGGAGGGCCCGGTCACAGTCACCGGGGGAAGGGGGGCCGGGCTAATCCTATACAATATGGAGGGGTCAGGTTTGACCCCAGTCACTGGGGGGAGGGGTCATGTTTGACCCCAGTCACTGGGGGGAGGGGTCAGGTGTGATCTCCGTCACTGGGGGGAGGGGCCAGGTGTGACACCAGTCTCTGGGGGGAGAGGCCAGGTGTGACACCAGTCTCTGGGGGGAGGGGTCAGGTGTGACCCCAGTCACTGGGGGGAGGGGTCAGGTGTGACCCCAGTCACTGGGGGGAGGGGTCAGGTGTGACCCCAGTCACTGGGGGGAGGGGTCAGGTGTGACCCCAGTCACTGGGGGGAGGGGTCAGGTGTGACCTCAGTCTCTGGGGGGAGGGGCCAGGTGTGACCCCAGTCGCTGGGGGGAGGGGTCAGGTGTGAACCCAGTCACTAGGGGGAGGGGTCAGGTGTGACCGCAGTCTCTGGGGGAGGGGGAGGGGTCAGGTGTCACCTCAGTCACTTGGGGGGAGTTTCCGGTGCCTGAATGCGCTTCAATAGTGTGACGTCACATCTGTTGTAATTATATGCCCATTTGTTTTGCATTTGTAGTGTATATGTACAACCGTTAAAATATAGGCTGCTAAGAAAATTTGCCTCTCTACACTACGCAACCTACATTTTCCATCCTGGCTACTTTGCTGTGCTCCCACCCTGTGTGTCCCCGGATTCGGTTTAGAAAATATGGTCACCCTAATCTGTACAAATGGATGTCTGTGCGAAACTTTATTCCATTTTGGCCAACTAATCAGGAGGGAGGGAAGCTGCGGCCTTGCAATGTTGCTGCTTCAAGAAGCCACTAGGTTAAGTAACCTGGAATTTTTCAGCTGATCTGTCCAATTTACAGCTGTACAGGAGGACTTGGATCTCCACCAACTTTGTGTCAGCACCTCTGCTTCAGGAGCCATCAAACAGGATGTCGGGCGCTGGGCTGCAGACTCACTTGCCTGCAGTCTCATGGTTGCATCTTGGCTTTCCTTTCAGTTCATGTTGATCTATTGCTTCTTTGTCCTGTCCCCCTTCAGCTTGGCAAAGGCTACTAAAGAGTTAGATGCCTTTTGAGCTTTCCCAAAGGCTTTGGAAATTTTTGGCACCCTATTTTCACACTCTCCTTTAATTGTCCCCATCTATTTAAATTTCACTTGCAAACAATTGTCCACTTCCACCATCAGTGTGCTCCCTGCACTCACTCAAATCTGCACCTGGAACTATGCAATGAGTTGGGCTCAGAAAATTTCATGGACACAGCACACTTCAATGTCTGTCTGAAGACCTCTTTAAAATTTTTGTTCTGAGCTGCACCCATGTCAGAAAATCTAGGCTAGTCTGCCTGAGCAGCTCTTTTCAAGAAAGGAAAGCATCCTAATCTAGCTTCAAAATCAGGTCACAGTGTAACTGACAAGAGGCTGGCTGCAGAGTTTGGTGACAAGGCAGGCTAGCTGGAAAGTGAATAGAAAGATGTCCACTACATATTGGCCCTGAATTTGGGGTCGGAGGCGTATCTCCGGAGTACGCCTCCGACCCACGAAATATTGCTATATACTTCTCTCCTGGCTCCACAGCTACAGAGAGTTCCCTTCTCGGTCCTGCGGGCGTACGCCTGCGTAAAGGCCCACGGATCCCAGGGGCGTACGCGGTCCGCAAGCGTCCCTGGAATCACGTGGGCCCGGGCAACCAGTCAAAAAGGGGGATTCCTATGATGCTTATGGGGATTCCACTTGCATACAGAATCCCCATAACCATATTAGAAATCCCTAAATAAATAAAAATTAACACCACTTACATAAAAATAAATGTTCCCATGTTCAAGACTAATTGAAAGACCCTTTAATTAAGCATTTAAAATAAAAATTTAATTTTTTGAAAAATAAATGTAAACATTTTAAAACAGGTCAAAATTTATCTAAACTAATTTTAAATGTAAGTGAATGTTTAAATCATTTTTAAAATTTTATTTTAACATTTATTTTAACCTTTATGCTGGTAAAAGAAGACCTCATGCCTGCTTTTTCCAGGCTTAAGGGTTTCATGGGCATCCGCTGGGCAGTAGTTGGGCAAATAGCCCAACTCTGCGCCAGTGAAAGTGTTGTTGCAGCGGATGCGAACGATCTGTCAATGCAAAACTCGACAGATCGCACGTTCCGAGTTTTCACGCACGCACAGCGCATGTGGAAACCTGAAACTTGCGGGGCCTTTCAGAAGGCTTCCAACAGCGTACGCTGTCGAAACCACCAAAAGTTCAGGCCCATCAATTATCAACCAAATCAACGGGATTTCAAAGAGGAAACATTAAGCCTTTGCACAATAATGGAGTGTACAAGTGTGTGGCTTAGAAAATCAGATTGAAACTGGACCACATGTTCAAAAAATGGACAACCCAATTAAAGCAGACTGTCTGGCAAAATAGCAGACAGGTTGTAATCTTGGCTCACTAGGTATTCACCCATGTAATTCTTACTGCAGTTATAATTGTAGGTGTACTTATCCCTGAGCAGGCTCCACAGGTCCCACATTGTGAAGCAGAGCTGCCAGCTTTGACAGCCATTGATGGGCTGCAGCAGTGAACAAGCAGCTCAAGGTTTGTATGGTTTGATCAAAGGATTGTAAAATAGACATCAAAACTGCCGTGCTATCACCCTTCTCATTTAGAAACAATTTTTCTTTAGTCTTCCAATTACAGTTTACTTTCTGCTGTACTGTATCAAACCATCAAATCCTAATCCTATTCCTTTCCATAAATATCTTAGGAGAGTTAGTTATGTGTTAAAATTATATTCTAAGCTGCTGCACCTTTACAGATTTGAAATGTTAGCCTAAATTATGATTCCAACCAATTTAATTAACAGTTCCTTTCCTATGAATTTGGACTTTTAACCTCTAGTCTAGTAAGCACACATTAAGTGTATTTCATATCTCATTATTTCCCAGTGATCAATTCTTCTTGTCATTTTGGCCATTCATTTGCAGTATTAATGCAAACCTCTTTTCTTGGTTTTCACATATAAGTCTGGAAATTACTGTGGCTGATGTTAATGGACAAAATCCAGATTAATTTCTATGACATTTCTTTGCTAATTTAGCAAGGACGTTAAGCCATTTAAAGTAAATGATTTAGTGCTTGCATGAAAATAGTATATGCAAAAGTTTCATATGAATGTATTAACATAATTAACAGTAACTTTAATTCGTTACTTTAGCTCTCCTGTTTAAAGTTTTCTTTTTTTTTTAGACCTGTCTATACCATTCTAGATTTGACTAATTTCATCCTGTAAGTTTGGTTAGCAAATAAATCTGTTACAATAATCATGTTCCACCATACATTTAATTTATATTGGCCCTGAATTTACGTTCGGAGGCTTTCCGCGGGGTCCTGGTGGTCCGGGAGGTACGGAGACTCGCAGTCCTGGGCCTCTCAGGGTACCCGCGGGAAGAAGCTCACATATCCCCAGGGGCGCAGGCGGTTCGCAAGCACCCCGGGATCACGTGGGCCAGCCCAATGAATGACAGAAGGGAATCCCCATTCATGCTTATGGGGATTCTGTATGTACGGAAACCCCATAAGTATGAGTGGGAATACCCAAAAAAATACCTTTACACTTCAAATAATTTTTTTTTTAAATCACAAATTAAAATGAATTAAAATGGCATTTAATTCAATATTTAAAACAAAAATTTAAATTTTTTGAAAAATAAATTTACATGTTTTAAAGGGGCTAAAAATAAACTTACCTTATTTCACAGGTTTTTAAATGTATAAATTATTGACAACATTTTATTTTTCTGTTTTTTAAAACTCTTATGCTGGTAAAAGCAGGCCTTTTTCCTGTTTTACCAGGTCTAAGAATCTCACGGGCATTCGCTGGGCAGAAGTTGGGCAAATAGCCCAACTCTCCACCCGCGGATGCCCTTTTCCCAGGGATGCAGATGATCTGTCAAGAAAATTCTTGACAGATCGCAAGTTCCGTGTTTTAGTGCATGTGCAGCGTATGCCTAAACCCAGAACTTGTGCAGCCCTTACGGGCATGTGCGCACCTTGTACGCACCCATAGGGGCCGCAAAGTACGGCCCATTATAATCTTGTGCTATGCAGGACCCAATGCGTTCAAACCATATGGACTTGTGTTTTCAGCATGTAATGAGCTGAAAAACATTTCAACTTATTAAAGAGATTGCATCAATGCATAGACACTACTGCATTTAATGACCCAGATTTTCCTGTCAAAATAACGGAGTCTAATGGCGCTCGACGTAACTTATGGGCAAACGGTACAGCAACTTCAGGTGAGGGACAGATGCGTGGTTAATCACAAAAATCCAGAAGTTCCTATAGGGCATGTGCCACTCCGCTGCTAGCTTTGCGAAAACTGCATCTCGCTGCTGGCTCACCATTTGAAATGCATTGAATAGTGTGAAGTTGCTGAATTTGCGCGGTAGATACAAACTGAACTCGCCACAGAAAGTTAAGTCTTCAAGTCCAAGTATCATTTTAACAGCATGTTTAGTGTTAATTGCTGCACTGCACTGAACATTAACTATTACAAGTATGGAGTCTCATTCCTTCAGGTTTTAATTGTTGCTGGAGATTTTAAAAATGTAAAAAGATTTTTTTTTTTGTTTTATTTTTCCTTTCTGTCTCTTTTTTCTCTCTCGCTTAAGTCAATCTTTGTTTCCCTCTATTTCTGTACCTGATTTGACATTAAATTCACCCACTCTAATTTACATTTCATTCTCAGTCCTTGCTCTGTTAATTTCACAATCCTTCAATCTGATTGATTAAGGAGATACACAGTTGCTTTCCCTGTTCACTCAGTTCCCAGATGCCCAGTTTCTCTCACTGCGACGTTATCACACACACTTTCAGCAATTTGCCATGCAAAATTTAAAAAACCTAAACATGCAAGGGCAAGCCTAATTAATGGCAGACACTGTTAGATGCTCTGCCACAGCAGAATATGACTGTATAACTACGTTCATTATAAACTGAAACATTCTCCATTCATTGTAAATGAAATATTTGAGGTAACAAAGATTTAAAATGGAAAGACATAAATACACTTACAAAAAAAGTGTTGCTGAGGGAACTTCCAAACTAATCTAACTGTGATTCACAGAAAGCATAAGAATCCAGAAATAGCAGTGCACACACTGGAATATTTGGAGGCTTAAGTATTCCATTGGAACATGGCTTATGCTTTGATTATAGGTTCAGTAGTTACATGATGCTAAATATGAATTGCTAAGTATAGGTTATGTAATGACTGTGAGAAAGTAACTCCCAAATAGCAGGCTATACAGGTCTTTACAAAAGGGTGTTATAAGAACATAAGAGATATGGGGTAAAATTCAACTGGCGGGAACGCAAAAAGGTTGGTAATGGATTGGCTGCCCGTTATACACCCTACCTGAGTTTCCTTTCCATCGACTTGAAAGGAAAATTGAGTGGGGTGTATAACGGATGTCCAATCTGCTACTGGCCATTTTGCCCCACCCCGCTGAAGTTAAATTTTACCCTCAATGGAATGACGAGCAGACACCTGATCAAGCAATGGACTATAAGCAGTTTCCACTATAAATGACTCCAAACAACTCGGGAATATGAATAACCATGGGGAAAACTTTCAAGAAGCTAAAAGTACAAATCGCCTCCTTGATTTCCAAGGGTAATCAGGTGACCGCTCCAGTACATCAAACATTACAATCAATATTATTCAATTCTGAGAAATTGCATTCCACTGATGATGTTTTCCTGGTCCCAATAGCAGAAATCACAGTGTGTCACTGAATATTTGATCTTCTGTGTCTAACCTTACATAGAATGGTGCAGCACTGAGAAAGGTCATTCAGCCCATCGTGCCTGTGCTGGCTCTTGGAAAGAGCTATCCCATTAGTCCCATTCACCTGCCCTTTCCCCTTAGCCTGGACATTTTTCTCCTTCAAGTATTTATCCAATTCTCTTTTGAAAGAAAAAAGACTTGCATTTATATAGCGCTTTTCACGGCCACCGGATGTCTCAAAATGAAATACTTTTGAATGTAGTCACTGTTGTAATGTAGGAAACGCGGCAGCCAATTTGTGCACAGCAAGCTCCCACAAACAGCAATGTGATAATGAAGAGATAATCTGTTTTTGTTATGTTGATTGAGGGATAAATATTGTTCAGGACACCGGGGATAACTCCCCTGCTCTTCTTCGAAATAGTGCCATGGGATCTTTTACGTCCACCTGAGAGAGCAGGCGGGACCTCAGTTTGATGTCTCATCCAAAAGACGGCACCTCTGACAGTGCAGCACTCCCTCAGCACTGCACAGGAATGTCAGCCTAGATTTTTGTGCTCAAGTCTCTGGAGTGGGACTTTGAACCCACAACCTTCTGACTCAGAGGCAAGAGTGCTACCCACTGAGCCACAGCTGACGCTTTTTGAAAGTTATTATTGAATCTGCTTGCACCATCCTTTCAGGCAGTGCCTTTCAGATTCTACTCATCTTGCCTCTAGTTCTTTTGCCACTTATCATAAATCTGTGTCCTCTGGTTATCAACCCTCTGCTACTGGAAACAGTTTCTCCTTATTTACTCTACCAAATCCCTTTATGATTTTGAACACCTCTATTAAATCTCCCCTTAACCTTCTCTGCTCTAAGAACAATCCCAGCTTCTCTAGTCTCTCCACGTAACTGAAGTCCTGCATCCCTGGTATTTTAGTAAATCTCCTCTGCACCCTCTCTAAGGCCTCAACATCCTTCTTAAAGTGTGGTGCCCAGAATTGGACACAATACTCCAGCTGAGGCCTAACCTATGCTCCTGTTTATAAAGCCAAGGATCCCGTATGCTTTTTTAACAGCCTTCTCAACTTGCCCAGCCACCTTCAAAGGTTTGTGTATGTACAGCCCCAGGTCTCTGCTCCTGCACCCCTTTAAATTTGTACCATTTAGTTTATATTGCCTCTCCTCATTCTTCAGACCAAAATAAATCACTTCACACTTCTATTTGTTAAATTGCATCTGCCACGTGTCTGCCCATTTCACCAGTCTATTTATATCCTCCTGAAGTCTGTTGCTATTCCACTCACTGTTTACTGGCTGGAGAATTTTCCCCTAGCTAGGGAGTCTAGAACCAGGGGTCACAGTCTCAGGATAAGGGGTCAGCCATTTAGGACTGAGATGAGGAGAAATTTCTTCACTCCGAGGGTGGTGAATCTTTGGAATTCTCTACCCCAGAGGGCTGTGGAGGCTCAGTCGTTGAGTATATTCAAGACAGAGATCGATAGATTTTTGAATATTAAGGGAATCAAGGGATACGGGGATAGCGCAGGAAAGTGGAAATGAGGTAGAAGATCAGCCATGATCTTATTGAATGGCGGAGCAGGCTCAGAGAGTTACTCCTGCTCCTATTTCTTATGTTCTTACTATATTTCCAAGTTTTGTGTCATCTGCAAAATTTGAAATTATGCCCTGTATACCCAAGTCCAGGTCATCAATATATAGCAAAAAGAGCACTTATAACCTTCAATCCTATTTTTAATAGATCTTGATCCTGCTGTTTCTTTTAAGGTGCGTACAATATACTATAAGAGGATGAATCGTGTGGGGAAAGTGGAAAATGCAACGCTGGTGTATTAGGTTATCTTTTGTGATTACTCAGTCACACTGTTGGGACAGAGTAGAGGGTGTTTATTTAAATGTGCTATGGCTGGGAGTGCTTGATGCTGTTACTGACTGCCTGAAATAGTCCATATTTCACTCACCAACACTATCCCTCATCTTGGTGAACACACACCAAAATCTTGTTGCTTTCTCACTTTTGTCAGTGGATGTCAATCATTATGCTAATTTCTCCTCAGTGATTCCTTATCCATTTTAATGTTCTACGTGTGAGAATTCTCTCATGCGACTTCTGAAAATCCAAGTAAACTACATTTGCTGGCTATTCATAATTCATTCACTTACTTAGAGTTCCAGTATATTAGTGGGACGTGACCTATTACTTTGAAAACCAATGGTTACAATCTATGTTCTTTGAATGAAGTTCAGTAGTATTTTGTAAAATGCTTCGAGCTGTTTTCCCACTACCAATTTTAGAAAGTGTTTATGATCATATCTCACTCCTTCTTTGAATATCAAAATTGCATTTGCTTTCTTTCAGTCCTCAAGGTACAGCCTCTTCTTTATGAAGTTCCTAATACTGTAATGTTTTATCACAAGCTCATAAATTTCCTCTCTCATTTTCTTGGAAGATTTTAGTGAGCATTTTTTCTGGTCCAGGTGACATGTAGACATTAGATAGAGTTTCTTCATAATGCACACTCTGTTGACATCTCCATGCATTACAACATCCTGAGCTAAAATGAATAGATCTGGAATTTGTCTGCAGTCTTCAATATTTATCTGTGGGAAATTAATTTAACTGTTACTTCTTAATCTTCAATACTACTTCCATCTAATTTGACCTTTAAACTATCTTTTTTGTGTTTAAAACTCAAATTAAAACATTCTTTGGGACCATTTTTGCTGTTTACCACAGCCCAACTTTTTATTATCCTCCTACTCATTCTGATACTCATTTTAGTTATCCTCAACTGATTTTTATATCCCTCTCAGTTTTCACTAGATTTGCAATAGAGCCTATCTTTCCTCAATTCCTGTATTGAGGAATGTTTATATCATAAGTTCATATTTGATTTTAGGGGGAATAAGTGAAAAATCGACTGGCATATCTGATGTCCCAGATAAGATAATGATACGATAATGTACACAATCTCCCAATGTAGTCTGTATGAGAGAACTAAAATGTATCTAATTGATATTATACTCCCACTTGTAGTTCAGATTGATTTATTGCTACTTCATGGCTACCATGATGTGCACTTTTTTACAGTTATCGCCTTTGTACACCCACTTACCATCCAGGTGAAAGACAAATATATGGGAGATCAGATAGGTTTCTGCTTTGCACTTTAATCATACCAGTGAGCTCTGTATTACAGTTGCAGCGATGCATCGTAGTTTCAGTCTTTCGGAGAATGTTCCCACCAAACGCACAAGTGTGAATTATCCATTTCCGATCTTTGCTGTTTATCACACCCCTGTATGTGATTTTTCAATTTTCAGCAATTAGTTGCGCATTCAGAGCAAGTTTTCTGCTACTGACGTCTTTCCGTTGGAAAATGAAACAAGGCTACCCATATCGACACTGTCCAGATTGCCCAGCGTTCGCAGAGATGAAAGACAAAAGATATGGCTTTCAGTCTTTGGGCTAGATTTGAATGCAGGCTTAGGTGTGCTAGAATACTGCTCTGAAGCACTGCACCATCCAGTCCCCCCTCCTAATCCAGTCACTGAATGCCAAACATCTTGTTGATGGCAATGTGCCTACTCATTGATGATTTGTTAGAAAAGAATTATAATCATTTTATAAACTATTAGACTAATATTTCCTTTCTTGGGTCTCCACTGCAGTTTTTACTAACATGTTTCTTCCTCCTAGAAGGTGGGATGGTCTGGGTATTTGACTTTTCTAGGGCTACAATCACTGGTGCTTTGTGATCAGTCAGCCTGAGATGTGTGGCTTCAGGGCAGGAGCTGTCTCTTGTTCTCTCTCTCCGAGAAGCACCAACCTGTCACTATGCAAACTGACTGGGAAAAGGTGCAGACTACACATGAAGTACAAAAAGTGAATATGCCATTTAAGTTTGGGACCACACTGCAATCACAGCCCCCACCCACTCCCCTCACTTAAAAATGTTCTGAAATATAACAGTATACCGCACCTATTCACTTCACACCTTCTTCTGACTGAGTTCTATATTCAAAGTCAGATTTAATTGTGTTCCTTTGTTATGACCGACTGCTAACTGCACACTACCAACAACAACAACAACTTGTATTTATATAGTGCCTTTAACATAGTAAAATGTCCCAAGGCCCTTCACAGGAACGTTATACAACACTGAGCTACATAAGGAGAAATTAGGGCAGATGAACTAAAGCTTGGTCAAAGAGGTAGGTTTTAAGGAGCGCCATAAAGGAGGAAAAAGGTAGAGAGGCAGAGAGGTTTAGGAAGGGAATTCCAGAGCTTAGGGCCTTGGCAGCTGAAGGCACAGCCGCCAATGGTTGAGCGATTAAAATCAGGGATGCTCAAGAGGCCAGAATTAAAGGAGCGCAGCTATCTCGGGGAGTTTTGGGGGGCTGGAGGAGTTTTACAGAGATAGGGAGGGCCGAGGCCATGGAGGGATTTGAAAACAAGGATGAGAATTTTAAAATGAGCATTCATTATTGTTTCTATGACATGCAGTAAAATTCAGCACAGAGCCCTTAATGGGTGTGATGACAAGTGAATGCAACAAACAATTACATGACGTGAGGAATTTAGTAGGCTGAATATATGTAAGGATGCGAGTGAGGGAACACTTGTAGCTGAAGGCTGAAATTATAAAGAATTGTGCAGTAACTAAAGGACATTGATAAGCAATTCAAGTGATTTCATAAAAAGTGAGGGAGAGGTCATTGCAAGTGGCAAACATGTTTTGTACAGTGCATTCTTGGAAGGTGTGGATGACTGACCTTTTGAGATCACTGAACTTTTACCAACATCGAATGATCAATGGGCAGCAGGTGCATAGAAATACCACCACTTCCAAGTTGGAACACTCGGCTCCCGATCTCATTACAGCCTTGGTCCAAACATGGACAAATGAGCTGAATTCCAGAGCTGAGATGAGAGTGACTGCCTTTGACATCAAGGTAGCATTTGACCGAGTGTGGCATCAAGGACACTAGTAAAACTGAAGTCAATGTGAATCGGGGGGGGAAACTCTCTACTGGTTGGAGTCATACCTAGCACAAAGGAAGATGGTTGTGGTGGTTGGAGGTCAATCAGCACAGCCCCAGGACATCGCTGCAGGAGTTCCTCAGGGCAGTGTCCTAGGCCCAACCATCTTCAGCTGCTTCATCAATAACCTTCCCTCCAGCATAAGGTCAGAAATGGGGATGTTCGTTAATGACTACAGTGTTCAGTGCCATTCACAACTCCTCAGATAATGAAGCAGTCCGTGCCCGCCTGCAACAAGATCTGGATGACGTTTAGGCTTGGGCTGATAAGTGGCAGGTAACATTCGCGCCACAGAAGTGCCAGGCAATGACTATCTCCAACAAGCGAGAGTCTAACCACCGCCCCTTGACATTCAACGGCCTTACCATTGCCGAATCCCCCACCATCAACATCCTGGGGGTCACCATTGAACGGAATCTTAACTGGACCAGCCACATAAATACTGTGGCGACAAGAGCAGGTCAGAGGCTAGGGGAGAAAAAATCAGTTGCTTTGCGCCTCCCGTTAGCGCCCTAAGAGGGCGCTAATGGGGCACAAAGCAACTAGTGCCCGGGGAATTGCTTGCTCTAGCAAACAATGCAATCTTATCTTGCTTAGTGCACCTGTACATAACTGCTAGGCAAATGTATCCTGTGGCAGTTTAGAATGGTCATGTAGCGTGAATACCCAGGGCAATTATGGCCTTCACAGCCACTGACACTGTAGTGCCTGTAGTAGAAATAACAACAGAAAATGCTGGAAAAACTCAGCAGGCCAGGCAACATCCATGGAGAGAGAAACAGAGTTAACGTTTCAGGTCGAAGACCTTTCGTGGGCTTTGGGTCCATTTATAGCACATGGCACAAATCCTTGTTAAAGCATAGCCTCCACAGATACTAGTTCTCTGACAAATGTAGGTAAGTGTGCATCTGCCCATATATTGTGGTATGTCTCTTATTTCTCTCCCATCTCCTCCCACACCCTCTCTGAGCTCATCTTGTCTATGAGATCAACCTCCCGTTCCTTGCACCCCATTTGCACTAAACTCCTGACCATAAACAGCCTAGCATTAACTATGATAGCCTTTCTTTCAGATGAATTACAACTGCAAAAACTGGCGTTCTATATTTTTAGCTTTCAGCTCTGGGTCAAGGACTGTGACTCAATCCTCTGTTTAAAAACTTGACTCTCCCTGTGTCTCTCTGTCTGTTTATGTCTTCTCAGCCAGGGAGAGGGCCGAGACATTGTCTTCCGCTTCATAGTAATTCAGTAGTAGGCCTGTCAATAAAACTAGCTACCTCACTTCCCCTCTTGGGGTGTGAGTTTAATGAGGGCAATGCCTGCTACTGTCAAGATAAATGAGGGCCATCCTAGGTAATGGACTAGAATGAAACAATTGACACTCATTGCATCAGTTACGAATTCCACAAACTGGCCCATCTGGCTTTTATACATATATTCAATGCCTGTGGCCTTTCTTTTTCAACCTCTGAGTTAATATTGATTTAAAATTCAATCCCTTTCTGAGATAATGATCAAAAATGCCTAATCGTGACCGTCTGTTATACTGTTATTAAGCAAAACCTAACTGATGCTGCAATATTGTAATACATTTAAGCTACCTCCATGTCTATGCTGACTTAGACTGCCAATTAATAGTGTTTGTTCAATTACTTTACTATAATCTTCAATACTTACCGTTTGATGATATAAATTTTGCTATCATAGATATTGTTCAATCAAGTAATGCATCTCTGTGTGCAACTTTATTTTTGGTGACCGCTTTGTGGAACACCTCTGTTTAGTCCGTAAAGGTGACCCCGAGCTTCCGGTCGCCTGTCATTTTAATTCACCACCCCATTCCCACTTGGACCTCACCATCCTCAGCCTCTTGCATTGTTGCATGGAAGCTCACCGTAAACTCGAGGAACAGCACCTCATCTTCTGATTAGGCACTTTACAGCCTTCCGGACTCAATATCGAGTTCAACAATTTCAGATCATAACCTCGGCCCCTATTACATTTTTACTTATATTTTTTATCCACACCTTTGTTTTGGCCTTTCCCCCCCCCCTACCCCTTTTTTTCCCTCTCTCTCCCACATGGCAGCTGTCTCCCACTCTGCCAGTGCATTTCACACCTAATCTAGAGCTGTCTTTTGTCTCCACTAGTCCTATCACCATCTCGTCTCGTTTTGAATACCTCTTAACGTCTCTTCTCTTTTGTTCTCTCCCAGCCTGGCCTCTTAATCCATTTCATTTCCTGTGCTTCTTTAGTCTTAACAAAGGGGTTTTCACCCGAAACGTTGACTCTATTTTCTCTCCACGGATGTTGCCTGGCCTGCTGAGTTTTTCCAGCATTTTCTGTTTTTATTTTTGGTGACTTTGGCTAGTAGGAGTTAACTACACTTCACTCAGTCTTGAAATCATTGATTTGGCTTGGGTAATTATTGATACAATTTGGACTGCATGCAGGACAGTCCAAAGCCCAGCTAATTTAGGCATCTTATAAATATATCAGAAAAGGGTAGGGCATGATTCATCTGCTATCCTTCAATTCATTTAGATTACATTTTGAAATGTCCAATACAACAATTCTTGCAGAATTTAACATTCATCAGAGGCAACCTTCCAAGAATCATCACTTTATCAACACCATAAATATTCCTTTTTAGAAAATTGCAAAACCAGCCAAGTGGCTTCAACAAATGGTCACCAATTTTTCTCTGTGTTTTTGCCTCTCGCAGGAGATTGCATGGCTGGTAGAGGGCGCGGGGCGCAGGCCGTAGCGGATGGGGGTCAGCTTGTGAATAAGTTACACCATGACAGCATGGGACAGGCTTGATGGGCCAGCCGGTCTTTTCCTACCCTTCATTTTCGGGAGTTTGTAATTGTTTAGTCTCTATATATCCTTCGTAATGATACAACTCATTTCTTCCAATTCTTCGGGGGGGGGGGGGGGCCTCTTACACAAATCAGTTAAGTTAGAACAGTGAAACTCTGAAAACCTGTTTATTTTGTGCTCTAACCATGCTGTATGAAACCACTGTGAAGGCTCACAGTGCACAAAGTGACAGAAATAACAGGCAAAGCATTTGTCACTAAAATAGCATATACTCTCTTTAAGAAGCATCTATAGGCAATATGCTTCAAGTTATAAAAATGTTTAGTTATGAAATAGGTAAAGGAGGAATAGAGAATTCATTTGACCAAAACAGATAGGATGTGTTTCAGAGGCAGACACTGCTTATGCATACAGGTTGACCAAATTGTATGTTACCTCACTTTTATTTTCAACAACACAATTTTGGAACAAGCATTCAGTTGATTTCCCCAGAGAACCTCGTTTACTGTTATCACCAATCATCAGATGAAATTCTGAAAGAATTCAGGAGAAAAATTACAGCATTCACGCACCCGAACTGGCCCATGCTCAAGTGGCCAGGTGAGTAAAATCCATTCTGACAAGCACTCCATTTTCTAGAATTGATTTGTTCTCCTAGTGCACGTCTTGTAACATTATGTAGGTCGAATTTAACCCTATTAGTGTCAGATCTCATTGGGAAGGCTAAAGTCTGGCAATGACAAATCCTAGAATGACTCTGCCTTCTGCTCTGGGTGAAGACCTGTGCACTCTGTTACACAGAAACAATACTTTAATCTAATTATTCTGGTTGATATTCACCTTCATCTAATATCTATATATTAATACAAAGTATTTTGCCAAGTATGGAGCTTTTGATTTGATGTGCAATGCTTGTAAGAATACTATCATACCCTTGCATTGCATGTTACTGTTATTGTATTGTTTTTTTAAGATGCAATTTACAATGGGATAACCTAAAATGTGACTTTGAATCTAGCAGTATTTAATATTATTTTTATTTCTTAAAATCCCCACATACGTTTTCCATATCATCTATTGGAATAATGTGTGCGCATTTGAATTGCTGAATAATAAAGCAGTTTGGAAATATATATAAAACTGCAGAAAATATTTGGCTCACAAGAGATTCTTTTGAAACAGTAGTTTTTTGTGTCTGTATCTATTTTGCTACAAATGGACCAGGAATTTCCTTGCAGCTGCTCCTGCTCCGCCGCTGTAACTTTACAGTAAGAGCGGTGGAAACCCTGATTCACAAAGCCTCATCTTCATCAATCTCTTTCTGCACCCTCTCCACGGCTCTCTGTGCATGTGTTGGTCCCGCTGCTAAATTCGTGCAGCCATTTTATTAGGCTTCCTGAGCAGTCATCGAGAACAGGCTCTAACATCTGCTGAAGGACCCCCATCGAGAAATGAGTTGACGACAAGCGGGGCAGGCGTCGACAGAGGATTCAGCAGCGGTCCTCGTGGCCGCCAACTCCAGGTAAGTTAAAAACATTTTTTTTTCTCCTTAGAATGCCTGTTCTGTTGAGCCAGGAGGAGCAGGAGTGCTCCTCCGAGTCCACGGGCGTCGTGAACGCTGCCCCCAGCCCCCACCATTCGCACCCGCCTGATTCCCCCCCATTCCCACCCATCTGATTCCCCCCCATTCCCACCCATCTGATTCCCCCCATTCCAACCTGCCTGATTTCTCCCCCATTCCCACCCATCTGATTCCCCCCCATTCCCACTCCCCTGATTCCCCCCATTCCCACCTGCCTGATTCCCCCCCCATTCCCACCTGCCTGATTCCCCCCCATTCCCACCTGCCTGATTCCCCCCCATTCCCACCTGCCTGATTCCCCCCCATTCCCACCTGCCTGATTCCCCCCCATTCCCACCTGCCTGATTTCCCCCCCATTCCCACCCGCCTGATTTCCCCCCCCCATTCCAACCCGCCTGATTTCCCCCCCATTTGATTCCCCCCCATTCCCACTACCCTGATAACCCCCCATTCCCACTCGCCTGATTCCCCCCCCATTCCAACCCGCCTGATTTCCCCCCCATTTGATTCCCCCCCCCATTCCCACTACCCTGATAACCCCCCATTCCCACTCGCCTGATTCCCCCCCCATTCCCACTCGCCTGATTGCCCCCCCCATTCCCACTCACCTGATTCCCCCCCATTCCCACTCACCTGATTCCCCCCATTCCCACTCGCCTGATTCCCCCCCATTCCCACTCGCCTGATTCCCCCCATTCCCACTCGCCTGATTCCCCCCCATTCCCACTCGCCTGATTTCCCCCCCATTCCCACTCGCCTGATTTCCCCCCCATTCCCACTCGCCTGATTCCCCCCCATTCCCACTCGCCTGATTCCCCCCCATTCCCACTCGCCTGATTCCCCCCCATTCCCACTCGCCTGATTCCCCCCCATTCCCACTCGCCTGATTCCCCCCCATTCCCACTCGCCTGATTCCCCCCCATTCCCACTCGCCTGATTGCCCCCCCCATTCCCACTCGCCTGATTCCCCCCATTCCCACTCGCCTGATTCCCCCCCATTCCCACTCGCCTGATTCCCCCCCATTCCCACTCGCCTGATTCCCCCCCCATTTGATTCCCCCCATTCCCACTACCCTGATAACCCCCCATTCCCACTCGCCTGATTCCCCCCCATTCCCACTCGCCTGATTCCCCCCCCCATTCCCACCCGCCTGATTTCTCCCCCCATTCCCACTCGCCTGATTCCCCCCCATTCCCAGTCGCCTGATTCCCCCCCATTCCCACTCGCCTGATTCCCCCCATTCCCACTCGCCTGATTGCCCCCCCCATTCCCACTCGCCTGATTCCCCCCCATTCCCACTCGCCTGATTCCCCCCCCATTCCCACTCGCCTGATTCCCCCCCCCATTCCCACTCGCCTGATTTCCCCCCCATTCCCACTCGCCTGATTTCCCCCCCATTCCCACTCGCCTGATTCCCCCCCATTTGATTCCCCCCATTCCCACTACCCTGATAACCCCCCATTCCCACTCGCCTGATTCCCCCCCCATTCCCACCCGCCTGATTTCTCCCCCCATTCCCACTTGCCTGATTCCCCCCCCTCCCAGGATTTACCTGAGGGGCACTGTCAGCGATAATATTTGCATTGGACCCCAATTTGCATATTAAAAGAGGCCCCTTTTAATATGTAAATCGGCGTCATTTATCACACATAGCAACCTGATTGCCATTTTAGGACAGAACTGGTCGGAGCCTGCACCGTACACTCTCCGATAAGTTTTACTGGTGATAGAGCCAAAAAGGCCCTGAAATGGTAAGTTTAAAATTATTGTTGTGAGGCCAGGGTAGCAGGAGTGTACTTTTTATTCATCATGAGATCAATAACTAACACTTGGTGAAATCAAAAGACTTTGGATTCAATCGTGTCACCAGCACCAACACCTGAGAACGAGAGGGAAGTAAATCACAGAAATTTCCGGCACAGAAGGAGGCCATTCGGCCCATTGTGTCTGTGTCAGCCGAAAAAGAGCTATCCAGCCTAATCCCACTTTCCAGCTCTTGGTCCATAGCCTTGCTGGTTACGGCACTTCAAGTGCATATCCAATTACATTTTAAATGTGATGAGGGTTTCGGCCTCTACCATCCTTTCAGGCAGTGACTTCCAGACCCCCACCACCTTCTGGGTGAAAATATTTCTCCTCAAATCCCCTCTAATCCTTCTACCAATTACTTTAAATCTATGCCCCGTGGTTTTTGACCTCTCTGCTAAGGGAAACGGGTGCTTCCCATCCACCCTATCTAGGTCCCTCATAATTTTATACACCTCAATTAGATCTTCCCTCAGCCTCCTCTGTTCCAAAGAAAACAACCCCAGCCTTTCCAATCTTTCCTCAGAGCTAAAATTATCCAGTCCTAGCAACATCCATGTAAATCTCCTCTGTACCCTCTCTAGTGTAATCACATCCTGACCAGAACGGAACGCAATACTCCAGCCGTGGCCTAATCAGTGTTCTAAACAGTTCCAGCAGAACCTTCCTGCTCTTATATTCTATGCCTCAGCTAATTAAAAAGAAGTATCCCGTCTGCCTTCTTAACCACCTTATCTACCTCTCCTGCTACCTTCAGGGATCTGTAGACATGTACTCCAAGGTCATAAGAAACATAAGAACATAGAAAATAAGAGCAGGAGTAGGCCATATGGCCCCTTGAGCCTGCTCCGCCATTCAATAAGATCATGGCTGATCATAGACCTCAACTCCACTTTCCCGCCCAATCTCCATATCCCTTGATTCCCCTAGAGTCCAAAAATCTATCGATCTCAGCCTTGAATATACTCAAAGACTCAGCATTCACAGCCCTTTGGGGCAGAGAATTCCAAAGATTCACAACCCTCTGAATGAAGAAATTCCTCCTCATCTCAGTCTTAAATGGCCTACCCCTTACCCTGAGACTATGCCCCCTAGTTCTAGACACTCCAGCCAGGGGAAACAACCTCTCAGCATCTACCCTGTCAATCCCCTTCAGAATCTTGTATGTTTCAATGAGATCACCTCTCATTCTTCTAAACTCCAGAGAGTATAGGCCCATTCTACACAATCTCTCATCATAGGACAGCCCTCTCATCCCAGGGATCAATCTAGTGAACCTTTGTTGCACCGCCTCCAAGGCAAGTATATCCTTCCTTAGATAAGGAGACCAGAACTGTGCACAGTACTCCAGGTGTGGTCTCATCAAGGCCCTGGACAATTGTAGCAAGACTTCCTTACTCTTATACTCCAACCTCCTTGCAATAAAGGCCAACATGCCATTTGCCTTCCTTATTGCTTGCTTTACCTGCATGCTAGCTTTCTGTGTTTCTTGCATGAGGACACCTAAATCTCCTAAACATCAACATTTGAAAGTTTCTCACCATTTAAAAAATATTCTGTTTTTCTATTCTTCCTACCAAAGTGAATAAATCACATTTCCCTACATTATACTCCATCTGCCACCTTACTGCCCAATCACTTAGTCTATCTATATCCCTTTGCAGACTGTGTTCTCCTCACAGCTTACTGTCCCACCTAGCTTTGTATCATCAGCAAACTTGGATACATTACACTCGGTCCCTTCATCTAGGTCATTAATATAGTTTGTAAATAGCTGAGGCCTCAACACTGGTCCTTGCGGCACCCCACTAGTTACAGCCTGCCAACCTGAAAAAGATCCATTTATCCCTACTCTCTGTTTTCTGTCCGTTAACCAATCCTCTATCCAGGCAATACATTACCCCCAACCCCATGAGCCCTAATCGTGTGTAATAACCTTTTATGTGGCACCTCTGTTCCTTTACACTTCTCAGCGCATTACCTCACACTATTCTGGATTGAATTCCATTTATTGAGTATTCCCTTGCCTTGGTAGCCCTCCCAAAATGCATTACCTCACACTACTCTGGATTGAATTCCATTTGCCACTTTTCTGCCCACCTGACCAGTCCATAGATATCCTTCTGCAATCTACAGCTATCTTCCTCACCATCAACCACACGGCCATTTTTTGTATCATCTGCAAACTTCTTAATCATACCCCCTACATTGAATTCTAAATCATTGATATATACCACAAAAAGCAAGGGACCTAGTACTGAGCCCTGCAGAACCCCACTGGATACAGCCTTCCAGTCACAAAAACACCCATCGACCATTACCCTTTGCTTCCTGCCACTGAGCTAATTTTGGATCCAACTTGCCACTTTCCCTTGGATCCAATGGGCTTTTACTTTTTGGCCAACCTACCAAGTCATACCTTGTCAAAGACCTTGCTAAAATCCATGTAGACTATATGAAATGCGTTACATGACTTTCCCTTAACAAATCCATGCTGACGGTCCTTGATTAATCCGTGCCTTTCTAAATGCTGATTTATACAGTCCCTCACAATTTTTTCCAATAATTTGCCCTCCACCGAGGTTAGGCTGACTGGCCTGTAATTACTCGGTCTGTCTCTTTCGTCCTTTTTAAACAACAGTACAACATTAGCAGTCCTCTAGCACCACACCTGTAGCCAGAGAGGATTGGAAAATGATGGTCCGAGTCTCAGCTATTTCCTTCCTTGCTTCTCTTAAGAGCCTGGTGATTTATCCACTTTCAAAGATGCTAAACCCCTTAATACTTTGGTGAAGGTAAGAGATTTTTCAAAAAAAGACTTCTTCAAAAAAAATCATGAAATGTTACAGTACACACACAATTTGAATATTCTTCTGAAACCCTCAACTATCCACCTGCCTCGTAACTCAGGTAGAACCGAGTGGAATTCATTTCCTGACCTTTGCCCTTGGTCAACACCCATTCTTGAGGCACGGGTTAAGAAAAGGGCACAGAGTCCTCTTTTGCTGAATCTTTCCACCCCCTTTTATGTTGCCCTGTGACCAAGGGCTTCCCAAAAGTGGTGGAGGTAAACATACTCCTGCAACAGGCACAGGCCCAACATTCAGATGTAAATGAGGGAGAAGGGGGTGGTCCAAGTTTTTCAACTCTATTTCCTGTCAATGAGGCCCAGTGTAACCAGATGCAGGAGTGCCCAAGAAGCTAGTGATGGGCTTTTGCCAGTCACACCCCTCAGATTTGAGGGTCTGAGGGAGGTTCAGCAAGCCAATGAGAACCCTTTTAACTTGTAATCCAATGGATCTTGGGTCCACCTGGCTGCTGCTCTCCATTTTCCTCCCCAGTTTTCTGGCACCAGGTTCCACCAAGAGTCGAACCAGGCTATGTTAATGACCTTGTACACCAATTATGGCTGTTCCAATGAAGCTCAACGTAAGCTCGAGGAACAGCACCTCATCTTTCTATTAGGCACTTTACAGCCTTCTGGACTCAACATCGAGTCCAACAATTTCAGACCATAATCTCGGCCCCTATTTTTTTCAGATGGTAGCTGTTGATGATTCTACTATTCTCATTTACACCTCTTCTAGACCCATCTTTTGCTTCTTTACTTGGCCCATTACCATTTCCTTTTGCCTTGTACAATCATACCTTTTGTCATTTAATCACTCCTGCCTGCCACCCTAGCACAGACTTTCTTTAATTCTTTCCTCCCCTCCCCCAGCTTCCCTGCCCCTGCACTTGCTTAAAATCTGCTACATTTCTAACTTTTTTCCAGTTCTGACAAAAAGTCATCGACCTGAAACGTTAACTCTGTTTCTCTCTCCACAGATGCTGCCTGACCTGCTCACTATTTCTAGGATATATGTGCAATTGTGCTTACACAGAGATTACCTCTCCAACTGGTAATTTGTTTATGTTTTCAGATGCAGGCTTAGAGATTCCAGACTCTTATACTACTAAAAAGGCTCAGTTTAAGTTTATAAAATGTCCAGCCTCTGCAAAGATCCACCTGAGCATTCTTAAAAGCAGTTGCACGCTGGATCCAATTTATATCACAAACATTAAAAGCCAGAGAGTTAGAAAACCACTTCTTGGGCTCAATGCACCAGAGTTTCAGATCGCGTATTGACTCCCTATCTATACCGCCGGGTTTGCTTTGATGTGATGCCAAGACCTTGTGCACAAAATTATGGAATCACTACACGATCACTCAACTTTTAAAAGTTCTGGCTTATAGAAAAATGGTTATTCTATTTTCTGTCAACTGGGCTAGGAGCTGGGAGTCTTTGACCTGTATCCACTGCTATAAGTTCTGTCATCTTCCTTTAAGCATGTAGGGAAGCAATAGCTGCAGTGTTCAAACAGATCCATTTGATGAATGAAAGCGTAGACTTTAACATGAGAATATAGGATTGGAATTAACTTTTCATGCCCTATGAAGTGTTGCTAGTTTATTTATTAAAGAAAATGTCTAGCACGAAAGGAAATATTCAACATCAATTAAAGTCATGGGCAAGTTGATGGTCACACTGTGTTTGTGCTTGACTGCACAGTTAGTGGTGGTGTACAGATTGGTCATTATTTTAAAGACAAGGGTGTACTGAAATCCATTTTAGGCTTGGCAATATAATTGTGGGTAGACATTTGCTGCTGCAAGTCTCAGACAGATGCCCATCAACCCTGTGCCAAAGGAAGAACTGATCAAAGGATGCAATAGAAGTCTAATTATGTGAACAGAGAATAAAAAGAAAATATAGATTACACCTAATTCTAAAAATATTAGACAACAGTAATGAAGTCTAATTTGGAAAATAATACAGCAGAATAATCAAAAGAATATACACTTGGTTCAGAAATTAATGTACTCAAGAGTAAATAGAGATGAAAACCTTCAAATTATATGCTTGTGTCAGAATAATGTACCTTTTTTAAAATTGAGAAACCTTGGAGAAAGGAAAGTGCCGCACACTGTGGTGTATGTAACCGTCCACCTTTAAGAGAACTATTTTAAGAGATGCACTACTTTATCTTGGCTGCTGTATACTGTAATACCGGTGGTGACCACACCGGTATATAAGTGCTGTGTAATGATTTATTGGGCAGTTCAGCCTGACCTCCGACTAGTAAAGACCTGTTGAATTTACTCTTGTGGTCTGTGTGCAGTGATTCTTATTAACAATAACTAGAACACACAGACTTAACAGTGGCGACGATGATGATCTTACCCTGCGGCAGAGATATATCCAAGGCAGTTTAACGGGCGTCGAGAAGAGGCATCCGCCCTCATCATCCTGCTGAGAAAAGACTTGGGTCTGAAGAGCAAGGAAGAATCCTGACACGAAGCCTTCCATCAGCAACAGGCAGTGATCATCCCTTCTATCACGGTGGTGGGTAAGCCGATCAGCGACGAGCAGCAAGTCGGCCACGTTGGCTGTGAAGTAGGGGAGGGAAAAACGGAGGATATAAGGGTGGAGAACTCGACCACGGCCGGGGAAAAGAGCCGGACAGAAGTCAGGGCCAGAGGCGCTGAGACTGGGGCAGCGTAAGGCATGGGAGCCGCGGTGAATGCAAACGCAGCTGGTGTAAAAGACCGGGCTGCAAGTGGGCTGGGAGATGCAACAGCGTCGAGAGAGAGCTCGACCGCGACCGGGGAAAAAGGCCGGGCAGCTACCGAGGCCGCGAGGCGCGGGATAAAATTTTAAAAAAACGCGGAGAACTCTGCCGCAGCCGGGGGAAAGGACCGGACTGCAAGAGGGGCTGGGAGGCACGATTTGAGAACCGCTGGGGAGGGCGAACGCAGCAATACGGCAATCGCCATTACAGCCAGCGGGGGAGAAAGGCAAACGCGGGAAGCTGCCATTTTCGTAGGCGGGGGAAGAAGACAAGCGCGGGAAACCGCCATTTTGAAAAAAAAATAAAAGAAAAATTTATTTTTGTTTCTCAAGAAGATTGCAAGGATGCCTAAGCATGGTAACATCAACGATTTCGATCCCGATGTTGAAGATTGGGCCACGTATGTAGAACGCGTAGAGATTTATTGTAAGGCAAATAAAATATCAGATGAAGATAAAGCACTAACCTTACTAAACTCAATGGGTGCAAAGACATACGGGCTATTGAAGCATCTTCTATCACCAGCTAAACCGACGGATCAGGCTTTCGCTAATATTGTTGCTGTCCTGAGAAATCATTTGAACCCCACACCGCTGATGTTAGCGGAATGATTTAAATTTTATGCGAGAACGCAACTGAAAGAGGAAAGCAACGCGGAGTATTTAATTGAACTGCGTAAGCTAGCGAAATACTGTCAGTTTGGGGAAAGACTGACAGAGGCACTGAGAGACAAATTCGTGTGTGGATTGTCGAAAGAAGGAACACAAAAGCGGCTGCTTGAAGAGAATGATCTTACACTTGATAAGGCTGTCACTATTGCAGCATCGCACGAAGCCGCAGCGAGAGGCACTGCGGAAATGCAGCTGAAGGCAGCGGTACTCAGCGTAGATCAAATGGCTTTGGGTACAGCGAAATGTTATCGTTGTGGAAAGACAACACACGATCAGAACCAATGCTGGTTTAAAAATCAGGAATGTAGAAAATGTGGCAAGCTTGGTCACATAGCTAAAGTATGCCGGTCAGGAAAGAAGACCAGCAACAAAAAGTCACCGCAGGAAAAGTGCAGAAAGGTACATAAGGTGGCTGAGAAGAGTTCGGATGAACAGAATTCGGATTTAGACTCCAACAGCAAGGAACTGGGTAGTCTGAGAATTCACAATGTGAGTAAGGAAGCTGACCTACAAACTATCTGGGTCACACTTCAGATAGCAGGAGTCCAAGTGAAGATGGAATTGGACACCGGATCGGCGTTGACGGTCATGAATAAGCAAGATTACAAAAGGCTATTCACACATATTCCCCTACGGGACACGGAGATAGTATTGCAGACATACATGGGGCAAAGAGTATACCCCATCGGAAAGATAAAAGTCAAGGTGGTACACAAGGGCAAAGAACACCAAGGAATGGACTTATATGTACTACCTGAGGGAGGTCCACCACTTCTGGGACGGGAGTGGATCAGGAAAATAAATATGGACTGGCACTCCCTAAAAGCAATAACGGTAGATTCCGGAAAAAAAGATGTCAAACCTGAACGATTGTCCAGAATATTGGATGAGGCTAAAGAGGTGTTCCAACAGGGACTGGGAACACTGAGAGGAATTACGGCAAAAATCAAGATTGCAGAACATGCAAACCCAAAATTTTTCAAAGCCAGACCAGTACCTTATGCGATACGACCTGCTGTGGAAGCTGAGCTGGAAGGGCTAGAACGTTCAGGAGTACTGTCTAAGGTGGACTGGAGTGAGTGGGCCACGCCCATTGTTCCCGTCATGAAGCGTTCATCGAGTAACAAGCCAGGGGAACCGGGGAAGGTCCGCATCTGTGGAGACTTCAAGATCACGGTTAATCTGGTGCTTCACACGGTGCAATATCCGCTTCCGCGGATTGAGGATATCTTTGCTTCATTGTCTGGAGGGAAACACTTCACCAAGATAGACCTGGCGCAAGCGTACTTACAGATGGAAGTTGAGGAAGAGTCGCGCCAGTATCTCACAATCAACACGCACAGAGGCTTGTATCGATATAATAGACTGGTTTTTGGAGTGGCTTCGGCTCCAGCAATTTGGCAGAGGGCCATGGAGCAGGTATTACAGGGAATTCCAAGCACTCAATGTTACTTGGACGATATCCTGATTACAGGAGATGACGATGAGGAACACCTTGCAAATTTGAAACTGGTGCTCACCAGATTGAAGGAATATGGACTTCGAGTTAATCGCCAGAAATGTGAGTTCTTTCAGAAACGGATCTCGTACTGTGGTTATGTCATTGACCAGGAGGGGCTGCACAAGTCACCTGACAAGATCGAAGCTGTTGTGAAGGCTCCCGCTCCGGAAAATGTATCCCAGTTGAGGTCGTTCCTAGGGTTGATTAACTATTACCATAAGTTTCTGCCAAATCTATCCACGGTGCTGCACCCGCTGAACGCTCTTTTGCAGAAAGAAGTACCATGGAAGTGGAGCGAGGACTGTAAGAAGGCCTTTCGCAAAAGCAAGGCATTGATCAACTCAGGAAGTGTTGGCTCACTTCAACCCAACGCTACCTATTCGTTTAGCTTGTGATGCTTCTCCTTATGGTATTGGAGCAGTACTCTCACACAAGTTGCCAAATGGCTTGGAAAGGCCAGTCGCATTTGCATCCAGATCATTGACCTCCGCTGAGCGCAACTATGCTCAGATAGATAGGGACGCTCTCAGCCTTGTGTGGGGAGTAAAGAAGTTTAATCATTACCTGCAGGGCCAGAAGTTTACACTGCTGACAGACCACCAGCCGTTGGTATCCATTTTTAACCCTAAGAAGGGTGTTTCGGTGATGACAGCACAGAGGCTCCAGAGATGGTCCCTTTTCCTAGGGGCACATCAATATCAGATAGAATTCAAAGGTACAAAGCAGCATGGTAATGCTGATGGGCTGTCGCGCCTGCCACTACCTACTGAGGAGGAGGCACCGACGGTTGACCCGGTGGAGTTATTTCACTCGACCATCGTCGAATGTTTA
The DNA here is from genome assembly GCF_052327205.1 of Somniosus microcephalus. NCBI lineage: Eukaryota > Metazoa > Chordata > Chondrichthyes > Squaliformes > Somniosidae > Somniosus > Somniosus microcephalus. The sequence continues at coordinate 43,439,715 of NC_141004.1, read as the reverse complement.
CCTTTCACCAATGCAAATATTGAAAGGGAGACTAGGAATGACCCGACACTGTCCCGGGTCTACGAATTGACAGTAAAGGGATGGCCAGCCCATGGTGATCCACTGTTACCGGCATTCTCAGCAAGACGAGAACAGCTGTCCATCTGTCAGGGAACATTGATGTATGGAACAAGGGTGATTATCCCTCCTAAGTTAAGAGAGAGAGTTCTAAAAGAACTACATGAAGGTCATCTGGGGGGAGTCGAGATGAAAAGCCTTGCTAGGGCTTATGTGTGGTGGCCGGGTATCGACCAACAGATAGAGGATCTGACGAAAAGCTGCTCAGGGTGCCAAAAAGTCCAAAATGCACCTCCAATTGCACCGCTGCATCCGTGGGAATGGCCTTCAACCCCATGGCAACGTGTACATATTGACTTTGCTGGTCCATTCATGGATTCCATGTTTTTAATTGCGGTGGACGCACATTCTAAATGGTCAGAAGTGATTAAAATGACTACCGCTACCTCGGAGAAGACGATCGCGGTGCTAAGAACGATATTTGCAAGAAATGGATTGCCAGAGCAAATATGTTCAGACAACGGACCACAGTTCGTGTCAGAGGAATTCCAGAAATTCCTGAAGAAGAATGGGGTGAAACATTATACCTCTGCCCCATATCATCCAGCTACGAATGGGCTGGCCGAGAGGTTTGTACAGACGTTCAAAAAGGCAATAAAGGCCATGAGCGAAGATCAGATTCCACTGCAACACAAGGTGGACAATTTCCTACTGGCATATCGAAACGCCACCCATGCAACAACAAACCAAAGTCCTGCCATGATGTTCTATAACAGGAGGTTGCGGTCCAGGTTGGACTTGTTAAAACCAAATGTGCGGAGGGAAGTCGAAAACAAACAGTTCCAGCATATCAATAACAAGCCCACTCGGAGTTTTGAAATAGGACAACCGGTGTTAGCCAGGGACTATAAAAACGAGAAATGGCAATCTGGAACAATTCGGGCCAGACAAGGACCCCTGATGTACACGGTAGATGTTGGTGAAAATGTAATGCGACGTCATGCTGACCAACTGGTGGGATCGAGAACAAGGGTCGAGCCCATGGTTACGACAGAGACAACCGTGGAGGAAGTTAGTGAACCTGAAGCATCTACCTCAGAAGTGAATATACCTGATGATGATGTCCTATCCATAGGGGATCAACTAGATGAGTCACCCCAGCAACGAGAACCAGAGACCCCTGAAAGGCGTTATCCGTCTCGGATCAGGAGGCCTCCTCAGAGACTGAATCTGTGAACTGTTTTTACATGAAGTTGTGTATATATGTTATTATGTTATGTTTAATGGGGAATATATACTGTTAAGCTAAAAAGGGAGGATTGTGGTGTATGTAACCGTTCCACCTTTAAGAGAACTATTTTAAGAGATGCACTACTTTATCTTGGCTGCTGTATACTGTAATACCGGTGGTGACCACACCGGTATATAAGTGCTGTGTAATGATTTATTGGGCAGTTCAGCCTGACCTCCGACTAGTAAAGACCTGTTGAATTTACTCTTGTGGTCTGTGTGCAGTGATTCTTATTAACAATAACTAGAACACACAGACTTAACACACACCACCAAGATTGAAAAGAGTAGGTAAGAAGACTGGATGATGCCAAGCTTGGTTTTTAGAAGGTTACAGATTATAGGGGGAAAGAAAGGCTGATAGCATTCTCACCACAATGCACTGATGAATATGCATTAATATTAACATTCTCATTCACGTGAATATGGGAACTCATAATGCCATTATTATAAGTGTAGAGCATCCACAGTAGCAAAACTGGACACAGAGCTTCAAAATACAGTTATGATTTCAAACATGAGAAAATGTTTTAACATTTGACAAATCACCGGGGTGGCATCCTGGACTCAGCGAGGTCAATTTTAGATAAGAAAAGTTATTTTCAATTCTTTGAACACGCTGCAGCATTCACAAAGAATCGGTGTTGTAAATAGTTAAAGTGTATAAGATAGGGTAGGAGGGTGTTAGTGGATTTGCCTTGGTTACGGTCGCAACAAAGGTTGTTAGTCCTGCAACAATAACCTCCGTTTGATTCAGGCCCGAGTAGTTTTAAACAACAAGCTTTAATATACATTGGCTAATAACAGTATTTTTTTTATACAACTGTTCTACAGATTACATTAAATGGCAAGCAAGCACTGCCCAAAGTCCAGTTGAAGCTGATCAGACTTGTTATCATTTGTGGGTCACATCTTCTGCAGAAAGATCTTCTGACTGACCCCGGCAGCGCTCTAACTTTTGGAGGGAACAGGTCCTACCCTTATGCTATTCAGCTACCTTGGGCTGCACCTATACATTACAGTATTCCACCAAGCTGATGTTGTGCTTGACGTGCTTATGCTAATTCTAATCTTTTCGTCCCCAAACTCTGTTCAACAAGCTTTGTCTTTCTACACTGTAATTCATAGGCCAACCTTTATCTCTTATATAACAACAGAAAATGCTGGAAATACTCAGCAGGCCAGGCAGCATCTGTGGAGAGAGAAACAGAGTTAAAGTTTCAGGTCTGGGACCCTTCATCAGAACTGGAAGAAGCTGGAGATGTACTAACTAGATATGGGCCATCAGAATCAGGACCAGAGGTGGTATTTTCATATTCCAAGTGTTATTGAAAATTACCCAATACCTTTTTGGATCAGGCATGCATTTACTTCAATTCAAAACACTACAGCTGAGTGCAAAGAAGAATAATAATCGTGTTGTGTGGCTTTTCAGCTCACCCACACTTAAAACAAGGATCCTGAGGGGAAATTCTGACATTATTTATTTCCTTTGAATTCAGCATATAATTTTAATATTCATACAACCAGGACTATAAATGTTTCATACTTATTACATCCAGTTATGCCCCATGGGAATCTTACTATGGAGCACCGTTCTAATTAACAAAATATTGAAAAGGCAACACTCAGCACAAAATGCAAATTTTGTCTTAAAGTTCAATATCAAATAAAATAAAATATCCATAAACTAGAGAATATATAATTTAGGAATTTGATGATTGAAACACTCTCATATGAGGAGAGGTTGAGTAGATTGGGACTCTACTCATTGGAGTTCAGAAGAATGAGAGGCGATCTTATTGAAACATATAAGATTGTGAAGGGGCTTAATCGGGTGGATGCGGTGAGAATGTTCCCAATGATGGGTGAAACTAGAACTAGGGAGCATAATCTTAGAATAAGGGGCTGCTCTTTCAAAACTGAGATGAGGAGAAACTTCTTCACTCAGAGGGTGGTAGGTTTGTGGAATTTGCTGCCCCAGAAAGCTGTGGAAGCTACATCATTAAATAAATTTAAAACAGAAATAGATAGTTTCCTAGGAGTAAAGGGAATTAAGGGTTACGGGGAGCGGGCAGGAAATTGGACGTGAGTCTAGGTTCGGAATGGTCATGGCCCTGTGGGTAGTGGAGTGGGCCCAGGGGCCGTGTAGCCTGGTTCTGCTCCTACTGTGTTCTAATTCTGTGTTAGATTTCAGGAGATGGTTTTATTCCTGTTCCTGGCTGGGGTGGAGATCGCCTTTACAGAAGGTAAGTACTGTAGAAAATATAGGGACAGAGTGATCTCCTGGAAGAATTTCGATCGGCTAGATGGGTCGGAGAGGAATTTCCCAGATTCTTTTCTCCCAAATTGGCCATGGGGGCTTTTATCTGGTTTTTCGCCTCTCCCGGGAGATCACATGGGTGGATGGAGAGTGATAGAAGATTTGAAGTTAGGATCAGATCAGCCATGATCTTATTGAATGGTGGAGCGGGCTCGAGGGGCTGATTGGCCTACTCCTGCTCCTATTTCTTATGTTTTCCTAGATGTCAAATCGTGACCAGAACGTATTCTTTTGCAAATTATTTCACAGACATAATTTGTGACATTGTTAGCTCATTCTCAGTAACATCACTTACTGTTTGTATAAAATAAACATGGGATAAAATGGTTCAAATTGTGTCACAATTTTCATATGTGAGAAAGGCTTTACTCCAGTTTTACTTTTGATAGCAACATTGTCATTGTTAAGTAGTAAACACAAAACTATCTACATTGATTTCACTCAGGAGTTTAATTTGCCATGTGCTTTAGAGTTAGCAAATGGTTTAGAGAGAGTCATCTTGTGATTTGGCCTTAATTGTGTTGACTTTTGCTGAAACTGGAGTTAAAAATTTCTAACACATACGAACATATGAAAAGACGGTTAAGATAAGACCGGCTGGTCCATTACACTTATGTAACCATATAGATGCTGTCCTGTGCATTATAGGTCTATATATTAAATACCTGCAAAAATGAAACAAAAAACAAGCATCCAGAAATTACACAGCTAAGCTTTACAGACTCGATATGAATCAAATGTCTCAAACAGATTCGACACAACTAAACATCATGACCCCCAGTATTCCCACCCAGCAGCAACCATGTCATTTCCTGGGAAAGACAAAAAAACAGATAGGATTCATGGAAAAAATCTGGGAAATTCCTCTCCGACTGCCTACAACAATCAAAATGGGTTCAGGAGATCACAGGAACCACAAGGTATGTGCCCAAAGTCTCTCCTACTATTGTGTACAGTGCTATTAACCTCAGCATGGAACCTGTCCAGCTCCTTTTTGAATTGTTGGAGTGAATCCACACTCACCACACAAGCTTGTAATTTATTCCAAATGTTGATGACCATCTGTGTAAAGAAAAGCCTCCTGATATCTAACCTAGTTCTATGCTTGCATAGCTTACATGAAATTAATGTCGGGCCGCCTGCATCACCAACAGCTGCGCTCACGTAAGTCCTGGGAGGGTGGGTGGGCGCAGGTTGCAGGGAATCGGGCGGAGTGGCAGTCGCAACTCCTGAGGAGTTGGAGAGCACTCCTTCCTCTCCTGGCTCCACAGAAACATTTAAAGGTACCTTTCATTGGCAGCCTCTGGGGCAGCTGAATAATCCTGAGCGGAGCAGGCCCGACACCTGCTCCACTCACCTTAACTAATTTCACCAAGTGGTCCTTAACAAGCGTTAGGTCCCTAATTTACATATTTAAGGGGCCCAGGATGCCTAAATAAAAGGCCCTACACATTTAGCAGTGGGACCAACGCCTGCGCAGAGTGGTTGCAGGCCGTCCCACGGCTAAATTAGTATGCATTGTGACTGTTCCATGCCTGAAAAATGGGCGCAAGACGCACCAATTTCTACCCCTTTATGTTTTGTGTAACACATAACCGCAGCGCAAATACTTTTGTTTTACTTGTTAGCTACTTATTAAGCAGCAATTAACATGCAATGTATACATTTCCTAAGGATTTACTTCATCCCGACATTGCATTAATTTCTCCCTTCTAAAGCTGATGTGAAAGCTCCAGAGTACCACTGATGAATAGAACAAAAAATAATGCCTAGAAAAGTAAGCCTTTTGATGAACTCAGTAGCATGGGTGTTAGATAAAGTCTGCCAATGCTGAATACTTTGAAGCAGGAGCAATATCAGCAGGAAATCATAGCCTGGGAGGCTTGACTCATGGAACAATGACTTACAGGACTCACTATTACCCGATGCAGCACAAATGCCACGGAAGTTTCACCTATCTGAATTTCAGCAAGAAACGGCGAGTACAAAAGCTGTACCTTGACAGCGATGTCATCTCAGGCCGACATAACAACCAGACCTGAAGCTATAGAGCAGTATCCTGACAGTGCTGCCAGTGATCACCTGACAGAGATCTTTCTTGTTCTTTTCCTGTACAACACCTTTTGAGAGTTTCTGCCTTCCACATTGGTAGCCATTTGCATTTATTTCACTGCTTATAGATGAAATACTTTCAATGCTATAAACCATTGCCTAGAGACTTACTGAAGTTGCTGACAGAGTATTAAGATGGCCAAAGGACTCAAGGATTTATTATACACTCAGGTCACTTCAATTTGCTTAGGAGCAATTCTTCTGTACTTGCCGTCAGACAATTACAGTCAATACTTAAAAAAAAATTATATAATTATATGTTTCCATTATCTTACTCATATATACTAGCCATTCACTAGACCAGTGCATGCCTCAAAGGGCAAGGATTTAATTGTTAACGACAGTTAAAGAGTCATTAGCAATAACCTTCTGTGCAATACAGGAAACTCTCTTTTAACCGGCAAAATTCAGGAGTAGGCTCAGGTAAGTTTTACTATATATTATTGGCCGTGTAACCGGGGTTCCTGGATCTGTGGCCATGTAACCGGGGTTCCTGCACCTGTGGCCATGCAACAGGGACTCCTGGATCTGGGGCCGTGTAACCGGGGCTCTCGTACCTGTGGCCGTGTACAGGGCTCTCGTACCTTGGTAAGTATACCTCTCTGTAATCCGGACTTTTTGATCAACTGGCACCACACCGGTCCCGTCAGTGCCGGATAAAAAAAAGAGTTTCCTGTAGTACAGTCTACATCTTCCAGAAGTCAAAGGTAGTATGGAAAACAGTCAGACAAATGTAGTCATATTCTAAAACCCCCAGACTGAAAGTATGTGCTGTGTCCTGTTCAGGCAGTTGTCTAGGACCGTCAGCAGATGTGTGCTCCCACTGAGAGAGCCAGTTGCACTTTCTGCCTGTTTGTTTGTTTACTATATTCCCAACCGACAGAGCAATTGTTTCTGCTAACAAGAGTTTTCCCAAGGTAAGTAGAAGGGAAACATTCCATCAATAATTGGTGAGTCCAACACTTGAAACCAGTGTATCTGCAGACCCACTATTAGCTTCACGCTGGGAGAGCCACTAATTATATTTATTTTTCATCCAAATATGACAATTCATCACTAATAACAAGACTTAAATTAATATTTTAGGACTAATTCCTGCTCTCTAATTTTTTCCATTGTCAGAAGTATCTAAATTTGTACATACCAGAATACCTTCTTATTTCTGAATTTTCACTTTCCCAACAAGGGCACAACATTCAACTTTTAATTTGGAGGGTGTGAGGAGAAATCAGTCTACACTGACCAAGAATTCTTATTATTAAAACAGAGTAGAACCAATGATATTTTTTGCATTAGGTTATAGAAAAAAAGCAGATCCCACTGTCATGAAAGTGATTCCATATGTACACTGAAAATAATCAGTGATATTATGCAGCAATTAGCTGAGTCATACAGACAAGGAACATCTTGGGTTCAATCCCTCATCTGTCCTGTGTCAGCTGACACTTCAATCTGACCCTCAAGCACTGATTCCATTGACCAAGCTGACTCCTCTTGTGCTTACCTTGATTTGGATATGGACTAGAGACTAAAATGAGGCCAATTATAGCTTTTTTGACCAACTTGGCATAGAGACCAGTAATTCTTGCTGGGGTTCTCCTGCTGAAACTTCAGCGGAAGATCCGTGAAACTCCAGAGAAATTACGTGAACTGCCATTTACGCTGACCTTCCACCGAAGTTACGGTGGAAGATCGGGGAACATATGTAGAAATTCTACCAGAGAGTCTGTTGATCTAACTTGCATTATAGTTGAAATCTGAAGGTGCTCCAATCAGCCTCAGTGCCTTTGATTTCGGAAGGGAAAATCTGTTACGGCTGCTGCTCATAACTACTGTCCAATGACCTGCACTGGAAGAGCGTGTGTGGGTCAGGACAGAATAGCCCCTCTGGTCGATTAATTTGCTTAAAGTTACTGTTAAGATTCTCACATGATGGGGGTAATCAGAAGTTATGAAATTATACTGCTGCAATAAGTCAACGCCTTGAAAAGGCAAGGAGAAAAAGAAAAATCTTTTATCATTCCAGGACAAGAATGAATTAAACATTTCCAGCTAGACCAAAGACTGAGAAAAGTAATATAGACTCTTCACAGAAGTAAACCAGGAGATCACTGATGTTACAGATCAAATAGTCACTGATCAATAACGTGGGAAAATCAATGTGACTATGACCCGTGGCAATTTACAACTCACAAAGCCAATCATGGGTGAATTGCATTAACATGTTAACTTTCTTTCAGGTGTTTGACACAATTTAACATCCAAACTTATTAACTATTTACCACATTATCTGCATGTTTTGGAACCCAAATGTGTTTCTCAAGAATTAAGTGACAGTGGTAATGCATCACACTGTGGCATTAACAGTGGGCTCCACTATTGATTTGTCATCACATCGCAGAGTAAGGAGATTTATTATACCTTTCTGAATTACTAAATTAAATTGGCTGCAGTCATCACATGCGAGAAGATAATTTCACCATTGTGCACAAATTGGCATTGGTGGACAACAGCACTCAGCACAGCGATTGCCCAATGACAACAAAAGCTCCAGAAAATGAATGAAGGTGGTTCTGGTTTTCATTTCTAACAATTTTTTCCAAGTTTTTGGTTTTGTTTCTCCTTCTTGAGATTTTCCTTTGCCTATCAGTATTCTATGTGAGAGAATGTGCAAATGAACATCTTGCATATCTCTGCCAATGTTGCTTTGTAACTGGTCACTAAGTATAGTAATCTGGGATGTTATGATTAAGGTTATCCACCAGGTGGTGCTGTAGCCAGTGCTGCCACTAGTTAAGGTCAGGGGGTTGCTTCCTGTCAAGGTCAGCAAAGGTGGAATGCCAGGATGCAGGCCTGTATGTTTGCTACGCAGTTTAATAAAGTACCTGGACTAATTCTAATATCTGGCCTCTTCGAGTTCTTGTTTCACTACATGGAATTATCACACTAAGTGATGTAGGAAGGCACTCATGACACCTGTACTTCCAGACAGTTATTTCAACAATGGCAGGGAGATCATTTGGAGTGTTTGTGAGCATTGTTTGTTTTGATAGAGGCAAGGCCATTTTTGTTATAGTGATGCAGAGAATAGGAAGTTGTGTGTACCATGATATCTACAAGGTTGGAAGTCCCAAAACCCTAAACTGGGGGGAAGTGGGGGCGTAATGGATTGTTGCTGTGTGTGCAAACTTCAGATTGCTCACTACATCCCTGGATGCACCCATTAAACCTACATTCTCCTCCAGTGGAAAAGTGCTTCATCTTAACTTGAAGCCTCCCACGATAATAATTATGCATGAAACTGCAAACACAGACATGTGTCCTACACTCTATGAAACCTCGATATTTCCTTTGAAGTGAAGCGATCTACTGCTATAAAGCAATAAATGACATAAGCAATGAAGCAGTAAAGTTATTGCTCCATGGTTTACAGAAGTTACCTTGCATGTGTAATAATGCTTTTTAACTTCTGTAACACAAATCTCAATTGTTTACTGTTATAGCCGTGAGATTCAGTTAATATTTGTGTAATATGATATGATTAGGACTTGTTCGACTTTATGCCTGCCACAATGTTTAATGCCTCATGCATTTCCTGAAACCTTTGTGTTTTGGGTTGGATGTGTTGCTTTTGGCACCTTGCAGCAATGTAACAGTCTTTTAACGTTCATGGGTATGATATGTATTTTTAAAGAAAACAACTTGATAATGAACACTGATTTTTTTTTTACAACCATAAACTCTATGTGCAAAATAAATTGCAAGAGTTACATGGAATATCCTCCCCGCCAAAGAAACGAATCACATTTTCAGAATGTTTAACCATTTTTAAAGGTATGGTTTCGTGCCATCAGCAGCAGCAGAATTGTATTCCACCACAAGTTATAACCTCATGGCCCAGCATATCCCTCTCTCTACCATTACCATCAAGCCAGGGGACCATCCCTGATCCAATAATGAATGTTGAAGAGCAAGCCAGGAGCAGCACCAGGCATACCTAAAAATGAGGTGCAACCTGGGGAAGCTGCAATACAGGACTACATGCATGCTAAAAAGCAGAAGCTGCATTCTATACACAGGGCTAAGCGATCCCACAATCAACGGATCAGATCAAAGCTCTGCAGTCCTGCCAAATCCAGTCGTGAATGGTGGTGGACCATTAAACAACTAACGGGAGGAGGAGGCTTCATGAATATCCCCATCCTCAATGATGGTGGAGCCCAGCACCTGAGTGCAAAAGACAAGGCTGAAGCATTTGCAACCATCTTCAGCCAGAAGTACCGAGTGGATGATCCATATCGGCCTCCTCCTGAGGTCCCCACATCACAGAAGTCAGTCTTCAGCCAATTCGATTCACTCCACATGATATCAAGAAACGGCTGAGCGCACTGGATACAGCAAAGGCTATATGCCCTGAAACATCCCAGCTATCATGCTGAAGAATGCGCTCCAGAACCAGCTGCGCCTCTAGCCAAGCTGTTCCAGTATAGCTACAACACTGGCATCTATCCAACGATGTGGAAAACTGCCCAGGTATGTCTTGTCCACAAAAAGCAGGACAAATCCAACCCGGCCAATTACTCTCAATCATCAGCAAAGTGATGGAAGGTGTCATTGACAGTGCTATCAAGCAGCACTTACTCACCAATAGCCTGCTCACTGATGCCCAGTTTGGGTTCTGCCAAGACCTCTCGGCTCCCGACCACATTACAGCCTTGGTCCAAACATGGACAAAGGAGCTGAATTCCAGAGGTGAGGTGAGAGTGACTGCCCTTGACATCAAGGCAGCATTTTACCAAGTGTGGCACCAAGGAGCCCTAGTAAAATTGAAGTCAATGTGAATCGGGGGGAAAATGCTCCACTGGCTGGAGTCATACCTAGCACAAAGGAAGATGGTTGTGGTGGTTGAAAGCCAATCATCACAGTCCCAGGCCTTTGCTGCAGGAGTTCCTCAGGGCATTGTCCTAGGCCCAACCATCTTCAGCTGCTTCCTCAATGACCTTCCCTCCAACATAAGGTCAGAAATGGGGATGTTCGCTGATGACTGCACAGTGTTCAGTGCCATTCACAACTCCTCAGCTAATGAAGCAGTCCATGCCCACATGCAACAAGATCTGGATGACATTATGGATTGGGCTGATAAGTGGCAGGTAACATTTGGGCCACAGAAGTGCCAGGCAATGACTATCTCCAACAAGCGAGAGTCTAACCACTGCCCTTTGACATTCAACGGCATTACCACTGCTGAATCCCCCCACCATCAATATCCTAGGGGTCACCATTGACCAGAAACCTAACTGGACCAGCCAAATAAATACTGTGGCGACAAGAGCAGGTCAGAGGCTAGGTATTCTGTGGCGAGTGGCTCACCTCCTGACTCCCCAAAGCCTTTCCATCATCTACAAGGCACAATTAAAGAGTGTGATTGAATACTCTCACTTGCCTGGATGAGTGCAGTTCCAACAACACTCAAGAAGCTTGACACCATCCTGGACAAAGCAGCCCGCTTGAATGGCACCCCATCCACCACCTTAAACATTCACTCCCTCCACCACCGGCGTACCGTGGCTGCAGTGTGTACCATCTACAAGATGCACTGCAGCAACTCGCCAAGGCTTCTTCGGCAGCACCTCCCCAACTCGCGACCTCTACCACCTAGAAGGACAAGGGCAGCAGGTGCATGGGAACACCACCACCTCCAAGTTCCCCTCCAAGTCACACATCATCCTGACTTAGAAGTATATCGCCGATCCTTCGTCGTCGCTGGGTCAAAATCCTGGAACTCCCTCCCTAACAGCACTGTGGGAGTACCTTCACCACATGGACTGCAGCGGTTCAAGAAGGCGGCTCACTACCATCTTCTCAAGGGCAATTAGGGATGGGCAATAAATGCTGGCCTTGCCAGCGACACCCACCTCCCATACACAAATTTAAAAAAACTTCAACTTCAACAACAACAAAAAGATCAATACTTTGGCCTCTGTTTGAGAATGCCTCTCAAATTCCAAATATCAAACCAATATCATTAGATATGAAAAGTACAATTGCAACATTTCTGTCCCTGACAGCATGAGAATTTAACACCTTTATTAAAAATTGACATTAACGAAATCATTATAGTATATTTTGAAGTTTATTATATTACTGCGTTATAAAATGAAGTATGCAAATCCTGTGGAATGTGTCAAGATTTAAAATTAAAAGAATTTCACAAGAATAATTGGACACTGTGCCATTATAAGTTTTAAATAATGTAATTGGACTTTACCTAGTCTACTTTATTTTTACTACCATTATACATATAATGATCTTCAAATCCCTGTAATTATTCATGGTGCATTTCATTGGTATTTTTAAAAAATCTATCCCAACTTCCACAGGTGACACTTAATCATTCAGAGTGAGATTTACATTTTTCAGGCAACCTTAATATCTAGTTCAGTTTATCATTCCCTCTAACAATTGATTTTTAATGGCTTGGCTTTAGGCTAGCCAGGTCAGGATTGAACATTTATATGAAGGTTTCAGTTTGCCTGAAGTTAGCACTGTGGCCAACACAACTTCTGATCAATCAGCAGAAAAATCTAATCGATTCCTTGTTGATAAGTATGAGTGAGTGTTGTCTAATTCCATTGGAAGATTAAGAACTGTAGAGGAATGAAAAGATATCACGGATTTCTGAGTGAGATATAGAAAATCTTTTTTCAGTAGAAACATATCATGACAACTTTTTGTAATTGTTGTTGAGGTTGTCATGACTGCGGCAAGTACAATCTATGCAATTCATATCCAAGGTCAGCTGTTATATATCATTGAGAAGCTGACAATCTGTGAAATGTGAACTTGCCTCATTTGAAGAAAGCCATATTGCTGTGCCTACAACATAGAGACCGGCAGTCAGTACCCATCACCAGTGCCAATCACTCTCAACGGTGCAGGGGAACGTCAGCATATAGGAATGGGAGAAGGCCATTCAGCCCTTCAAGCCTGTTCCACCATTCAATTAGATCATTACTTATCTGTATCTTAACTTCATCCACCCGCCTTGGTTCCGTAACCCTTAATACTCTCGCCTAACAAAAATCTAGCAATCGCAGCTTTGAAGTTTTCAATTAACCCCCAACCTCAACAGCGTTTGGCGTGCATAGATTTTCTAATTTTATTTTCATAGGATTACAAAGGATTACATAAGATATACGGTACAGAAACAGGCCATTCGGCCCAACCAGTTCATGCCGGCATTTATGCTCCACTCGAGCCGCCTCCTGTCTTTCCTCATCTAACTCTATCAGCATAACCCTCTATTCCCTTCTCCTTCATATACTTATCTAGCCTCCCCTTAAATGCATCTATAATATTCGCTTCAACCACTCCCTGTGGTAGCGAGTTCCACATTCTCACCACTCTCAGGGAATTCAGAAGAAAGTTCTTTACCTAATTTGATTACTTGGTGACTATCTTATTGATGGCCTCTAGTTTTGATCTTCCCCACAAATGGAAACGCTCTCTCTGGGCTGGATTTTACCAGCCCTGAGGAGGGGGGTCTGGAGGCGGGACTGCTGGGAAAATCCCCAAAAATGGGGGCGGGTCCCAAACCCGCTCCCAACCCGTCTTCAACCAAACTTCCCGGGAGTCGGGTCCCCGATTTGCGCAGGGTCCCGACTCCTAGAGGTGGGAAGAGGATTACAGCCACTTAACTGCCTGTTAACAGGTAGTTAACAGGCTTTTTTCCATTTTTCACTGCTGCTGCAGGCTTCCCGATGTCGGGGAACCCCGCAAGGGTAAGTGAGGCGTGCTGTGGGTCTACTATAATTTGTGTGTATATATGACAGCTGCAGAAGTGGTTTAAAGGATCCAATAGGACACTGGTGAGTTGCAGAGGTAAGGAAAAGTTTTGAAAGTAATGTTTAATGTGGTTAGATATTTCTGCAGGCGACAAGCTATGAAGTGTTTGTGTAGGCTCATTTCATCGGGTGAAGTGACAGATGGTTTCTGCAATCTCAGCTGCAGCTGCCATCTGTTTTATCCTAAGGAGAGAGTAATTGGAGAGTCTGGGTGCAAGGGCTCACCTTTGGACAGTGATTGTCAGTGTTTGACAGCACCTCAATACTGTCAAACACTGTCAAATCATCTGTCAAACAAGTGTGGTGCATATGCCTTTAAGAAAACCGGCAGATGAAGCGTAATCAACTGATGTCATCTGACACCAGCTTTCCCTTAATTGGCCGGCAAGCTCGCAGGGTGGGCTTAACAAGGCCAATCAGTGGAAAATAGCGTCCGCTCGTCAGTTATTGCTGGGGCGGGACTGGAACCCGAAAACCAGTAGTCCCGCCTTGAGCTCGGCCTTCCAGGTAAGATTCCGCTCTCTGTATCCACTCTATCAAAACCTTTAATAATTTTAAAGACCTCTATTAGGTCACCCCCTCAGCCTTCTCTTTTCAAAAGAAAAGAGACCCAGCCTGTTCATCCTTTCCTGATAGGTATACCCTCGCATTTCTGGTATCATCCTTGTAAATCTTTTTTGCACCCTCTCCAGTGCCTCTATATCCTTTTTATAATATGGCGACCAGAACTGTACGCAGTACTCTAAGTGTGGTCTAACCAAGATTCGATACAGGTTTAGCATAACTTCCCTACTTTTCAATTATATCCCTCTAGAAATAAACCCCAGTGCTTGGTTTGCTTTTTTTTAATGGCCTAGTTAATCTGTGTCACAACTTTTAGTGATTTGTGTATTTATACTCCCAGATCCCTTTGCTCTTCTACCCCATTTAGATTTGTATTTTCCAAGTAATATGTGAACTCTGTATTTTTACCAAAATGTAATACCTCACATTTATCTATGTTGAAATTCATTTGACAATTATATGCCCATTCTGCAAGTTTCTTAATGTCTTCTTGTAATTTTTTGCAGTCTTCCTCAGTATCGACTATCCCTGCACCCTCTACCCACACCACCCCCCCACAAATTTGGTGACATCTGCAAATTTAGTAATTGTGTTTTGATTCCAAAGTCTAAATCGTTAACATAAATTGTGAACAACAATGGTCCCAGCACTGATCCTTGTGGAACACCACTTCCCACCTTCTGCCACTAGGAATAGCTAACCTTTATCCCTACTTTCTGCTTTCTGTCTTGAAGCCAGCTAGCTATCCATTTTGCTACTTGTCCCGTGACTCCGCATTCTCTGACCTTATTCATTAGTCTATTATGTGGTACCTTATCGAAGGCCTTTTTTCCGTTCTGATGCCATTTGTGATATACTCATTCATGCCATTTGCCAAAGAAAATGCCCAATACCATAATGTGTGACCCAGTTACCATTGTACCTTTAATATTACTGGGCATTGCCAATCACCTGAATCATTTGTGCGTAATATTTACCATTTCACTAGCAATTTTCAATGAAAATGACGACTAGCAATACATAGGCCGTGATTTCACCAGCGGAAGCAGGATCGTGACGGGAGAAGCGGTTGGTGGGTTCAGGTCCCATCCAGGCTGCAGCCAGTCTTTGAAAAGGATTTTCCATTAATAGGGCTTGTTAAGCCCGCCCTGTGGGATTCCTTGCCAATTTAAAGGAAGCGGGTCTAATGACGTCATTTGATGATGCATCATCAGCTGGTTTCCTTAAAGGGACCACGGCCGCATTCATTTTGACAGTTGTGCTGTCAGTGTTCTGCAGCATTGAGGTGCTACAAGCACTACACAAAGGTGCATAGCTGCACCTAGGCTCTCACATGACTCCCTCCATATGGAGGGAGTCACAGCACGCAGGGAGGCTCTCTTCCCTTCCAAGGGCGGAATAGACCTCCCCAGGACACCAATGCAGCCTGGTTGCACATTGCACAGGAGGGCACAAGCAGGGATGTCATCAGGAGGACCAGGTTGCAGTGGCACAAACCTTTCAATGATCTCAGTAGGTCATGAAACGTTACTGCAAAGCCACACTCAACCTCATCCTGCTGTGCCACTCATCACATCCCCATAACTCTGCCTTCCCTACCCTACTCCTGCACATCCTTACTCACACCAACTTACCTTGCACCTCCACCCATCCCTCTCTACCTACATTATCACTTCCCCATCTCACTAGCCACCCCTCACACTCACCCTCAACCTACTGCAAACATACCAACTAACAACACACAAGGGTAGGCACTTGGATGTTTTATGCAATGTTCTTGTAAATTTTCTGTTAATGTGTTGTCAAACATTGAATTCTTTATTTTCAGCACTTTGCCTTATTTTATGGATCTGTGCTCACCTTTGAAAGTGTCTTAGTGAGTTGCAGTGAATGGTGAGACATAACGGTATCCCCCGCAATGGTGATGAGTATGAAAGTAATGGCTTGGTCATTGTAGGGATGCTTTATGGTGCTGGTGTGGGGTGGTGCCAACCTGGTGCATCATGTGGCAGCCAGGGGGTACAGCATCAAGTGAAGTAAATCTGGCCATGGTGAGGCCATCGCTGGCCTCCCAGGCAGCAATGCGGTCGGGTGCTGATGCCCTGTGTCCTGTGCAGCATCAGGTGGATGCAGAGAAGGTTGGTATTGTTGTTGGTGATATTATTTCTTACTTTGTCCATAATTCTCAAGCACTAAAATAACATGTGTTATAAAAGTTACTTGTTAAATAAATTGTTTACATATGGAATAAAAGGGACAGTGGCAGCATGGATACAAAATTGGCTAAGTGACAGGAAACAGAGAGTAGTGGTGAACGGTTGTTTATCGGACTGGAGGAAGGTATACAGTGGTGTTACCCAGGGGTTGATACTAGGACCTCGGAGGTCAAACTCCAAACCATCGTCAACACCTTCACTGAAGCGTACGAGAGCATAGGCCTTACACTAAACATCCGTAAGACAAAGGTCCTCTACCAACCTGCCCCCGCCACACAGTGCTGCCCCCCGATTATCAAAATCCACGACAAGGCCTTGGACAACGTGGACCACTTTCCCTACCTCGGGAGCCTACTGTCAACAAGGGCAGGCGTCAACGACGAAATCCAACACCGCCTTCAGTGTGCCAGTGCAGCCTTCGGTCGCCTGAGGAAGAGAGTGTTTGAAGACCAGGACCTCAAACCCGGCACTAAGCTCATGGTCTACAGGGCAGCAGTGATACCCGCCCTGCTGTATGCCTCAGAGACATGGACCATGTACAGCAGGCACCTCAAAGCACTGGAGAGGTACCACCATCGCTGCCTCCGCAAGATCCTGCAAATCCTTTGGCAGGATAGGCGCACCAACGTCAGTGTTCTTGCTCAGGCCAACATCCCCAGCATCGAAGCTCTGACCACGCTCAATCAGCTCCGATGGACGGGTCACATTGTCCGCATGCCCAATGCCCAATACGAGACTCCCAAAACAAGCACTCTACTTGCAGCTCCGGCACGGCAAGAGAGCCCCAGGTGGGCAGCGGAAACGTTTCAAGGACACCCTCAAAGCCTCCTTGAAAAAGTGTAACATCCCCACCGACACCTGGGAATCCCTGGCCCAAGACCGCACAAAGTGGAGGAGAAGCATCCGGGAAGGCGCCGAACACCTCGAGTCTCTTCGCCGGGAGCAAGCGCAAGCCAAGCGCAAGGAGCGCACATCAATCCAAGCACCCCACCCACCCGCCCCTTCAACCACTGTCTGCCCCACCTGTAACAGAGACTGTAGGTCCTGCGTAGGACTAATCAGTCACCTGCGAACTCATTTTTAATGTGGAAGCAAGTCATCCTCGGTTCCGAGGGACTGCCTAAGAAGAAGAGAAGAAGATACTAGGACCACTGCTTTTCTTGATATATATTAATGACTTGGACTTGGGAGTTCAGGGTACAATTTCAAAATTTGCAGATGACACAAAACTTGGAAGTATAGTGAACAGTGAGGAGGATAGGGATAGACTTCAAAAAGACATAGAAAGGCTGGTGGAATGGGAGGACATGTGGCAGATGAAATTTATCGCAGAAAAGTGCAAAGTGATACATTTTGGTAGGAAGAATGAGGAGAGGCAATACAAACTAAAGGGTAGAATCCTAAAGTGGGTGAATGAACAGAGAGACCTGGAGGTATATGTGCACAAATCGTTGAAGCTGGCAGGGCAGGTTGAGAAAGTGCTTACTGTAATGATATCAGAAAATAGTGATGGTATTTGCCTGTTTGATTATTATGCCTTACCAGCATATTTGCCTGTTTGATTATTTATGCCTGACCAGCAGAGGGCATGTGAGAGAGAGAGAGTTTAGTTTTAGTTTCGTTTTAGATGGATCTCTAAGATGGTGTCTCCTGTGATGCAGTTAACTAGTTGAACAAACTTTAGATTAAAGACTTACTCTTTCATCAATGTGTCGTCATTGAACCCACATAGAAAACAATACATGGTGTCAGAAGTGATTGAAAGAGATGAAGAGGAAAACTCTGAAGTTAGCAACTCGACGAGACACTGAACGGAGTCGTGGCAAGAAAGCTACCCAGCGAAATCAGCTCTTCACATATTAGCAAGCCAAAAGAGAACATCGTTACTTACCTTTGGAGAATAGCTAACGAAGTGAAAAATGGAAGGTTTACACCCACCGGCGAAGCTTCAGTTGACCGGTAATGTGGCTGAAAATTGGAGGAGGTTCAAACAACGTTTGGAGTTGTATTAAGCGGCAATTGGAGCTGACGAGAAAAGTGATAAAATGAAAGCGTCAGTGTTCTTACATGTCGTGGGTGATGAAGCGCTGGAGGTGTATAATAACTTCACATTCGCTGCTGATGGAGACAAAATGAAGCTGGATAAAAGAATGGAACAGTTTGAGGCCTACTGCATACCTAAACGTAACGTGACATTTGAGAGGCACAGATTTTTCACATGTGTACAGAAAACGGGAGAGACTATTGATCAGTATGTGACTGAACTGAGAAACAGAAGCAAAACGTGTGAATTTGGGGGACTGACAGACTCGCTGATAAAAGACAGACTGGTGTGTGGTATTCCAGATAATGGCCTAAGGGAAAGACTGCTAAGAGAGCAAAATCTAGACCTGGGAAAAGCCATAGCACTGTGTAGGGCTACAGAGACTGTGAAGTCGCAGACAAAGGAGCTGTTCAGTGACAGTAGCTGCAACGTGGATGCAGTGAGAATGAACGGACACAAACCGTTTAACAAAAAGGGCGCCAATGTGAAAAAAGAGGCGTGGCCAGCGAACAAAAATGAAAGGGGCAATCGAAAGTCATGTAGTTGATGCGGTACACAGCATCCACCAAAAGTGTCCAGCATATGGTAAAACATGCAATAGTTGCAACAAAAAAAACCATTATGCCCGTTGCTGTAAGAACCAAGTGCAACAAAGCAAGGTCCATGCAGTAGATGAAAGCGAGATGGAGAAGTTCTATGTGGATGTTGTGTCTGAAAACAAAAAAGAAAAAAGAGACTGGATGTTGACACTAAAAGTGAATGACATACACATTCCATTTAAATTGGATACTGGAGCACAAGTTAATGTGATATCAGAGACTGATTTTAAGAAAATTAGACCCAGACCAAAGATACATGGAATAAAAGTGAAAGTGACAGGATACTCAGGTACTGATATACCAGTGAAAGGAAGATGCATTGTCAAAGTGACACACAAGGACAGAGAGCACACGCTAGCATTAATTGTGGTGCCAAAGGATGTGCAAGCCATACTAGGTTTAATAGCCTGTGAGAGACTGAACCTGGTAAAGAGAGTCCTCGTTGTGGAAAGCGAAGGAGAGACAGTCTATGATGAACTCATGAAAGAGTACAACGACCTATTTCAGGGTCTAGGCTGCCTTCCAGGAGAACACACGATCAGAGTAGATAAAAGTATGCCAACGGTCATACATCCATGCAGAAAAGTTCCATTTGCTCTTCAAAAGCAACTGAAGGCAGAGTTGGACAGGATGGAAAGCCTGAACGTGATTCAGAAGATAGATGAGCCAACTGAGTGGGTGAGTTCCCTCGTCGTTGTGGACAAAAAGAATGGAAAGCTCAGAATTTGCCTGGATCCAAGAGATCCAAACAGAGCAATAAAGAGAGAGCACTTCAAGCTTCCTACACCTGAGGAAATCATGTCACAGTTTGCAAATGCAAAGTATTTCAGCAAGTTAGATGCATCATCAGGATTTTGGCAGATGAAACTGGATGAGGCAAGTTCAAGACTATGCACGTTCAACAGTCCATTTGGCAGATACAGATTCCTAAGGTTACCATTTGGCATTGCCTCAGCTCCTGAAGTGTATCACAAAACTATCCAAATGATCTATGAGCATCTGGAGGGAGTTGATACATCAATGGATGACATCATAGTATGGGGAACCATGAGAACTGAGCATGACGAGAGACTGAAAAAAGTGCTGGAAGCAACAAGGAAAACAAACCTGAAGCTGAATAGAGAGAAATGCCAGCTCGGGGTGACAGAACTGACAATCGTGGGAGATATCCTTAGCAGTGAGGGCATCAGACCAGATCCCAGAAAGGTGTCCGCCATTGAGAATATGCCAAAGCCACAATGAAAAAAGGACGTGCAGAGGTTTAATGGAATGATCAACTACATGGGTAAATTCATATCCAACCTCTCAGAAAAGATGGCGCCACTGAGAAGACTAACTGAAAAGAACATAGAATGGGAATGGAATCATGAGCATGAGAAGTCATGGAGCGATCTAAAGAAACTGCTCACAGAGGAACCAGTTCTGAGGTTTTATGACCCAGCGAGACCCATCAAGATATCATCAAATGCATCACAGAGTGGGCTCGGTGACGTTCTTCTGCAAAAATATGACTACTGGCAACCTATTGCATATGCATCGCGCTCAATGACAGACGTGGAGACGCGATATGCTCAAATAGAAAAGGAGCTGCTCAGCATCACATACGCCTGTGAAAGATTTCACCAGTTTGTGTCAGGACAAGCAATCAGTGTAGAGACTGGCCATAAGCCCTTGATTGCATTGTTCCAAAAGCCACTAAATAGCTGTCCGCTTAGAATACAAAGAATGATGATCAGGCTGCAACGCTATACATTGAATGTTGCGTACACACCGGGTAAGCTGATGTATACAGCAGACACGTTGTCCAGAGCTGTTGACCCAAGTGAGCCCGCAAACACCAAAATGGATGAAAAAGTGAACGCCTACGTGGACATGATCACAAGTGCACTGCCCATAGCAGATGCAAAAATGGAGCTCATAAAGACTGAGACAAACAAAGATGAAACAATGAGACGACTGAGGAAAAGCATCTTGGATGGATGGCCCAACATGAAGCAAGACTGCTCACCTAACATGGCAGAGTACTGGAACTGCAGGGCGGAACTATCAGTGGTCGAAGACATCATCTACAAAGGAAGTAAAATAGTTATCCCAAAGAGTCTGAGAAAAGAGATGCTAAAAAGGATCCATGGAGGACATCTGGGAATCGAAAAGTGTAAGAAAAGAGCACGAGAGGTGATGTACTGGCCACGAATCAACCAAGGTGTGACAAATGAGGTGTCAAACTGCACAATATGCCTGAAATATCGAGCAAGCAATCCGGTAGAACCACTAAAGCCACACCCAGCGCCAGACAGACCTTGCCAGAAGGTAGGCGCTGACCTATTCGTATGTCAAGGGAAGGACTATCTTGTAGTCACAGACTATTACTCCCTGTATCCAGAGGTTTGTAAACTGTACACCACCACTGCAGATGCTGTGATAACATGTATGAAAGCCATATTCTCCAGACATGGCGTGGCAAGCGAGGTCTTCACAGACAACGGACCCCAGTTTTACAATGCAAGTTTCCGACACTTTGCCAAAGAGTGGGACTTTGTCCACACAACGTCAAGTCCTCACTTTCCACAGTCCAATGGTCTAGTGGAAAAATCGGTCCAGACAGTGAAAAGACTGATGTACAAGGCAAAAGACAGTGGAACTGACTTCTACCAGAGCATGCTTGTATACCGCACAATGCCACTCGAGTGTGGTATGTCACCAGCCCAACTCCTGATGGGACGTCTGCTAAGGTCAAACCTACCCATCCCGGAGAACCTCCTGAAAACAAAAGAGGGGGAGAAAGTGAGGAAGTTCAAAGAACAGAAAGAAAATCAAAAGTACTACTATGACAGAGGAACACAAAACCTACCTGAACTCCACACTGGTGACCAAGTAAGGTTCAAAGACAAAACAAACATATGGACTCAGAAGGGAACTGTCCTGAGTGAAGTCCAACCAAGATCATACACCATTCAGACAGATGAGGGTGCTGTTCTGAGAAGAAATCATCGGGATCTTCTCATGGGACCAGCCACAGCAGGTCAAAAGACTGATACTGTTGAACAACCTGATCACACAGCAGGTCAAAAGACTGATACTGTTGGACAACCTGATCACACAGCTGAGAAATCATCATCTGAGGCAACAACTCAGATTCAAGGACAATCAATGAGAAAACCCGCAAGACACGTGAAGCCTCCTGAGAGACTCATTGAGCAAGTTTAAGGACTCTTGTTATAGAAGGAAGTAATGTTATCTTATTATCTCTTCAAGTTCTAGTGTATTTACATATTTCATGTGAACACACAAAACAAGGTTAAAAAACCTTGATAATGATAATGTAAGTTCATTAAGTGTTACAGTTAAAATGCAGAGTAATACAAAGAAAACATGTTGTTAGATAAAAGTAAAATACTTTTGTTTTAAGAAAGGGAGATGTAATGATATCAGCAAATAGTGATGGTATTTGCCTGTTTGATTATTATGCCTTACCAGCATATTTGCCTGTTTGATTATTTATGCCTGACCAGCAGAGGGCATGTGAGAGAGAGAGTTTAGTTTTAGTTTCGTTTTAGATGGATCTCTAAGATGGTGTCTCCTGTGATGCAGTTAACTAGTTGAACAAACTTTAGATTAAAGACTTACTCTTTCATCAATGTGTCGTCATTGAACCCACATAGAAAACAATACACTTACTGGGCTTCATAAATAGAGGCATAGAGTACAAAAGCAAGGAAGTTATGATGAGCCTTTATAAAACACAGGTTTGGCCTCAATTGGAGCACTGTGTCCAATTCTGGGCACCGCACTTTAGGAAGGATGTGAAGGCCTTAGAGAGGGTGCAGAAAAGATTTACGAGAATGATTCTTTAAATTTTATGTTATTTGTATTTTGTTTTTATCAAGGTGAAGGATATCACTACTAAGGATTTTGCCTCCTTTATTGCACCTAGTTTCTGAGGTTGGGTGGGGGAAACAGACAGGATATTTGCATATACACAAGTATCAGACAGCGAACAACCACACACAAATGAATTGACAGTTTAATCAGCCTTGTAACTGTGTGATGTTGATGATATTGTAGCAAATAAGCTTTGAGAAAACACGATGGCGTGGATTTTGCAGTCAGTGGCAAAGGAACGGCACTCGCCATTCATTATGCTTACAGCTGCCCACAGACTTTTAGTGGGCTTATGTGCAGCAATTTACAGTAATTAGAGATGCATTTCAGCGCAGTGCTCTCTACAGGGGATCTGGGACCAGTGAGAACAACGTGTCTCTTTAACCAATCCGATTGTAGAATCCTCACTGAGACACGCAGGGCAGGATTTTCATTGTGCCGTGGAGTCGGGATTGGAGGCGTGCGGGGGGTAAAAAATCCTGAAATCGGGGGGTCCCGACACCATCCTGCCCCCAATCCGCCTCCATGTAAGTTTCAAAGGAGGCGGGTACCCGCCCCGCACTGGGACCCACCTACCCGCGGCGGGAAGGGATTAGTGCCAATTAACTTCCTGTTAACAGGTAGTTAACAGGCAGTTTTTAGCCTAATCCCTATTTTAAAGGTTGACTAATCTACTGGAATTTTTTGAGGATGTAACTGGTAAAATAGATAAGGGAGAACCAGTGGATGTGGTGTATTTGGACTTTCAGAAGGCTTTCGATAAGGTTCCGCATAAGAGATTAGCATGTAAAGTTAAGGCACATGGGATTGGGGCAAGGTATTGACTTGGATAGAGAACTGGTTGGCAGACAGAAAGCAAAGAGTTGGAATAAACGGGTCTTTTTCCGAGTGGCAGGCAGTGACTAGTGGGGTACTGCAGGGATCGGTCCTTGGGCCCCAGCTATTCACAATATATATTAATGATGATCTAGAAAAGGGAACTAGATATAATATCTCCAAGTTTGCAGACGACACAAAGCTGGGTGGGTGTGTGTGCTGTGAGGAGGATGTCGAGAAACTCCAGGATGATTTGGGCAGTTTGGGTGATTGGGCAAAAGCATGGCAGATGCAATGTAATGTGGATAAATGCGAGGTTATCTACTTTGGTGGCAAAAGCAGGAAGGCAGATTATTATCTGAATGGCAATAGATTGGGAGACGGGGAAGTGCAACTAGACCTGGGTGTCCTTGTGCACCAGTCGCTGAAGGTAAGCATGCAGGTGCAGCTATTTAGAAGGCAAATGGCATGTTGGCCTTTGTAGCGAGAGGGTTTGAGTACAGGAACAAGGATGTCTTGCTGCAGTTATACAGGGCCTTGGTGAGACCACAACTTGAGTATTGTGTGCAGTTTTGGTCGCCTTATCTGAGGAAGGATGTTCTTGCCATGGAAGGAGTTCAGTGAAGGTTCACCAGGCTGATACCTGGGATGGCAGGAGTGACGTATGAGGAGAGATTGGGTCGATTGGGCTTGTACTCGCTGGAGTTTAGAAGAATGAGAGGGGATCTCATTGAAACTTATAAAATTCTGACAGGACTGGACAGAGTAGATGCAGGAAGGATTTTCCCGATGGTTGGGGAGTCCAGAACCAGGGGTCACAGTCTAAGGATAAGGGGTAGGCCATTTAGGACAGAAATTAGGAGGAATTTCTTCACCCAGAGAGTGGTGAACCTGTGGAATTCTCTACCACAGAAGGCAGTAGAGGCCAATACATTAAATATATTCAAGAAGGAGTTGGATATATTTCTTAAGGCTAAAGGGATCAAGGGGTATGGGGAGAAAGCAGGGACTGGGTACTGAATTTGGATGATCACCCATGATCGCATTGAATGGCGGAGCAGGCTCGAGGGGCCGAATGGCCTGCTCCTGCTCCTATCTTCTTTGTTTCTATGTAAGTGTGGGATTCCCGATGGCTCCAAACCACGCCAAGTTAGAGGAGTCGGGCCGTCGGGTTGAAGGACTTGGAGGGGTCGAGATGTCAGTGTTCAGGTGAGTGATGTGTGCATGAGTATAAAGGTAAGTGTGTTTGGTGTGTCTAAAGTGATTAAAGAAGTGTAAATTACCTTTTCTTACCTTTACAGCCTTCCTTCCTTTAGGTCCCGGGAGTCCGTCATCTCACCGGCACAGAAAGCAGAATGGCTGCGAACTGTCAAAAGTGACAGCCTGTAGCTTTCTGTGCAGGAGAGATTTCTAACTGAGTCTGTGGAGAGGGACTCAGATTAGAAGTAAGACTGTCAGTGTTTGACAGCTTCAAACAGCTGTGAAACACTGATATTTCATCTGTCAAAATCTCTTGACAGATGAAATTTCATTCTGTGACGTCACCTGTTGCCGGGTGGCCCTTAATCATTTACAGAAAGCGAAATATAGAGAGGGAAAGGAAGTTGGGATTAAGAGAAAGAGCTTAAAGAGACAGAAAGAAAATGTTAAAAAAAGTTATATTAAGTTTTTTTAAATCTCCAATAATAATTAAAATCTGAAGGAATGTGACTCCACACTTGTACTGCAAATCCCATTGCAAAACTCCTGCAGTTGTTATCCAGTACTCCTTCCATCTTAGAGAAGCATTCCAGAGATAAACTGCCTCAGCAGTTCCATCTTGGATGACTTCAAATATTCATATGATCAGGTGGGACAAATTATGGGGCAATAGGTTTGCACAAAGAGCTCCTAAAACAGTAAATGCAGTTACTAAATGTAATTTGGAAGAAATGAACATAAATGCATGTACATTCGAGCTCTGAATCCAATATTAGCCTTTAATTAATCACCTTGGAAACCCTCTAGGCGGGACTGAATCGGGTCAATCAGACACACCTAGGTTAAAATGGCGTGGAGGCGGGAACCAGGCGGGGGGGTCCCGACCCCCAGTTTTTGCGATTTTTAACCCTCCCGCCCGCCTCATGGCCCAATGAAAATCAAGGCCATTGTCTCCATAACTGTTTTGAGAGATAAAATTGGCTACAAAAGCTAACAGAAGGTCTGTAAACAGCAGTCTGAATATGTATTTTATTAGTAGCCTTGATTGTTCAGTATCAATTACTTTTATAATAATTAATTTTTTCTTTGTATTGTTTGTGCCCTCAAAGGCGGCATTGAAAAATAAAACAATTTCTTACTTTCTGGCACCTAGCAGGAAACACCCCAGAATCAGGACACAACTCAATGGAGAGTATTCCTTCTGCTAACAATGTCCAAAAATGTTTCACAGCCAATAAATTGTTTTGAAGTTAAGTCACTATTTTTGTAGGCAATGTGGTACCCAATTTGATAACAATGAGATAAATGACCAGTTAATCTGTTTTAGTGGTGTCGTTTGAGGGATAGATGTTGGCAGGATCCAAGGATACTATCTTTGCTTCTAATCATACTATGAAATCTTTTGTGCCTTCCTGAACAGGCAGTCTTGGTTTAACATCTCATCCAGAAGATGGCACCTCCTTTAGCATTGCAGTGAAGTGTCAGCCTAGATTATGTGTTCGAATCCCTGGAGAGGTGCTATTACTGAGCCAAGCTGACACTCAACTGTCCCACTGTAGCTTAAAAAGTGGAGGTTTTCACATCATTAATCTTAATTGGATTCAAATCTAGTTTCCAAAAGGTGGATGGCCAATGTGCTAATCCACTACAATCTGAACCCAGTCCCTAAGAATCAGTAGTCATGGTTTATCGCAATATGACGTGTACTTTAAGGTCTTCATTGAATAGCTGAACATTTGATTACTTAACAATTGAAATAGCATATAGCTGACTCTAGCTTTTCAGCATGCACATATATAATGATATACTTTGCAAAACAATTCAATGTCTGCTTCAGATAGAAATATAGCACAAAAATAAGAATTAGTCAGTATCAGATATCAGAATATATCTTATTCATGACTAAATAATTGATTTTTGACATAAGGGTTTATATTATCTATTTTAATAAACTGCTGTTCTTGAGAGGATTGTTACATTTACCAGTATAATTGTTACATATAATTGACAGGTAGAACTGGTATATTAATGTTGTTGTTTTCTTTTAATGTAGTTACCCTTCCTAATTTTAAGTTAACCAGCACCAATCCTTTTACACAAAGTGGGTACGAAATCTGTTTCTGGTCCTCTGTCAATGATGTTCTTCAGTTGACCTCTAGGAGGTGAGAAAGAGTGGTCCAGGATGAATTGTGTGTCTATCTTTTCTTCCTGTGGGAGGTGATGGCATTCACTTGTCATCTTTCACAAACCTGCAACTTAACATAGAAACATAGAAGATAGGAGCAGGAGTAGGCCATTCGGCCCTTTGAGCCTGCTCCGCCATTCAATGAGATCATGGCTGATCATCCAAACTCAGTACCCTGTCCCTGCCTTCTCCCCATATCCCTTGATCCCTTTAGCCTTAAGAAATATATCCAACTCCTTTTTGAATATATTTAATGAACTGGTGGTAACTTGGTGGTATGGAGCATTGATAGTGGGAAATTGTTCCATTTTTCAGCACTGACATCCTTCTCTTTGGAGGTCATTAAAATTCACCAATAAAAAATACATTTAAAAAACAATTGTTAATACTAAAAAAATGAAGCCAATCTGTTGCTTTTTGCTTTCCTTCCTTCTAACTGTTAAAATTTTTCTTGATCATATTTTGAACATTCTCTGTAACTTCTCATTGGTTGTAGAATTTTAAAGCATAGACAGAAAGGCAGCTTAAACACTGTCGTGTCATTTACTACATGCTAGCTCCCAATTGAATGATTCAGCCATCACCCCATCAACAACAACTTGCATTTACATAGTGCTCTTAACACAGAAAAATGTCCCATGCCTCGTGGAGGCATAATCAGGTGCTGAGCCAAAGAAATTATTATATTAAGATATTAGGAGGGGTGACCAAAAGCTTGGCCAAAGAGGTGGGTTTTAAGAATGACCTTAAGGGAGAAGAGGGAGGTGGAGAGGCAGAGGGGTTTAGGCAGAGAATTCCAGAGTGTGAGGCCTAGATGGCTGAAGGGTTGGCCAGAAAGAAGCATGGAATCATTGGTGAGGGTATGGAGTTCATGGTGGGGGCCGAAGACAAAGGCGGACGCTGTTCGAAACCTCGTCTTCGGTCTCCCAGTGTTTAACTGGAGGAAATTGGATATCGGCTAGACAGCCTGACAACATAGAGGCAATGTAAGGGTTGAGAGAGGTGGTGGATAGGTAAAGTTGGGTGTCTTCATGTACATGTGGAAGCTGATCCCATGCCTTTAATGATATCACCATAAGGACAGCATATAGATGAGGAAGAGCAGAGGGCAATGAATGAATCCTTGATGGATTCCAGAGGGAACAGTGCAGGGGCAGGTAGAGAACCCATTGCTTCTTAGAGATGCTCAGTTCAGCGACAGATGTGTGCCATTCCTAGTTTTGGAGAATTTCTACCCAAATTAAATTCTATAATTCTGCACTGAACACTTGAGAAGGTGATACAATTATTTCAAAAGTCATCATAAGCTCGATGCAGGAAATTGATGGAATAGAAAATCTCTACTTGGATGCATTTTGTATTAATGGTTGATTTGCCATTGTGCAAAATGGAGCTGCAGTTATTATGTGAATAATTGAGTTGCAGAGTTGTGTCACATTCTAGGAGTGAAGGAATCTTTTAGCTAAATTTACTGGTAATTAGAAGCATAACTTATTCAGAGAAGGAAAGTTTAGAAAGTCTACTTCTTACTCAAAGTACTCTATTGTAGGAACGGAGGTTCCTAACGAAAAGACTGAGTTCGACTCAGGCAATTAAAACAAAGAACTTTCATGAAACAACTAGTTTTAACAGGAAACTGCTGGAAACATCGATAGTAGGTCTGTTCTCTCTGAAGGCTCCACGAGGACTGCTGGGCTGGTCCGATGGCTGACGTCATGACGTCATCACGTTCTTCCCACCATTGGGGGATCACGTGACTAACGGCATGACGTCATCACGTTAAAACCGCGCTGTAAAGGTAACTAGACATAGTACAGTTAAACAGTGTAATTAAAGGTACAGACACAGGCTGTAACTACAATGCTGTTAAAGGAATTATGTACAACTGCTCTGAGTCCTTTGGTGGCTCCGCCACACTATAAACAAATACTTTGTATCTGTCTTCACGGTAGAAGACACAAAAAACATTCTGGAAATAATGGGGAACCAAGGGTCTAGAGAGAATGAAGAACTTAAAGAAATCAGTATAAGTAAAGACATGGGGTAAGTTTTCCCGAACTTGTCGGGAAGAAGGCGGGACTTCCCCTTTCGGGTTTTTGACCCGCCTACTTCGACGTCCGGCCAATCCACGCGATTTTCCCTTGATTGACCTTGTTGAGCCCGCCCAGCGGGCTCAGCAGGCCAATTAAGGGCCACCCGGCAACAGGTGACGTCACAGACTGCAATTTCTTCTGTCAAGAGTTCTTGACAGATGAAATATAAGTGTTTCACAGCTGTTTGAAGCTGTGAAACTCTGACACTTGAGTTCTAACATGAGTCCTTCTGCACAGACTCAGTTAGAACTCTCACCGGCACTCAAAGCTGAAGGCTGTCACTTTTGACAGATCGCAGCCATTCAGCTTTAAGTTCCGGGTGAGTGATGGACTCCCGACGGCTATAGGAAGAAAGGCTGTTAAGGTAATTACAGGTAAGTAAAAGTTCTTTACACACTTTAGACACACCAAACACACTTACCTTTACACTCATGCACC
Organism: Somniosus microcephalus; assembly: GCF_052327205.1. NCBI lineage: Eukaryota > Metazoa > Chordata > Chondrichthyes > Squaliformes > Somniosidae > Somniosus > Somniosus microcephalus. The sequence goes on along the minus strand of NC_141004.1, from coordinate 43,410,052 downwards.
CATCACTCACCTGAGCACCGACATCGCGACCCCTCCAAGTCCTTCAACCCGACGGCCCGCCTGCTCTAACCTGGCGTGGTTTGGAGCCGTCGGGAAACCCACACGAAACCCCTCAAAATAGGGATTAGGCTAAAAACTGCCTGTTAACAGGCAGTTAATTGGCACTAATCCCTTCCCGCCTGGTTTTAGCGGGTCCCAGTGCGGGGCGCGTACCCGCCACCCCTGAAACTTACGTGGGGTGGGGTTTTGGGCGGGATGGTATCGGGACCCCCAAATTCAGGATTTCCCCCCCCCCACATGCCTGAAACCCCACCTGTCGGCTCCACGAAAATCTAGCCCCTAGTTTTTTTTAAATTCATTCATGGGATGTGGGCGTCACTGGCAAAGCCAGCATTTAGTGCCCATCCCATAGTACTGAAGAAATGAATGGGACTACGTGGCGAGAAATCCCCTGGACCTGACGACCTGCATCCTTGGGTTTTAAAAGAGGTAGCTGCAGAGATAGTGGATGCACTGATAATAATCTTGCAGAATTCCCTAGATTCTAGAACAGTCCCCAAGGATTGGAAGGTAGCAAACATAACCCCGCTATTTAAGAAAGGAGGAAGAGAAAAAATTGAGCAACTATAGGCATGACATAGTTAGTATGACATCAGTCGTAGGCAAAATGCTAAAATCTATTATTGGGGAAGTGGTAACAGGGCACTTAGAAAATCATAATATGATTGGGCAGAGTCAACATTGTTTTATGAAAGGGAAATTGTGTTTGACAAATCTGTTAGAGTTTTTGAAGATGTAACTAGTAGGATGGATAAGGGGGAGCCAGTGGATGTAGTTTATTTGGATTTTCAAAAAGCATTTGGTAAGGTGCCACACAAGAGGTTATGACACAAAATTAAGACTCATGGGATTGGAGGTAATATATTAGCATGGATTGAGGATTGGTTAATGGACAGAAAACAGAGAGTAGGAATAAATGGGACTTTTTTGGGTTGGCAGACTATAACTAGCGGGGTACTGCAAGGTTCAGTGATGGGGTCTCAGCTATTTACAATCTATATTAATGAATTAGATGAAGGAACTGAGTGTAACGTATCCAAGTTTGCTGATGATACAAAGTTAGGTGGGAAAGTAAGCTGTGAGGAGGACACAAAGAGGCTGCAGAGAGATATAGGCAGGTTAATGAGTGGGCAAGAACATGGCAAATGGAATACAATGTGGGGAAGTGTGAAGTTATCCACTTTGGTAGAAAAAACAAAAAAGCAGAATATTTTTTGAATGGCGGGAGACTAGGAAATGTTTGCATTCAGAGGGGTTTGGGTGTCCTTGTACGCGAATCACAGAAAGCTTACATGCAGGTACAGCAAGCAATTAGGAAAGCAAATGGTATGTTAGCTTTTGTTACAAAGGGATTAGAGTATAAGAGTAAAGATGTCTTACTGCAATTATATAGGGCCCTGGTGAGACCACACCTGGAGTATTGTGTACAGTTTTGGTCTCCTTACCTAAGGAAGTATATACTTGTCATAGAGGGGGTGCAACAGAGGTTCACCAGACTGGTTCCTGGGATGGGGGGATTGTCCTATGAGGAGAGATTGAATAGACTGGGCCTGTATTCTCTGGAGTTTAGAAGAATGGGAGGTGATCTCATTGAAACATACAAAATTCTTAAGGGGCTTGACAGGGTTAATGCTGGGAAAATGTTTTTGCTGGCTGGGGAATCTAGAACCAGGGGTCACAGTCTCAGAATAAGGGGTCGGCCATTTAGGACTGAAAGGAAGAGAAATTTCTTCACTCAAAGGGCTGTGAATCTTTGGAATCTCGACCCCAGAGAGCTGTGGATGCTCAGTCGTTGAGTATATTCAAGACAGAGGTCGATAAATTTTGGGGAATTAAGGGTTATGGGGATAGTGCGAGAAGGTGGAGTTGAGGTAGAAGATCAGCCATGATCTTGTTGAATGGTGGAACTGGTTCGAAGGGCCAAAAGGCCTACTCCAACTCTTATTTATGTTCTTAAATTCTTAATCTAGATTAGAAAATATAGGTTCATAAAAATTATTCTTGAAACATCGAATCTTTGTCTAGAGCCCAGTTGTGAACAGCCTTAAACATTGGGAAGACCAACCATTGCCTTTGGACCCCACCACAAACTCCGTTCCCTCGTCATCAATTCTAGCTCCCTCACCGGCCACAGGCTCAGGGTGAACCACGCTATTCGAAACCCAGTTGACCTTGAGATGAGCTTCCAAGCCCATATCCTCTCCATCTAAAAACCGCCTACTTCCGCTGCTGTAAAATTTTCTGTCTCCGCCCCTGCCTCAGCCCATCTGCTGATGAAAACCTCATTCATGCTTTTGTTACCTCCCAACTTGACTATTTCAAATCTCTTCTGGCTGGCCTCCCATCCTCCACCCTGCATAAACTTAAGCTCTTCCAACATTTTTCTGCCTATATTCTAAACCGCACCCATCACCCTTGTTCTCTCTGATCTACATTGGTTCTCTGTTCATCAACGTCTCCATTTTAAAATTCTTAACCTCCCTTCAATGGCCTCACCCTTCCCTATCTCTTTAACCTCCTCCAGCTTGACAACTCTCTAAGATCATTGAGTTCCTCCAGATTTGCTCTCTTATACATCTCTCACTCCCTTTACCTCACCATTGACAGCAGTGCCTTTGGCCGTCTAGGCCTGAAGCTCTTGAATTCCTTTACTAAACCTCTTCGCCTCGCTCTCCTCTTTTAAGACCCTCCCTAAAACCTATCTCTTGGGCCAAGCTTTTACACAGGCTTCCTAATATTTCCTTCTTTGGCTTAGTATCAATTTTTGCCTGATTACACTCCTGTGAAGTGCCTTGGGACATTTTCCTATATTAAAGGAGCTCTATCAATGTAAGTTGTTATTAATGTTGTTGTTGCCTGATCCTGAGTTCAAGAAAGCCCATTTTTGGCTTAAGTTGGGCAGCTCTGGATCAGCTACTAGGCTGGTCATGTGTTGCAATCTTTGGAAGCCTCCCTGTTGGTGACATTATAGAAGTGGCACAGTAGGAGACAACTCAACCTGAAGTGGGTCTCTGCTCAGATAAAAATACAGGGGCCTAGAAATTCGGTGGGCTGCGCCACCAGTTAGTGCCTAAAGAGGGCACTTAGTGGTTTTAGCGCCACTGGCCACGCATCCCGCAAAATTTAACGGGGCGCTAATGGCGGCGTTAACCTGTAGCGCTGCGCCGCCACCGATGACGTCATTGGTGTGCGCAGCGCCCCTCTACCGCCCCGAATGCGATATTGGGTCACGCCCCCCACTAACGCCGGTTGCAATTCCCGACCGGTTCAGGGGGGCCTACCTGTGGCGGTAGTGGCGCTAATTAAAGGGGAGGTGCGGGGCGGCCATTTTTTTCACTGGCCGCCTGCCAGCACCTCCTCGCGCCGCCGCCCTGGACCTCCTAATTCCCCCCCCCGCGCAGGCAGTGCCGGCTGTATCCCAAGAGCCCGGCACTTCTCCTCGGTGCCGGGCTCTTTTGCCGGCACTCGCGATCAGAGATCGCGCTGGTGCAGGCCCCTCCCCTTTAAGAAGGGGAGGAAGGCCTGCAGTACCGCAGCGCGCTGTGCCGCAGCTGCGGCACGTTGCGCTGCGATATTCAGTTCAGCACCCCAAGAGGGACGCGGGGCACCTCAAGCAGCGCCCCGCTTCCGTTTGGGGCGCTGAAACTGAATATCGCGCTGGCGCAAGCGGCTCTGTCCAGAGCGGAAATTCCGGTGCCCAGGCGAGCTTGGCGCCCATTTCTAGGCCAGGGGGTTATTTTGGTGAAAGCAGGCACTAACTGGATGCTGTGCTAATAACACACGCTTGTTAGAAAGTCTGGTTTTAGCACACAATTTTGGTCCTAATTTGTGATTACCATAACCTGAACTGCCTGGAGGTGCTAAACAGACTTTTGCAGGTTTAGCACTCAAGCACTGATTAGATGCAATTTTCGTGGAGCAGTATATGTGGGCTCCTTGCACCCACTTCCACTGAAGGTGTGGAGTTCACTGGCTGACAGACAGCAGCAGGTTTCAGGATGGCTCAGAGACCAAGTGGGAGGGCGCACAGGTTCTCGGACGTGGCACTGGATGTCCTGGTGGAGGAGGTCGAGAGGAAGAGGAATGTTCTGTACTTGCGGGGGGGGAGGAGTTCATCTCGGCCTCCTGTCCCTCTCTCCTGCAGCAGCTGGTGCTCCTCTGCCTGTCCTCATGTATTCTTCCCATCCCTCCTGTAGACCAAGGGGGACCCCTAACAAGATGCACATGACCAAGCACTCCCTTTCTCCTGGTGACTCCTATAAGGTGTCCAATAAAGTAGAGTAGCCCAGCACCCTCTCTTTTTAGGTGAAGTCTTCAGAGAATTTCCGGAATAAATGTTGATAGAGTGTTGGTGAAGTCTTGACAAAGTATCCCAGAAAGTCTCCTGATGTGTTTCAAAAGACCCCTTCAAACCTCCAGCAGCAAGTGAACAGTAAAAAGTGATATACCTTTAAGCAGTGCTCAGAATCTTCAGCAACGACTTGTTTACTTCCAAACAGTTTGTTGCTGTCAGGAGAGGGCATTAGGTCAAGCGCTATCCACCAAACTGCTGTGCAGCCTCCTTAATGAGCACTAACAGGTAATTTAAGTGTCAATCAGCCCCTTAACGATCCTCTGGGTGGCCGTTCCTAAAACAAGCTTCAACTTCTTTACCAAGATGGCGTCTTGCACTAAACGCAGGCTAAACTGGTACTGCAGCTCAGACCCCATCTTGGTCACCTCGGATGCAATTTAGTGTCTAAAGTATCTGGGGGAAATCTTCCCCACAATGCTTTTTTAAATAAACATCAGGGATAATTTTTCTGAAGTTTTTTTTGAGTATAGAATGGAGGAATACTTTAAAAAGTGGTTCCTCTGGATTTTTCTTCCTGTTTAACAATGGAAAAGATTAAAGTAATTTTAGAATAAAAGTGAAAGTGCAGAGTGAAGCAGTAGTTCAGGGTTAGTTACCATTGAGTGTATGTTTCTCCTCGCATTTCCACAACCTCCACTAGGAGTTAAGATAAATAAATCTCTCCAGTGAAAATAAATTAATGTGTCACCCAGTAAAATAAATGTATCCATCCATCAGGTTAAATAAATCTCTGCACATCCCCAATCATCTGAGATGAAGGAATGTCTGTCTCCCTTTCACTCAGGTGAAATAAATCTTGTCATTCCTTATTACACAAACTAAATAAATCTCCCCGTCTCCACACCGGGTAAAATAGATAAATCTCTCTCTGCCCCCAAATTGGCTAAAATAATAAATCTTCACCATCCCTATGCAGGTAAAATAAAGAAATCTTTCTTCACCCCCATTAAAATAAATAAGTACTAATTCAAGAATGAACGTCATATTATTTGGAAATAAATTCTCTATCTTAATTTTTTTATCAGCAAGATGTGAAAACCCAGCACTATGCATAAAAGTTTACAAACCAAGCAACTGAGAGATCCATACCACCAGTTTCTGTTTGCCTGATATGGAGTGCACATTCTCTTTCCATAAGGACGCACTCCTAGTTCCAGAAAGTTTAGAAACAAAAGGGGCAATTTTGTGAATGGGGGCGCCTTGGAGGCGGGACTGGTGCTTGTCAGGTCGCCTCCATTGATTTGTGGCCAACCCATGCTATTTTCCACTGATTGACCTTGTTAAGCCCGCCCAGTGAGCTTAGCAGGCCAATCAAGGGCAAGCCGGTTGCAGAGCACATAAACGTATGACGTTTCATCTGTCATAACTTTTTGACAGATGAATTGTCATTGTTTGACAGCTCTGTGAAGCTGTCAAACTGTGACATTCTCTGCAGTTTGATGAGGTCTTGCATACAAGACCTCATCAACCTTCTTTCTTTTACAGAAATGAGATGGTTGCATATAAGAATGCAACGGCCATCTCTCATCTGCAACACGGAGGTCCGAGAGTCTCCACATACAAACCAACTGAAGCCTGCAGGAAGAAACAAAGGTAAGTACACTTTTAAAAACACTTTGCACTTACCTCAGATACTCACCTCTACACTATTGCACCCATCACTTACCTTCACAGCACACTTTTGCACCCCCCCCCGACCCAGTACTCACTGAGCTGAGCTGCCGTGTTTTGGAGCCTTCGGGAAGCCCGCACTTGTGAGGGCAAAAAGGGCTAATCCTATTTTCTGCCTGTTAACTATCTGTTAATCCCTTCCCGCCTCCAAGGAGATGGGACCCAGCACGGGACGGCGACCCGCCTCCTGGGAAGATGGCATGGAGGCGGGTTGGGGGCGGGTTGGGCACCCGCCTCCAAATTATGCCATTTTCCCGGCAGTCCCGCCTCCATACCCACCTCCCCAGGGCTGGCAAAATCGCCCCCAAAGGGTTAGAAATTCGTTATAGCCTAGGAATGGGCGGTGTCAGTATAAAAGTTGGAGAATTAGCGCCAGGCGCAAATCCTTTAGACTGCACGAAAGATATGTGCTCACTCCTCAATAAAACGATTGGAGTCCTAAATCAAGTCATAAACCCAAGCTTATTGGCGTTACACTTAAAGGGTGCACCAATATCGGGTGCAGTCTAATCGCAACTCATCATTGCCACAGGCTTTCTTCACTACTTAAAGGGGAGGTTCATTGATGCTGCAGCACCTCATTTGCAGCAATGCTGACTGTGCAGCTGCCTCAGTAAGCAGAAGCACAACAAGGAGAAGGAGCCAGAGCACTGAACCAGGTGTGCTCCTGGCAGGTCCACGCCCCAGGGAGAGAGCCCGCAGAGTCTCTGATGAAGCATTGGAGGCATTGGTATTCACTGTGGAGAGATGGAGGGCGGTGTCTACCCGGCAAGTGGCAGGAGGCCCTCGCCACAAGTCTTCCACACCATGTGGAGGGAGGTAGTGCAGCACATCTTGGGCAGCACTGTGGTCCCCAGGACCCACACACAGTGCAGGAAGAAATTTAACGACCTCACTCGGGTGGTATGGGTGAGTGAATGCTTCAAGAAATGCTACATAGCACCAACTGTACCACAATCTTCACACACTGTCCAAAGAACCACACCCCCAACACTCACCCACCAACAATCTCTACCTACCAACACTCACAACCACATCTCACACCTTGCACACAATGACAGCTATTCAACTATGGCAGGCACATCACCCAACCACATTGCTCTACACTCACTCACAATTTCCTTTCTCTTGCAAGCCAAGGTGGTGCACAACAGCAGGGAGCAGGAGTGCACAGGCGGGGGACTTGCCGACACCCAACCACTGTCTATGCTGGAGAATCAAGTGCTGCAAATCACTGGACACCAGGTGGTTTGCACCGTGGCCACCGGCGATGTTGACCTCCTTGGGGACAACAACGGTATGTTCACCCCTACTCCTTCTTCTCACATCCCACTTGCCCCTCACCCCACAAGCGTTTCGCACTTTCCAGCTAATCATGCTGTATGCATGCATTTCTCCCTTCCTGCCCCCCTCCCCTCACATTCGCCCGACTCTTGTGCCTTTATGCTTTCAGATAATGAGCAAGCACCTGAGCAGCCAGTCCCTGAGGGCACCGTTGATAGCGATGTGGGAGAAGGAGGAGGAGGAGGAAGAAGAAGACACCACGTCACTGCATCTCTGACCCGCAGGCAACGGCTCAGATACTGGCAGTACACGTTCTTTAGAAGCTTGTATAGTAGTGGGACCTGCACAGGGTGAGGCACCGGGGACGAGGGCGCTGCAGCAAGGCCAGGGCGAAAGGGTAGCTCAGGGGCCAGCTCCCCAAAGGGTGAGTTCTACTGCACAGGACTCAGATGAGGACCACGATGGGGAGACCTTTAGAAGAAGGGTGATGGGCATGCACGCGGAGATGATAGGTGTAATGGCAAGGGTGCCTGAGAACCCGGGAATCGCAGGCTGAGCGGCTGTATAAAGGCTCCAGAGACCCAGGTAAGGCGTACCAATCTCCAGTCTGGGAACTTGGAGGGAAGGAGAGAGGTAAAAAGTAATCCAAGTGTGACGTCACCAGAAAGCGGGTAAGTAATTGGTTGGTAAGTATTTCTCCCTTTTTAAGCTTAAATCTTTAAATCTCTTTGGTTTATAGTTTCTAAGGTGTGATATTCACCATCTAGAATCGGGGCAGATGGAATTTAAGAATAATATTAATAAATTTAATTAATTACATAGAATGGGAGATCAGGTGATGTGTTGCTGCTGCAATATGTGGGAGCTGGTGGACACCATTGATGCTCACGGTGATCACATTTGCAGTAAGTGTTGGCTGCTCGAGGAATTCTGGCTCCGTGTTGAAGAGCTGGAGTCCAAGCTTCAAACACTGAGACACATCAGGAAGGGGGAGAGTTACCTGGACTCTGTGTATCACGAGGTATTCACACCAATTAGATTAATTAATTCAGATGTAGTCCGTGGCCAGGGTCAGGATGGTGTGACTAGAAGTGAGGCAGGTACGGGGATCCAGGAGGTAGTGTTGGAGGAGCCGCAGCCCTTGCACTTGTCCAACAGGTTCGAGGCTCTTACTCCGTGTGAGGATGGGAACAGGGACTGCGGGGAGGATGAGCAACCTGGCCACAGCAACGTGGAGCGGGGGGCCATTCAAGTGGGGGGAGTTAAAAGAAATGTTGTAGTGGTAGGGGATAGTATCGTTAGGGGGATAGATAGAGTTCTTTGCAGCCGAGAGCGAGAGTCCCGAAGGCTGTGTTGCCTGCCAGGGTTAAGGACATCTCCTCTGGACTGGAGAGAAACTTGGAGTGGGAGGGGGAGGATCCAGTTGTCGTGGTCCATGTTGGTACCAATGACATAGATAGGACAAGGAAGGAGGTTCTGCTGAGGGAGTTTGAGCAGCTAGGGGCCAAATTAAAAAGCAGAACCACAAGGGTAATAATCTCTGGATTATTACCTGAGCCACGAGTGAATTTGGCTAGGACAAATAAAATTAGAGAGTTAAATGCGTGGCTCAAAGACTGGTGTGGGAGAAATGGGTTTTGCTTCCTGGGACACTGGCACCAGTACTGGGGCAGGAGGGAGCTGTTCCGTTGGGACGGGCTTCACTTGGCCAGTGCTGGGACTAGAGTCCTGGCAGATCATATAACTAGGGCTGTAGAGAGGGCTTTAAACTAACTAGTGGGTGGGAGGTTCCTAGAGAGCAAATAATAAAAATGACAACAGAGAAGGTCATAGACTTAGGCTTAGGTAGCAGTGGGGAAATTAAAAACCAGAGCGTGTCAGGAAGGGGCAGAAGGTATGGAGTAAAAGGTAAAGTAATAAAAAGGGCAAAAGCAGGAACTAAGTGTCACAAAACATCTTTGAAAGTTCTCTATCTGAATGCACGTAGCATTCGTAACAAAATAGACGAGTTAATGGCACAAATAACTACATATGGGTATGATCTTGTGGCCATTACAGAAACATGGCTGCAGGGTGACAATGCCTGGGAATTAAACATACCAGGTTATTTAACGATCAGGAAGGACAGGCAGGAAGGAAGGGGAGGTGGGGTGGCTATGTTAATAAAGGAAGGAATCACTGTAATACAGAGAAATGATATTGGGTCAAAAGATCAGGATAATGAAACAGTTTGGGTGGAGGTAAGGAATAATAAGGGAAAAAAAACACTAGTGGGCGTAGTCTATAGGCCTCCGAACAGTTGCAACTCTGTTGGACGGAGTATCAATCAGGAAATAGTTGAGGCTTGTAATAAGGGAACATCTATAATTATGGGGGATTTTAACTATCATATTAATTGGACAAATCAAATTGGGCAGGGCTGCCTTGAGGATGAGTTCATTGAGTGTATTAGGGATGGGTTTCTTGAGCAGTATGTAACTGAACCGACCAGGGGGCAAGCAACCTTAGATCTGGTCCTGTGTAACGAGACAGGATTAATTAAAAATGTCCTAGTAAAGGATCCCCTTGGAATGAGTGACCATAACATGGTTGAATTCCATATTCAATTAGAGGGTGAGAAGGTTGGATCTCAAACAAGCGTGCTAAGCTTGAATAAAGGAGACTATGAAGGTATGAGAGCGGAATTGAGTAGAGTGGATTGGGAAAATAGATTAAAGGGTAAGACGATACATGATCAGTGGTGTACATTTAAGGAGTTATTTTACAACTTCCAAAAAAAAAATATTCCACTGAGAAGAAAAGGGTGTAAAAGAAAAGACAGCCATCCGTGGCTAAGTAAAGAAATTAAGGATAGTATTCGACTAAAAACAAAGGCATATAAGGTAGCCAAATCTAGTGGGAGGATAGAGGATTGGGAAAACTTTAAAAGACAGCAAAAAATAACAAAAAGATTGATTAAGAAAGGGAAGATAGATTATGAAAGTAAATTAGCAAAAAATATAAAAACAGATAGTAAGAGTTTTTATAGTTAGATAAAAAGAAAAAGGGTGGCTAAAGTAAATGTTGGTCCCTTAGAGGATGAGACCGGGAAATTAATGGTGGGAAATATGGAGATGGCAAAAACACTGAATGAATATTTTATATCAGTCTTTACAGTAGAAGACACTAAGAATATCCCAACACTGGACAAACAGGGGGCTAAAGGGGGGGAGGAGCTAAACACAATCAAAATCACTAAGGAAGTGGTACTTGGTAAAATAATGGGACTCAAGGCGGATAAATCACCTGGACCTGATGGCTTACATCCTAGGGTCTTGAGGGAAATGACGGTAGGGATTGTGGATGCATTGGTAATAATTTTCCAAAACTCCCTGGACTCGGCAAAGGTCCCGGCAGACTGGAAAACTGCTAATGTAACACCCTTATTTAAAAAGGGCAGTAGACAGAAGGCTGGAAACTATAGACCGGTTAGCCTAACATCTGTGGTAGGTAAAATTTTGGAGTCCATTATTAAGGAGACAGTAACAGGACATTTGGATAATCATAATTTAATAGGACAAAGTCAGCATGGTTTTATGAAGGGGAAGTCATGTTTGACAAATTTGCTGGAGTTCTTTGAGGAAGTAACATATAGGGTGGATAAAGGGGAACCAGTGGACATAGTGTATTTAGACTTCCAAAAGGCATTTGACAAGGTGCCACACAAAAGATTATTGCTTAAGATAAAAAATCATGGGATTGGAGGTAATATTCTGGCATGGATAGAGGATTGGCTATCTAACAGAAGGCAGAGAGTTGGGATAAATGGTTTATTCTCAGACTGGCAATCAGTAACTAGTGGCGTTCCGCAGGGGTCAGTGCTGGGTCCCCAACTCTTTACAATCTATATTAACGATTTGGAGGAGGGGACCGAGTGTAACATATCAAAGTTTGCAGATGATACTAAGATGGGAGGGAAAGTAGTGAGTGAGGAGGACATAAAAATCCTGCAAGGGGACATAGACAGGCTAAGTAAGTGGGCAGAGATTTGGCAGATGGAATACAATACTGGAAAGTGTGAGATTATGCACTTTGGCAGGAAAAATCGTAGAGCAAGTTATTATCTTAATGGCAAGAAACTGGAAAGTACTGAAGTACAAAGGGATCTGGGGGTCCTGGTGCACGAAACTCAAAAGGTTAGTATGCAGGTGCAGCAAGTGATTAAGAAGGCCAATGGAATGTTGGCTTTCATTGCTAGGGGGATAGAATATAACAATAGGGAGGTATTGCTTCAGTTGTACAAGGTATTGGTGAGACCGCACCTGGAATACTGCGTACAGTTTTGGTGTCCATACTTAAGAAAGGACATACTTGCTCTCGAGTCAGTACAAAGAAGGTTCACTCGGTTAATCCCGGGGATGAGGGGATGGACATATGAGGAGAGGTTGAGTAGATTGGGACTCTACTCATTGGAGTTCAGAAGAATGAGAGGCGATCTTATTGAAACATATAAGATTGTGAAGGGGTTGGATCGGGTGGATGTGGGGAAGATGTTCCCGATGATGGGTGAAACTAGAACTAGGGGGCATAGTCTTAGAATAAGGGGCTGCTCTATCAAAACTGAGGTGAGGAGGAACTACTTCACTCAGAGGGTGGTAGGTCCATGGAATATGCTGCCCCAAAAAGCTGTAGAAGCTACATCATTACATAAATTTAAAACAGAAATAGACAGTTTCCTAGAAGTAAAGGGAATTAAGGGTTACGGGGAGCGGGCAGGAATTTGGACATGAGTCTAGGTTCGTATCGGTCATGGCCCTGTGGGTAGCGGAGCGGGCCCAGGGGCCGTGTAGCCTGATCCTGCTCCTATTTCGTGTGTCTAATTCTGTTAGATTCAGGAGATGGTTCTGTGATAGTGGATTGGCGGTTAGGATCAGATCAGCCATGATCTTATCGAATGGCGGAGCAGGCTCGAGGGGCCGATTGGCCTACTCCTGCTCCTATTTCTTATGTTCTTATGTTCTTATGAACCTCTTGGCAATGGTAAGGAGCATGGCGGATTCCATCTCCAACATTGCACAAGGCTCTGCTTACACCATGGAGCCCATTATTTCCAGTCTGCAAAGGATGGTAGACTCCCAGAGAGACCGTGGCGACCCAGACCTGATGCGGCGTGTAATGGGTGATCTGGCAGCTTCAATTGCAGCACAGGTAGAAGCGGCGTAATGTCTTAGTGCTGTAATGCAGTCTTTGCTTGGTGGCATCCAATCTCAGACTGCTCTCATGCAGTCTCAGCTTGATGCCACACAAGCTCTGACTGCTGCCATCATCGCTGGGTCCACCACACTCAACCGGGGATCTCACAGTGTCGCAGCAGGCCAGCAATCTGTGCTCCAACAGGTTGCGAGGGATGCGGAGGTGCTGCCCTGGGGTGTAGCAGTGGGTCAGTGGAGCAGGAAGCTGCTGTCCTCTCTCAGGATGACAGCATTCCTGCTCCCACCACTGCCACTCCGCCATTGCCCTTGTCGTTGCCTGTCATCCAACCAGTCCAGACTGCTGCCGCCCATGCTGAGGTGGTGCAGTCTACAGCCGGGCCTTCCAGGCCCAGAGCTGGTCGAGTACGTCCTGCAAGGCCATCTGAAGTCTCCCGCACGGACACTCAGCAGCCTTCCACCAGCCCTGCTGCAGCCACTCAGTGGGCTAGAACTTCGTAGGAGCACTAGAGCAGGAAAAGGCACAGTAACAACAGGCACTAAGGGATTGCACAAGGGTGAAAAGTTAATATTTTTGGTGTAACTATGTGTCCACTACTTTTTGATAAATTTATTATTTGACTTACCATTCCTTTTGTCTCTCATTTCAGCTTTGCACTGTGGTATGGCCTGCAAGAGGGATGGAATGATGGGGATGTGGTGAGCAAAGGGGATCTGGGGTTTAAGTCATCCTGGTGTGAGGCTGGAGGTCTGTTTGGAGGAGGTGACCACCTCCTTGGTGAAGTGGAGCCATCTAATACACTGCTCCTCGCTTAATTGAAGGTAGGAGAAGTGCTCTCAGAATACCCTCGGAGGGTAAGGCCTCCTGGTGAGAGCCCTGATGTCCCTCCTCATCTCTCTGTGCACATTTTCCCATCTTTCTCGCTGCCTGTGCTCCCTCTGCTGTAGATCCTGGATGGCAAGGTTGACTGCCAGTACAGCCCCCCTTTAATGTTACCAAGTGTAGCAGTTTGAATCTTTGAAGAATACATGTAGCTACTTTTTAGTTGCCAGAAGACTCCTGATACAAAAGAAATGTTAAATTACTGAATGAAACTGTTGCAGTGGGTGAATAACAAAAAAAACACTGAAACTGCACTAACCTGACAGCTGCGAGTGATTACTGATGATCTCTTTAAATAACATCCATAGAGCTGGCTTCTTGGTGCTGCATGCCAGCTCTGATGTTCCCAGCGATATCTCTTACCTCTTACCAATGGCACTACAGGGGGGGCCGGATTTGGCATGCGGCAAAAAATTTGTCCCCTTAGCGCCTCCCATTAGTGCCATCTACTGCCGATAATGGGAGGCAATAAGGGGACGAATTTTTCTCCCAAAGTTCGCAACAGCCAAAGTTTGAAGACCCTCAAGTGTGTTTAGGGAACTCCTGAAGTTTAATCAACTAAAACTGCTGACTGGTAACCACAGGATACATTTCCATGTTGTTTGTGCAGCTAGGATCAGCCAATTAAATTAGGACATTGAGTTGCAGTGCTCACTGGAGCCGAGTGGGAAGAATTCTAAGCTGCAAGTGATTGATCTTTATGATTTTTATTCTTAAATAGGTAGCACCATTAAAGTAATGCATGATAATAACAGTTGTGGTAACAAAAGGACTATAGAGCAAGTATGATCCTCAGAGCCTCAATATGTCTGCAGGCTATGGTGGCCATCCTGTTAATGATCAACATTTGGGATAGGGCATTGGTGGCATGATCATAGAGATTGAAAATTATAATCTTTTTTACTTAAAAGATTAGGTAGCCTATGGGTAAGCGCCATCCCTTGAAATTTGTTTAGACCTTTTTTTTTTAAGTCCCTTCATTTGCAAGGCTCCATTGCGAAGCGTTGTACAGAACCATTTGCTGCATCATTGCATGGCGACATGGCATAAAACTGGTTTGACACAAGACAGGAGAAACCTCATCAGCACATTCATACCAAAACACTATGGCCTAGAAATCCGTCTTGAATGGTAGCGCAAAGCGGGCGGTATGAGATCGGCCGCCCGTTATACGCAGCACCTGACATTGACTGCAATGGAACTGAATATCAGGCACTACGTATGACGGGCGGCCGATCTGATACTGCCCATTTAGCGCCACTGCCCGAGACGAATTTCTAGGGCTAAGCCTCATTAAAGACCAATTAGGCCCAATCATGTGTACGTGTGTTTATTTTTTCGACTTGTTTGATAAGTAATGACAATCTAGATCCTAACTTAAAGAAGATTGGGTTGGAAAAGTTAAATTTAACTTGTTCCAGTAGTATTTTTATCTGTTCGGTATTTTACACTAAATTTCTAAGATTTCAGTTGCTAATCATATTAATAGTAAAAGGTGAATTAGAGTCAGAAATAAGCTTTTCTTTGGATTCACCATAGATCTATTCAATTAAAAAAATATCAGTAGCCCTTATGCTAAATAATTTAAAAGAAACTAAGACATAATATCAACAATACAATCCTAATCTCTCTTTCTTTGGTTTGGAGCCCAATTTCTTTCATGCCTGGATATTTTTGTATGTTAAAGAGATTATATAAATATAAATTGTTGTTGATATTCTGGTCAAGAGGGAAATAGACATAGACTGAAGTGATTAAAGTATGAAAAGGGTAAGGAAACTATAGCAACAAGTTTAAATTAAACTGTTGGACGACTTCCCTCTATCAGTCCAACATTTTAATTTTGAGATTCCAGGGAAGATGTGGCCTGTAGCGCATCCATTTTGTGTTGTGAATAAATGTAAGAAGTCACACAACACCAGGTTATAGTCCAACAGTTTTATTTGAAATCACAAGCTTTCGGAGCGCTGCTCCTTCGTCAGGTGAAGTGGAGAGATGCATAAAGACACAGCTTATATAGTCAGAGAATAATGCCAGATGATTACAGGTAATCTTTCTAACTGCCATTTATCACACCTCGGCAGAGAGATAATCACAGCGATCAAAGGTGTGAATGGTGTCCAAACAGGTGAGTCAGGAAAACATTACATCAATGAATAATGAGGTGGGATCACGAGGGGTCAAATGTTGCAGATGCTGGGGTCTGTATGAAAAACAAAAAAACAACAAAAAACTTTTTTTTTTCTGGAAATCACAGCAGGTCCGGCCGCATCTGTGTAGAGAGAACAAGCCAACGACGACTCGAGTCTGGGTGACCCTACGTCAGGTGGGGTTACATGTAGCGTGACATGAACCCAAGATCGTGGTTGAGGCCGTCCTCATGAGTGCGGAACTTGGCTATCAGTTTCTGCTCGACGATTTTGCGTTGTCGTGTGTCTCGAAGGCTGCCTTGGAGAATGCTTACCCGAAGATCGGAGGCTGAATGTCCTTGACTGCTGAAGTGTTCCCCGACTGGGAGGGAACACTCCTGCCTGGCGATTGTTGCGCGGTGTCCATTCATCCATTGTCGCAGTGTTTGCATGGTCTCGCCGATGTACCATGCTCCGGGGCATCCTTTCCTGCAACGTATGAGGTAGACAACGTTGGCCGAGTCACATGAGTATGTACCATGTACCTGGTGGGTGGTGTCCTCACGTGTGATGATGGTATCTGTGTTGATGATCTGACATGCCAGACTCGGCCAACGTTGTCTACCTCATACGTTGCAGGAAAGGATGCCCCGGTGCATGGTACATCGGCGAGACCATGCAGACACTACGACAACGGATGAACGGACACCGCGCAACAATCGCCAGGCAGGAGTGTTCCCTCCCAGTCGGGGAACACTTCAGCAGTCAAGGACATTCAGTCTCCGATCTTTGGGTAAGCATTCTCCAAGGCGGCCTTCGAGACACATGACAACGCAAAATCGTCGAGCAGAAACTGATAGCCAAGTTCCGCACTCATGAGGACGGCCTCAACCGCGATCTTGGGTTCATGTCACGCTACATGTAACCCCACCTGACGTAGGGTCACCCGGACTCGAGTCGTCGTTGGCTTGTTCTCTCTACACAGATGCGGCCGGACCTGCTGTGATTTCCAGAAAAAAAAATGTTTTTTTGTCTGTTTTTTGTTTTTCATACAGACCCCAGCATCTGCAACATTTGACCCCTCGTGGCCCCACCTCATTATTCTTTGATGTAATGTTTTCCTGACTCACCTGTTTAGACACCATTCACACCTTTGATCGCTGTGATTATCTCTCTGCCGAGGTGTGATAAATGGCAGTTAGAAAGATTACCTGTAATCATCTGGCATTATTCTCTGACTATATAAGCTGTGTCTTTATGCATCTCTCCACTTCACCTGAAGAAGGAGCAGCGCTCCAAAAGCTTGTGATTTCAAATAAAACTGTTGGACTATAACCTGGTGTTGTGTGACTTCTTACATTTGTCCACCCCAGTCCAACTCCGGCATCTCCACACCGTGTTGTGAATAATGCTAGACATTATTCATTGCTGTGATGGGCCGAAGGTGTTGTCAATCCCTTTTGTTCTAATTTTTGTTCTTCCTCTCTTGGAGGAGCACCATTGCCACTGATTTATACTCCCTTAATTGGATAAGAGGCCATGAAAATACAGGTAATTAAGATGGAAAGCAACTGGAACAAGGCCAACTAGTCAGCGGAAATAGAAACAAACTCAAACACTACGGATTGGATTTTAATACTGGAGGCGTGTAGGAGGCGGGACTACAACTTTCAGGGTTGTAGTCCCGCCTCCATCGAGTTGTGGCCAACCCACGCAATTTTCATTTGATTGACCTTGTTGAGCCCGCCCAACGGGATCAGCAGGCCAATTAAGGGCCACCCGGCAACAGGTGATGTCACAGATTGACAGTTCATCTGTCAAGAGCTTTTGACAGATGAAATATCAGCGCTTGACAGCTCTTTGAAGCTGTCAAACACTGACAATCTGTACTCCAAGTTAATTCCTTCCTCTCAGGCTGATTTAGAGATCAATCCAGAACAGAAAGCTGAATGCTGCAACTTTTGACAGCTCGCGGCCATTCTGCTTTCTGTGCCGGTGAGATGAGAGACTCCCGAGACCTAAAGGAAGGAAGGCTGTAAAGGTAAGTAAAACTTCTTTAAACACTTTACACACACCAAACACACTTACCTCTGCACTCATGCACCCATCACTCACCTGAACAACGGACATCTCGAACCCTCCAAGTCCTTCAGCCCGACGGTCCGCCTCGCTAACTTGGCGTGGTTTGGAGCCGTCGGGAATCCCACACATCAGGAATAAAGATAGGGATTCGGCTAAAAACTGCCTGTTAACTACCTGTTAACAGGCAGTTAATTGGCACTAATCCCCTTCCCGCCTCGGGGAGGCGGGTCCCAGCATAGGTCGGGTACCCACCTCCTTTGAAACTGGCATGGTTGCGGGATGGGTTCGTGCCCCACGATTTTGAGATTTTAACCCCCCACGTGCCTCCAATCCCGCCTCCACGGCCCAATGAAAATCCTGCCCTACATTAGGGAATGAAAAAATATATTCACCCTGTGAACAAGAAAAAGGAAGTGGGGAAGTCAACAAGGCTTCATCTCCCAGCATTCATTGTAACTAGTGAAATGAAACTACCTGTCCCACAGTTCTCTGCATAGTAGAGTACACATGTGGCACTATAAGATTGCCAAATTTTACTAAAAGGATTATGAAAAACAATACTGAAAATACTCCTCAAAAATACAGAGTTGGATTTTGCTGGCACTCAGAGGGCGGGTTTGGAGGCGGGTCAAAGGGTAAAATCATTTTGATTGATGGTGGGTTGTGATCCTGCTATCAATCCGCCATCAACCTGCCTCAAACAATTTTCCCAAGTATCGGGTCCCTGATTTGCGCATGGACCCAACACCTAGCAGCGGGAAGAGGATTAAAGGCAATTACCTGCCTATTAACAGGTAGTTGCTAGTAGTTGACAGGCTATTTTTGAATTTTGCCGCTTCTGCCTCAGGTTTCCCAACATCCGGACTCCACACCAGGTAAGTGTGGCGTGTTGCAAGTCTGCTGTAATGTTTCTGGATTGATGACAGCTGCAGAAGTGGTGTGAAGGATCCAATGGTGCACTGGTGAGTCTCAGAGGAAAGAAAATGTTGGGACATGCATTTTTAATACATTTACACATTTCTTTAGGTTACAAGTTTTGAAATCCATGTCCAGTGCCACCTCATTGGGAGAACCTCTCTCACCAGTGACAGATCACTTCTGTCACCTCACCTGCAGCTACCATCTATTCCAGCCTATGGAGGGAGTTATTGGAGAGCCTGGGTGTAAGAGGTGACCTTTGTGCAGTGATTATCAGTGTTTTCAGCACCTCAATGCTGTCAAACACTGTGAAATCAACTGTCAAAACAAAATTGTGCGTGGCCCCTTTAAGAAAACCGGCAGATGATGCGTCATCAAATGACGTCATCTGGCGGGCTTAACAAGGTCAATCAATGTAAAATCATGTCTGTGGGCCGGATTCAGCTGGGGGCGGGACTGGAAGCCGGAAACCACCTGACCCGGGCCCAACCCGCCTCCATTGATAAAATTGCAGCCACAGAGTTCATTATTTTGACATGATATCTGTGGTCAGTGGTTCAATCAGAAATATGAAACAGATAGAAGAGCTTAAGTTTTGCTTACACTTTTATAATTAGAATAAACTTTCAGCTGGAGGTTTAACAGCATTTAAAATGTCAAATAATGACCTGATAAGGAACTATTTTTGCATTCAAGTTTGCCCAAAAGGAACTTTATGTAGTGCACAGAAATGTTCGGGAGAATGCATGTCTGTTCAATGGGTAGGCTATTCTCTAATGTGCATTTAGTAGGTGAGGAAAAAAACTGCAGACTTCCCAGTCTGAGGAAAACGTTCTCAGCGTGAGGACTAAGCCACATGCTGGTGGTGTGAAGTGTGCTGGAGATTCAAGGTTTCCTCAAAGTCTTCCTTTACTCTATTTAATAGCAAATACACAGTAAGCGAAGAGATGAGCGTATATCAGTATAGTAAATAATATGGGTCTTGTTCAGAATTGAGGGTCTCACCTTTGAAATGCGGGTGGGTTGATAGGTCTGAGAGCCCCTTGCCATTTTGAGAATTTCTGATCATGCTTTCCAACAGATTTAACTAATTTCACTATTGATTAATATACACTATTGTTGCATATTATTTTAAAAGAGAAGAAAGGGGACATTGATCCAATAAAGCAACTACAGATTTCTAATGGTAATATCTCGAGTTACCTTCTATTTTTTAATATTAGTTTCTAATATTTCATAACTATATATAATCATCTAATGTCTGTGTGTTAACAAATAGCTTAAACTGATTTGAAAAGTAAAACCAGCCCAAAAATGTATGTTTGCTTTGTGATACTCATTCATGAACCATTATTACCGTTTATTTAAGGCAGTGAAACAACACTTCCATATTCAACAAAGGAAGAAAGACGTGCATTTATATAGCGCCGTTCATGACCTCAGGACATCCCAAAGTGCTTTACAGTCAATGAAGTACTTTTGAAGTGTAGTCACTGTTGTAATGTAGGAAATGCAGCAGCCAATTTGCATACAGCAAGCTCCTACAAACAGAAATGTGATAATGATCAGTTAATTAATTTTAGTGATGTTGGTTGAGGGATAAATATTGGCCAGGACACCAGGGAGAACTCTCCTGCTCTTCTTCAAAAGAGTGCCATGGGATCTTTTATGTCCCCCTGCGAGAGCAGATGGGGCCGCGGTTTAATATTTCATTCAAAAGACGGCACCTCCAACAGTAAAGTATTCCCTCAATACTGTGCTGGAATGTCAGTCTAGATTTTGGAGTCCCTGGAATGGGACTTGAACCCACAACTTTCTGACTCAGAGGCAACTGAGCCATGGCTGACACCATGTCACACATCATAAAAATAAAACCCATTCATTAATCACTGGCCATTTATAAAATTGAAACCTTAAAACCTGCAGATTTAGCTGGCTTACATCCACTTATTGTCCTACTGGCCAATGGAGATGAAGGTTGAGGTCCGGATAAGGAGTTGATTGTACAAACTACCCCGAGCATATTCTTACAGTGTGGTGCCTACCGTCTCATCTGAGACATTTATTTCACCTGGAAACAAGGACCAAAATGAATCATTCCTGGCAAACAGAGATAATCTCTGGATAAAAAGGTGCTGGTATACTGCAAATGAACAGCAAGCAATTTAAAATGACAATGGATATGATAGGGGCAAGTCCGTTGAGTACTTATTACAGAAGGACTGCAAAGGACGAGCTCTGCCTCCTTTGATGGCCTTTCAGAAAATGAGGAGCAATCCAATAGCAATGTGTACATTTTCAAGGCAATCTATCTTCTTCAACATTCTAAACATCACAGCACAGCCCTGGAGATCTTTCATTTCTCAGTGTAGATGTAAAGGCCATGCATAATGTGATGCAATTGTAATCTGCTTGCTTCTTCTACTATTCATTTCTAGAGGTGTGTTTTTGGTGTGAAAGTGGAGTGCCATATGGACAATAAGGCAGGTTTGGCACCATTAACAACACAGCAACAATTAGCCCCTTTCTCGACCCAGTCCCAACAGAGAAAAATATCAGCTCTGTGACATCATGAGCCTCTCCTGTCCATTGCCTTGGACTCTGCTTGGCCTGCACCATGTATGCCCTTGTGTTTGGCACGCCTAATTCTCTCACCCGAGTGGACTATAAAGGAGCATGGTGTCCTTGCAAAAATGCACCAGGAGATTGACCAACCTCCAGCTGAGGTGTTTTCCCAGCCCACTTTCTCAGTTGAGGTACTTGCCCAACTTTCACCACCCCAGCTCCCCATTCTTCTCATCTCCCTCATTTACCTACTATTAACCATTCCTCTCTTCTCTATATCCCCTTCTTAGTCCCTCTCCCTTTTCTCACCCATGCCCTGCCCTGCCAAATCTCTTCTTCCTCCCCTCCTCATCTAGCCCTCCCTTTCCCCACCTTCCTTCCACTCCTTTCCCCTCACCTTTCCAGTCCCCCCTCTCTTCTCCCTCCTCCCTCTTCCTTCTGCTCTCCCCTCTCCTACACCTTCCCTTCCTCCTACCTTCACCTTGGTTCAAAACATCTCACCACCCTCTAGCCCTGCTTCACCTGAAAACTGCACTTGTTCTTGACTCCTCATGTGCAACATCATAAGAAAGTAACTAATGACTTAAAATTGATATAAAATAGTGCCACTCAATAAAAATACATAAATGCTATAGATAATTCAGGTGTGTTTTATGAAAATATCATTATACAACCAAAATAACAGCAATATTATATCAAGCATGCAATGAAGTTTTTATGAACATTGTAGAAGATTAATTTTAGTTTTGATGATCATGTGTAAATGAATCAAATGCAGCAATATGTCACACTCATGATAAAATGCCATGATATGATTTCACAATGGATTGATCGCACCAAATATGATAGTTATTGAACAATTCAAAACCCTTATTTCTTATACAGTGTGAAGACAACCATAATAACTCAAAATCGATTTAGAATTACATATAATCTACAGCACAGAAACAGGCCATTGGGCCCAACGGGTCCCTGCTGGTGTTTATACTCCACTTGAGCCACCTGCCACCTGCCCCCAAGACATTCTATTCCCTTCTCCTTCGTGTATGCATCAAACCTCCCCTTAAATGAGTCAATGCTATCTGCTCCAACCACTCCACATGACAGTGAGTTACACTTTTCACCATTCTCTGTGTAAAGAAATTCCTACTAAATTCTTCATTTGATCTGTTAGTGGCTGCTATATATTTGGGACTCACCCAGAAGTGGAAACAGTTTCTAAACATTCACCTTATTGAACCCTTTCATAATTTTAAAGGCCTCTATCAGGTCTCCTCTTAGTCTTATTCAGAGAAAAAAGAGTCACAGCCTGCTCAATCTTTCCTGATAGTTGGCTAATATTTATATTCAGATCTTAAAGAGCTGTACCTGTACTATATTTCCATTCATCTATATGTAGAAAGGACATATCAACATATTTGATTAGCACAATGTATAGGGCACAACTGTTGTCTGCCTTGTTGTAAAGGACTTCCATTTCCCTCAGTCTAAATGGGCATAATCCTTTGTGTTGTCAACCACAGTGTGCATTTTTTGCATTTTGCTTTCCTCTGGTTATTTTCAAATTCATTTCTTGATATACAATCCTGTCAGTCAATCCAGGTGTCCTCTTTTTGTAAATTTTGACATTGATGTTCTTGATTTAATTCTTCTCAATAGGTAATACATATATTTTTATCAACCATTAAATATTACTCTCCCAATGCCGCGAGTGTTTCGGAAGTGCTAGATACTTGTGTGACCCAGCCTGATATCAATCGTTCACAAATGGAAGAGGCAACAATTGACACAAAGAGAAAGATAGTGCATGAAATCCCCATTTGTGAGACACATCCTTACCAATCCTCATACAAATGACACAAGCTGTCTCAGATGTGCTTCCTTCATTAGCTATCACGAACAAAAATAGTGATGATGAAAGGTCATCGACCTAAAACGTTAAATCTGTTTCTCTCTCTGCAGATGCTGACTGACCTGCTGAGCGATTCCAGCATTTTCTGTTCTTATACTGAAAAAATATGTTCACTAGTCCTTCACCTCACTGCTGTTATTGAGATATTATTGGTACAGAATTGCTGCTGTGTCACTACACTCCAAAAATTCAGTGTCAAGTGCTTTGAGGTCTTTTGATGACATCACTATGCAAATGCAAGTATTGCTTTCTTACTTAAATATTGGATCTGTGTAGATTTTTAACATTCAGATCCATAATTGCTAACTTCTCCATTTTTGTAGAGGCATTACACACACTACCCCACTACATTACTGAACCTGTCATTGTTTATATCAGTCAAGTGGCAGTTTAGCTACTTGAGATGGATGGAATTAACATTATTACAGATGTGTCGTGATTGTTTTTAATGCTAATGAATTGACATGATTGGCACCTATTAAAACCTACACAAAAAGGATAATTAACCATTTCTCTACAAAGAATAAGATTAACATATTACATTTTTACATCACTACTCATTGTATAAAGATATCTCAAAGCGCTTTTCATTAAAAATAAGTGAATGCCAAGCAGGAGGGGAAAAGGAAAAAAAAACAGAGATAGTATAGGAGGCCAAAGGGTTTTGAGGAGGTTTTTTGAAACCAGAGAGGGAAGTGGCAAGTCTGAGGGAACTAGAGAAGGAGTCCAAGAAGACAAAGTACCACAGAGGATGTGGAAGGGAAAGAATAGCCTGGTGTTGGAGGAGCAATGTGTGCCTGTGAAGACATATGGCTGGAGGAAATCACGAATGTGGAGTGGGATGAGGTCATGGAGGGATTTGAAAATAAGGATGAAAATGTTGAGCTCAATTCACTGAGGCATGGGGCGCCACTTGAGTTTGGAGAATTTGGGAATGGGCAAGTGGGACCTTCTTTGGGCAAGACACAGGCTGCGCCAGTTTGAAGGAGTTGAAACTTTTAGATTATTGCAGCCCTCTTGGAGAGCACTAGAGAAATTGAGCCTCGAGGTGCTGACGGTGTGGACTGGGATTTTGGTGGTCGTGGGGAGAAGTTGGGGCAGAGGCTGGTAATATTGCAGAGCTGGAAGAAAGGTATTAGTAACAGTGCAGATGTGGGAGGGGAAGTTGAGCCTAGGGTTGAGCAGGATGCTAAAGTTTTTTTCCTGCTGGTGAATGCGAGTTTCTTGGTGCAAGGGTGAGGAAAATCAGCCTTATGGTAGTTATAGTATATATTTGTGTATACAACTAAAGAGTGGAATAAGAAAAACGGTGAAGTTCGGAACTGTAAGACATGAAAGAAATGGATAATCCATTGAATGATGTCAGGTTGTCTCCTTGACATTGTTTTAAGGATTATCCTACTGCTCCTTGTTGATAGAGTAGATGAAACAGCTTTACTGTTACAAATGACAGATGGTCTAATGAAATCAACACTAAAACTGTACCACAGATGTCCAATTATTCCAATTTCCTCTCATACTCAAACTCTAGTTTCAAACTGTAATTAATTATAAAAGAGACACGTTTGAACAAGGCTACTGTGCCTCTGACTGCAGACTATGAATAACCAGTGTCATGGAGGATCCACCGGACTTCACAAAGCCTGACGACATTACCACACAGAGTAGGTACTTTGCAATTATAGGGTTAGAAAACAGATGCTGGGTAGAGAAATATATACCACTTGAGGCTGGACTATGCACATTTTCAATATAAGTAACAAATGGTTCAGTAAAATTGTCTTTACATTGCCTAACCACACGCAGACATAAATAAGCAAGCTGAATTGAAATTATTGGTCATTTTTTTGGATACACTCCAGAGTTGTCAGATATTGTAAAACTTCACTGGATTACAAATTGCAGGATACCTCTGAATTCTAGGACAAAGGGAACCCTAAAGCTTGAAAGTGAACTGTCTATTTTTTTAACCAATGCACACTAACCCTTTGTTAAAGTGCTTTTGTAATTCATTTGACTCACCTGCAACATATGTGATATTATCTCTGAATTCATATCAAGCCATAGAAAATATAACCTTTTACAGAAAATTCAGCACAGAGATAAATATTGCTCCTCTTTGGAAGTAACAAATATCAATTCATATTTGTTTTACACTCTGAAATTTCTACTTAAAGTTGAATCAATGTTAATAGTAACTAAGTAAAGTGTATAACAATGATCAGGTGTTGAGGAGATTCAAGTTGGGATCATTCTGTCAAATTAAGTCAAAAACATAGGGGTAACTTTCCAACATTGAGCTCCTAGGTGGGGAACCTCACCAACTGGCAGTACAGATCAGAAATTCTGGCCCAACTCTGTATCTCATTTTCTAACCATTTGAATGAATGATCAGAAAATCATGCACAGTGTTTCTGTTACATGCTACCAGCATGTGAGGCTCCTGGCAGAAGTGTAAAGTCGGAAAATTACTCTCAATGTCTCGTTTTTAGGTTTTGTGCTTAAAAAGGCAAGGGCTGAGATTGCTGGACAATGTTGGTGTGATTTGATTATGGCTCCCCTCAACAAATTCAGTTGATAATACATTTCCAGTTGAGCTTCAGAAACACAATCGGCTCTACTGCACCAGTCAGACCGATTTTCCATACTTTCCATTTTGTGATTCAAGACATATTAAATCCTTTACAATTGATAACAATATATTTTTATTATTGTTTGGTTTTATAGCTGATGCAATTATCTTCCCTTAAATTCTAATCCCTTAAATTGTTTCAGTAACATTAAATTCCTTGCCACAAAAATTCCTAGATAACCAACATTAGTTAAGTTAAGTGGTACCTTTTGTGCAGCCTTATTCTAATACATACTGCCAGTCTTTTTAAAAATATGCTGTACATTTTTGTAAACAGTCTGCAGCCAGTATTCATAATCCATCATCAACTAAATAAACATCATCTTTCAATCATTTTCCGCTATTGTCCTCAAACAACACCGCTTTGAATATACATTTATCATTTTGTGTGTAGATGGTGACACCATGTATCAGTACTGACACAAAAGTTAATCCTTTTCAGAAATATAGCAGATGAATGTCCACGGTTACACTCAGTACCTGCTTCATTTTGCTCTAGTCTTAATTGAGAGTAAGAACTGGATCTTTCTGTTTCCGTTCAGGGCCAATAAAAACAAAGGAATACAGCAGAAATGAGCTTGAAGTACCAACAGTCAGTTACTTTCTTTCTCACTAATCTGAAGTTTACCTACAGAAACTGACACTAGGAACGTATAATAGAATTATTACATGTCGAACGACTTATCAGTTACTGCTCATGATCTAAACATGACTGTTAGAAAAAGACCTTTCAAGAGAAACAGTAGCATAAGAAACCATTATCAGAAAAGAACTGAGTGTTGTACACCGCTAATGATCAATGCCATAAATCTTTTTCTTGATGTGCTGGCAAAGAGCCTGGAAGAGACTGATTGACATGTGGTTTTGCCCCAAATCTTTGAGGGCTCCATATAATGGAAGACAATTTGGTTTCACCAGGAATGTTAAAAGTACAGTAACTGGATAAAGACAATAGAGGAGATTTTCCTGGATCTGGGACAGCTGCACTGGATCGCCTGGGCACAGTGGAAATCGGAATCTTGTGCAAGTCGGAAAACATGCTTGCAAAGGAAGCCTCCCAATTCCCTGCTAGTCACTGCACCCAGGAAAGTCTCCACTGCTATTGCTTTCTGCAGACTCCCCATCTTTCAAAATTATAATATCGCTAATTATTTTAAATAATGCTCATCATTTGCAAATCGCACACAGTTCTTCTCTTTCCAGCATAATGTAAAGTTTTGCAGAGGTGTAGTACTTACTTTTTCTGCAGACTGTGCAGTCCCAAAAAATATTGGAATGAAGGCTAACCAGACAATGCAGGTGGTGTACATGGTAAATCCAATAGGTTTGGCCTCATTGAAGGTCTCTGGAACCCCTCTGGTTTTGATGGCATACACGGTGCATGTGACCATGAGGAGCATGCTGTATCCAAGTAAACAGATGAGAGACAGATCAGAAATATCACATTTGAGAATTCCACGAGCAAGCTGAGGATTGGCAGTCTTTTGGTCATCATAGTCTATGTAGGAGTGGGGTGGGTCAGCAATAAACCAGATACAGACTCCCAGCAGTTGCACGGAGATAAAACTGAAAGTTATCATAAGCTGAGAGGCTGGACTGATAAATCTGGGGGCACTGACTGATGTCTTGCCTTGCGCGAATATCCGATATATCCTGTTGGTCTTGGTGAGCAGGGCTGCGTAGCTGATACTCATACCCAATCCGAGGAAAATGCGTCGCATGGAACAGATGGCGACATCGGGCTGTGCTATCATAAGGAAGGTAATAGCATAACAGAGGAAAATCCCTGTGAGAAGCACATAACTTAATTCTCGTCCAGATGCTTTCACTATTGGCGTGTCATTGTACCGTATGAACGTTATGACAACAAACAATGTAGCAATGATGCCGATAATTGCAAAGAATACAGGCGCAACAGCCCAAGGGGAATACCATTCCAGTTTGACTATGGGAATTGGGCGGCATCCTGTGTGGTTCTCATTGGGTCGCATGTCAAAGTGACAGATCTTGCAGTTGTACTTATCCACCTGGTATTGGTAGCCATCACAGAGTTCACAGTGCCAACAACAAGGAATGCCCTTCACAACTTTTTTTCTCTCACCGGGTTTGCATGGGAGGCTGCAAATTGAAACTGGGATTTGCCGGGATCCTGATGGCCATTTCATTGTACGAATCTGAAAAAGTGACAAAAAGTGAAATAGTGTTAAGATGCCTGGTTAGGAACTGAAAGGTAATCGCAGCAATTCTGAATTACATTTAAAATCATTACTTGGAGAGTCTTCTTATTGACGATAATGGAATGATACAGCTTGGAACTTGTAATCCTCTCCTCACTGAGTTCATAACTTTAGCCGCCTTGCTTTGGAGAGCACTGAAAGGAAGCCAGGCACCTCCGCACAGGGAGGAATGGAAATCGAAGGGAAATCATTCCCAAGCTATCTTTACAAAGTTCCTACCAACGGGTTCTGGAGCTGCATTGGTAAAGCACTACGGGCAGGTGCCCATGTGCCAGCTCAGTCACTAGTGCCATGTAGTCCAGAGACCCCCAATTAGGAGAGAATAGGAGGGAATCTGAATGCACTTAAATGTCTTGTGCCTAGCGTGCATCCACAACACACCAGATGTTACAGTTCAACGTGTAACACTTTGTTACAGATGCCAAACAATCTTAAAGAAAAGTTTAAATGCCAGTCACTGATATTGTACATGTAATTTACAATTGCCCTCTGATTGATTTCAACAGCTTTAATTACCTGGAGTTGCCTAAGAGCTTTAAAGGGATAGGACAGGTTAGCAGCTAAATATCACAACCGTAGTCCGGACTACCTATGAGTATCCAGGAGAGCTTTAAGGTAAGAGAGAATTGTTTTTGAGATTGGGTTTACTTAATAATCTCCTAATGACTAAGTGAGTAAAATGTGGTACTAATTCAAACAGATCCGGGGAATCCCAGGTTCAATCCCTAGTATGCGCTGAGTTTGCCTATCGTATCTGGGGAAGCATTAGGAGTACAACAATTGGCCTCAGTTTCTCTGATCCATAGATGGTGGCTCTGAGAATGTGCCGGGTGGTGCATCGCATGGATAGTGGCCTGGACATCCAGGTGGGCCTCACAACCACCACATGGTCATCCCATCTCACCAGGAGGACCAGTGTCCATCTTACGCTGGGTCCATGAGTAGGCTCAGGGCACAGTAACGCTGATGTTTCAACTCCCCACCCCGACCGTGCCTCCCCATATGCCAATGATCTTGTAAGGGGTAGGCAGAGGCTTCACCCTCACAAGGTTAACTGGAATCTTTGGCACAAGGTCAGAACCTGGCATAACCGGGCCCTTGGCTATGTTCCGGCTGTTCCTTTTATATTTACGCCAGGAGTTCACCGGGACGG
Organism: Somniosus microcephalus; assembly: GCF_052327205.1. NCBI lineage: Eukaryota > Metazoa > Chordata > Chondrichthyes > Squaliformes > Somniosidae > Somniosus > Somniosus microcephalus. Next base: position 43,380,983 of record NC_141004.1, on the reverse strand, counting down.
CCATGGATTTTTGGCCACATTTTATCCTGTACCTGATGGCAGTTCATTGAGTCTTGCTAAACTGCATGGCTACTAATATTAGGTGAGGACATGATATCGCATAAAAATCCCTACACAGTTGAATAGCAGGCTCATACACAAGGAATGGCTATTTGACAAGATACCGAAGGGAAGCCACTCTGGAGGGAGAAAAGTTGAAGTAAACATTTTAAAAGAAAAACAATGCTTGAATTATTTAACTAGTCCTTCAAAACTCAAACCTTCACACCATATCAGAATTTAAGTATTTGATCCTACTCAAGTGAATCTGACAGCTTCTCAGCCTTTATAGAGGCTGTATGATTGACGGGGAAGAAATGTCGAGAACCAAAGAGGAGAAAGCCCAATCTGGAGGCATGAAACAGGAGCTGTAGGAAAAGGGCATCCTGATTAGATAGATAGAATGATAGATAGATAGATAGAGAGAGACAGACAGACAGAAAGAATTGCATTTTTATAGCGTCTTTCATGACCACCGGATGTCTCAAAGCACTTTACAGCCAATGAATTACTTTTGAAGTGTAGTCACTGTTGTAATGTGGGAAATGCGGCAGCCAATTTGCACACAGCAAGGTCCCACAAACAGCAATGTGATAATGACCAGATAATCTGTTTTTGTTATGTTGGTTGAGGGATAAGTATTGGCCAGGACACTGGGGATAACACCCCTGCTCTTCTGCTATTCACTGGGAAAGGAGATGAAAGTGCAGGCTAACCAATGCATCTGTCACCTGTTTGATAAGTGTGTAGTAAACAGTTATCTGTAGGCAACATATTACCCAGAAATAAGCTATAGGCATAAAAGCATACCAATGAGGATAACCTGGCTAGCCACTGGCAGTGCTGTCCTAAGGTTGCAAGTTTCACTGCTGGTGACAAAGCTCTACCTTGCTGATTCACAGCCAACTGAGGCCCTTGTCTACAGTCATTAGCACTCAGATATGTCAGCGTCTGTGGTTTGGTGCCTGCTGATCTCCCTAGCATGTCTTATTTCATCTTTTATCACTTGATCCATAAAATATCATATTTGAGGAGGTTTAAAAACAAATGTACTATTAGGAGTTAAAAAGAATGTCTCCAATTTTTGCTGCTAAATATATATTAATACAAAATTCCAAAATATGGGACAAAATCATCATAAAAGCACTGTGAACACTGTAAAATAATGAAGGCAATTTAAAAGCTTCTTCATGCACAATTCATTTCAAATGAATTCTTGCAAAAATAAAAAGAGCAAGCCTAGTGTAAATATCACCAAGTTAGATGTGCTAGGTGTTTATTTAAATATTTTTGCATCAAATTTGGGGCATCAATGAGGCTAAGGCGTAAGGACTTCAGCTGGCTAAATACAAGAAAGCACCGAATTCCAGCCCCAGAAGGGATTTTGTGCAGCACCTGCTCTCCCAATTCAGCAATGCCTTTGTACTGATTGTGCATCTGCCCTTCTGGCACACAGTACTGCAGAACTGGCCTGATGTCCTTAAATTTCCATGGTGTTCTCCTGATCTCCTGCCAGAACTCTGACACTGGATCAGTGGAATGCCTGGAGAAATGGCTTAAACAACATTTTCAGATTAGAAAATACATATGACCAATGTTCCCTTTAAGCTGCGCGGCTGCTCTGGAGCTCCCGCGCAACCGGCTTACGGCTTTTAAAGGGAAAAATTGCGCCTGCGCGGAATTTTAAATGGGCCGCGCAGTCGGTTAAAGGGGCCCTGCGGCCCAAAACAAAATTAGAGGGGATATTACATATGACTCCTATAATATTTTAATAAACTCTACCACAAGTCCAAAACAGTATGATAATCATTCCACACACACAACAGCAAAATACCGCGGATGCTGGAAATCTGAAATAACAACAGAAAATGCTGGAAACACTCAGCAGGTCAGGCAGCATCCGTGGAGAGAGAAACAGAGTTAACGTTTAAGGTCTGTGACCTTTCTTCAGAACTGCAAAAAGTTAGAGATGTAACAGGTTTTAAGAAGGTGCAGAGGCAGGGAAAGGGGGGAGGGGAGGAAAGATTAAAAGGGACGATCTGTGCTAAGGTGGAAGGCAGGAGAGATTAAATGTTGCAAATGGAGATGGCAGAATCATCAACAGCTGCCACATGAAAAAATTTAGTCTGAAACTGTTGAACTCAATGTTCAGTCCAGAAGGCTGTAAAGTGCCTAATCGAAAGACGAAGTGCTGTTCCTCGAGCTTACGTAGAGCTTCATTGGAAAAGTGTAAAAGACCGAGGGCAGAGAGGTCAGAGTGGGAATGGAGCGGAGAATTAAAGTGACAAGCAACCGGAAGCTCGGGGTCACCCTTACGGGCTGAATGGAGGTGTTCTGCAAAGTGGTCACCCAATCTGCATTTGGTCTCCCCCAATGTAGAGGAGTCTGCATCGTGAGCAGCGAATACAGTATATTAAATGCAAGAAGTACAAGTAAATCGCTGTTTCACTTGGAAGGAGTGTTTGGGGCCCTGGACGGTGGGAAGGGGAGAGATAACAGGGCTGATGTTGCATCTCCTGCGCTCGCACGGGAAGGTGCCGTGGGGAGGAGAGGGGCTGTTGGGGGTGATTGAGGAGTGGACCAGGGTGTTGTGGAGGTAGTGGTCCCTTTGGAATGCTGAAAGGGGAGGGGCAGATGTGTTTGGTGGTGGGATCACGCTGGAGGTGACGGAAATGGCGGCGGATGATCCGTTGAATGTGGAGGCTGGTGGGGTTAAAGATGGGGACAAGGGGAACCCTATCATGGTTCTGGAAGTGAGAAGGGGTGAGAGCAGAAGTGCGGAAATGGAACGGACACGGTCAAGGGCCATGCCAACCATGGTAGAGGGGAATCCTCGGTTGAGGAAAAAGGAAGACATATCGGAAGCACTAGTATGGAAGGTGGCATCGTCAGAACAGATGCAGCAGAGACGGAGAAACTGGGAGAATGAAATAGAGTTCTTACAAGAAGCGGGGTGGGAGGAAGTGTAGTCCAAGTAGCTGTGGGAGTCAGTGTGCTTGTATTTGTCATTGGACAGCGATTTACTTGTACTTCTTGCAAGTTAGTATACTGTATCGCTGCGCACGATGCGGTCTCCTCTACATTGGGGAGACCAAACGTAGATGGGTGACCGCTTTGCGGAACACCTCCGTTCAGTCCATAAAGGTGACCCTGAGCTTCCGGTTGCCTGTCACTTGAATTCTTTGCTCCACTCCCACTCAGACCTCACCGTCCTCGGCCTCTTGCACTGTTCCAATGAAGCTCAACGTAAGCTCAAGGAACAGCACCTCCTCTTTCGATTAGGCACTTTACAGCCTTCTGGACTCAGCATTAAGTTCAACAATTTCAGACTATAATCTCTGCCCCTAATTTTTCACATGGCAGCTGTTGATGATTCTGCCATCCCCATTTGCAACATTTAGGCCTAAATATTCAGTTGCTTTGCGCCTCCTGTTAGTGCCTTAAGAGGGCGCTAACGGGTCGCAAAGCAACAAGCGCGGCGCCGCCAACGCCTCCTGCGAACTTCAGCGGGAGGTTAGCGGCAGCGGTAACTGTTAGCGTGTCGCGGCACTACGCCGCCGGCGATGATGTCATCGCCATGTGCAGCGCCCCGTTCGCGCCTCAGCCGCAATCTTCGGTACCGCCCCCTGACTTATAGAGTCAGAGTCATAGATTCATACAGCACAGAACGAGGCCCTTCGGCCCATCGTGTCCGCGCCGGCCATCAAGCCCTATCTGTTCTAATCCCATTTTCCAGCACTTGATCCGTAGCCTTGTATGCTATGGCGTTTCAAGTGCTCATCTAAATGCTTCTTGAATGTTGTGAGGGTTCCTGCCTCAACCACCCTTTCAGGCAGTGAGTTCCAGATTCCAACCACCCTCTGGGTGAAAAGGTTCTTCCTCAATTCCCCTCTAAACCTCCTGCCCCTTATCTTGAAACTATGCCCCCTGGTTATTGACCCCTCTACTAAGGGGAAAAGTTCCTTTCTATCTACGCCCCTTATAATTTTGTACACCTCAATCAGGTCCCCCCTCAGCCTTCTCTGCTCTAAGGAAAACAACACCAGCCTGTCCAGTCTCTCTTCATAGCTGAAGCGCTCCAGCCCAGGTAATATCCTGGTGAATCTCCTCTGCACCCTCTCCGATGCAACCACATCCTTCCTATAGTGTGGCGACCAGAACTGCACACAGTATTCCAGCTGTGGCCTAACTAGCGCTTTGTACAGCTCCATCATAACCTCCCTGCTCTTATATTCTATTCCTCAGCTAATGAAGGCAAGTATCCCATATGCCTTTTTAACCACCTTATCTACCTGTCCTGCTGCCTTCAGGGATCTACGTAGATGCACACCAAGGTCCTTCTGATCCTCTGTCCTTCCTAGGAGCCTACCATTCAATGTGTTTTCCCTTGCCTTGTTAGTCCTCCTAAAATGCATCACCTCACACTTTTCAGGGTTAAATTCCATTTGCCACTGTTCTGCCCATCTGACCAACCTATCTATATCGTCCTGTAGCCTGAGGCTTCCCTCCTCGCTATTTACCACTCCGCCAATTTTTGTGTCATCTGCAAACTTACTGATCATACCTCCTACATTCATATCTAAATCATTAATGTACACTACAAACAGCAAAGGACCCAGCACTGATTCCTGCGGTACACCACTGGGCACAGGCTTCCAGTCACAAAAACAACCTTCGACCATCACCCTCTGCCACTAAGCCAATTTTGGATCCAATGTGCCAAATTGCCCTGGATCCCATGGACTCTTACATTAATGATCAGTCTCCCATTCGGGACTTTGTCATAAGCCTTACTGAAGTCCATGTAGACTACAGCAACTGCACTACCCTCATCCACACACCTAGTCACCCCCTCGAAAAATTCAATCAAATTGGTTAGACATGATCTCCCCCTGACAAAGCCATGCTGACTATCCTTGATTAATCCTTGCCTCTCCAAGTGGAGACTAATTCTGTCCCTCAGAATCTTTTCTAATAATTTCCCTACCGCTGATGTTAGACTCACTGGCCTGTAATTCCCTGGTTTATCCCTACTACCCTTCTTGAATAATGGTACTACGTTAGCTGTCCTCCAGTCCTCTGGCACCTCCCCTGTGGCCAGAGAGGTTCTGAAAATTTGTGTCAGAGCCCCTGCAATCTCCTCCCTTGCCTCAAACAGCAGCCTGGGATACATCTCGTCTGAGCCTGGGGATTTATCCACTTTTAAGCCCACTAAAACTGCTAGTACTGCCTCCCTCTCAATACTAATTTGTTCAAGTATATCACAATCCCCCTGCCTGATTTCTATGCCTACATCGTCCTTCTCCATAGTGAACACAGATGCAAAATATTCATTTAAAACATCACCCACATCTTCCGGCTCTACACACAGATTGCCACTTTGGTCCCCAATGGGCCCTACTCTTTCCCTGGTTATCCTTTTTCCCTTAATATACTTATAAAACACCTTGGGATTTTCCTTTATTTTGCCCGCCAGTGTTTTTTCATATCCCCTCTTTGCTCTCCTAATTTCTTTTTTAAGTATCCCCCCTGCACTTTCTATACTCCTCTAGGGTTTCCACTGTTTTTAATCCTTTGGGGTCGATTTTCATTAAGTTGTCGGGAAGGAGGCGGGACTATAACTTTCGGGTTTTAGTCCCGCCTACATTGACGTCCGGCCAATCCACGCGATTTTCCCTTGATTGACCTTGTTTCAGCAGGCCAATTAAGGGCCACCCGGCAACAGGTGACGTCACAAACTGAAATTTCATCTGTCAAGAGTTCTTGACAGATGAAATATCAGTGCTTCACAGCTGTTTGAAACTGTCAAACACTGACAGTCTGACTTCTAACATGAGTCCTTCTACACAGACTCAGTTAGAACTCTCACCGGCACTAAAAGCTGAAGGCTGTCACTTTTGACAGATCGCAGCTATTCAGCTTTCAGTGCCGGCTGAGTGATGGACTCCCGACGCCTACAGGAAGAAAGGCTGTTAAGGTAAGTACAGGTAATTTAAACTTCTTTACACACTTTAGACACACCAAACACACTTACCTTTGCACTCATGCACACATCACTCACCTGAACACCGACATCGTAACCCCTCCAAGTCCTTCAACCCGACGGCCCGCCTGCTCTAACCTGGCATGGTTTGGAGCCGTCGGGAATCCCACACGACACCCCTCAAAATGGGGATTAGGCTAAAAACTGCCTGTTAACTACCTGTTACCAGGCAGTTAATTGGCACTAATCCCTTCCCGCCTCTGGTCGGCGGGTCCCAGTGCGGGGCGGGTACCCGCCTCCTCTGAAACTTACATGGAGGCGGGATGGTGTCGGGACCCCCGAATTCAGGATTTTTGCCCCCCGCCCGCCTAAAAGCCCACCTCACGGCACACTGTAAATCTAGGCCTTTGTATCTGCCAAAAGCCTCCCTTTTTTTTCCTAATCCATTCTTGTATATCCCTTGACATCCAGGGTTCCCTGGGCTTGTTGGTCCCACCCTTGACCTTTACGGGAACATGTTGGCATTGTACTCTCTCTATTTCCTTTCTGAAAGACTCCCACTGCTCTGATGTGGATTTTCCTACAAGTAGCTTATCCCAATCCACTTTGGCCAGATCCTGCCTTATCATATTAAAATCAGCCTTCCCCCAATTTAGAACCTTTATTTCCGGTCCATCTTTGTCCTTTTCCATGACTACCTTAAATCTCACCGAATTATGGTCACTGTCAGCAAAATGCTCTCCTACTGATACTTCTACCACTTGCCCGGCTACATTCCCTAGAATTAGGTCCAGTACCGCCCCCTCTCTTGTAGGACTTTTTACATGCTGGCTCAAAAAGCTCTCCTGGATGCACTTTAAGAATTCCGCACCCTCTAAGCCTTTCACACTCTGACTATCCCAGTTAATATTGGGGAAGTTGAAATCCCCTACTATTATTACCCTATTATTTCTACACTTCTCTGAGACTTGCCTACATATCTGTTCCTCTATCTCCCCCTGACTGTTTGGGGGCCTATAGTACACTCACAGCAAAGTGCTTGCACCCTTTTTGTTTTTAAGTTCTACCCATATGGCTTCATTAGAAGAACCTGCTAAGATATCATCCCTCCTTACAGTAGTAATTGACTCCTTGATTAATATTACGACACCCCCCTCCTCTTTTACACCCCCCTCTGTCTCACCTGAAGATTCTATATTGAGCTGCCAGTCCTGCCCCTCCTTCAACCATGTTTCTGTGATAGCAACAATATCATACTCCCATGTGTTCATCAACACCTTCAACTCATCTGCCTTACTCACAAGACTCCTTGCATTAAAATAAATGCCATCCAGCCTTGCTGTACTCCCTTGTGCCATTACATATTTGCTCTGCCTTCCAGGCTGACTTGTTTTTTCCTCTATATTTGGCTGTGCATCAACCCCTACTGTAGCTCCACTCTGTATCCCATCCCCTTGCCATGTTAGTTTAAACCCCACCCCAACAGCACTAGCAAACCTGCCCACAAGGATGTTGGTCCCGTTCCGGTTTAGGTGCAACCCGTCCGACTTGTACAGGTCCCACCTTCCCCAGAAGCAGACCCAGTGATCCAGGAAACTAAAGCCCTCCCTCATGCACCAACTCTTTAGCCATGCATTCATCTGCTCTATCCTCCTATTCCTATACTCACTAGCACGTGGCACTGGGAGTAATCCAGAGATTATAACCTTTGAGGTCCTGCTTTATAATCTGCTACCTAGCTCCCTAAATTCTTGTTGCAGGGCCTCATCCCTCTTTCTACCTATGTCATTGGTACCAATGTGAACCACGACCTCTGACTCTTCGCCCTCCCACTTCAGAATGTCCTGCAGCCATTCAGTGACATCCATGACCCTGGCACCAGGGAGGCAACATACCATCCTGGAGTCACGTCTACGGCCACAGAAACGCCTATCTGTTCCCCTTACAACAGAATCCCCTATCACTATTGCTTTCCCACTCTTTCTCCTCCCCTCCTGTGCAGCTGAGCCACTCGTAGTGCCACGGACTTGGCTCTTGCAGCATTCCCCTGAGGAACCATCTCCCCCAGCAGTATCCAAAATGGAAAATCTGTTGGCGAGGGAGATGGACCCAGGGGACTCCTGCACTACCTTCCTAGTTCTTTTACTCTGTCTGGCGGTCACCCATTCCCTGTCTGCCTGTGCACTCTTTACCTGCGGTGTGACCACCTCGTTAAATGTGCTATCCATGAAGATCTCAGCTTCGCGGATGCTCCACAGTGACTCCAGCCAAAGCTCCAGCTCCGAAATGCGGATTTCGTGTAGCTGCAGCTGGAGACATTTCCTGCACATGTGTTCGCCCTGGACACCGAAAGTGTCCCTGAGTTCCCACATAGCACAGGAGGAGCACTCCACGCTGCCAAGCTGCCCTGCCATGTCCTACCCTTAATTTACTCCCTTTACTTCCTTTAAATTAAAGAATATTAAATACACTAGGGACCTTATTTCACTTTAAACACTACTTACTCTAAACTAGAGACCTTACTTTTACTTCAATGACTGGACTGTAGAAATACTCACCAGGTCCTACTTACCAATCAGCTCCTTCCCTGGTTGTGAAGTCACTTTAGCGGTTTCGCAGATGTTGTTGTTGGACTACTCCCGCTCTCGGACTCTTTCCCAACTCGCAGCACTGCGCTGCAACGCTCCTTTATGGCCGCTCCGCTTTCTCTCGGGTCCCGCTGCCGCTCCCACACAGGTCTGCCTGCTCCGGACACTATGTCCGACGGGGTCAAGGGGGCCTACCTGCAGCCAGGGCGGTGCAAATTAAAGGGGCGGTGCTAGGCGGCCATTTTTGTTGCTGGTCGCCTGCCAGCACCTGCCCCCGTTGCCATCGTCGGCCTCCTGAGCAGCCCCCCTGCAGAGTGCCGGTTGCATTCCATGAGCCCGGCACTCCTCTTGAGTGCCGGGCTCTGTTGCTGGCACTCCGATCCCTGGTGGCCCAGCTGGGCCCCGGGTTATGCTGTGCTAGGCTCCTCCCCTTTAATGAGGGGAGTAAGGCCTGCAGTACTGCGATGCGACGTGCTGCAGCGCGTGGCGTTGCGGTACGTAGCATCGCGAGATTCACTCACATTGCTTCCAGTAGCGCCCCGCTTCCCTCTTGGGGCACTACTGGTGAATTTTGGCCGCGGGGCGCTAATATTTTCGGGGCGCTAAAAGTAGCGACCCAATTTTTCCCCCTTAATCTCTCCTGCCTTCCACCCCAGCACAGACTGTCCCTTTTGTTATTTCCTTCCCTCCCCCCCTTTCCCTACCTCTGCACCTGCTTAAAACCTGTTACATCCCTATCTTTTTCCAGTTCTGACAAAGGGTCACAGACCTGAAACGTTAACTCTTGTTTCTCTCGTCAAGGATGCTGTCCGACCTGCTGAGTGTTTCCAGCATTTTCTGTCATTATTTCATGATAATCATTCCCGTTGATTTTGGATTCTAATGCTGTTTGTTTTGGCAGCGGATGAGGCAGCCACTGCACTCCAGTGGGAACTTCTTGCATAAATGATAATCGGGGTCCTATGGCGTCAATAGGACCCCAATGGCATTTCCTGATGTATAGAAGCAGGTCTACAGCTGATGTGCTTCAGATAAGTGTAAAACTTTCCTTTGTGGGAATACCACGATCAGTGTTCCTCTGGGCTCCACAGGGAAAACCACAGCCTCCCCTGCACCTTTTTCATGCGCATTCCTAATGGGACAATATCAGGCCTAAGGGAAGCAAAAATCAGCATAGATCGTGCTTCAGCTGTCAACTGTGTGTGTGTCTGTGTGTGTGCACGCATGTACTAGCCAAGGACAAGATTGGCATTGCTTATAACGACCTGCTTAGTTGAAAAGTGTACTGCAACAGCACTCTCTAGACTCAGACTCCCCATAAAAATATTTCTCCTAACCCCTCAGTTTGTTCTTTTATGGCCTCTAGTTACATCTCATCGACCAATGAAAATAGCATTTCCTAACTTATCTTATTAAAACCCCTCATAATTTTCTACACCGCCATCGGATCTCCTTATCTCTCTCTGCTCCTCCACTCCTTTATAAATTTTACCATTTAGTGCATATGTACTCTCCTTCTTCATCATGTCAAATTGAATCATAGAATTCATAGAAATTTATGGCACAGAAGGAGGCCATTCAGCCCATCGTGTCTGTGCTGGCCGAAAAAGAGCTACCCAGCCTAATCCCACTTTCCAGCTCTTGGTCCGTAGCCCTGTAGGTTACAGCACTTCAAGTCACCTCACATTTCTTCGCCATAATTTTCATCTGACATCCACCTGCTGAATCTACCAATGTGTCTCTATCCTCCTGAAGTCACTTACAATCCTTTACAAAGTTAAGCACCTTACGTAACTTTAAAATGTGCAGTTTTTTGCCTGGTCATATTAATGACAGCACCATATCATGATCTTCCTCAGGGATGCATTCAAAATGGACTTCAAGATGGACTCCAATAATTGCATTTGGACCGATGTTCTGTGTAGCTTGTGAAAAATCATGTGTGGTGGTGGCTGATCAGAAATAGAAATAAGATTTTAGAAATAGCTGTAATGGATTACTTGATCATATTTTTTTCGAAACTGTAAGATAGTGAGATTTGGCAATGGAATGAAAGAATGAATAATCTGATAAATTGCAACTGCTTTCAGGTTAAAAATTCATTGCTACTTTTATAATATCTGCAAGTTGTTTACTGGAACCTTGTAATTCCCTTGTAAAATACAAAACAACTGTTGTGTAAAATGTAGCTTATAGCAATCAACGTAATATAAATAGAAACCTGGTAAGTGACATCGAATGTACTGTTTACTAATTATCTGAGCTCCTTAATATGACTGGGGGTACAACTTTCCTTTGGCATCAGTCCATTTAAACTGACTGGGTTAATGGCTGGGCAAAACTAGCCCACACATGAAGGTAGTAACAAGTGCGTTAGGCGTTGGTCCATGAATTTCACCAATCAGAAGTTCTAACCTACAGTGCAGTCACTGCTGAGTGGCATCAAAGGTACTTTTGAGCCACATCATTGCACTGTTCTGACTTAGAAGGTTACCCTGAAGGTGCAATGGGGGAGGATAAAAATCAATAAAGAAATAAAACTAAATAAATACAGATAAAATGAATCGTTTATATATCTTCATTTTACCAAATGCCTTAAAGTCAACGTTTTGTGCAAATTAATTGCCCATCAATTGCCTATTGTACAGTTTTATTATATGGCAACATAATATTCTCGTGGCAAAAGAAATGTTCATTTAAGGCAGCACGGTGGCATAGTGGTTAGCACTGTTGCCTCACAGCACCAGGGACCCGGGTTCGAATCCGGCCTCGGGTGACTGTCTGTGTGGAGTTTGCACATTCTCCCCGTGTTTGCGTGGGTTTCCTCCGGGTGCTCCGGTTTCCTCCCACGGTCCAAAGATGTGCGGGTTAGGTTGATTGGCTATGATAAATTGACCCTTAGTGTTAGGGGGATTAAATACGTGGGGTTACGGGGATAGGGTGGGATATGTGTTGGTGTAGGGGATACGGGGATCGGGTGGGATATGTGTCGGTGCAGGCTCGATGGGCCGAAATGGCCTCTATCTGCACTGTGGGGTTTCTGTGATTTCTGTGGAACTCAGAGTGGAAAAATGTCTGCTGCGCTGTAAAAATATATTGTTTCACAGTTAACAATGGCTGTGGTCAGAGTAAATCCAGGTCAGTAGCATTATAATGTGAACAGATTCATATAAAATGAAACAAAAAGGTTTTTTTTTGCCTCCAGGCACTTGTAGCAAGTGACATCGCTGCAGGGAAAAACTTGTGCTTAGCTGCATCATTAAAGGCAAAACTGGTACTCATGTAATTCTAAATCAATTTACATGCTTAACACAAGACTTTATTGTTTTTAAAGTCAATATATGGAGTCATCCCATATATGGAATAAAACAGCCCGAGTAAAAACCGAGTTCCACATTGTTAGTTAAAGTATGTTTTTTTTAATGCTGTAAAATAATGTTCTATTATAACAATTTTTTATACAGAAGCTGTGATGCAACCGACAGTCCCTTTACCCTGTGGGAAAGCCAGTGACACATTCCATGTGTTGTGTGCCTTATTGTCATTGCGGCTCTATAATTTTCAGCTCTGTGCAAATTTGGGTCTGCCATTGATACTTCCTTGTCTTCAGTGGTGTCAACCGCTCCTGTAAGCAGTCTGAGCATCTTACGTTAATGAGAATTGACACACACTGCCAGTTTTCTATTTGCACAACAGTGTTAACTGGGGCATAACAATAGTATCTTATTTGCAACTTGAAGTAGATATTTGTGCCTTTCACACGTGCATTTCTTCGATCTCTCTGAAGGCAGATACGTGGTGAGAGAAGACATGACGTAACTCATAAAGATACTCTATTTCACATTGCGTGAACATGCAGAGCAACAGGTATGAGCGGATTCACTTAGTTCAACTTATCTTTGCATAATAATATTGCAATAATGAACTTATTATGCTTCCCTGCATAAGTGGGTCATCCTACTTAACCAACTCCTTTCTAACTGACCCCGCAATGTATCCTTTATGCAGCCTTTTGATGGGTCTCGCTACTTCGCAGCTTCTCTGTAAAATCCTGACTTCCTCATGCAGCAGCCTAACTGTATCCCAGTCTATATTTTAGAGGGATAATTTTCACCCCTCTGCCCAGCAGGAATGGGGCGGGCAAGCGTTAGATGGCGGGGAGGTGCGTGCCACATTCCCAATACTTTCCCGCACCCCACCAATTTTATTTGCTGGAATTTAGACACAGGGAGGCCGCCCACCTCAGAGGAGTGGATGTCCGATCAAAGGAGGCCCAGGTAATTGATTTTTTAAAACCAACATTTTTCAAAGGCTCTTTTTGGGCCAGAAAAAGTAGGAGTGCTCCTCCTGGCCCCATTAAGATACCTCAGGCCTTCCCTGCCTCGGGCATCCCCCCTCCCCCCAATTGCGGACATGCCGACCCTCCTCCAGTCATTACTTACCTTGCTGGGGACCATTTCCGTGGGTTCCCTGGTAGAAGCCTGAGCCCCCGCACCAATTTTGATTCCCGCCCACCAGCAGTGGTGGCTTTGGGTGGAGATCAGAGTCAAGGCATGTTAATGAGGCCCGGGAGATAAAATCACCTGGGCCTCGCTCTCCAGCAGGCCAGTCGGCTCGCCACTTGCTTTAGCTCCTGCATCCCCACTTCATGTTCCACTGTGATAAATCCATTAAGTGGAACAAGAACAAGGAATCAAAGAGGCGATATCGTAGAATTAACACGAGTACTTTATTAACAACTGGGAAACACGTTTACAGACAGCCTGCATCAGCATCCTGGCATTCCACCTTGTGCTGACCTATGCAGGAAGCAAACCTCTGACCTTAACAGGAAGCAAACCTCTGACCTTAGTAGCAGCATTGGCTACAGCACCACCTGGTGGATAACCTTAATCATAACATCCCAGATTACTATATCCCTTCCCCCCTTAAGATTTCAGTATGAATTTCTTAACAAACAACCATTCCTGAGGGTCACATAAGGAGTCTCCATTCATCATGTTCCATACTTGATGAAGCTAACAGTTCAGTATCAATCTCTCTGGTGGCTTGCGAGTCCTTTGTGAACATCTAACAGTAAAGTCCCTGCTTGTTTGTGGTGAAGCCACCAGCTGCTCCTGAGCAGTGCTCAGAGTATCTGACTCTGCAACGATGGTTTCCTCTTGACGGATAGGTTCCTGTGGAATTATCTCGGTCCCTGGTGGTGGCACCACAGATGCACTTGGATAACTGGGGGCAACCCTGTCTTCAGTCATTGCATCTGGAACCTTCATTTCAATTTCCCCTTGTCTGGGAAGTATCTGATCTACATGTCTGCGTACTACCCTACCATCTCCCAACATGACCTTGTATGATACTGGACCTGTCATTGAGTCTATGAAGCCAGGAATCCACTTTGGTCCATAACTGAAATTCCTGGTAAGGATCGCATCTCCTTCTCCAAAACTTCAGCTCTTTGTTCTTTTGTGATGGTCCTCTTTTTGTTTGTTTTGTCGGTTTTCCATTTTCCTTTTTAGGTCTGGGTGGACAAGGTCAAGAGTGGAGCGTAGTCTACGACCTAATAACATCTCAGCAGGAGAGAGTCCTGTGGTGGATTGAGGTGTTATTCTGTAGCTGAACAGAACCCGTGACACTTTGGCTGCTAAACTCCCTTCTGCACTTTTTTTCATCATCTCCTTAAATGTTTGTACGGTTCTCTCCGCAAGTCCATTCGAGGACGGATGATATGAAGCCAAGGTCACCTGCACTATGCCATTTTTTCTCAAGAACTCTTTTGTCTCTGTACTCACAAAACAAGTGGCATTGTCACTCACCATGATCTCCGGTAGCCCTTGATTACTGAAGCTCCGACACAGGCAGTCTATAGTAGTAGTGGCGGAAGCAGAATTTACAGGATAAACATCCATCCATTTGGAATGTGCATCAATGATTATGAGGAACATTTTCCCCATGAATGGACCCACATAATCTAAGTGCAATCTTCTCCATGGTTTATCTGGCCACTCCCAGGGGTGGAGAGGAGCCGCTGTTGGTGCCTTCCGGTGTTCCTGACAAGTGCTGCATGTCTTGACTAGATTTTCTATCTCCTCATCTAGCTTTGGCCACCACAAGTAACTCCTAGCCAAGGCTTTCATACGCGAGACCCCAGGATGACACTGATGTAGTTGCTCTAGGATAGACTGTCGTGCTGGCCGTGGAATAATCACTTGTGCTCCCCACAACACGCAACCATCCTGCACACTCAGCTCTGTTTTCCTGACACTGTAGGGTGTGAAGTCAGCCCCTTCCGGATGCTGTGGCCATCCCCTCACCACATATTCTTGAACTCTAGACAGTACTGGATCTTTACCTGTCCATGTTCTTACTTGCTCTGCAGTCACAAGTGCCGTGTCAGTGTCCTCCAACATCAAAACTCTGTCCTCTGGAGCTGCACGGATAGGTGTGCCTGGCAGTGGAAGACGGCTCAAGGCATCTGCGTTCCCATGGTACTTGCCCGCCTTGTAGACAATGACCTACTCATATGCCCTCAACGTCACTGCCCACCTCTGGATCCGGGGCGACACCATCTGTGGAACTGCTTTCATTTCATTGGAAAGAGAGAGAAGAGGTTTATGATCAGTGCATATGGTGAACTTCCTGTCATATATGTACTTGTGGAACCTCTGTAACCCAAACATTACTGCTAACCCCTCTTTGTCTAACTGGGAATAGTTTTTTTCCGCTGGTGTTAGAGTTCAGGACATAAACCCTATTGGTCTTTCAGTTCCATCTTCCATGCAGTGTGAAAGAATTGCCCCCACCCCGTAAGGTGAAGCGTCACAAGAGAGAATGATGTCTTTCTCTGCATTGTAGTGAACCAGCACATCCGACGACAGCATCAGTTTCTTGGACTGTTCAAATGAAACCCCCTGCTCCTCTCCCCACTGCCACTGTGTCTCCTTGTGCAGTAGTTGTGAAGAGGTGCTAACACAGTTGACAAGTTTGGTAAAAACCTGTTCTAATAGTTCAGCAGTCCCAGGTAAGCTTTTAACTCAGCCACATTTGTCAGAGCAGGGGCGTCCTGCAGTGCTTGTACCTTCTCCTTGAGTGGATGGAGCCCGGTGGCATCCACTCTATGTCCCAGGAACACTGCCTCATTCCCCAGGAAAGTGCACTTACTCCTCTTGAGCCAGAACCCTGCCCACTCCAATCTCTGTAGTACCTCTCTCAGAGTGCTCAGATGCTGCTGGCCGGTTCTTCCCGTCACCAGAATGTCATCCAGATAGATGGAAACATGTGGAATCCCTTGCAGTACACCTTCGATTGTCCTCTGGAAGATAGCTGGACTAGATGAGAGTTCCTTGAATTAAACTTGAACCGCTGTACAATCTCACTAGGCTTAGGGTTGAAATGTTCTTTTAGCAAAGCCACTAACTCAATAAATGATTTGTCTCCAGGCTTTTCAGGACTGAGCAGATTTTTCATCAAACTGTAGGTTTAGCTTCCCACTAAACTAAGCAGAATGGCTTTCCTTTTTCCGGCATCATTTATTTCATTTGCTTCGAAAAAATAACCCAACACTTCACAGTATTCTTCCCAGGTTTGAGCTTGAATATCAAAAGCGGAAACCGTTCCTACCGTGGCAGCCATGCTCTCTTCCAGCTTGTAGCTAACTTTAGCTTGTGATTTTATTGTTTAAACGTCCTGGCAGACTTTTCTTCTTTATGCAGGGTCCTTAAGTTGCCTCGTCACCAAATGTGATAAATCCATTAAGTGGAACAAGGACTCAAAGAGGCGATATCGTAGAATTAACACGAGTATTTTATTAACAACTGGGAAACACGTTTACAGACAGCCTGCATCAGCATCCTGGCATTCCACCTTGTGCTGACTTATGCAGGAAGCAAACCTCTGACCTTAACAGGAAGCAAACCTCTGACCTTAGTAGCAGCATTGGCTACAGCACCATCTGGTGGATAACCTTAATCATAACATCCCAGATTACTATATCCACGTTAAAATTGGTCCTTATATTTCTCACTGTTCACTGCCACAAAAAGGATCACAGAGTTTGGAAGCCAGCCCTGCACCTGAACACAATAGACTGATTACAGAAACAAAAGGGATGACAGGTATGTTTATATTTTAATGGGTGCGAGGTGTTTAACGATTGCAGATTCGGGCTAATACATTGATTATTTACAATCTATGGGAAAATAAGTTCAAAGTTAGCTCAACACCAACCCATCAATCGCAGCATTTTTAAAAAACTTTTGCGACTATACTATGCATTTAAAAACCCAACATTAAATGTAACTCTTTTGCCAAATCCTTTGGGTTAAAATAGTAACAACAACAAAAATCAAAATGTGCCATATCCCCCTCCCCTTGTGTCGAGCTCTCAGAGGCGAGCTCTATGGCTTGTGAAGGCCATGGGCTCCTCACTAGATGGCATTGAGGCATCTGGTTGAACACCTGTGTGACAGTTTGCCTGTGCTCACAAGGCCATAAAATGCATATCACACGCACCTCGCTGCTGGAGAGCGTTACGCAAAAAAGTTTCGCCACAGTACTTTATGAAGTGACCACTTTTTAAACCACACAATGAAATTTTGCCAGCAAAAAGATGCTGGTTTCTGAGACACTGATCACCCATGTAAAACACAAACATACTTGTCATCCCTTGTGTTTCCGTAATCAGTCTATTATGTTCAGGTGCAGGGCTGGCTTCCAAATACTACAGGGATTCTTGTCTGCACGGAAAAAACTCTACTTAAATTTACTTTACATAGCAAAAATGGTTCTCGCCCTAACGAGCAGTCTTGATCAGCTCTCTCAACAGATACGAGCACTCCAACCCTGGAGTAATGGGATGATATAAGCTGCTTTTCAGCATATGTTGACTGTAAAAATTAACTAGCTATGAAAGAGTATTTAGCATTACAGTTGCAATGTACCATATCATCTTGGCTTCATGTAGCTTTTTGATAGCACACAGGAAAGTGGCAATGGAATATATAGCAACACTTTGGGAAAAGACTCATCAGGAGCTAGAAGCCCTGTTAATGATCCTTTTGCAGTTCATTTAGCTGTTGAACTCCGGAATTCCCTTCCTAAACACCTCCACCTCTCTCTCCTCCTTTAAGACGCTCCTTAAAACCTATCATTCTGGTCAAGCTTTTGGTCACCAGATCTAATATCTCCTATGAGGTTCGGTTTCAACTTTGTTTGATAAGACTCCTGTGAAGCACCTTAGGGCATCTTACTATGTCAAAGGCGCTATATAAATGCAAGTTGTTGTTGTTGTTAAAGCTAACCCTGGTCTTCCCATTAATATTCCAGACTCGCTTCTTACTTTTCTAGCAGATTAATTCTGATGGCCATTGTTACAGCACTCTGTAATACTTTGCTGAAAATAAACCATTCACATTTGGAAACTATGCAGACCAGTACTCCCCACACCAGATACAACTGACATGGGAGCTCCAATGCATTCTTGACCTTTCCTCCAATGTATTCTTGACCTTTCCTCACCTTTGTTTGTTTCATATTCCTATCCTTTAAGGTTTTGGCTCATTCCAATCTATTTTGTTGTCAAGCAGTGGCTTCAACTGCTTCTGGTGAACTACAATCATATAATTAGATCCTAGTGGCCTCCTGAAGAGTGAGCACATAGATGCTCTTAAGGCACTGGTTCTTATTTAGCTAAAAGGAGAGCACATCAGCATGCAACGACCAAACACGTGCCAGCTCTGATTCATGGTTGGTACATAAAATGGCCCGTATTTTCCGATCGGAGGCTTCCTGCATGCAGAGGCCCCCGATCAGGAAAAAATCTACGCCCTTACCTAAGGGCTGCAGTGGTCTGGCCATTTCCGATCCTGGGCCTCTCCAGTCAAAATGCGCAGGGCCCAGGTATCCCAGGGGCCCATGCAGTTCGCAAGCATCCCTGGGATCACGTGGGCCAAGGGGAACCAACGGGAGAAGGGAATCCCCCTTCATACTTTTGACAGCTTCGACCTGTCAAAAGTATGAATTGGGATAACTAAAAAAAAACACCAAAACATTAAAACATTTTTTTTAATCTCGTTTTAAAAATTAATTAAAATTACATTAAATTAAATATTTTAAACAAAAATTTAATTTTTTGAAAAAATAATTAAAATTTTTTACGGGGCTAAAAATAAATGTACCTTTTTTAAAAAAGTATTTTAAAATTAAAAATGAGTGAAAATTAAAAATTTTTTTTTTTTTTAACTCTTATGCTGGTAAAAGCAAGCCTTACACTTGCCTTTACCAGGCGTAAGATTTTTAAAGGTTTTCAGTAGGCGGAGGTTGTGCAGAAAGCGGAACTCTCCACCCGTAGAGGCCATTCTCCAGGGCAGGTGTCATCGGAAATGCCGGTTTTCAGCGCATGTGCTTTGCATGCCTGAAACTGGCACTTGCGAGTTCCCTACGCATGTGTACACACCTCGTACCCACCCATAGGGATCGGAAAATACGGGCCAATATAATATAGATTTTCGGCTTGTAATAATAATAATAATAATAATAATCAACTTTATTGTCATTGTTAGTGCACAAGTGCAGTACAACGAAATGTAGGCTTGCGGCTCCCGAGAGTGTACATTTAGATTAAGACATTTAAACATTCAACATTCATTTGGCTTGTAATACATTAACATAAACATAGTAAAGTGCATTGGCAGATGTGCAGGCTTTAGAGTTTATTTGCGGAGTTCAGTAGGATGACAGCCCTGGGAAAGAAGCTGTTCCTAAATCTGGTCGTTCGGGTGCGAATGCATCTGTAGCGTCTCCCAGATGGCAGGAGGGCGAACAGGCTGTGGCTGGGGTGGGTAGGGTCTTTAATGATGGTCCGTGACCTCCGTAAACAGCGTTTCTGGTATATGTGCTCTATGGTCGGTAGCCGGGTGCCAGTAATGCGTTGGGCAGTTTTGACTACCCGCTGCAGGGCTTTCCGGTCATAGTAACTACAGCTGCCATACCATACTGTGATACAGTTCATCAGGATGCTCTCTATTGTGCAGCGGTAAAAGTTAGAGAGGATCAGGGGTGACAGGTTACATCCCTTCAGCCTCCTTAGGAAATATAGGCGCTGCTGGGCCTTCTTCACCAGAGAGGAGGTATTGAGGGACCAGGAGAGGTCTTCCGTGATGTGGACTCCGAGGAACTTAAAGCTGTCCACCCTTTCCACCACAGCCCCATGGATGTGGATGGGGGTGTGACTTCCGCCTTTAGACTTCCTGAAGTCCACAATGATTTCTTTGGTTTTCTTGATGTTAAGGGCCAGGTTGTTATCGGCGCACCACTTCACGAGATGCTGGACCTCCTCCCTGTAGGCTGACTCATCGTTGTTGGTGATCTGGCCTACCACCGTGGTATCATCCGCAAACTTGATGATGGTGTTGAAACCATGAACAGCCACACAATCGTGGGTGAAGAGGGAGTAGAGGAGGGGGCTCAGCACACATCCTTGTGGGGCCCCCGTGTTCAGGGTCGGGGGGGGGGGGGAGGTGTGGTTACCTAATTTGACAGACTGGGGTCTGTTTATTAGGAAGTCCAGGGTCCAGTTGCAGAGGGAAGTGTTCAGGCCAAGAGTGTGGAGTTTGGTGGCCAGCTTGTTGGGGACGATAGTGTTGAATGCTGAGCTGTAGTCTATGAACAGCATTCTGATGTAGGTCTCTTTACCATCTAAGTGATTCAGTGCAGAGTGTAGAGCAGTTGTGATTGCACCCTCCGTTGATCTGTTTGCACGATAGGCAAAGTGGTGTTGGTCAAGAGAGGCGGGAACACTGGCTTTGATGTGAGCCAGGACCAGTCTCTCGAAACACTTCATTATGATGGGTGTGAGTGCGACAGGTCGGTAGTCGTTCAAACACGTCACAGCCGTTTGCTTTGGCACAGGAATAATGGTAGCGGTCTTGAAGCATGTAGGGACTACTGCCTGGGCCAATGACAGATTGAAGATGGTGGTGAAGACATCAGCCAGCTGATCAGCACATTCCTTGAGTACCCATCCAGGGATGCTATCAGGTCCAGCAGCCTTACGTGTGTTCACTCCGCGTAGAACACCCCTTACGTCGGAGGTCGACAGAGTGAGCACCTGGTCTTCCGGGGGTGGCAAGGCTTTGGTAGCCGGCTCCCTGTTGTCCCTGTCAAAGCGAGCGTAGAAGTTGTTAAGCTCCTCCGGAAGGGAGGCATCGCTAACCGGGGGGCTGGTGTGTTTGCTCTTGTAGTCAGTGATGGACTGGATGCCTTGCCACATGCGCCATGGGTCCGAGTTGTTGTGGAAATGATCCTCTATCCGCAGTGTCCGTTTCCTTTTGGCAGTCCTGATACCCTTTTTTAGGTTGGTCGTAGCTGCACTGGTCAGATTTCCCCGAATGTGGGGTTTCTGACACACATAAAAAAGTGTCAGCCAGCTCCACACAATTTTCCCTCGAGTGGCCAATTAATTCCCAGCATGTGGGAAGCCTTGCTAATTGTCCAATTTGAGTCAGAAATCCCCACAGTATGATGTCATCATTCGTGGTGCTTTCAAGGTCCAAAGCAAGCACTGCATCCTCTGAAGGCTTCCAAATGAACCACACAGGATGGCAGAGGAGCCTGCAGCAGCTGTGGGCAGTGCCAGACCCCGAGCTGCCTCCAAATTCAACGAGGCTTCAGTGCAGGCATTATTGGATGGGGTTAGGGCCCACAGGGAGGTCGTCTTCCCTAGGTCAGGGAGGAAGAGGCCTCCCACTGAGACCAATGCTGCATGGATGCAGGTGTCAGCGGATGCCAACTCGCTGGGAGTCACCAGAAGAACCTTGGCATTACATCTCTAACTCCTTCCTTTACTCCCCCACAGTACCATCCAGAGCCCCCGTCCTCACTGTGGAGGAGGAAGAGGCTGTGCAGCCAGACTCCTCAGAGGAAGCTCCAACCTCTGAGGGCGCAGCGTCAGCAGAAGTAAGCGCACCCAGCACCAGCGCAGACACTCACACCTCGGGGGGTACCTTCGGGACATAGAGTAGTGTTGTCACCTGGTGTTTCACAGCTCACAAGTGAGCCTCAGCAGATTCTGGAGACAGGGACAGCAGTGGAGAGTCCTCGTTGGAGGGCGCAGGACTCTGCCAGCTCAGCTCAGCTGCGCTGCATATCGACCCTCTGCCTCTGGGTCCATCCGCAAGAGAAGAGGTGATGGATCTCCATGCACAGATGCGGGAGCCTCTGGCAGGTTTTGTCTCCAGGGTCGCTGCGAGTGTGGAGCGAATGGAGGAGTCCATAGCGACCATGAGCAGAGCCGTTGTGGAATCATTGGCGCATGAACGCATCACCATGGAAAGGTTGGCAACCTCCATGCAGGAGATAACTCGCCAGGGTACGGAAAACATGGTGAGTGCTCATAAGAGAATGACATCTCTTGAGGAGCGTTGGCCATCTGTTGAACAGAGAAACCAGATCCTCATGGAAGTCCTTCTGAGTAGGACTGCCAGTGCAGATACGGGTCCCCATGGCCCCCTAAAGCGCAGCAAGGTGCTCTCAAGCCACTTCCAAACGCTGGCCCCTTCTGGCCTGTGCAGCTTCAGGTGAGTGAGCAGCAGCCTGGTGCGCCTGGTGCTCATCATGCTGTTCCTGGTTCTGCTGCTGCCGCCTCTGCTGCTGGAGATCCTCTAATGGCAAGAAGGGAAGGAAAAAAAGGCGTCCCACGCTTCTCGTAGATGCCTCCGCTGAGGAAGTGCTGAGTGAGGGTGGCGAGAGGGGCTTCCCAGGAGATCGCATTGGAGAAGTGTGTGAGGCTCCAACCTTCCACAGCTGTGCCTAAGCCTTGAAGAAGTAGCCCCAAACCTGCAACAACAAGGTCCTTCAACATACAAGTGCTGGCTGTTAAGTCTGTGTGTTCTAGTTATTGTTAATAAGAATCACTGCACACAGACCACAAGAGTAAATTCAACAGGTCTTTACTAGTCGGAGGTCAGGCTGAACTGCCCAATAAATCATTACACAGCACTTATATACCGGTGTGGTCACCACCAGTATTACAGTATACAGCAGCCAAGATAAAGTAGTGCATCTCTTAAAATAGTTCTCTTAAAGGTGGAACGGTTACATACACCACACTGGCCCTTTAAATCGCAACTTCTCCTTACCTGCAGCTGACAGCTAACAAGCTTCACGCCAGCTCTCAGCAGCGGGGTTCCCCGCAGGCGGGGAAAGCCCCAAAGTCGCAACGGCATGGGAAAATCAACTTCAACAAGCAGATAATTGCGTGTTAGTGCTCCGACGACCAGTCCCGCCAACGGCGGCCGGGACTGAAGTGGGGCGCGGGGAAACGGCAGTCCGAAAGTCGGATGGGGCGGGGAATCAGGCGGGGGGGGGGGTCCCGACCCGCTTTTTCACCGATTTTCGGCCCCCGGCCGCATGAAAAGCCGCCCGACGGCGGCCAGAAAATCGGGGCCTCAGACTGACAGTTTCACATTAACTGGCTGCTGAGCATGTAAATTAAAGGAGAAGAAGCCTGACCCAGTGATACAGACCTTTCAGAGAATGGTCACCAAAACCAATTATCTATTGGTGGGTCAAGTTAAAGTGCTCTCATTATGCATTTAATTTTTCCATTATTTTGAGGCTTCAAGTGGTGCTTTGATATTTATATCTGTTAATTAAAGCCACAGGATTGTTCAATCCCTGTCTCTTGAGTTTTGCTGTATACCCTAAGGTTCTGTTATTTTAACCAAACATACTTCTATTTCTCTTTTATCTTTCAACAAAGTTTTGCTTTTAATGATCATTTATCATTAACATTGCTGGAAACTTTCAATGTAAAATTGATATCAAAGTAGCCAATCTGCCAAGTGATGAAGAGTGGCTGATATGCATTTTGTTTTAATAGTGTACTGTATTTCGATGTACGTCATTCTTGTATTGTTAAATTGTCCCTCTAGATAAATGGGTTTATAATTTGTGCTGCCATTACCAATCATAAAACTCAGTTCGAATGTTTTCCCAGTTGAAGTACTTTAACATCTCTGCAAGAATCACATTAACCTCATTTCCCCCCCAAAAAATCTAGATGTTACTGCTCTGAAATTCCCCATGGCTATCAAAGGCCTCCCACCACGACTGTGGTAGGAGAGTGATAAAACCCCAAGGGACATGCTGTAAATGTCCGTTTTGCGACATTAAGACATGGTTAACACCTCCATTAAAATAGCAAAGAGAGGAATCAGATATGAATGTGTTATGAATGCCTTTGTACAATAACATCGCTCACAGTCATTTCAAAACCTTTTCATGCAAAATACATAAAGGGCTGAATTTTACAGGGCGGTAGCGGGTGTGATCGGTGGCAGGGCAGGTGGGAAAGTTTTTTTTGACATCTGGTCGGGAATCTGCTGTCAACTCGCTCCCACGTGCCTTTCCCACAGGCGCATCTGTCATCCTGGAGCCGGCCTGACCGGCAGCGGCGGGGGACCCAATTGAAATCATTATGAGGTACTTTACAGGCACTTAAGAGCATTTTCCCCCCTACTTTTTAAATTTCCTTGCAAGGCTACGGGATTCACACAGCTCGGGAACCACGTCTGTCAACCTGAGGCGTGAGTGCATGGCCATTGCTCCAGCTGATTAGATGACAGCATGGAAAATAAACCAAAATAAAAACATGTTGATTACATCAGCTAACAGATTGATGGAGGTTCTGTTTTACTTGAAAAGCTACTGGTAAATGTTAATTTTTCACTGGCCATTCTCGGCTGTTGCCTTCCAACTCAACAGTAATTGCAGTGAATTGATCTGCACTATAAAAAATGACATATAGCATTTAAATACATTTTTGTGTTATTTCTGGTCAGGTTTTTCTAACAGTATACTGAGTGACGTAATAAAACTCACTACACACTTGGTTCAAGTATAAAGCAAGGCTTTAATCAACTTGTTTCAAAACATGGAGGTCTAGTTATCTTTCACTAGTTCCTGTTTACACAATGTCCTGCGCAAGCTGGGCCCACGCCCGAGTATTTATACTCCTTGGATGGCACCACCAGCTGGCCGTCCAGTGTTATTTCATGAGTCTTTCTTCATGGATCCTAAGATTCATAACATTGTGATTGTCCAGTTACGCATTAAATCAAGTCATCAACCATAACAATTTCATTCACATCACTCATTCCACTGGTTCAATTAGCTTTCAGTCCCTGACTATGACTAATTTCATTTTTCAGTCTGAGGCTTTGGGTTGAATTTCTGCGGAGGTTCTCTCACTTGTCCATTGTTAACTTCAACGAAAGACCTGCAGATATCTCAGAAACATGGGCTGGACTTTCTCTGCGGAGGCAGGATGGTGCTGGGATAACTGGTTGCTGGGTTCCGGTGCTGCTCCCGGCTGCAGTCGCTCTGTCAAAGTAATTTTCCGATGATTGGCCGAGTCATTAGCCGGTTTCCTTAAAGGGACCATGCCACATTGAGTTTGACATTTGTTCTGTCAGTGTTCTACAGCACTGAGATGCTGCAAACACTGACAAGCACTGCACAAAGGTGGATGGTTGCACCCAGGCTCACCAACGATTCTATATGCTTATGGAGGGAGTCACAGCATGCAGAGAGGTTCTCTTCCCTTCCAAGGGCAGAAGAGACCTCCCCAGGACACCAATGCAGCCAGGTTGCACATTGCACAGGAGGGCAAAAACAGGGATGTCATCAGGAGTCCCTGGCTGCAGTGGCACCAACCTTTCAATGATGTCAGTGGATCACAAAACGTTACTGCAAAGCCACACTCAAACTCACCCTGCTGTGCCACTCAACACATCCCCATCACTCTGCCTTCCCTACCCTTCTCCTGCACATCCTTACTCACACCAACTTACCTTGCACCTCCACCCATTCCTCTCTATCTACATTATCACTTCCCCATCTTATTAGCCACCCTTCACACTCACCCTCATCCTACTGCAAGCATACTGACATGAATCTTGTCATTCATGTGGAAATGACTTATGAAATGATACTGGGCGGCCTGCTGGTGGTGCTATCCAGGGAGAGTATAAATACTTGGGCATGGGCCCAGCTTGCTCAGGACATTCTTTAACAGGAACTAGTAAAGGACACAACTAGATCTCCATGTTGAAAAACAGTTGATTAAAGCCTTGCTTAATACTTAGACCAAGTGCCTGGTAGTTTTCTTATGTCAATTTAATCAACTGGAACCAGCTCCACGCTCTGAGTGATTTGGGAACAGACAGCTACGATTCAAACTGTAGAAGGGAACTTGGACGTAGTAATCAATCCATCATGGAGAAACTACTGAGACCCGCCCATCTCGACCTGGACCCGAATTCACTTACAGCTGCTAAGGTATGGAAACACTGGTATCGTACCTTTGGCAAATTCCTCGAGGAGTTTGGTGAGAATGTTCCAATAAGTTACGAATGCTTGCCAACTATGTATCCCCTCATGTGTTTGACTTTATCGAAGACTGTGTAGCCTATGACTCCACTATCTAACTATATGTTAAGGCCCCAAACGAAATTTTTGCTCAGCACCTACTGGCCACAACTCGACAACAACCCGGGGTATCACTTGACGAAGTCCTTCAAGAGCTTTGCAGGCTCAGCAAAGATTGTAACCTTAAAGCTGTCTCAGCTGAGCAGTACCGGGAGGAATTAATTCGTGACTCTTTTATTAAGTGAATTGCTTCTCCCCTCATACGCCAGCGTCTGTTGGAGAATAAAACCCTTGGGTTACAAGCTGCCTATAACCAGGCATATTCTCTGTACTTAGCTCAAAAAAATTTAGATGCCTATTTTTTAACATATGCATGGACTGCTGCTACCACTTTTAGTGACTCCCCCGGTAAGCCTCAGGCGGAAGCCCTCACTGATGACGACCCTACCCTAGTGGCACCTTGGCAATCTAAAAAGAAGTGTTTCTTCTGTGGAGGTGCATTCCATTATAGGAAATTTTGTCCTGCTTGTAATGCAACCTGCAATCATTGCAGTAAGAAAAGTCACTTTTCTAAAGTATGCCAGTCAAGAGCCTCTACTAGTGTTGCAGCTGCTATCTATAAAACTGCTCCTCCCCCAATAGCCACTATTAGTGTTACAGCTGTTTTTCCCCAAAGCCTATCCCATGTAGCCACAAGGGTTTCAGTAAATGGACACAATTTGAGTACATTAATCGACTCATGTAGCTCTGACAGCTTCATTAGTGAGCGGGCTGTCAGTCAGTTAAACTGTGTATTTACCCCTTGGACAGGGAAATTGTAATGGCTCTGACGACACTGACCACCAACTCTTCTGGCTTTTGTCTTGTCGACCTTATTCTCAATGGCCGCACTTACTTTTCCACCCGGCTCGGGGTACTCAAAAACCTATGCAGTGATGTGCTCCTGGGACAGGATTTCCAGAAACAACACAAAAGACTTACTTTCGAGTTTGGAGGGCCAAAGCTGGAGTTTACTATTTCCAAAGTACTGTTTTGTGCGCTTTCGGCAGCTTCGCTCGACGAGCCCTCCTTTTTTGCCAATCTTTCCCCCCGATGTAAGCCCATAGTCACTAAATCACGATGTTTCAGCCAAGATGATCTATCCTTTATCGAGGCAGAAATCTCTTGCCTTCTAGCTGACGGTATCATTGAGCCATGTTCATCTCCCTGGCGGGCTCAAGTCGTTGTTGTTAAAAATCCTCTGAAGCAAAACAAGAAACGTCTTTACATTGATTACTCGCAAACTATTAACCAGTATACCGACCTGGATGCCTACCCACTACCACGCATCGATGACATGGTCAATAACCTTACCAACTACAGGGTATTTTCAACTTTTGAATTAAAGAGCGCATGCCATCAAGTACCGTTAAAGGACTCTGACAAAAAGTATATGGCCTTTGAGGCCAATGGTTGGCTTTACCAGTTTTGTCACCTTCCATTTGGGGTCACCAATGGGGTGGCCGTCTTTCAACGGGCAATGGACAGCCTAGTCAAACAGGAGAATTTAACGGACACTTTTCCATATCTGGATAATATTACCATTGCTGGTCATGACCAGAAGGAGCATGAGGCCAACCTCCAGAAATTTCTTGATGTTCTCCGCCGTCGCAACTTAACTTTAAATGAGTCCAAATCTGTTAAATCAGTACCATCAGTCAACATCCTTGGCTACTGGGTGGGCAATGGTGTCGTCAAACCGGATCCGGAGCGACTTCGTCCGCTTCAGGAGCTCCCTCCTCCTATGAATCTCGGCTCTCTTCATCGGGCCCTCGGCATGTTTGCCTATTATGCGAAGTGGATACCCCACTTTTTCCAACAAGATCCAGCCCCTGCTTCATACAAAGTCATTTCCGTTGGAAGCGATGGTTATTTCACCTTTCGACCTCCTCAAGCAACAACTGGAAAAAGCCACGCTTCATTCCATCAATGAAAATCTCCCTTTCGTGGTCGAGTGCGATGCGTCAGAGGTGGCGATCTCGGCTACCTTGAATCAAGCTGGTCGACCCGTTGCATTTCTGTCCAGAACTTTGCAGGGTACGAGCTCCATTATCCTCCTGTCGAGAAGGAGGCTACGGCTATCATCGAAGCAGTATGTAAATGGAGTCATTTTCTCACTCGTCGCCATTTCATGCTCATAACTGATCAGCGCTCTGTGGCCTTTATGCTGGATAACCGGAAACGCACTAAGGTCAAGAATAACAAAAAACAGTTCTGGAGGATGGAATTGGCCACATTTGGCTACACCATACATTATCGACCCGGCAAAGAGAATGTGGCCCCAGATACCCTCACACATGCATTCTGCTCTTCCATGTCAACTTCGACTCTTACAGACCTTCATACTGGCTTGTGCCATCCTGGTGTTACCCGTATGTTGCACTTTGTGCGATCTAAAAATCTCCCATTTTCTATGGAAGACGTGAAAAGAACATGCTCCACTTGCAGAATTAAAGCCACAATTCTTCCGTCCGTCAGATGGCTCGCTCATACATGCTACACAGCCTATGCAGCGACTCAGCAGTGACTTTAAAGGGCCATTGCCTTCCTCAACGCAAAACACCTACTTGCTTACTATGCTGGATGAATATTCACGCTTTCCCTTATCCCAATATGCTTACTTACACAGTGATCAAATGCCTCGATCAGGACTTTTCCCTTTTGCGGTATGGCCAATTTCATCCACTCTAATCGGGGTCCCTCCTTCATGTCAAGCGAACTCAAAAGTTATCTTTCCCAACGGGGAATCGTCACAAGTAAAATGACACCGTATCATCCTATTGGAAACGGACAGGTTGAGAGATACAACGCCATCATTTGGAACGCTGTTCGTCTTGCACTGAGGTCACACAATCTATCAGACCAGCAGTGGGAAACTATGCTCCCTGACATGTTGCATTCCATCAGGTCTCTTCTTTCTACATCCACCAACGCTACTCCTCATGAATGATTCTTCGGGTTCCAGCATCGCTCCACTCATGGGACGTCCCTACCATCATGGTTGGCAGCTCCTGGCCCCATGCTGCTCCGAAGATTCGTCCGATCCTCTAAGAGTGATCCCCTCATTGACGAAGTGGAACTGACGGATGTCAATCCCACGTACGCGCACGTGCGGTACCCTGATGGCTGGGAATCCACAGTGTCACTTTGGGATCTGGCTCCCTGCCCAACCAGTCCCACGGACCCAATCGATAGTGGTATCCGTATTAATGATGCCGATATCCTGCGCTCCTCTGAGGATGACTCCCTACCCGGGACGTCAAGGGATCTGCCAGCTATTCCACTGGATCAACCCGGGGAACAGAGCGCTCCCCGCAGGATGGCCACCCGAAGCCAGGACGCCGGTCAGTCACCGACTACTGGGCAGGGTGAAGCCAGCTCTGCGCCTGTGGGGGCCCGCACCCAGAGCCATGATTTCCCCAGTCCCTCTCAGGTCGATCAAGGCGACACGGACTCTGCCAGCCTGCCAGTACGAACCAAGCGACCCAGGGACCAAAACACGATCCGAGGAGACGTGCCTTCCAGCCTCCAACAGCGATCCAAATGACTGCGTCTATTCTTAGTCCGATTAATTCGGTAGAAGGAAGCCGCCAGACATCCAATCTTTCAGGCGGGAAGAATGACATAAATCTTGTCATTCATGTGGAAATGACTTATGAAATGATACTGGGCGGCCTGCTGGTGGCGCTGTCCAGGAAGAGTATAAATACTCGGGCATGGGCCCAGCTTGCTCAGGACATTCTTTATCAGGAACTAGTAAAGGACACAACTACATCTCCATGTTGAAAAACAGTTGATTAAAGCCTTGTTTTATACTTAGACCAAGTGCCTAGTAGTTTTCTTACGTCACAGACCTACTAACAACACACAAGGGTAGGCACTTGAGTGGTTTAGCCAATGACCATGTGAAGTTTCTGATAATGTGTTGTCATACAGTGAAATTGATATTTTCAACACTTCACCTTATTGGACAGATCTGTGCACACCTTGAGAAGTGTCTTACTGAGTTCCAGTGAATGTTGAGATATAACTCCCCCCGCCCCATAGTGATGAGTGTGCATGGAATGGCTCAGACATTAAAGGGATGCTTTACAGTGCTGGTATGAGATGGTGGCAGCCAGGGTGTACAGCGTCAAGTGAAATAAATCTAGCCATGGTGAGGCCATCCCGGGCAGCAATGTGCTCGGGTGCTGATGCCCTGTGTCCTGTGCAGCATCAGGTGATGGCGGTGAAGGTTGGTTTTGTTGTTGGTGTGCCTGGTGATTTTGGTGTTGGGGCTGATCTTCGAAGGAATCAGAGGAGCAAGGTGAGATCATTTCAAGGGCACCGATGTTGCTGCAACAGATGGCAACTGCAGGTGAGATGACAGGAGCGATCTGTCAATGGTGAGAAAGGTTGTTCCAGTGAGGTGGCACTGGTCATACAGTTTGCTCTAAACACTTGCAAGCTAAAGAAATCTCGATGGGGGGGGGAAAATTCAGTTGGTTTTTGCCTCCCGTTAGCGCCTTAGAGGGCGCTAATGGGGCGCAAAGCAACTAGAGCCCAGGCGTGGCGATGTTTGCGCCGCTCACTGAATTAACTAGACAGTTTGCGGCGACACTAAACACTACCGCCACGATCTCCTGCGCCGGCAGATCGTGATGTCAGTCGAGTGTGCAACGCCCCGGTAGCGCCCCGGACCGGACATTGAGTGGCGTCCCCTGCCTTACCGCCTGCCGCTAGCAATGACAGGTTGAGGGGAGCGTTTTGCAGTCAGGAAGGGATTGGGGGAGTGCTATTTAAAGGCGACCGCTTCCTGCCTTTTTTTGTCGGCGACATTTTTCCACCACGCATAGAGAGAGAGAGAGACTTCTGGAGAGATTCAACGCTGTGTGAAGGTGTTTTGGGGTACTGAGCAGCACTTTGCAGGTTCATTTTGATTTGCCCTTCCTTGTATCGATTTAGAAGAGACTGTGGGGGCTGCACTCTGAGCTCTTTCCCTGGGTCTCTCCATTGTTCTTTCCAGCAGATTTGATGTACAGGTCTCTCCAGGCCGAGATTCAAGGCTGCAATGAGCAGGATGTGGATGGAGAGCAAGATCAACCCTTCCCTTTAAGAACTGGCCGGCACCATTGTGTCTGTTCCATTGCTGACTGATATCACATGAACTTCACCAGCACTCTGAGGTAACGCCTCGCTCCTCAGCCTTTGCGCCTTAAGACAGGTGTGAAGCGCCTGATTTAGCGCTCCAATCACTAGCTCCAGGCGCTAAACTTTGCACACGGCCGATAATTGCGCCCCAAATGGGGCGATACTGAATGTTTCCCCCTATATGTATTACAAATGCAGTAACCAGAGTTTCTGCACTGTGAAACTGACCATCTGCAACATGGTATCTGTTACACCACTTCTGCAGCTGTCAGCTTATCAGATACATCAGAGCAGACTCAACTCACGCCAGGGTGAGCTGGCGTGTTCCCCGAGCAGTGGGTAACCCATGAGGGAAGACGTAAAATTGGAAGGAAGCCTCAAAATACCATTACATTGGCTGTTAACAAGCCATTTAATGATTTTAATTGTCTCCCCCGCCGCTTGGTGTCGGGTCAGTTGACAGACTCGACACCTGGGAGACTCGCGTGGATGCGAGTTGTCAGCGGGTTTCCTACCCACTGTCACTCTTTGCTATTTTGACAGTGGACCCACCTCCAAACCCACACTAAGTGTTGGCAAAATCCAGCCCATTGTAAGCAGCACTTACACTGTTTGTCAGGGATTCCGCAGCTCTTCTGCTGAACTTGCATAAGATTGTAAATAGAGCCCTTTACAATTAAATTTTAAATCTGCTTAATTCTATGCGTTACCTATACACACACACATCTTTTATTTGTACCAGTTACTGCTACAAAAGTTTATAGATTCATGACTAAAGCACCAATAACTTCACAATTAATGTACTTTTCAATTTATATTCTTGAGCGTATTTGTAGATGACATCATATTACTTAATGATATTTAAATATTTCTTTGGCACTCATATAAAACTATTATTATTGTACAGTAAAGATTCAACACCCACTATGTTAGA
Organism: Somniosus microcephalus; assembly: GCF_052327205.1. NCBI lineage: Eukaryota > Metazoa > Chordata > Chondrichthyes > Squaliformes > Somniosidae > Somniosus > Somniosus microcephalus. The sequence goes on along the minus strand of NC_141004.1, from coordinate 43,348,846 downwards.
TTAAACTTAAAGTTTAATGTGGCCAGGGTCCCTTTAAGGATCCCGGTTTAAAACGTGTCCTGATTGATGTCACCAGACCCGCTCCATCTAATTGGGCTGGGTAACGCACTGGGCGGGCTTAATAGGCCCCATTAAGGTAAGTTCATTTTCTACAGCAGGATGGAGCCAGTAGCGGGGTCGCGACCTGCCATGGTCACTGGCCGCACCGGACCCACCAAGGTAAGTAAAATTCCGGCCAAACTATTTATTTATAAATTCAGTTTTGGGCTTTGTTTATCATTTAAAGTTACTTCTGTGCAATAAACAATATAAACTAATAAACTTGCTGCAGTTGGTAGGAAGCATGCAAGAATTCCCCAGTGTCACCTACAGTCACCAAGGAATGTTTAAAAAAAAATTAAATTGGAAAAAGAATCAAGTAAATGCCATTCCTAAAGATAAAGGCCCAGATTTTGCGGTCCCGATGAAAGTGAACTGGTAGCGTTCACCATCATTTCGCCTTTGAAACTGGCTGCTACTTCAGGATTTAGCGCATGTGCAGCCTAAAGTGGAATTTCTGAAGTTGCGGTCTGTCATTCACTGCTCTGACACAGGCTGAGCTGTCCACCCTGTTCCCCCACTCCCCACTCAGAGCTGACAATCAGTGAAATCTCTCAAATCAGGGAAACTGACAAAAACTTCGGCTCTTTCGCAATAATTACGCTGTGAAACAACGTATTGACTGCTAAACAAAGGTTATTGCCCTGAAAATTAATTTTAATATTGTGCAGTGTCAAATTTATCCATTTTAATAAGTTTAATATTTAAGAATGTTTTAAAAAATAAACAAGATTTTTTTAATGTTTGTCCATCTTTATTTCAGGTTTGCCTTTCCCCATGTGACAGCCTTGTTTTGCTTTCTAACATTTTAAAAAAGTTACAATTTTAACAGTTTACCCACTTTCTGGTTCGCTGTCTGAGAATTCTGCATTTTGATTTAAACAGATTGTTGACCTCACAGCAGATCATGTAAAGTCTGTGGGTTGTGCAGTTAATAAATACACAGACTTCAGAAGTAACAAACAAACAGGTCTTTACTATTCGAAGGTCCGGGCGAATCTGCCGCAGCAATCCTGCCACAACACTTATATACTGGTGTGGTCACTATCGGTATTACAGTATACAGAAGCCAAACAAATAGTGCCACACCTAAAGTAGTTCCCTTAAAGGTGAACGGTTACATTCAATAGTTCCCTTAAAGATAGACGGGTACATACACTACAATCCTCCCTTTTTAGCTTATTACTTACAGAGTCCCCGTTAAACATACATATCTTCAACTTCCTATAAAACAAATTACAGATATAATCTCGGTGGAAACAGTTCACAGGTTCAGTCTCTGCAGAAACAGTTCATAGATTCAGTCTCTGATCTTGACTCGTTCCGAACAACATTTCTTTGGTGTAGCCGGTTCACCTGGCTAGCGTGACTCCTCCATAGCCTTTTTCTTGACGTAACAGCTTGAACTTTTGTCCTGTTGAACCAGCAGTGCGGACTTTTACAACCAACTGGCTGTCTTGACATTTTCCAGTTTTTCAACTAATTTAGCTCCTTTCGTAATGTCCCGCCTGGAATGGTAGAAGTGCTAATATTTTAGACAGTTATTATCTTCTGCTTCTTCTTTTTCTTTTCTGCCTTTTTGAAACTCTCGGAGCTCCTTTCTCGGCTGCCAGCTGTAGCGCCACCAACTCTCTATGTTCCTTAGACCTTAAGTGCTTCATCCGGATTGCAGCACTTTGAGAGTTTTCATCACAAGCTGGGCAGACCACATCCTCGTAATATTCAGTGTCACTCAACAGGTCATGGTAATATTCGGGTTCATCCTGAGTTAGGCCAGCGAGAGAGCCTTCTTCTTCCTCCTCACCCGTCTGGACGTTAGCTGACAGTGGTTCCTTCCCTAGACGTCTTTCTTGAAAAGCCTTCTTCATGCATTCATATTCATCCCGCTCTTCCTGGGTTATCTGCCATTCCTTCACGACGGACCTCATTTGTGAGTTCAATACCTTCCCTTCCATCGGTAATTGCGTTATCAGGCTATTTAACCCTTCTACTGAAGTAACGGTTTCCCCATTCTTCTGTTCACCTTGACGTGATTCAACGTACTTTTGGCATCCTTGTAAAATTTGTGTTGCCACCTCAGCTATCTCCGTGACTTTTGAGAGCTCCGAACTCGTTCCCCCTGAAGATTGAAGCTCGTGTTCAGATTGTTTCCCTTGCAGAGTCTTGTCCTTCAGCATATGAAGGAGTTGGCTGACCGTTAACTCTTCCCTGGGAACACGGTGGATCAGAGTCTTCTCCATTTCATCCACCTCTTTCTCCAATACTTCCACCTTACGTTCCTCTTGAACTTTGGCTTTCAGCGCTCGGAAAAGTTGCGCCCTGATGCTCTCTAGTTCATGTTCAGGGACCATTCTTACAGTTTCCTTTTCTTCCACTGAAAGGATTCCCAGTTGAATCTGTTCTTCAAGTTGTTGAACCTCGGTCATTGCCGCCTCATATTTGTCTTGGGTGTCCTTCAATGTTTTTATAAGTTCTTGGACATCCTGTCTTTCATGCTCTGCCATGATTTCCACCTCTAATTTCTCATCCATGGATGGAACTTCTACCGATGAGTCTGTCTTGGCCTTGAGCTCATCAAGAATTTCCTGCAGCCTTTGGACTTCTTGCTCATGTTCAACCTTTAGTTGTTCATATGCTTCTACTGAAACTAGCTTTTCGGAGGCTGCCGAGTTAACCCCCTCCAGAATTGTAGCCTGGGCCTGTTCATACTGTTCTTTCAACTTCTCACACTCTGCTTGTAAGGAGTCGTAGAGAAGAACTGGAATAAAATCCTGGCTCCCTGAAGATTCCTCTTCCTTTGGTTCGTTCTGTAAATATTCTAGTTCCTGAACAGCATCAGGGGAATGTGATTGGTGTTTGACCGCGATGGCTCTATGGTCGCTCTCTGCTTGAGCTAGCTGTCTCTGTTGTCTTTCCAGGTTCTCCCATTCGGTGTCCCAGAACTTTTCCATATTTTTCATCTCTTGTACGAGACGGTCACTCAACTGTTCTAATTGTTGTCGTACTTTGACATAAGTTTGCGTCCGAGCTCGGTGTTCTTCCGTCGTGGATGAATCCTTTGCTTGAACAGGCTCAGAATTCTCTGTCAACCTGGAGTTCTGCTCTGCCGCTTTATTCTTCTTGGTACCATAAGTCCTTCTGCATGTCTTCGTTTTCTTCCCCATCATCGGCAAGTCCCTTTTAGCCTTGTCTTCCATATTCGACTTGGTCTTATCATCATTCATTTCAGAATCTGAGCTAATAGCTTGCACCGAGTCCTCCCTCATTATGGCTTTTAGGTAATGCCATTCCATGTCTATTTTCTTAATCCACTCCCGTCCTAGAAGTGGTGGTCCTCCCTCAGGTAATACGTACAAGTTCATTCTTGGGTGTTCTTTACCTCTATCTCTCACCTTGACTCTTATTTTCCCCACGGGGTATACGTTATGCCCCGTGTATGTCTGTAATACGAACTTGGTATTTCTTAAAGGTATGTGAGAGAATAGCCGGTGGTAGTCCCTTCGGTTGATGACTGATAGAGCTGATCCAGTGTCCAGCTCCATTCTTACTTGTACTCCAGCTATTTTTAGTATGACCCAGATGGTCTGTAGATCCGTTTCTTTACCCACATTGTGGATTCTCAGACTACCCAGCTCCGGGTTGTTTGGGTCTGAGTCTGAATTCTGTTCGTCTGAACTCTTCTCAGCCACCTTGTGTACCTTGTTGTACTTTTCTTGTGGTGGCTTCCTTTGATTGTTGATCTTTTTCCCCGACCGGCATACCTTCGCGATGTGACCCAGTTTGCCGCATTTCCTACACTCTTGGTTCTTAAACCAGCATTGATTCTGGTCATGCGTTGTCTTCCCACAACGGTAGCATTTTGTTGTGCTTGAAGTAATTTGGTCCACCCCGAGTGCCGCCGCCTTTAGTTGCATTTCCGCCGTTCCTTTCGCTGCGGCTTCGTGCGATGCAGCTATAAGGACAGCCCTGTCCAGTGTGAGGTCGTTCTCTTCCAGTAGTCGCTTCTGCGTCCCTTCTTTGGACAATCCGCATACGAACTTGTCCCGCAGCGCCTCTGTCAGATTCCCTCCGAACTGGCAGTATTTCGCTAGCCTACGCAGTTCGACCAAGTATTCCGCATTGCTTTCGTCTTTCTTCTGCGTTCTTGCGTAGAATTTGAATCGTTCAGCCAGCATCAACGGTGTGGGGTTCAAGTGGTCCTTCAGCACAGCCACAATCTCTTCGAAGGTCTGATCCGCTGGTTTATTTGGTGCTATTAGATGCTTCAAGAGCCCGTATGTTTTTGCCCCCATCGAGTTTAGCAATGTTATCGCCTTGTCGTCTTCCTCTATTTTGTTGGCTTCGCAATAGATTTCTATGCGTTCCACGTACGTGGCCCAGTCTTCTATTTCAGAATTAAAGTCGTTAATATTCCCTCGCTTAGGCATCTTTCTTCCCTTGGAAGCAGCACCAGTATTTCTTTAAGTATTCTTGTTTATTTCTAAGATGGCGGGTTTCCCGCGAAATCGGCAGTTTCCCGCTCTTTCCTTCTCTCCCCGCCCACTTCAATGGCGGTATGTCAGTTAAGATGGCGGTTTTCCCGCGAAAATGGTGGTTTCCCGCTCTTCCTTTCTCGCCCCGCCCACTTCAATGGCGGTTTCCCGCTTCTGGCGTCTTCTCCGCCTAATGGCGGCTTCCCGCGTCTCTTCCCGGTGGAAGGGGTACGCTTCCCCCACAGCGGACAGGTTCAGCCGCTGGCTGGCTTCCGCACAGCTCCCCTTACCCGGCTCTGTCTTTTCCTCCCGCCCGCACGGCTCTACCGGCGCTGGGTACACCCCGTTAACGGAGGACAGTTCAGCCGCTGGACTGGCTCTCGCACAGTCTCTCTCCCCTTGCCCGGCTCTGTCTCTCCCTCTCCCGCACGTTCGGTTCTACCGGCTCTGGGTACTCCGTTGGTGGAGGACAGCTCAGCCGCTGGACTGGCTCTCGCGCAGTCTCTCTCCCCTTGTTCGGCTCTGTCTCTCTCTCCCACCCGCACGGTTCCCGTTCACCTCCCAGCCCTCTCGCCGACCGGTGTTTCCCTCCCCGGCTGCGGCTGGGTTTCTCTTCCCGCGCCTACTCCCAGTCTCAGCGCTTCGTGGCTGCGGCGCTGCCCGGCTTTTCCCGCCGATCGCGGTCCGGCTGTCACCCGACGCCGTTGGACCCGACTTCTGACCGGCTCAGCTCCCCCTCGACCGAGGTCGAGTGCTCTGCCCTTATCCTCCAGATACTTCTACACCTTCCCCTACTCACAGTCTCTTCGGCTGCCTTGTTTCCAGCTGATCGGCTCACTCCGCACCGTGGTAGAAGGGTAGTCAGTGCCTGTTGCTAATGGAAGCTTTTGTTGCTAAAGTCTTCCACCTTTCTCCTGCTGCAGCCTCGTGTTTTCTTCCAGCAGCACGACGAGGGCAGTTGCCTCTCTTCGACGCTCTTCTTGCTTTGGTAATCTTGCCGCAGGGTACGATCGGACTCGTCGCCACTGTAAAGTCTGTGGGTTGTGCAGTTAATAAATACACAGACTTCAGAAGTAACAAACAAACAGGTCTTTACTATTCGAAGGTCCGGGCGAATCTGCCCCAGCAATCCTGCCACAACACTTATATACTGGTGTGGTCACTATCGGTATTACAGTATACAGAAGCCAAACAAATAGTGCCACACCTAAAGTAGTTCCCTTAAAGGTGAACGGTTACATTCAATAGTTCCCTTAAAGATAGACGGGTACATACACTACAGATCACACTATGGGATTCCCACTATGCTATGTTGATTTGAATTACACATCGGAAGACCCGAACTTCTCGACACAGAGATGGCGAGATCTTTGTGCGAAGCTTGCCGCCCACCGCAAGTGCCGGGCCATTAAAGTGCATTTTTGTTTAGCAAAACCAAGCATATCATTTGATTATCATTAGTTACTTTAAAACAAAATGAAGTGTTTAGTTGACATGCCTTAAGATCCAACTCATTTATTTAATTATAGAATTATTTTCCACCTCGTGTGCTACTTAAGTAAGTGGAAGTAACAATATTTACTGGTGTAAGGGGAGCTGCTCTTTTCATTTACACATTTTATACTATCCAATTCATCGACTACTTAAATGCACACAGTTATTGTCCTTGTTTTGATTCTGTATGACAGTCGGCCATTGAACCACACTATTGAATTCTAGTAAAGCCCAAAGGGTTAATAAAGAAATTCTGGAAAATCCAGATCCTCAAAAAATGAAGAAGATAAAGAGGCTCTCTCATACAAATAAGTAACATATGTCTAATTGAGATGGCCTGAACTCACAATAACAAGAAGGACTTGCATTTATATAGCACCTTTAATGTAGTAAAGCATCCCAAGGCGCTTCATAGGAGCATTAACAAACAATATTTGACATGGACCCATTTAAGGAGACATTAGGACAAGTGACCAAAGGCTTGGCCGGAGGTAGGTTTTAAGGAGTGTCTTAAAGGAGAAGAGAGAAGTGGAGAGGTTTAGGGAGGGATTTCCAGGGCTTAGGTGCCTAGGCAGCTGAAGGCATAGCCACCAATGGTGGAGCGATTAAAATCGGGGATAACAACTACAACTTGCATTTATATAACGCCTTCAACGCAGTAAAATGTCCCAAGGCACTTCACAGGAGCGTTATCAAATAAAATTTGACACCGAGCCACTTGAGATATTAGGACAGGTGACCAAAGGCGTGGTCAAAGAGGTAGATTTTAAAGGTTAGTCTTAAAAGGAGGCGGGAGAGGTAAAGAGGCAGAGAGGTTTAGGGATGGAATTCCATAGCTTAGGGCTGAGGCAGCTGAAAGCACAGCCACCAATTGTGGAGCAATTAAATTTGGGGATGCGCAAGAGGCCAGAATTGGAGGAGGGCAAAGATCTCGGCGGGTTGTAGGGCTGGAGGAGGTTACACAGATAGGAAGGGGTGAGGCCATGGAGGGATGTGAAAACAAGGATGAGAATTTTAAAATAGAGGCGTTGCCGGACCAGGAGACAATGTAGGTCAGCGAGCACAGGTCTGATGGGTAACGGGACTTGGTGTGAGTTAGGTACAGGCTATAGAGGGTGGAAGATAGGAGGCCACCCAGGAGAGCATTGGAATAGTCAATTCTAGAGGTAACAAAGGCATGGATGAGGGTTTCAGCAGCGGATGAGCTGCGGCAGCGGTGGAGATGAGCGATGTCACAGAGGTGGAAGTAAACAGAGGAAATTTCTGCTCATCCAGTACTGCATGTCAGACAAGCATTGTGACAAATCAGAGAGAGTGGAGGGGTTAAGAGAGGGTCAAGAGTGATGAGGTACAGCTGGGTGTTGTCAGCGTACATGTGGAATCTGAAGTTGTGGTCTCAGATGATGTCGCCGAGGGGAACATGTAGAGGAGAAACAGGAGATGGCCAAAGATAGATCCTTGGGGAACTCCAGAGGTAACAAAGTTTACAAGCCTGTTCAGGACTAGCCAGGAAAGTTGATGGGTGGGACAAATTTGTTCGGCAACCTGGCCAAGAGATTAAACAAAAGGCCGTTAATGAGATATCAAAATCAGGATTATGGACCTGTAGCTATCAGATTGCTAAATGTGTGAACTGGCCAAGAAGTTCTGGCTCTCAGCAAAACGTGTGAAATTTCACAAATCACAATACCTGATATATGCCATTGGTGGGATGTGTTACTCGGCACACTATCACTGTATGCCCACATAGTATTGGACACAGCCCAGAGGCACAGTGTGGGTCTAACAATACTGGTACCAATCAGGATATTAATTGTACCATGGAGGCCCTAGAAGCGGATTTAAAACCCACTCAAGTGGCATATGCCGGAAAGGGTGAATATTGTGTTACAACTACAGTAATTTGAAAATGTTTAAATATGCCAATCTAACTTGTGATATTCCAAGTACAGAGTTCTGCTTCACTCCTGAAATCCCGGTACGGATTGGATACGAGGAATTGGTGGAGATACGCCATCATAATCTCATCACCTTACAAGTTTCTGAAGATATCAAGAAAGACTTAAAAGACTATCAGAACACATTTGGGTATCTGATACCCCTGTTGCCTGAACACTTGAAAGTATTGCGAATGGAGATACGCCTCTCCAGAAGGTTTATTATAACTTATAACAGAACAATAAAAACATTAAGCATGACATTAATCAAATTAAAGTCACCACTTGGTGGGATGACCTTTGGAGTTGGGGACTGAATATACAGATCCATCCTTGGATTAGAATTGTTGTGTATGTACCTTTAAGAGAAGAACTGATTCTATACTGCAGTACCGGCAATGACCACCCCTGTATATAAAGCCATAGCAGGCTTCTGTACTTCAGTCTTAAGTTACCCTCCGTACAGTAAATACCTGTTTTATTGTTCTCCTGCTGTCTGTATTATTAAGGCGCGGACACTACAGTGGCGATGAAAAGGTTCGAACTCACCTGCAGTACTACATCACCTCACGGGGGTCTTTCCCTGAGAAGAAGCTTCTTGGAGGTCGAAGTCAGAGCAACGGGCGTCGACCGCGGGCAACAGCCCAAGGATCCCTCGGAGTTCAGAGAGTTGCAGGAGAGGCTGTGGAGAGCTGGGCTTGGCTCCCCAGTCAAGGTGTTCCAGCAAATCGTGCTGGTAGCAGGTAGTGCGCTGACCTTTCCGGACTGCGGCGGGCTTGAGCTCGATCGAGCGGCTCTGCAAAGGGGCCGTGCAGCGTCGTCGGGAGGAAAAGAGAGAGAGAGAGAGAGTGGAGCGCACAGGGCGTGGTCGGTGCTCAAGAACCGGGCAGCGTAGCGAAAATAAAACAAGGGGAAGGAAAAGTGAGATGCGCCGAAGCCGCGAGTCGCCGCCATTACCCTGCAGAACGCTAGGAGCAGCGTGGCAGCAAGGGGAAGAAGGAAAAGCGCGGGAGGCGCCATTTTATTCCATTGGGGAAGAAGGAAAAGTGCAGGAGGCGCCATTTTAATCCATTGGTGAAGAAGAAAAAGCGCGGGACGCGCCATTTTAAATCACCCAAGATGCCGAAAAGTGGCAGTATCACTGCTTTCGACAATGAGGTAGAAGACTGGGCCACGTATGTGGAAAGAGTTGAAGTGTACTGCACGGCAAATGAAGTGGCCGATGGAAAGAAGGCGTCGGTATTATTAAATTTGATGGGCGCGAGAACGTACGGCCTATTGCGGAATTTAATTACCCCAGCTAAACCAATGGAGAAAAGTTTTGAAGAGATTGTTAATATCTTACAGGAACACCTAAACCCTACATCGCTGCTGATAGCAGAAAGATTCAAGTTCCATAAAAGAAACCAGCACAAAGATGAGAGCAATGCTGACTATCTTACGGAACTACGCAAGTTATCGAAGCACTGCCAGTTCGGAGCAGGACTGGCAGACACCTTACGGGATAAGTTTGTCTGCGGGCTCCAGAGTAAAGGAACCCAGAAACGACTACTTTCGGAAAAGGACCTGACGCTAGAACAGGCTTTCAGCGTGGCAGTATCCTACGAAGCAGCAGCACGGGGAGCTGCGGAAATACAACAGAAACCACAGGAATACAGCGCTAACGAAATGGCGTATGGAGCAGAAAAGTGCTATCGCTGCGGCAGAACAACCCATGATCAGAAGGACTGCTGGTTTAAGGACAAAGTATATAGACAATGTGGGAAAATGGGACACATAGCAAGAGTCTGCAGGTCGGGAAAGAAAACCAACACTACAAGAACTACTAAGGACAAGTACAAGAAAGTAAAGAAATTGACAGACAGTAGTTCGGAAGATCAGGAGAGTGATAAGGACTCCGGGAGCAGGGGACTAAGTTGTCTAAAGTTACACAACGTGATCGCAAAGGAGGATCACCGAACCATTTGGGTCACCCTCATGATAGCAGGGTCCCTAGTAAAGATGGAATTGGACACAGGATCAGCCCTAACTGTCATGAATCGACGAGACTATGAGCGGCTATTCTCACACATACCCTTGAAGGACACGTCCATTGTATTGAAGACATACATGGGGCAAAAAGTCTACCCCAGAGGAAAAATAAGGGTGCCAGTTGAATACAATGGCAAGGAAACACAGAAACTGTATCTATATATACTACTGGATGGAGGACCACCACTATTGGGATGTGAATGGATCCGAAAAATACAATTGGATTGGCATTCCATTCAGGTGCTAACTGTGACTAATAAAAAGGATGATGACGTCACACCTGGGCGACTGTCAAAAATTCTAACTGACGCGAAAGAGGTGTTCCAACAAGGACTTGGGACTCTAAAAGGAATAACGGCAATGATAAAAATCGAAGATAACGCAAACCCAAAATTTTTTAAGTCCAGACCGGTACCTTACGCGATCCACCCAGCCATTGAAGCAGAGCTTGAGAGTCTGGAGCATTTGGGTGTGCTGTCCAAGGTGGACTGGAGCGAGTGGGCCACACCCATCGTTCCTGTAATGAAGAAATCATTGAGCAGCACGCCTGGGGAACCGAAGAAGGTTCGCATCTGTGGGGACTTCAAGGTAACTGTGAACCCAGTCCTGCACACAGTACAATATCCACTTCCACGGATAGAAGATATTTTCGCCTCACTATCTGGAGGGAAATGCTTTACAAAGATTGATCTGGCCCAAGCGTATCTACAAATGGAGGTGGAAGAAGCATCTAGGAAATACCTCACGATAAACACTCACAAAGGCCTTTACCAGTACAATCGACTGGTATTCGGGGTAGCATCAGCCCCGGCTATTTGGCAGAGGGCGATGGAACAAGTCCTGCAAGGGATCGCGGGTACCCACTGTTATTTGGACGACATCCTGGTTACGGGCGAAAATGACAGTGAACACCTTGCCAACCTGGAGCAGGTGCTCACGAGATTACAGGAATATGGGCTACGAGCCAACCGCCCCAAATGCGAGTTCTTCAGGAGACAAATCTCGTATTGTGGCCACATGATTGATGAGGAAGGGTTGCATAAGTCGCCGGACAAGATAGAGGATGTAGTCAAGGCTCCAGCACCGGAAAATGTGTCGCAACTGATGTCGTTCCTCGGGTTGGTGAACTACTACCATAAGTTCTTGCCGAATTTATCTACAATTCTGCACCCACTGAATGCCCTACTGCAAACTGGAGTAACATGGAAATGGAGTGATGAGTATAAGCGTGCCTTTCAGAAATGTAAATGCCTAATCACTTCAAAAGAAGCATTGGCCCACTACAAACCAACACTACCGATTCGGTTAGCATGTGATGCGTCTCCCTACGGCATCGGAGCGGTGCAGTCACACAAATTCCTTGACGGTTCAGAGAGGCCAATAGCCTTTGCGTCGCGCTCGTTAAACTCAGCCGAGCGTAACTACGCCCAGATTGACAGGGAGGCCCTCAGCCTGGTGTGGGGGGTGAAGAAGTTCAATCACTATCTGCACGGGCAGAAATTCACCCTACTGACTGATCATCAGCCCCTGGTCTCCATTTTTAACCCAAAGGAGGGCGTTCCAGTGATGACGGCGCAACAGTTGCAAAGATGGTCACTTTTTCTAGGAGCACATCAGTACGACATAGAGTACAAGGGTACGAAACAGCATGGAAACGCTGATGGGATGTCGCGCCTACCGTTGTCTACGGTAGAGGAAGCACCTGCAGTGGACCCTGTTGAGATATTCCATGCAACCATAGTCGAATGTCTGCCTGTTACAAACTCCAGTATAGAGAAGGAAATCCGAAATGACGCGACACTCTCTCGGGTCTATGATTTGACGGTGAAGGGATGGCCAGCACATGGCGACTCACTGTTGCCAGCATTCTCGCCAAGGAGAGAACAGCTGTCAGTGTGCCGGGGGACCTTGATGTGTGGATCCCGAGTGGTAATTCCACCCAAGTTGAGAGATAGCGTGCTCAATGAGCTTCATGAGGGTCATCTGGGAGGGGTAAAAATGAAGAGCCTAGCCAGGGCGTTTGTGTGGTGGCCGGGAATCGATAAAGAAATCGAGGATATGACCAAGAGATGCACAGGATACCAGAAGGTCCAAAACGCTCCACCACAGGCCCCGCTACATCCATGGGAGTGGCCCTCATCTCCATGGCAACGGGTACACATTGATTTTGCTGGTCCATTTATGGACTCAATGTTCCTAATCGCTGTGGACGCCCATTCAAAATGGCCAGAGGTCATCAAAATGTCCTCCACCACCACGGAAAAAACTATTGCAGTCCTACGGACCATCTTTGCCAGGAATGGCTTGCCAGAACAGATTTGCTCCGACAATGGGCCACAGTTTGTGTCCGAGGATTTCCGGAGGTTTCTGAGGAATAATGGGGTGAAACATTACACATCTGCCCCATATCATCCAGCCACAAATGGATTGGCTGAGAGGTTTGTTCAGACCTTTAAAAAGGCAATAAAGGCAATGCATAATGACGACATACCACTACAACACAAGGTGGATAATTTCTTGTTTGCTTACCGGAATGCGATACATGCAGTCACCAACCAAACTCCAGCCATAATGTTCATTAACCGAAGGCTAAGATGTCGCCTGGATTTGCTCAAACCAAACATAAGATGAGATGTTGAGGATAAGCAATTCCAGCACATAAATGAGAAGCCAACCAGGAGCTTCAAGATAGGGCAACCAGTCTTGGCCCGCGACTACCGAACAGAAAAATGGCAGCCCGGAACGATATGCACACAGCAGGGACCACTAATGTACACAGTGGACGTTGGAGAGAGCATCGTGAGACGCCATGCTGACCAGATTCTAGAGTCACAGGAACAAGCCAAACCCATACCACGAGCAGGTGCACCTGGTAATCAACCCGAAGTACAGATTGCGTCTACCTCAGAAGCAGTGGTATTGGAAGCTGACGAACCAACCAATGACAATGAGCCAGAATCAACTCCGCCACAAAAATAGGATACTCAAGAAAGGCGCTATCCAGTCAGGATCAGGAAGCCTCCTCAAAGACTGAACTTATAAATGATTATTTCAGTTGATGTATATAGTACAGAGAAAATTGTAATTGTAATTAGTTATTATTTAGTTGTTAAATGAATGTTATGTACTGTTTATCTAAAAGGGGAGGAATTGTTGTGTATGTACCTTTAAGAGAAGAACTGATTCTAAACTGCAGTACTGGCAGTGACCACCCCTGTATATAAAGCCATAGCAGGCTTCTGTACTTCAATCTTAAGTTACCCTCCGTTCAGTAAATACCTGTTTTATTGTTCTCCTGCAGTCCGTGTATTATTAAGGCGCGGACACTACAAGATTAATTTCACATGTATTAGTAATAGTGCAGTTTGTTGTAATGTGCTTCTTGATTTTCATGGCCTGTAATAAATGTCATAGGCAGAGGATGAAAAGGTTGGATAAGGCAGTAAAGCAGAGACTGGGTGAGAATGTCCCCAGTGCCTCTTTGACCTCAACAAAGGACACGTCTGAGTGGTACCGGGAGTAGTATCTACCGGGGTAAGGTGCATATAAAAGGGGAGACAATCATAGTTTGATAGGACTATCAGATGTTCTGCCTCTCTTCCAGCCGGACTGGTGGCCACCACGAAGGGAACCTGGTTAAGATGAGGTACAGCATCCTGCATATAGGTGACAAATAAGGGTTGGCTACCTTGGGCTTAGCCAAGGGCCAAAACGGGGGATTGTTAGGATAAAATTTGGTTTAAGGGATATAAAGGGGTCCTCAATATTCGACCGGTATAAAACTATCTGAAAGGTACCATTTAGTCTTGTTAGCTGGAAAATTGACACAAAGCACCATGGGATACTTGGCTATATTAACCCTTTTAGATTAACATAAATAGAAATTAGCTGACCAAAGGCATTCTGAAATGTTGCTTGTAATTACAACCTGGTAACTGTTTAGAAAGAGCCTGTTCTTGGAAGAGATAAGAGTACAACGGCACGATTAAGAAGCAGCAGCAAATAAGGCCTTGAAGAAGTAGTCAGCCAGCTGCATAATTCAGTGTGGCTTTGTATCCAGCTAGCCATGTCTCTGCTGGAAAATACTTTCCCATACCGATAACAACAGTAAGAGATAGCTCATGAATATGAAGCTTCCTACAGTCGACAAGCTTTTTACTGACGTATTCAGGGGGTACTCGAGTTCGAAGGACAGGCTTAGTAGTTGATTGATTAACCATGTAAACCAATGAAGTATCAATATTTCCATGTATACACCCCATTAGTAAGAAGTGGGTGTTGTCTAATAAACTGTATAAACTAAGCTGTATTGTCACTTTTCCTCTGAGAACGGTGCCTCCAGCTGGGGTTGGCTGAGGTGGTTCTCCCGTGTGCACTCGTAATAAAACTATTGATCTGGGTAACACCTGAGTCTGTTAGTTCTGTTTTACCATCCAGATTTTCCTCGCTTACACCAATCAAAACTGATTGACACACTGGAAGAAACTCATGTGACCCAGTTAACCTCCCATTAATTGGACATTAAGATTTAATCTTAGAGAGGTTTGACTTCATGCGATTCAAGATACAAAAAGTCATATCTCCCCTCCCTCACCCTCCTCAAGCTGTAATCACTCAAGTAGTTGGGTAGTCAATTCATGCCAAGGGGCTGCAGAGCCACTCAAGCTAAAAGACAGAATGCAGAAAGAGTTTTAGAAGTTGAAATTGTAGGGTTAATAGAGATTCGGAAATAAGATTTTGTAACCTGTAGCATCACAGTATCATCTGATGCCTCTAAGCACAGTGTGAGGCTTTTGTATCGTATAGCAGTACTTTGAAGTGCATACCAGCAGGTGAGCTAAGCCAGGAAGAGAAGAAGATGACTGAAGGAAGATGATGATGGCCATAGATAATGGCTCACCACAGGTGTTCAAGGGGAAAGCAGCGACGGTTAAGTTAAGAAAGAAATTCAGCTCAAACACAGGCAAAAATTCAAATTATAATCAGTTTGATTAAAGACACAGTAGTAGAAATAATTGCATAGAATATAAATGATCAGATGGTCACATTTCATGTGGTTTCTGCTTACCTACTAATACCTTGACCATGGCCGTGAATTCACGGCTGGTGCCGTAGCTAAGGAGTACAGCGCCGACATCAGAACAAAATCCGCACTTACCTCATGCGAATCCGCCTTCAAAAATTTGCTTTCAAACACAGCAGAGTTGTGCGCAGTGCAGTGCCCCACAGATTCCGGGGGCGCATCATTGTGCGTATGTGAACCTGGGATCACATGGGGCGGTGCTCCTTTCACTACCTGACTCTTAGCCAATCAGCAAACAGAGGAGATTGCTGATTTGCCCACAACTCATTTTAAATAAATTAGCAGCCAGAAATGCTACTTTATTAATAAATTATGATCATTGCAATAGTATTTAATACACAAATCAAGATTATAATACATAAACCTATAATTACAGTCTTTTAGTCCTATTGAATTTGTTTCTCCTCTATTGGACTAACTAACTTTTGATTAATTTAAAGTCTAAAATCGAGAGTTTAAATGTCTGACTACATGAGGAAATCATGAAAGTGAATTAAATCCTATCTAAATAGAAGTTGGGACTGAAACCGAAACTACAAAAGGCTTTTGGGCAGCAAAGATGGTGACACAGACAGGCCCAGTTTTTGAACATGAACAAATGAAAGTTTAGTTCAAAGTTTGTATCTGCTCAGACACGAACCAGTGTCTCATTGTTATGGGCTGTAGCATAAACTAATACAATTTTCTCACCCCCGCCACCCCCCCGCCCCCCTCCCCTTATGCTGTGCTACAGGCTCCTGCGCTTGTTTGCACCAAACGTAAAAATTTTCAGGGTAATTAATGTGCAGTAGGTGAGCAATTAGCCCAACTTTTTGCCAGCACGTTGATTTGAATGGGTAGGTGAAACGTGCAGTGAAGCCGATGCCCAGTCGGAACCTGACAGATCGCAAGTTCAGGATTTTGCTCATGCAGAATCCCGAACTTGGGGTCAGTTTCAAAGGCGGTATCACGGCGTACTCAGAGTACGCTGTTATACTGACAGTGAATTCAGGGCCCATATATACAACAACAACTTGTATTTATATAGCACCTTTAACATAGTAAAACGTCCCAAGGCGCTGCACAGGAGTATTTTAAGACAACAAATTTGACACCGACCCACATAAGGAGAAATTAGGGCAGGTGACCAAAAGCTTGGTCAAAGAGTTAAATTTTAAGGAGTGTCTTAAAGGAAGAAAGAGAGGTAGAGAGGCGTAGAGGTTTAGGGAGGGCATTCCAGAGATTAGGGCCTAGGCAACAGAAGGCACGACCACCAAAGGTTGTGCGATTATAGTTCAATTTGCACCTAAAAATGAAGCCCTTAATTTCCAGCATTTACTTGAATAATGGCTTCGGTTTTTGTTTATTTTCTTAAAACTGTTCTCAGTGTCAGCCACCAGTATTTACCTTTATTGTTGTGCCATGTGAGTTAGTGAAAACCACAAGCTTTCTTGAAATAAATGCAGCTACTCAAGGTACTAGCTTAGTGTTTTGTAGTATAAGACCTTTATTGTAGTATAATACAGCTTTATTGGTGGTGCAGATCCTGTGTATTTTTTTTGAAGATCTTCAAGCGATCTTTCTTACAGTGGTTCAAAGAACCTTTTTTTCTTTTTAAGTTAGGATCTGAAAGACAAATGCCTTTTATCTTGCTGTTTGCTCTGCTTGTTACAGTCCATTATTCTTATCTGACTGAGTGTAGTCTGGCATTTAGAACAACCACATCTATATTGCTCTGGTTACTTTCTAGGTAAATTACATGTTCATAATTCAGAAAAGAAATACTATTGTACATATTGGAGTTCAATCTATTTATATTGTGTCTTATCACATCTCTCAAAAATACTTCATACACAATGTATTACTTTGAAGTTCAGTGACTAACAACCACAGCAAGATCATACAAACAAATTAATAACCAATTAATCTGTTCTTTGGTAGTGTTAGTTGTGGGATAATGTTGGTCGTGATACCCATAGAACTCCCTGCTCTTCAAATAGTGCTGTGGGATCTTTCACACCCACTTGAACCAGAACAGGTAGATGGGCTTATCTTTGTCAACGCTCCCCCTCAGTACTGCACTTAAGTGTCAACATAGATTATGTGCTCAATTCCTGGAAGGGGGAGGGTGGGGGAAAGTGAACCCACACTTTCTGACTCAGAGGCAAGAGTGCTACCAACTGAGCCAAGGTGATGCTTTTACTCGTGACTAATTATTTTCCACAAAACTAATGCGTAAAATATTGATGTAACTTGAACACTATAGGGTAGAATTTCTGCACCAGTGTTGGCACAAAATTAACGTAATCTGTGTTGAGAGAGAGAGAAATTTATGGTAGAACCATTTCCACTGGGTTTCTGCTACCTTCTGGCCTCATTGAAAAATTCTGCGGAATGGGCATTGGACACTTCCTTTTGTTTGCCCCCTCCACAGAGAGATAATTAATGGAGGCGAGACTGAAAGTATGATGGGAACCCCCAGAAATCCCACCAGTCCTGCCAAGTGTACAGCCAGTGTTAAGTACGTCTGCATGAAACCTACATGCTTGCAGTACAGGGCCATAACTGGTGCCCACAATGTTAGATAACAATCTCAAGTAACTGTGGAGAGCTATATTGCCACTTGCAAAGTGGCAGAAGACCAAAGGAACAGCAAGCAAGATAAGCTGGCATGGTGGAACGTTTTGGCCAGATCGCCCTACGCACTGCCCCCGATGGAGTGGCAAGGCTTCGCAGGTGGGTGCTCCAGTAGTGCTCTATAAATTGCAAGTAGTCCATACATTTCACGCAAGAACTGTATACTTTTTAAAGGAAAATAAAAATGTATGCTGCTTACATTTAAATGAAGTTTGTTCGCCCACTGTCCAATGACTGAATATGTACGTGTAGAATTGTTCTTGACTTGGTACTGATAAATGTCATAACGGCCAGGAGCGTCACCATTTTCATTGAAGGTCACAGGGATCGCTGCACTTCCTGCAGATAGTGAGAGAATAAATGGTTATATTTGTAAACCTTTCAAAACTAATTCATAGAGTAACCCCAAGCAAAAATGTTGCTCATGAACATTTCTAATTAAGTGCTCTTCTTCTCATTTTTGAAGTCCAATTAAATGATTCAAAAACATTAACAGAAGCCTCAGAGAAAACATTAGTGTGCAGAATACAGCAAGAGGTTCAGTCACCTTTCCAACTCAAAGGGATCCTCAGTTGCAGTCAGGGAAAGCAGGCTGGAGGTTTGGGAAACATTTTATTGGCAGTTGCTTGAGGGTTTGGAGCCTTAAAAGGCGTACAAAATTAATTTATTAGATGCTATACATCTGCAACCATATGCCTGCTGCTTTAAAGTGCTGCCTGTTTTCATTCCTAATGCTTAAACCCTCTAAGGCTGCTGCTGCACGTTCTTCATATTCAGGCTGATTTCCTGCCTCCAGATTGGTGAGCTGCCTATTGAGGAGCACATTTCGCACTGGCAGCTCGCCGACTACATTATACAGACGACCCAGGACCAAAATGGATTGGGTCCTACGCTGACTCCTCTGGGCAGCTGCTGCCTACACTCTGGCCATCATGGCCCCCAAATAGCGCTCAAAACAAAAATTGGTCCCTTTTGAGTGGGCTACACTTCGCACGACTAGACCAGGCTGCAAAGAAGGTGCCAAAACTCATTACTTGACCGACTCTGGATTTGACCGAATTTTTCAAGGACTAGAACCTAAAACTTCATGAACTCATTTTTGCAAATACTATCTTCATTTGTAAACAGGGGCAATTTTGTTAGTGAAACTTTATTAGCGCTTCACATAAGTGTATGAAGAACTGTAATGATTTCATGCTTACACCAGCAGATTTTTTCAAAGTCAAGATTATATCTAAATTGGGAAGTGATTAATATATAACTTGAGGCTTTTATCATAGATTTGGAGTAGTATGCAATGTCATAAGAGGTTAACAACTTTATTGAAAGAAAAACTTATTGGGCCGTATTTTCCGATCGGAGGCTTCTCTCGTGCGGAGGCCTCCAATCTGGAAAAAAATCTACGGACTTACCTGAGGGCTCCTGTTGTGTATGTACCTTTAAGAGAAGAACTGATTTTATACTGCAGTACCGGCAGTGACCACCCCTGTATAAAACGCCCTAGCAGGCTTCTGTACTTCAGTCTGACGTTAATCTCTGTTCAGTAAAATACCTGTTTATTTGTTCTCCCGCAGTCCATGTATTATTGAGGCGCGGACTCAACAGTGGCGACAAGCAGGTTCGAACTCACCTGCAGTACTACATCACCTCACGGGGATCTTTCCCTGAGAAGAAGTTTCTTGGAGGTCGAAGTCTGAGCAACGGGCGTCGACCGCGGGCAACCGCCCAAGGGTCCATCGGTGTTCGGAGAATTGCGGGAGAGGCTGTGGGGAGCTGGGCTTGGCTCCCCAGTCAAGAGGTTCCAGCAAATCCTGCTGGTAGCAGGTAGTGCGCTGATCCTTCCTGACTGCGGCGGGCACGAGCTCAATCGAACAGCTCTACAAAATGGGCCGCGCAGCGTCGCCGGGAGGAAAGAGAGAGAGAGAGAGGGTGGAGCGCACAGGGCGCGGTCGGTGCTCAAGAACCGGGCAGCGTAGAGGAAATATAACGAGGGGAAGGAAAAGTGAGATGCGCCGAAGCCGCGGGTCGCCGCCATTACCCTGTAGAATGCTAGGAGCAGCGTGGCAGCAAGGGGAAGAAGGAAAAGCGCGGGAGGCGCCATTTTAATCCATTGTGGAAGAAGGAAAAGCGCGGGAGGCGCCATTTTATTCTATTGGGGAAGAAGAAAAAGCGCAGGAGGCGCCATTTAAAATCACCCAAGATGCCGAAGAGTGGCAGTATCACTGCTTTCTACAACGAGGTAGAAGACTGGACCACATATGTGGAAAGAATTGAAGTGTACTGCAATGCCAATGAGGTGGCCAATGGAAAGAAGGCGTCGGTATTATTAAATTTAATGGGTGCGAGAACATACGGCCAATTGCGGAATTTAATTACCCCAGCTAAACCAGTGGAGAAAAGTTTTGAAGAGATTGTTAATATCTTACAGGAACACCTAAACCCTACACCGCTGCTGATAGCAGAAAGATTCAAGTTCCATAAAAGAAACCAGCACAAAGATGAGAACAATGCTGACTATCTTACGGAACTACGCAAGTTATCGAAGCACTGCCAGTTCGGAGCAGGACTGGCAGACACCTTACGGGATAAGTTTGTCTGTGGGCTCCAGAGTGAAAGAACCCAGAAACGACTACTTTCGGAAAAGGACCTGATGCTAGAACAGGCTTTCAGCGTGGCAGTATCCTACGAAGCAGCAGCACGGGGAGCTGCGGAAATACAACAGAAACCACAAGAATACAGCGCTAACGAAATGGCGTATGGAGCAGAAAAGTGCTATCGCTGCGGCAAAACAACCCATGATCAGAAGGACTGCTGGTTTAAGGGCAAAGTATGCAGGCAATGCGGGAAAATGGGACATATAGCAAGAGTCTGCAGGTCGGGAAAGAAAACCAACGCTACAAAAACTACTAAGGAAAAGTACAAGAAAGTAAAAAAAATGACAGACAGTAGTTCGGAAGATCAGGAGAGTGATAACGACTCCGGGAGCAGGAGACTAAGTTGTCTAAAGTTACATAACGTGATCGCAAAGGAGGATCACCGAACCATTAGGGTCACCCTCTTGATAGCAGGGTGCCAAGTAAAGATGGAATTGGATATGGGTTCAGCCCTAACTGTCATGAATCGACGAGACTATGAGCGGCTATTCTCACACATACCCTTGAAGGACACGTCCATTGTGTTGAAGATATACACGGGGCAAAAGGTCTACCCCAGAGGAAAAATAAGGGTGCCAGTTAAATACAACGGCAAGGAAACACAGAAACTGTATCTATATATCCTACAAGATGGAGGACCACCACTATTGGGACGTGAATGGATCCGAAAAATACAATTGGATTGGCATTCCATTCAGGCGCTAACTGTGACTGACAAAAAGGATGATGACGTCACACCTGGACGACTGTCACAAATTCTAACTGACGCAAAAGAGGTGTTCCAACAAGGACTTGGGACTCTAAAAGGAGTAAAGGCAACGATAAAAATCAAAGATAACGCAAACCCAAAATTTTTTAAGGCCAGACCGGTGCCGTACGCGATCTGCCCAGCCATTGAAGGAGAACTGGAGAGTCTGGAGTGTTCGGGTGTGCTGTCCAAGGTGGACTGGAGCGAGTAGGCCACACCCATCGTTCCTGTAATGAAGAAATCATTGAGCAGCACGCCTGGGGAGCCGAAGAAGGTTCGCATCTGTGGGGACTTCAAGGTAACTGTGAACCCAGTCCTGCACACAGTGCAATATCCACTTCCACGGATAGAAGATATTTTTGCTTCACTATCTGGCGGGAAACGCTTTACGAAGATTGATCTGGCCCAAGCGTATCTACAAATGGAGGTGGAAGAAGCATCTAGGAAATACCTCACGATAAACACTCACAAAGGCCTTTACCAGTACAATCGACTGGTATTCGGGGTAGCATCAGCCCCGGCTATTTGGCAGGGGGTGATGGAACAAGTCCTGCAAGGGATCCCGGGGACCCAGTGTTATTTGGACAACATCCTGGTTACGGGCAAAAATGACAGTGAACACCTTGCCAACCTGGAGCAGGTGCTCACTAGATTGCAGGAAGATGGGCTACGAGCCAACCGCCCCAAATGCGAGTTCTTCAGGAGACAAATCTCGTATTGTGGCCACATGATTGATGAGGAAGGGTTGCATAAGTCACCAGACAAGATTGAGGCTGTAGTCAAGGCTCCAGCACCGGAAAATGTGTCGCAACTGAGGTCGTTTCTTGCGTTGGTGAACTACTACCATAAGTTCTTGCCAAATTTATCTACAATCCTGCACCCACTGAACGCCCTGCTGCAAACTGGAGTAACATGGAACTGGAGTGATGAGTGTAAGCGTGCCTTTCAGAAATGTAAATGCCTAATCACATCAAAAGAAGTATTGGCCCACTACAACCCAACACTACCGATTCAGTTGGCATGTGATGCGTCTCCCTACGGCATCAGAGCGGTGCTGTCACACAAATTCCTTGACGGTTCAGAGAGGCCAATAGCCTTTGCGTCGCGCTCGTTAACCTCAGCCGAGCGTAACTATGCCCAGATTGACAGGGAGGCCCTCAGCCTGGTGTGGGGGGTGAAGAAGTTCAATCACTATCTGCACGGGCAGAAATTCACCCTACTGACTGATCATCAGCCCCTGGTCTCCATTTTTAACCCAAAGAAGGGCGTTCCCGTGATGACGGCGCAACAGCTGCAAAGATGGTCACTTTTTCTAGGGGCACATCAGTACGACATAGAGTACAAGGGTACGAAGCAGCATGGAAACGCTGATGGGCTGTCGCGCATACCGTTGCCTACGGTAGAGGAAGCACCTGCAGTGGACCCTGTTGAGATATTCCATGCGACCATAGTCGAATGTCTGCCTGTTACATACTCCAGTATAGAGAAGGAAACCCGAAATGACCCAACACTCTCTCGGGTCTATGATTTGACGGTGAAGGGATGGCCAGCACATAGCGACTCACTGTTGCCAGCATTCTCGCCAAGGAGGGAACAGCTGTCAGTGTGCCGGGGGACCTTGATGTGTGGATCCCGAGTGGTAATTCCACCCAAGTTGAGAGACAGAGTGCTCAATGAGCTTCACGAGGGTCATCTGGGAGGGGTAAAAATGAAAAGCCTAGCCAGGGCTTATGTGTGGTGGCAGGGAATCGATAAACAAATTGAGGACCTGACCAAGAGCTGCTCAGGATGCCAGAAAGTCCAAAATGCACCACCACAGGCCCCTCTACACCCATGGGAGTGGCCCTCATCTCCATGGCAATGGGTACACATTGATTTTGCTGGTCCATTTATGGACTCAATGTTTCTAATCGCCGTGGATGCCCATTCGAAATGGCCAGAGATCATCAGAATGTCCTCCACCACCACGGAGAAAACTATTGCAGTCCTACGGACCATCTTCGCAAGGAATGGCTTGCCAGAACAGATTTGCTCTGATAATGGGCCACAGTTTGTGTCCGAGGATTTCCGGAGGTTTATGAGGAATAATGGGGTGAAACATTACACATCTGCCCCATATCATCCAGCCACAAATGGATTGGCTAAGAGGTTTGTCCAGACATTTAAAAAGGCAATAAAGGGGATGTATAACGACGACATACCACTACAACACAAGGTAGATAATTTCTTGTTTGCTTACCGGAATGCGACACATGCAGTCACCAACCAAGCTCCAGCCATAATGTTCTTCAACTGAAGGCTAAGATGTCGCCAGGATTTGCTCAAACCAAACATAAGACGAGATGTTGAGGATAAGCAATTCCAGCACATCAACGAGAAGCCAACCTGGAGCTTCAAGATAGGACAACCAGTCTTGGCCCGCAACTACCGAACAGAAAAATGGCAGCCAGGAACGATATGCACACAGCAGGGACCACTAATGTACACAGTGGACGTTGGAGAAAGCATCGTGAGATGCCATGCTGACCAGATTCTAGAGTCACAGGAACAAGCCAAACCTATACCATGAGCATGTGCACCTGGTAATGAACCCGAAGTACAGATTGCGTCTACCTCAGAAGCAGTGGTATTGGAAGCTGACGAACCAACCAATGACAATGAGCCAGAATCGACTCCACCGCAAGAACAGGATACTCGAGAAAGGCGCTATCCAGTCAGGATCAGGAAGCCTCCTCAAAGACTGAACTTATAAATGATTATTTCAGTTGATGTTTATATTACAGAGAAAATTGTAATTGTAGTTAGTTATTATTTAGTTGTTAAATGAATGTTATGTACTGTTTATCTAAAAGGGGAGGAATTGTTGTGTATGTACCTTTAAGAGAAGAACTGATTTTATACTGCAGTACCGGCAGTGACCACCCCTGTATAAAAGGCCCTGGCAGGCTTCTGTACTTCAGTCGGACATTACTCTCTGTTCAGTAAAATACCTGTTTATTTGTTCTCCCGCAGTCCATGTATTATTGAGGCGCGGACTCAACAGCTCCCAAAGTCCGGACACTTCTGCTCCTGGGCCTCTCCAACTCTAAGTGCGCAGGGCCCGCGTATCCCAGAGGTGCATGTGGTTCGCAAGCGTCCCTGGGATCGCGTGGGCCATGGGGAGCCAATCAAAGAATAGAATCTCCCTTCATACACTTGACAGATTGACCTGTCAAATATATGAGTGGAGATCACCCCAAAAACACAGTAAAACATTAAATATTTTTTTTCAATCACATTTTTAAAATTCGTTGAACTGACAATAAATTAAATATTTTAAACAAAAATGTAATTTAAAAAATATATAATTAAAGTTTTTTACGAGCATTCTTGACAGATCGGAAATGCCGGTTTTTAGCTCATGCGCTTTGCATGCCTGAAACCAGCATTTCCGATGTCCCTACGGGGATGTACACAGCCCGTACACACCCGTGGGGATCGGAATATCCGGCCCATCTTCTTGCTACAGGGGTTGTTTAGAAAGAATGTAAACTAGCCGCAAATGGCTGAAGAATCTCATGTAATGAACAGCTTGAACAATATATTTGAGTGGCGTTACACTGCAGCGTTCTGTTTTCTTAATTTGCTACGATACGTGTTTCATTCAGAGGAATAAGGTATAAGGCAGGACTAAATACAAAACAGCAAAGTGTTGACCAGGCAGGAACAATATGGACTAGAAATTCGCCTCGGGTGGTGATGCAAATGGCCAGTACCGGATTGGTCACCTGTTATAAGCAGCTCCTGATATTCAGTTCCATTGCAGTCAATGGAGTGAAAGACCAGGCGCTGCGTGTAATGGGCAGCCGATCTGATATCGCTCGTTTTGCGCTAGCACCCAACATGAATTTCTAGGCCTCTGAGTTTAAAACTGGTCAGTCTGTTTTGGTCCAATTATACTTCTTCAATTTGACAAAGTTGGTGGAATAACTTTTCAAGCAATATTATTCTTTCATTTCTTTTTTACAATTGAGCAAAAAGAACCTTCCTACACTTGCCAATGTATACTGTATCCCGAAAGTCCGTGAAAACCAACAGTTTACCCACTGTAATTGTAACTGGTTACAATTCACAGCCTTCACTGCCTACTCTATCTCCTCTCCAAATCAATCCTGCACACCATCTAGCACAATGATACATTTTTCATTCTAAGTGATTCTCAAACACCAGGTGCTCACTTGAATGTTCATCAACTTAAAGGCATGCAAAGTGATGTTCAGTGTACAAGTTTCTACAGGCCTCTTCATTTTATGTTCCCTTGCCCTTCTGCCTCCCCTCACAAAAAAACACACGTCCCTAATTTTGACCATTTTTATCCTTTTGTGGGGGGTATGTCCCTGTCTGGTCCAGGGGTTGAGAAGTATGGCTGGAAAGCACCATTTTGTTTACCTCACCCAGCCTTCGACATTAGAAAATATCTAATTCTAAATACGTACTTCGAAACTGAGCATATGCAGTGCTTAAGGAACTCATTTCTAGATGCTAAAAATTCATTGCTTTAATGCCCAATGGTTGCCTGTGGACACCCTTTTAAATCACAACAAATGTTAACTTGGCCTTATACCGTGTAGTTTTATTATGAAAAATATAAAGTCTTAATAGATAAAGACAGAGAACTCATTTTTTGAGATAATGTACAAATAGCCAGACTATGTACTTTGTTGAAAAAAAGCCTTGTGGAAGGACCAAGCAGTATTGTGGCAGAACCATTGAATGACTCTGGCTAATTGTACATAATTCTCTTTAACGATGTTCTAACACCAGCCTAAGCCTGTACCATTGTGTTAGGCATTACTGTGTTTTGTATATAGAGTTTGCATGTACGGGGCGTGGGAAAACGTGGGCAAACGCGATGACATCACGTCGCAAACCACGTGACTGCCCAGGCAGTCCTCGTGGCATTTCCGTTGAGTAAAGACCTGTTTCATTGTTCTCCTGCGTCGATCTCAATTATTCGTAGGAATTCGGCAATTCCTACATTGGTGACCCCGTTTTTGTGAACGTTTTCACAGAAGAAGAGCACAGCATGGAGGCAAATGCCGTTTCGCTAAAGCTACCACAGTTCTGGGAGCATTAAGCGCCCTCGTGGTTTATTCAGGTCAAGGCCCAGTTCGCCCTGAGGAACATCGATGCGGATCAGACCAAGTATCTTTATGTGGTCTCCGCACTCGACAGTGTAGTGTATGTACCTTTAAGGGGGAGAACTACTTTTTACAGCTCCTGTATCCTGTAGTACCAGCAGTGACCACACCTGTATATAAACCCTGAGTAGTGCTCTGGACAGTCAGTTGCAGTTTGAACCCTCATTCAGTAAACACCTGTTGATCGTTCCCTGCAGTCTTTGTCTGATTATTGATGGACACAACATTAAGATACCCGGATCTAACAGACAGCTCTACCGCCTCTTGGATCGTCAGCCTCCTCGAAAACCCCCCAACGGAGCGCAAGTATGAAACCCTCAAAGCGCGGTTACTGCAAGTTTTCGGGCTCACAAAATCGGAGCGCGCCCGTCGATTACTCGCAATGCCCGGGCTCGGGGACTCCAAGCCTTCAGAGTTGATGAGCCAAATGCTCACACTCCTGGGCTCATAACGGGAATGTTTCCTATTCCGTGAAATTTTCCTCAGCCAACTGCCTGAACAGATAGAAACTGCCCTGGCCAGATCTGAAGCTGAAGACTGCGCAACACTCGCGGCGGAGGTTGACAAAATTTTCGCTGTAACTCGGCCACACTGCGCCGCCGCGAGGCACCCATCCCCCACAGACGCTGCCCCAGCTCGTCAGCCTGCTGGGCTGTGTTTCTACCACGCACAGTTCGGCGCGAAGGCGAAGCGTTGCCGCCCTCCCTGTAGTTTTCCCCAAAGAAAAAACCAGCATCATCTGACACTGCGGCCACCGAGGAACGGGTCTAACGCGCACCCCGCGGCCGCGATGGCGATCGGCAACGCGGGAAAATTGCTGTTCATCACCGATACCCTCTCCGGTCATCGTTTTCTGTGCGACACCGGAGCGCAGTGCAGCATTTTATCAGCGTCCGCCCTCGATGTGCAGACGAGGAATCACGGCCCCGCCCTTGAAGCGGCCAATGGCGGCACAATTCGGACCTTCGGCAGATGGCGAGTGGAGTTGTGCCTCGGGGGGCAACGTTTTCACTGGGAGTTTGTTACGGCCAAAGTTTCCCAGCCCATCCTCGGCGTGGATTTCCTGCGCGCCAACAGCCTCATGGTCGACGTTCGGAACCGGCGGCTGATCAACGCAGCCACTTTTAATTCTCTTCTGTGTTATCGCAGTAACACGACGTCACGCACAGTCTCCTGTGCGTTCCCGACTCCTGATGAGTTCGCTCGCCTGCTCAGCGAATTCCCCGACCTGACAAGACCCACGTTCTCCTCCAAAGCCACGAAACATGGTGTGGAACACCACATCACCACCAACGGCCCCCCGGTCTACGCGCGGGCCCGGCGCCTGGAACCTGGCAAGCTGGTGGTCGCAAAGGCGGAGTTCGCCACCATGGAACGGTTAGGGATTATTTGCCAGTCGAATAGTCCCTGGTCTTCACCCCTCCATATTGTCCCGAAGCCTGGCGGCGGATGGCGGCCATGCAGCGACTATCGACGACTAAACGACGCCACCACTCCTGATCGGTACCCGATTCCTCATATCCAGGATTTCTCTGCCCATTTGGCAGGGAACACCGTTTTCTCAAAAGTCGACCTCGTCCGAGACTACCACCAGGTCCCAGTTCATCCACAAGACATCCAGAAGACCGCAGTCATCACCCCATTCGGCCTCTTCGAATTTTTACGGATGTCGTTTGGGTTAAAGAACGCTGCCCAGGCTTTCCAACGCCTGATGGACTCCGTACTGCGGGACCTCAAGTTCCTCTTCATCTACCTGGACGATATTCTAATTGCCAGTCCTACCAAGGAAGAACATACCTGTCACCTACGCACCCTTTTTTGACGCCTCAGCCAACACGGCCTGATTATCAACCCAGCCAAGTGTCAGTTTGGCCTGCACCAAATTGACTTCCTGGGGCATCGCATCACCTCAGAGGGAGTGGTTCCTTTACCTTCAAAGGTAGAGGCGGTGACATCCTTTCCATGCCCGCAGAACATAAAGGCACTGCAGGAATTCCTAGGCATGGTAAATTTTTACCACCGTTTTGTGCAAAGGCGGCACTACACATGCGGCCCCTGTACGAGGCCCTCAAGGGCAAGACTGGCAAGAACCCGGTAGACTGGACGGACGACATGGCCCGAGCTTTCGCCAACACCAAAAGTGCCTTAGCCAACGCGACTATGCTGGCGCACCCGCTGCCAGGAGCCACCATCGCCCTCACCACCGACGTGTCAGACTACGCAGTCGGTGCCGTGCGACAGCAGTGGGTGAATGGGACGTGGCAGCCGTTGGCATTCTTCAGCCGTCAACTACGGCAGAACGAGAGAGCATGCAGCACGTTCGACTAGGAGTTGCTCGCCCTTTTTCTGGCCATCCGCCATTTTCGGTTCCTTCTGGAAGGACGTCCTTTCACTGCCTTTGTGGACCATAAGCCGCTGACCTTTGCAATGTCCAAGACCGCCGAACCGTGGTCAGCCCGACAGCAGCGTCAACTGACCTACATATCCGAATTCACCACGGATATATGGCACGTGGCCGGTAAGGACAACCTGGTGGCAGACTGCCTCTCCTGCACGGTCGTCAATACGGTTCATTTGGGCATCGACTACGCCCCCATGGCAGCGGACCAAGCCTCAGACCCGGAAGTCCAAGCTTACAGAACGGCCATCACCGGCCTCCAGTTGGCCGACGTCAAGTTCCATTCGGCAGGTACCACGCTGTTGTGTGACGTCTCCGTACAAGATCCTCGCCCTGTCGTGCCAGTCGTCCGGTGCCGCAAAGTGTTCGCCGCCATACATGGGTTGTCACACCCTGGAATGAAGGCCTCTCAGAAACTGATGTCCGCGAAATTTGTATGGCATGGCATGCATAAAGATGTCCGCGACTGGGCCAACACCTGCGTGGTCTGCCAAAAGGCAAAGGTACAGCGCCGCATCAAAGCTCCGTTGGCCGCCTTCACAGTTCCGGAGCGACGTTTTGACCATGTCAACTTGGACCTGGTAGGACCACTCCCACCCTCCCATGGTTTTTCACACATCCTGACCATGGTTGACCGCACCACCAGATGGCCAGAGGCAGTTCCCCTGTCATCCACTACTTCGGTGGACGTGGCCAGGGCGTTCATTTCCTCCTGGATCGCCCGTTTCGCAGTGCCCGCAGATATTTCGTCGGACAGGGGACCGCAGTTTTCCTCCGAACTCTGGAATGCAGTGGCTCAAGGACTCAGTGTCAAATTACACCGCACCACAGCCTACCACCCACAGGCGATTGGCCTCTGCGAACACTTCCACCGCTCAATGAAAGCCGCCCTGAGGGCCAGCCTCCAGGACGCTGGATGGGCAGACAAGCTACCGTGGGTCCTGTTGGGCCTTCGCACGGCCCACAAAGAAGACCTTCACTCTTCATCTGCGGAACTCGTGTACGGTCAGCTGCTGCGAGTCCCAGGGGACTTCCTACCAATATCGAGGGAGCCATGGTCCGCGTCTGCCCAGCTTGCTAGTCAACAAGAGGCGGCCAGATGTTTCGCACTGGTGCCCACTTCGCACCACGGGCTGCAGAGGTCACACGTTCCCACGGAGCTTCACAAGGCTGAGTACGTTTTTATTCACCATGACGCACATAGGGATCCGCTCAAGACCCCATATACCGGTCCCTTCCGCGTGTTGGAAGCAGTGGACAAAACCTTCACGGTAGATGTTGGTGGTAAACCGGACCACATTTCGGTCGATCGCTTAAAGCCAGCACATTTAGACCGCGACCGCCCCATCGAGACAGCACAACCGCCGAGACGGGGTTGGCCACCCATCGTCGTTGCGGCAGACCAAGTGCGACCGCCCGCCAGACTGCCGGCCGCCCTGCAGCCTCCGCCTCGAGAGTACAGGAGTCGTTCTGACAGGCTCGTCAGACCCCCTCACCGTTTGACTTTATCCATTAAAGCAAATTCTGGGGGGGCGCATGTGGCATAACCACTGAATGACTCTGGCTAACTGTACATAATTCTCTTTAACGATGTTCTAACACCAGCCTAAGCCTGTACCATTGTGTTAGGCATTACTGTGTTTTGTATATAGAGTTTGCATGTACGGGGCGTGACCCCTTTAAGAGCGCGGGAAAATGCGGGCAAACACGATGAGTAAAGATCTGTTTCATTGTTCTCCTGCGTCGATCTCAATTATTTGTCGGAATTCGGCAATTCCTACAGTATCATCTTAGTGCAACTCACCAGCATTGGTTGTTATTTGGTCTGTATTTACCAAACCAAAACCTAGATCTCATCCAACATAACATAATTTGACCTGTTTGATGGTACAGGAAACTCTTTCGTTTCCAGCACCGATGGGACCGGCGTGTTGCCGGTTGATTAAAAATTCCGGATGACGGAGAGGTATATCTACCGAGGCTATTTTTAACAAACAAAAATAAAAAAATCAAGAAATGTGCAGTATAATTGGGTACTCACCTACAGAGACTTCCGACAGCGCCAAGATGCCGAGTAGTGGCGGTTTGGAGAACTACCCCCATTGACTAACTCGGCCACCGCGGGAGACTCGGACTCGGCAACATTTCCGGTTATTGAGGTGTTGTTTTCGGAGTATGAATTTTGCCGGTTATTAGAGAATTCCGGATATTTAGGTGCCGTTTAAATGAGAGTTTCCTGTATTTTCCCATTAGATTTTCCTGTGTGTTTGAAACCATCCTCAACTACTTGATCACTAAATCACACAAAATCATATATAGGTCAGGGCTTTTTACAGAAAGAATTGTCAAACACTTTTATTCTGACAGCTCTTGGCAGTGTCTGTCAATGCACTCACTGATCATGTGTTCTGAGTTCAGTGTGACAGAATTACACTGAAAAATCATTAATAAATGTCTGACATTTGCAGCTACATTTATCTGAAACTCACTGATGGCCTGGGTTGCTGCAGTCTGAAATATATCTAGGTCCCTGTCACTCGAGTTGATCAAAATCTCTTTTGGACTGTGTGAGCGGAATAGCAAGTAAGTATTACATGAGACTTTATGATGTCAGTATTTATGGCTAAGGTTGTTATTATAAACATTGACATTTTGATGTACACTCTAAATCCTCATACTTATGCATTTTTTAAAAAATGGATTCAATTTATTGATTCTGGTGACTTCCAATGTTTTTACTGAATGCATCCAGGGCCAAAATAGCCACAGCTATCCCACAACACACATACTCTGACCTTGCTGTTTTGATGCAGATGTCAAAAGCTCATTTGCCAGGACAGAAGAATCAGTCACCACTTTGCTCAGGCAGGGGAACTGAGGACTAGTTCTTGATGTGCCCTGCGGTATCCACCAGTAATGTAAATGTTCAGCAACAGAATAAAAGATGGCATTAAAGTGCCTTTTGATGATATCAATAAACTCAGGCATGGGGCCTTAATCTGTAGTTCTATTTAAAACCACGGCTCAAGACTATCAGACAGGAATGAAGTCTCAACTCTGGAGAAAATCAGCTGATTAAAAAAACACATGCTTAAGGCAACCTTACAACAATGGCATACTTAGAATCGCTTCTGGTTACAAAATTATGAGTGCCCTCATCTCTGAGTCAGTGAGTGATGGGTTCAAGACCCATTCCAGGACTTGAGCACATAATCTAAACTGACACTTCACGGCAGTACTGAGAGAATTCTGCATCATGGAAGTGCCAACCTTTGGATGAGACATTAAACCAATGTCTTCCAGTTCAGGTGGATGTTAAAGATCCCATGGATGAGCAGCAAAGTTCCCCTGCGGTCCTGCCCAATATTTTTCCTTCAACCAAAGCCACCTAATAAAAATAGGTTAACTGGTTATTTTTCGCATTGCTGTTTGTGGGACTTTGTTCTGTCTAAAATGACTGTCTTGATTGCCCACGTAACTACGGTAATTCATTCGACGTGAAGTGTTTTAGAATACTTACAGAAATGCAAGTCCTTTCCTTTCAATCTTACTCACTCTTTGCCTGCAGGCTGTGGGTCATGCAGGGATATTGCTTCATGGGTGCCTGCAACCCTCCAGAATCTCATTCTTCACGTGTGAATCTAGACAGTAATTAGGCAGGCTGTTCAGACATGTGGGTAGGGGGAGGGCAGTCTTGGCCTCACCAGATGCCCACGCTTATGTACCTTCTAGTAGGAGCTATTAGGTAGAAATCAGAAGCAGAAACATGTGGCTGATTTTTTTCCTCCTCTTAAATTAGGGGAACCAAAACCAATTATAATATATTTATGACAACTCTGGATAGAATCAGCTATCAACACAGACTGGGGATTGAACTTGGAATTTTCCATTGGGATCATTTTAATGAACCTGCAGCGTACTGTGTTGTTAGCAATTAAATAGATCAAATTCATAAAGGATCGTTCCTCAGCACAGTTGGCTCAGTTAACACCCTGTAACTATGCCACTTAATGTACCAAGAAATTAATTAATATGCCTAATGGATATTAATTATGTGCAAGATGCGATAGAACGCCCTCTACATTATCAACAAGAGACAGCGAGCAGCTCAAAGTACACCGGTGTGTCGCAATCATTTTTTGCAATAGGTTGAAGCAGCTGATTGGGTCTTAAAATCGGTTGCAGCAAAGTCAGCAAAGTGTTTATAATGGAGGGAGCTAGCTCATCTTTTCCACAATCCTCCATCTGCTCCATTGAAATGAGGCAACAACTAAACAATTCAGGAAGCCATTTTGAATTTACTGGCATGTGGCAGGTTTATGACATTGCTTTAAATTTAGTAAAGCTACCCCCAACTTCTTGGGTGTATCTAACAGAACTAATCGTCACTCCACCTGCAAGTTGCAAGTTTAAAATCTATATATAAAGTTGATTTAGTCTATGAGCTACTCTATCAGCTTTCTATATGGTCTGGGACACAAAAGCAAAAGACTCTAAATCAGATGAAATGGTTTAGTGCTGCTCGTTCTGGAACACTTTCCATCTCAGAGTAATTATTCAGAGCAAATATTCTTTGTGGATCTAACTGGTATAAAGCTTATCCACAACTTCAATCTGAATTAAGCAAGTAAGTCAAAGCCACCACACATCTACTTCATACGTTTCTTATGACTTTACATATTTGTAACTGATACATAATATTAAAAAAAACTAATATTGAACTTAATGTGATTAGAAATCTCCTTTTATGCCCGTACACATCAGTTCTTTATGAATATGATGAGAAAGATTCTGGCCTTAAATAATTCCCAGAATGCTGTCATCCTTATCAAGTCCTTGCAGAAAGGAAAAGTACTTATGAAGTGTAGCAGCTGTTAACAGGCCAAGTCTTATTAAAATTCATAGGTGAAAGATACGAGGTTCCACAAAAGTAGAGGCAATTACTGCTCTAATGAGTAAATTTGTCAAAGGGGCCTAGAATGTTTCACACACACTCTGATTAAGCCTCAAACCAATATTCTAAGGGATATGATTGGACAAGTAGCAGGAGCCTTACCAGTGCTTTGTACACACAACAGATTAGTTTTAGCTGGTTAAGCACTGGCAGTGACCAACTGCACACTTGGGGGGTTTCTTAGCCCTTGCTAACCTATGAAACTCTTGGGGCTTAGGTTAGTGAAGTTTGTCCCTACAGGAAGATAGTGAGCATTCTATATCAGGCAAACAAAAAGGCATGTCAGAAACCCATCTGAGGCAAAGCGGGTATTTATTATATCACAATGTTTTATTATGGATTCACTGCAATTTATACCAGACATTTAAAATATGTTTTCGCTCGACTGCGCAATTCCCCCGATAGCAGCGTAACGGGCGCAAAAGATCGCGGAATTTTAAGTGCAAATTGCGTTCAGTGCAAATCGAGGTACCGCGATCTTTTGCGCTAGTTTTAAAAACATTGCGCTGGAAGCTGGCCCTGACCACAAAACTGGCCATGCCCCCAGGGTGAATTAATCACCATTGGGAGTTTCTGCTAAATGCGCTCGTTTGCAGGCCTTCGAGGAGGCTCCAAAAATTAAGCTGGATCTTTTGGGCAAAAGGACACTTATAGGTTTTATAAGGTTTGGAATTATTTTTTTTTTAAATTTACTAAGGAATTGACGAGCGTACTCCAATCTCACTAGAAAATAGTTTTGTAAATGTTTTAAAAGTCATTTTCAGTCATTTAAAATTGGATTACTCACAGGTGGTGGATTGATACTGTGATTTAAAATGCTTATTTTTTTGTGATAATCTCATTTTCAGCTGCATTAATCAAATTTTACCAATTTACCACTCAAATATATCAAGGAATATTATTTAAAGCAAATTTTTAAAAAAATGATGTTTTAAAACGCTTCCTGATTGCGCTGGTTCATGACAGATTTAGCGTTCGATGATGTGCAAATGAGTTTGAGCAGAAACTCGGGGGGAAAAGAACACTTCCCAAAATGGGCGCCATTTTGGGCTTAATTTGCATGATATCGCCGATTGCGCCCAAACCGAAAATGGAGGTACAAAAAAAGTCTTGAGGCAGAAATCAATAGCCTGATATAAATATATAGCACTAAGAGTACAAAAGCCAGGGAGTTATGCTAAACCGATATAAAACACTAGTTCGGCCCCAGCTGGAGTACTGAGTCCAATTCTGGACACCACACTTTAGGAAGGATGTGAAGGTTTTGGAGAGGGTACAGAAGAGATTTACTAGAATGGTTCCGGGGATAAGGGATGAAAGTTGCATGGATAGTCTGGAGAAGCTGGGGTTGTTCTCCTTTGAGCAGAGAAGATTGAGAGGAGATTTGATAGAGATGTTTAAAATCATGAAGGGTTTAGAAAGAGTAAATAGAGAAACTGTTTCCAATGGCCGAAGGGTCAATAACCAAAGGGCACAGATTTAAGGTGATTGGCAAAAGAACCAGGGGCGACATGAGGAAAAATGTTTTTAAGCAATGAATGCTTAGGATTTGGAATGCACTGTCTGATAGGGTGGGGGGAAACAGATTCAATAGATTCAAAAGGGAATTGGATAAATACTTGAAGGAGAAAAACATTGCAGGGATATACGGAAAGAGCAGGGGAGTGGGACTAACTGGATTGCTCTTTGAAAGGGCATGCACAGACTCGATGGGCCGAGTGGCCTCCTTCTGTGCTGTACTAGTCTATGATAATATTTTGGACTTTCACCTGTATGGCCTGCACAGGATTTTGTTTTAATTTATGTTATGATATTGCTATAGGAGTAGATTCAGCTTCTAAGGAGTTTATTACCCAGGGAAACCAACATTTTTGGCATAATATTAACCAGCAGATATGCGGTTATATGTAATGGCCTTAGTGATCTGAAGTGTTAATTAGTGATTCAAACAAAGAAGGACCAGCCATACAACCAATTATCCATGTGCTTAGAAACAATGAGAAGAACCCAGCGGTCAGTTAATTAAAATGGTCACATCACTGAGTACCCTCTTGGACCTTTAATAAAGATGGACTTCTTTGTTTTCAGTCAGCGTTGGTTGAATGTCTGTTGTGGGTTAGTTAAAGTGTAAATGATGTATTGGGGGAGATTTTCCTGGGTCTCCATCCAGGCACAATATAATCGCCTGGGTGCAGAGAATACCGATACATTGGGCAGGTTTGCATGCACCTGTAAAGAAAGTCATCCACCTGTCCTCCATTAATTTAAATGGAAGGAAAATTGGATGGGTGCCTTTATAGGTGGGTGCTCTGATGGGCTTGGTTTTTCAATACTTCCTGTGCGTGGACGATCCAGACCACATGGACATTAAACCACTTAGCTTGCATGCAGATAGACTTAAGGGAGGTCAGATAACTCTCCCTTTCTCTCTCTCTGAGATATCAGAATGGTGGAGTGAATGTCAATTGCTTGTAACCAGAAAAGCTAGCTTAGGACTGCTAGCTTGAAACTAGGCTATTGCCTAGAAAAGTGTTAGAGTTACGCTTTTTATCTTGATGCAGTCGGAAACTGAAAGATCACACTGTGGAAACTGTTTTCTGTGCATTCCTGTATTTTATGTAAAATAAACTAATTTGTTGGTTTACAGTTGTGCCTTGTCTTGCTAGAGTGCCTTTCAAATGCCTTCTATAAAGACAGGAGAGCAAATGTGGTGATACATACAAAATTAAAACAGTGAGCACAACTAACAAGGGTTCTACATTATGATTTCCAGGTTTAACTAAATATTGGGCAGCAAAGATGCACTCCAGATCATAGGGGATACAAGGCCCACTTACAGTAGTGACTGGTGACACTGAACTTGAGAATATCTAGCGCAAAACTCAAAAGTTTGTAACAAACACATTATAGAGGAAATTTCCACTGTTCTCTATTCATAGCAAGATTGTAAATGTGTATGAAGAGCACAGTTATGAGTTTATTATAAATAGCAAACAGCAAAAACCTTCTCCCTAACACTTCTACTGCACTATTAGATTTTTCTATGGCAAAGCATTTTAAAGTATTTAGTTAATAGTCTTATGATTTCTTCAATTGCTAAAACTATCATCTTGCAGATGAGATGTTAAATTGAGGCCATGTCCTCCTGTTCAGGTAGGTGTAAAAAAATTCAATGGCACTATTCAAAGAAGAATAGGGGAGTTTTCCTGGTGTCCTAACTAATATTTGTCCTTCAACTGATACCGTCAAAACAGCTTAACAGTTCCTTTATTCATTTGTTCCTTGTGACACCTTGGTGTGTGGAATTTGGCAGCCGTCTTTGGCTACACAACAATAGTGGCAACACTTCAAAAGTAATTCATTGGCAATGAAGTGCTTTGGGAGGTCCTGAATATTTGAAAGTCCCTGTATTATTGCAAGTTTTTTCTTAGCCACACCACAATTAAACTTTACTATGTTCAAACAGTATAATCAAAACATGTTAGATTCAAACAGACCATAACCTCGGCCCCTATCATTTTTATTTCTCTCTCTCACATGGCAGCTGTCGATCATTCTGCCATTGCCATTTACACTTCATCTAGAGTCATCTTTTGTTTCTTAACTTGTCCCATTACCATCTCCTTTTGCCTTGCACCATCATCCCTTTTGTCTCTTAATCTCTCCTGCCTTCCATCCTATCACAGACCTTCCCTTTTGTTCTTTCCTCCCCTCCCCCCTTTCCCTACCCCTACACTTGCTTAAAAACCTGTTCCACCTCCAACTTTTTCCAGCTCTGACGAAGGGTCATTGACCTGAAACGTTAACTCTGTTTCTCTCTCTACAGATGCTACCTGACCTGCTGAGTATTTCCAGCATTTTCTGTTTTTATTTCAGATTTCCAGCATCCGTAGTATTTTGCGAATATATTTCCTTACCCTGATCCAATAATCTGCCAAAATAACCTGCAATGTGAGATTCCAATGTTGCCACACACTCATAACATATTGCACATACTACCTAAAATCTTCAGGTGAATGAAGACAGCGTACAGAATTACTGCGGATGACATCCCATAAACGAATAAAAAAAATAAAAAGAAAGAAAGAAGGACTCTGAGCTATAGGCAGAGGTCCTTGCTACCCGCTCAGTAAGGCACATTGAAATCCAGAACAGTGTGTTCCTGGTGGCTTTCTGGTGGCTATGTAACCTCTTGATTTTAACTGCTCACCCGTCTGGTTTCAGCCAGGCAGGTAGGGTTAAAATCACCACAAGTAGGATTTTCCAAACTAATCCCAGTCATAAGAACAACAACATAAGAACTAGGAGCAGGAGTAGGCCAGACAACCTCTCGAGTCTGCTCCACCATTCAATAAGATCATGGTTGAACTTCTACATCAACTCCACTTTCCTGCCCAATCCCCATATCCCTTGATTCCCTTAGTGCTCAAAAATCTATTGACCTCAGTCTTGAATATACTCATCGACTGAGAATCCTCAGCCCTCGGGAGAATTCAAAAGATTCACAACCCTCTAAGTGAAGAAATTTCTCCTCATTTCAGTCCTAAATGGCCGACCCCTTATCCTGAGACTATGACCATTAGTTCTAGGCTCTCCAGCCAGGGGAAACAGCCTCTCAGCATCTACCCTGTCAAGCCCTCTAAGAATTGTATACGTTTCAATCAGATCACCTCTCATTCTTCCAAGCTCCAGAGAATCCAGGCCCATTCTATTCAATCTCTCTTCAGTACAGCCAGCCCAGTCAACCCTGTAAAGTCCTCCTCACCAACAACTTGTGCAAAATTGGGAGAGCTGTCCCACAGACTAGTCAAGCAACAACCTGACATAGTGATACTCACAGAATCATACCTCTCAGACAATGTTCCAACCTCCTCCATCACCATCCCTGGGTATGTCACCAGCAGGACATACCCACCAGGGGTGGCGGCACAGTAGTATACAGTCAGGAAGGAGTGGCCCTGGGAGTCTTCAACATTGACTCCGGACCCCATAAAGTCTCATGGCTTCAGGTCAAGCATAGGCAAGGAAAACTCCTGCTGATTACCAGCTACCACCCTCCCTCAGCTGATGAATCAATACTCATCAATGTTGAACACCACTTGGAAGAAGCACTGAGAGTGGCAAGGGCACAGAATGTACTCTGTGTGGTGAACATCAATGTCCATCATCAAGAGTGGCTCGGTAGCACCACTACTGACTAAGCTGGCTGAGTCCTGAAGGACATAGCTGCCAGTCTGGGCCTGCGACAGGTGGTGAGAGAACCAAGACAAGGGAACATCCTTCCTGACCTTATCCTCACCAATCTACCTGTCGCAGATGCATCTGCCCATGATATTATTGGTAGCAGTGACTACCGCACAGTCATTGTGGAGATGAAGTCCTGTCTTCACACTGAGGACACCTTCCATCGTGTTGTGTGACACTACCACTGTGCTAAATGGGACAGATTCAGAGCAGATCTAGCAGCTCCAAACTGACCATTCATGAGGCGCTGTGGGCCATCAGCAGCAGCAGAATTGTATTCTGTAATGATATCAGCAAATAGTGATGATATTTGTCTGTGTTTGATTACTTATGCCTTACAGCATATTTGTCTGTGTTTTTGATTACTTGTGCCTGACCAGCAGAGGTCATGTGAGAGACAAGCAGTCCAGAGGAGTTTTACTTTCAGTTTCATTCTAGATGCATCACAGCATAGTGTGTTCTGTAAAAAGCTGTAGAAAGTCTTGAACAAGACTTTAGATTAAACAACATTCTCTTTCAGAAATGAGTCTTTATTGAACCCAAAAAGAAATCAAAACATGATGTCAGAAGTGGCTGAAAGAGAAAAAATCTGAAGTTAGCAACTTGATGGGACAGTGAAAGCAGTTGTGGCAAGTAAGCGAAATCAGCTCTCCACATATTAGCAAGCCAGAAGAGAACATCGTTGCTTACCATTAGAGAATAGCTAATGAAGTGAAAAAATGGAAGGTTTACTCCCACCGGCGACGCTTCAATTGACAGGTAATGTGGCTGAAAATTGGAGATGGTTCAAACAACGTTTAGAGTTGTATTTAGCGGCCATCGGAGCTGACAAGAAAAGTAATAAACAGAAATCGTCACTGTTCTTACATGTCGTGGGTGATGCAGCGCTGGAGGTATATAATAATTTCATATTTGCTGTTGATGAAGACAAAATGAAGCTAGATAAAATAATGGAACAGTTTGAGGCCTACTGCATATCTAAAT
Source organism: Somniosus microcephalus (assembly GCF_052327205.1). Lineage (NCBI taxonomy): Eukaryota > Metazoa > Chordata > Chondrichthyes > Squaliformes > Somniosidae > Somniosus > Somniosus microcephalus. Next base: position 43,308,952 of record NC_141004.1, on the reverse strand, counting down.
GCAACGTGACCTTTGAGAGGCACAAATTTTTCACATGTGTACAGAAAATCGGCGAGACTATTGATCAGTATGTGACTGAACTGAGAAACTGGAGCAAATCGTGTGAATTTGGGGGACTCACAGACTCGCTGATAAAAGACAGACTGGTGTGTGGTATTCCAGATAATGGTCTAAGGGAAAGGCTGCTAAGAGAGCAAGATCTAGACCTGGGAAAAGCCATAGCATTGTGTAGGGCTACAGAGACTGTGAAGTTGCAGGCAAAGGAGCTGTTCAGTGACAGTAGCTGCAACGTGGATGCAGTGAGAAAGAACGGATACAAACCGTTTAACAAAGAGAGCGCCAATGTGAAAAAAGAGACGTGGCCAGCAAACGAAAATGAAAGGGACAATCGGAAGTCATGTAGTCGATGCGGTACACAGCATCCACCAAGAAAGTGTCCAGCATATGGTAAAACATGCAATAGATGCAACAAAAACAACCATTATGCCCGTTGCTGTAAGAACCAAGCGCAACAAAGCAAGGTCCATACAGTAGATGAAAGCGAGATAGAGGAATTCAATGTAGATGTTGTGTCTGAAAACAAAAAAGAAAGAGACTGGATGTTGACACTAAAACTGAATGACATACACATTCCATTTAAATTGGATACTGGAGCACAAGTTAATGTGATATCAGAGACCGATTTTAAGAGAATTAGACACAGACCAAAGTTACATGGAATACAAGTGAAAGTGACCGGATACTCAGGTACTGATATACCAGTGAAAGGAAAATGTATTGTCAAAGTAACACACAAGGACAGAGAGCACACGCTAGCATTAATCGTGGTGCCAAAGGATGTGCAAGCCATACTAGGTTTAAAAGCCTGTGAGAGACTGAACCTGGTAAAGAGAGTCCTCATTGTGGAAAGTGAAAGAGAGACAGTCTATGATGAACTGAATGTTGCGTACACACCGGGTAAGCTGATGTATACAGCAGACACGTTGTCCAGAGCTGTTGACCCAGGAGAGCCCGCAAACACAGTGAAAAGACTGAAGTACAAGGCAAAAGACAGTGGAACTGACTTCTACCAAAGCATGCTTGTATACCGCACAACGCCGCTCGAGTGTGGTATGTCACCAGCCCAACTCCTGATGGGACGTCGGCTAAGGTCAAACCTACCCATCCCGGAGAACCTCCTGAAAACAAAAGAGGGGGAGAAAGTGAGGAAGTTCAAAGAGCAACAGAAAGAAAAGCAAAAGTACTACTATGACAGAGGAACACAAAACCTACCTGAACTCCACACTGGTGACCAAGTAAGGTTAAAAGACAAAACAAACACATGGACTCAGAAGGGAACTGTCCTGAGTGAAGTTCAACCAAGATCATACACCATTCAGACAGATGAGGGTGCTGTTCTGAGAAGAAATCGTCGAGATCTTCTCATGGGACCAGCCACAGCAGGTCAAGAGACTGATACTGGTGAACAACCTGATCACACAGCTGAGAACCAATCATCTGAGGCAACAACTCAGATTCAAGGACAATCAATCAGAAAATCCTCAAGACACGTGAAGCCTCCTGAGAGACTGAGCAAATTTAAGGACTATTGTTAAAGAAGGAAGTAATGTTATCTTATTCTTTCTTCAAGTTCTAGTGTATTGACATATTTCATGTGAACACACAAAGCAAGGGTAAAAAACCTTGATCGTGATAATGATAATGTAAGTTCATTAAATGTTGTTAGTTAAAAGTAAAATACTTTTGTTTTAAGAAAGGGAGATGTAATGATATCAGCAAATAGTGATGATATTTGTCTGTGTTTGATTACTTATGCCTTACAGCATATTTGTCTGTGTTTTTGATTACTTGTGCCTGACCAGCAGAGGTCATGTGAGAGACAAGCAGTCCAGAGGAGTTTTACTTTCAGTTTCATTCTAGATGCATCACAGCATAGTGTGTTCTGTAAAAAGCTGTAGAAAGTCTTGAACAAGACTTTAGATTAAACAACATTCTCTTTCAGAAATGAGTCTTTATTGAACCCAAAAAGAAATCAAAACATATTCCACCACAATCTGTTACCTCATGGCCCGGCATATCCCTCACTCTACCATTACTACCAAGCCAGGGGACCAACCCTGGTTCAATAAGGAGTGTAGAAGAGCATGCCAGGAGCAACACCAGGTGTACTTAATATGAGATGCCAACCTGGGGAAGCTGCAACACAGGGCTACATGCATGCTAAAAAGCAGAAGCAGCATGCTATAGACAGGGCTAAGCGATCCCACAATCAACAGATCAGATCAAAACTCTGCAGGCCTGCTACATCCAGTCACGAATGGTGGTGGACCATTAAAGAACTAACGGGAGAAGGAGGCTTCATGAATATCCGCATCCTCAATGATGGTGGAGCCCAGCATGCGAGTGCAAAAGACAAGACTGTTCGCAACCTTGGTGTCATATTTGACCCTGAAATGAGCTTCCGACCACATATCCGCAGCATAACAAAGACCGCCTACTTCCACCTCCATAACATTGCCCGTCTCCACCCTTGCCTCAGCTCATCCGCTGCTGAAACCCTCATCCATGCCTTTGTTACCACTGGACTTAAATATTCCAATGCACTCCTGGCTGGCCTGAGGTCATCCGAAACTCGGCTGCCCGTATCCTAACTCGCACCAAATCCAGTTCACCCATCACCCCTATGCTCGCTAACCTATATTGGCTCACGGTTAAGCAGTGCCTCGATTTCAAAATTCTCATCTTTGTTTTCAAATCCCTCCATGACCTCGCCCCTTCTTATCTCTGTAACCTTCTTCAGTCCCACAACACCCCACCAAAAGATCTGTGCTCCTCTAATTCTGCCCTCGAGCATCCCTAATTATAATCGCTCAACCTTTGGTGGTTGTGCCTTCTGTTGCCTAGGTCCTAATCTCTGGAATACCCTCCCTAAACCTCTCCGCCTCTCTACCTCTCTTTGCTCCTTTAAGACGCCCCTTAAAACTTACCTCTTTGACCAAGCTTTTGGTCACCTGCCCTAATTTATCCTTATGTGGATCGGTGTTGTGGTGTCCGCGCCTTAATAATACACGGACTGCAGGAGAACAATAAAACAGGTATTTACTGAACGGAGGGTAACTTAAAACTGAAGTACAGAAGCCTGCTATGGCTTTATACACAGGGGTGGTCACTGCCGGTACTGCAGTATAGAATCAGTTCTTCTCTTAAAGGTGCATACACAACAATTGCTCCCCTTTTAGATAAACAGTATATAACATTCATTTAACAAATAATAATAACTAATTACAATTACAATTTTCTCTGTACTATATACATCAACTGAAATAATCATTTATAAGTTCAATCTTTGAGGAGGCTTCCTGATCCTGACTGGATAACGCCTTTCTCGAGTATCCTGTTCTTGTGGCGGAGTTGATTCTGGCACATTGTCATTGGTTGGTTCGTCAGCTTCCAATACCACTGCTTCTGAGGTAGACGCAATCTGTACTTCGGGTTGATTACCAGGTGCACCTGCTCGTGGTATGGGTTTGGCTTGTTCCTGTGACTCTAGAACCTGGTCAGCATGGCGTCTCACGATGCTCTCTCCAACGTCCACTGTGTACATTAGTGATCCCTGCTGTGTGCATATCGTTCCTGGCTGCCATTTTTCTGTTCGGTAGTCGCGGGCCAAGACTGGTTGCCCTATCTTGAAGCTTCTGGTTGGCTTCTCATTTGTGTGCTGGAATTGCTTATCCTCAACATCTCGTCTTATGTTTGGTTTGAGCAAATCCAGGCGACATCTTAGCCTTCGGTTGAAGAACATTATGGCTGGAGTTTGGTTGGTGACTGCATGTGTCGCATTCTGGTAAGCAAACAAGAATTTTCCACCTTGTGTTGTAGTGGTATGTCGTCATTATGCATTGCCTTTATAAAGGTCTGAACAAACCTCTCAGCCAATCCATTTGTGGCTGGATGATATGGGGCAGATGTGTAATGTTTCACCCCATTATTCCTCAGAAACCTCCGGAAATCCTCGGACACAAACTGTGGCCCATTGTCGGAGCAAATCTGTTCTGGCAAGCCATTCCTGGCAAAGATGGTCCGTAGGACTGCAATAGTATTCTCCGTGGTGGTGGAGGACATTTTGATGACCTCTGGCCATTTCAAATGGGCGTCCACAGCGATTAGGAACATTGAGTCCATAAATGGACCAGCAAAATCAATGTGTACCCATTGCCATGGAGATGAGGGCCACTCCCATGGATGTAGCGGGGCCTGTGGTGGAGCGTTTTGGACCTTCTGGCATCCTGTGCATCTCTTGGTCATATCCTCGATTTCTTTATCGATTCCCGGCCACCACACAAACGCCCTGGCTAGGCTCTTCATTTTTACCCCTCCCAGATGACCCTCATGAAGCTCATTGAGCACGCTATCTCTCAACTTGGGTAGAATTACCACTCGGGATCCACACATCAAGGTCCCCCGGCACACTGACAGCTGTTGTCTCCTTGGCGAGAATGCTGGCAACAGTGAGTCGCCATGTGCTGGCCATCCCTTCACCGTCAAATCATAGACCCGAGAGTGTGTCGGGTCATTTCGGGTTTCCTTCTCTATACTTGAGTTTGTAACAGGTAGACATTCGACTATGGTCGCATGGAATATCTCAACAGGGTCCACTGCAGGTGCTTCCTCTACCGTAGGCAACAGAAGGCGCGACAGCCCATCAGCGTTTCCATGCTGTTTCGTACCCTTGTACTATATGTCGTACTGATGTGCCCCTAGAAAAAGTGACCATCTTTGCAGCCGTTGCGCCGTCATCACCGGAACGCCCTTCTTTGGGTTAAAAATGGAGACCAGGGGCTGATGATCAGTCAGTAGGGTGAATTTCTGCCCGTGCAGATAGTGATTGAACTTCTTCACCCCCCACACCAGGCTGAGGGCCTCCCTGTCAATCTGGGCATAGTTACGCTCGGCTGAGGTTAACGAGCGCGACGCAAAGGCTATTGGCCTCTCTGAACCGTCAAGGAATTTGTGTGACAGCACCGCTCTGATGCCGTAGGGAGACGCATCACATGCTAACCGAATCGGTAGTGTTGGATTGTAGTGGGCCAATACTTCTTTTGAAGTGATTAGGCATTTACATTTCTGAAAGGCACGCTTACACTCATCACTACATTTCCATGTTACTCCAGTTTGCAGTAGGGCGTTCAGTGGGTGCAGAATTGTAGATAAATTTGGCAAGAACTTATGGTAGTAGTTCACCAACCCAAGGAACGACATCAGTTGCGACACATTTTCCGGTGCTGGAGCCTTGACTACAGCCTCTATCTTTTCCAGCGACTTATGCAACCCTTCCTCATCAATCATGTGGCCACAATACGAGATTTGTCTCCTGAAGAACTCGCATTTGGGGCGGCTGGCTCGTAGCCCATATTCCTGTAATCTCGTGAGCACCTGCTCCAGGTTGGCAAGGTGTTCACTGTCATTTTCGCCCGTAACCAGGATGTCGTCCAAATAACACTGGGTCCCCGGGATCCCTTGCAGGACTTGTTCCATCGCCCTCTGCCAAATAGCCGGGGCTGATGCTACCCCGAATACCAGTCGATTGTACTGGTAAAGGCCTTTGTGAGTGTTTATCGTGAGGTATTTCCTAAATGCTTCTTCCACCTCCATTTGTAGATACACTTGGGCCAGATCAATTATGTAAAGCGTTTCCCTCCAGATAGTGAGGCGAAAATATCTTCTATCCGTGGAAGTGGATATTGTACTGTGTGCAGAACTGGGTTCACAGTTACCTTGAAGTCCCCACAGATGCGAACCTTCTTCGGTTCCCCAGGCGTGCTGCTCAATGATTTCTTCATTACAGGAGCGATGGGTGTGGCCCACTCGCTCCAGTCCACCTTGGACAGCATACCTGAACGCTCCAGACTCTCCAGCTCTGCCTCAACGGCTGGGCGGATCGCGTAAGGTGCCGGTCTGGCCTTAAAAAAATTTGGGTTTGCGTTATCTTCGATTTTTATCATTGCCGTTACTCCTTTTAGAGTCCCAAGTCCTTGTTGGAACACCTCTTTCGCGTCAGTTAGAATTTTTGACAGTCGTCCAGGTGTGACGTCATCATCCTTTTTATCAGTCACAGTTAGCGCTTGAATGGAATGCCAATCCAATTGTATTTTTCGGATCCATTCACGTCCCAATAGTGGTGGTCCTCCATCCAGTAGTATATATAGATAAAGTTTCTATGTTTCCTTGCCGTTGTATTCAACTGGCACCCTTATTTTTCCTCTGGGGTAGACTTTTTGCCCCGTGTATGTCTTCAATACAATGGACGTGTCCTTCAAGGATATGTGTGAGAATAGCTGCTCATAGTCTCGTCGATTCATGACAGTTAGGGCTGATCCTGTGTCCAATTCCATTTTTACTGGGGACCCTGCTATCATGAGGGTGACCCAAATGGTTCGGTGATCCTCCTTTGCGATCACGTTGTGTAACTTTAGACAACTTAGTCTCCTGCTCCCGGAGTCATTATCACTCTCCTGATCTTCCGAACTACTGTGTCAATTTCTTTACTTTCTTGTACTTGTCCTTAATAGTTCTTGTAGTGTTGGTTTTCTTTACCGACCTGCAGACTGTTGCTATATGTCCCATTTTCCCACATTGCCTATATACTTTGTCCTTAAACCAGCAGTCCTTCTGATCATGGGTTGTTCTGCCGCAGCGATAGTACTTTTCTGCTGCATACGCCATTTCGTTAGCGCTGTATTCCTGTGGTTTCTGTTGTATTTCTGCAGCTCCCTGTGCTGCTGCTTCGTAGGATACTGCCACGCTGAAAACCTGTTCTAGCATCAGGTCCTTTTCCGAAAGTAGTCGTTTCTGGGTTCCTTCACTCTGGAGCCCACAGACAAACTTATCCCGTAAGGTGTCTGCCAGTCCTGCTCCGAACTGGCAGTGCTTCGATAACTTGCGTAGTTCCGTAAGATAGTCAGCATTGCTCTCATCTTTGTGCTGGTTTCTTTTATGGAACTTGAATCTTTCTGCTATCAGCAGCGGTGTAGGGTTTAGGTGTTCCTGTAAGATATTAACAATCTCTTCAAAACTTTTCTCCATTGGTTTAGCTGGGGTAATTAAATTCCGCAATAGGCCGTACGTTCTCGCGCCCATCAAATTTAATAATACCGACGCCTTCTTTACATCGGCCACCTCATTTGCCATGCAGTACAGTTCAATTCTTTCCACATACGTGGTCCAGTCTTCTACCTCGTTGTTGAAAGCAGTGATACTGCCACTTTTCGGCATCTTGGGTGATTTAAGATGGCACCTCCCGCGCTTTTTTTTCTTCACCAATGGATTAAAATGGCGCCTCCCGTGCTTTTCCTTCTTCCCCTTGCTGCCACGCTGCTCCTAGCATTCTGCAGGGTATTGGTGGCGACCCGCGGCTTCGGCGCGTCTCACTTTTCCTTCCCCTTGTTTTATTTTCGCTACGCTGCCCGGTTCTTGAGCACCGACCGCGCCCTGTGCGCTCCACCCTCTCTCTCTCTCTTTTCCTCCCGACGACGCTGCATGACCCCTTTGCAGAGCCGCTCGATCGAGCTCAAGCCCGCCGCAGTCCGGAAGGGTCAGCGCACTACCTGCTACCAGCACGATTTGCTGGAACACCTTGACTGGGGAGCCAAGCCCAGCTCTCCACAGCCTCTCCTGCAACTCTCCGAACTCCGAGGGATCCTTGGGCAGTTGCTCGCGGTCGACGCCCGTTGCTCTGACTTCGACCTCCAAGAAGCTTCTTCTCAGGGAAAGATCCCCGTGAGGTGATGCAGTACTGCAGGTGAGTTCGAACCTGTTCGTCGCCACTGTGGTGTCCGCGCCTTATTAATACACGGACTGCAGGAGAACAATATAACAGGTATTTACTGAACGGAGGGTAACTTAAAACTGAAGTACAGAAGCGTGCTATGGCTTTATGTACGGGGTAGTCACTGCCGGTACTGCAGTATAGAATCAGTTCTTCTCTTAAAGGTACATGCACAACAGGTGTCAAATTTGTTGTCTTAAAATACTCCTCTGCAGCGCCTTGGGACGTTTTACTACGTTAAAGGTGTTATATAAATACAAGTTGTTGTTAAAACGTTTGCAACCATCTTCAGCCAGAAGTGCCGAGTGGATGATTCATATCGGCCTCCTCCTGAGGTCCCCACTGTCACAGAAGCCAGTCTTCAGCCAATTCGAATCACTCCATGTGATATCAAGAAACGGCCGAGCGCACTGGTCACAGCAAAGGCTATGAACCCCAACAACATCCCGGCTATCGTGTTGAAGACTTGTGCTCCAGAACTGGCTGCGCCGTTAGCCAAGCTGTTCCAGTACAGCTACAACATTGGCATCCATCCGACAATGTGGAAAACTACCCAGGTATGTCCTGTCCACAAAAAGCAGGACAAATCCAATCCGGCCAATTACCGCCCCATCAGTCTACTCTCAATCAAGAGCAAAATGATGGAAGGTGTCATCAACAGTGCTATCAAGCGGCACTTAGTCACCAATAAACTGCTCACTGATGCCCAGTTTGGGTTCCGTCAGAACCACTCGGCTCCAGACCTCATTACAGACTTGGTCCAAACATGGACAAAGGAGCTGAATTCTGGATGTGAGGTGATTGTCATCAAGGCAGCATTTGACCGAGAGTGTGGCATCAAGGAGCCCTAGTAAAACTGAAGTCAATGGAAATCTGGGGGAAAACGCTCCACTGGCTGGAGTCATACCTAGCACAAAGGAAGATGGTTGTGGTGGTTGGAGGTCAATCATCTCTGCCCCAGGACATCGCTGCAGGAGTTCCTTCGGGCAGTGTCCTGGGCTCAACCATCTTCAGTTGCTTCATCAATGACCTTCCCTCCAACATAAGGTCAGAAATGGGGATGTTCGCTGATGATTGTTCAGTGCTATTCGCAACTCCTCAGATAATGAAGCAGTCCATGCCTGCATGCAACAAGACCTGGACGACATTCAGGCTTGGGCTGATAAGTGGCAGGTAACATTCGTGCCACACAAGTGCCAGGCAATGACCATCTCCAAAAAGCGAGAGTCTAACCACTGCCCCTTGACATTCAACAGCATTACCATCGTCGAATGCACCACCATCAACATCCTGGGGGTCACCATTGACCAGAAACTTAACTGGACCAGCCACATAAATACTGTGGTAACAAGAGCAGGTCAAAGGCTACGTATTCTGCAGCGAGTGTCTCACCTCCTGACTCCCCAAAACCTTTCCACCATCTACAAGGCACAAGTAAGGAGTGTGATGGAATACTCTCCACTTGCCTGGATGTGTTCAGCTCCAACAACACTCAAGCAGCTCGATACCATCCAGGACAAGGCAGCCCGCTTGATTGACACCCCATCCACCACCTTAAACATTCACTCCCTCCACCACCGGCGTACCGTAGCTGCAGTGTGTACCATCTACAAGATGCACTGCAGCAACTCGCCAAGGCTTCTTTGGCAGCAGCTCCCAAACCCGCGACCTCTTCCACCTAGAAGGACAAGGGCAGCAGGCGCACGAGAACACCACCACCTCCAAATTCCCCTCCAAGTCACACACCATCCTGACTTGAAAGTATATCACCGATCCTTCATCGTCGCTGGGTCAAAATCCTGGAACTCTCTCGCTAACAGCACTGTGGGAGTACCTTCACCACACAGACTGCAGCGGTTCAAGAAGGCGGCTCACCACCACTTTCTCAAAGGCAATTAGGGATCGGCAATAAATGCTGGCCTGGCCAGGGACACCCACATCCATTGAATGAATTAAAAAAAATTACAGATTGTTTTGTCACTAAGTCACCTTTTCACTGTTAGGGCTGGATTTTACCAACCTTGGCGGGTCCCGGCCTCGCTGCTGGCTCCAGTCCTCTTTCCAAAATGATTTTCCCCTGATTGGGTTTGTTAAGCCCGCCCAGTGCATTTGCTGGCCAATTGAAGGAAGCGGGTCTGATGACGTCAACCGGTTTCCTAAAAGGGACCATGCGGAAATTGATTTTGACATTTGTGTTGTCAGTGTTCTACAACAGTGAGGTGCTGCAAACACTGACAAGCACTGCACAGAGGTGCACGTTTGCACGCTGACTCTCCCACGACTTCCTCCATATGCTTATGGAGGGAGTCACAGCATGCAGGGAGGTTATCTTCCCTTCCAATGGGCGGAAGAGACCTCCCCAGGGCATCAACACAGCCTGGTTGCACATTGCACAGGGGGGCACAAGCAGGGATGTCATAAGGAGGACCAGGCTGCAGTGGTGCAAACTTTTCAATGATCTCAGTAGATCACAAAACATTACTGCAAAGCCGTACTCACCTTCATCCTGCTGTGCCTCTCATCACATCCCCATCACTCTGCCTTCCCTACCCTACTCCTGCACATCCTTACTCACACCAACTTACCTTGCACCGCCACCCATCCCTCTCTATCTACATTATCACTTCCCCATCTCACTAGCCACCCCTCACACTCACCCTCATCCTAGTCCAATCATAGCAACTAACCCACAAAATTAGGTACTTGGGTGTTTTATCCAATGTTCATGTAAAGTTTCTGTTAATGTGCTGTCAAACATTGAAACCTTTATTTTCAACACTTTCGTTCTTGGACAGATTTGTGTGCACCTTTGGAAGTGGTTTAGTGAGTTGCAGTGAATGGTGAGACATAACAGTACTGGTGATGAGTGTGAACGGAATCGCTTGGGCATTGTAGGGATGTTGGTGAGGGGTGGTGCCAACCTGGAGTATCATGTGGCAGCCAGGGTGTACAGCGCCAAGTGAAGTAAATCTGGACATGGTGAGGCCATCCCTAACGTCGTGGCAGCAATGTGGTCGGGTGATGATGCCCTCTGTCCTGTGCAGCATCAGTTGATTGCGGAGAAGGTTGGTGTTGTTGTTGGTGCTGCTGGTGTGCCTGGTGCTGCTGGTGTTGGGGCTGATCATGGTGGGATTCTGAGGACCAAGGTGTGATAGTTTCAAGGGCACCGATACTGATGCAATAGATGGCAGGTGAACTTGAGATGACAGAAGCAATCTGTCAATGGTGAGAGAGGTTGTTCCAATGAGGTGACACTGGATAGAGCATTTGCTCCAAACACTTGCAAGCTGCATAAAGTTCAATCTGTCTTCCAAATGCAGTAAGCAACAGCAACAGCTTCTGAGCTTGGAAAGTGAACAGCTGTGAGATGGGAGCTTTTATAGCACATTTCAAGCCATCAATTAATGAGATGATTCCATGGCTATTCACCTCCATCCTTCTTACCTGACATGATCCCCGAGCAGCGTGGACCCCGTGGGCAACCTGGTAAATGCTGAAGGTGAGCTGAAAATAGTTCTTAATGCTCTGTTGACAAGGTCATAATGACCTTCATTGTCTCTCCCACCGCTGCGTGTCAGGTCTGCTCAGCGCTGATAGACCCGACATTTGGGAAAGGCGGGTGGCGACCTCTCTTTGATTTCCTCTCTCAACCTTTCTGAATGCTGGGATGTAACAGGCAGCCCTTGCATCCAGCGTCTGTGCTGGCTAAGTGGCAGAGGCCATGTTTCCTTCATTTTAATGTAATTCTCATATGTGTGGGTACATTTTGTGCCACTTGAACTTCCTTCAGGAAAAAGGTGGCAGGAGTGATGCGGCAACAAGTGATTGTATTTGAGAACTGCGGGTAAATTTACTAATGTAAAGGTTGTGAGTTTTGATGAAGCAGAAATAAAGGCTCAGAGATCTACAGGGGCGGGTTGCGTAGGTGTGGGGGTGGAATTTCGGACGGGAATTTCCACACTTGTTGTGGAGTTTTAACTCCACTGCGTGTGACCTTTCTCCTTGACAGGTTCCCTGCCTGAAAGCCAGCCTGATTCACAGGCTTTGCTTCCAGTCAGGCAGGTAGGGCTCTGGAGCAGGCCATAGAAGCAGGTAGGGAGCATACAGCTGCTACTGGGATTCCCAATGGGGGTCCGAACCCTGACCTTCGGGTGGGGGGGTGGTTCCGATCCGGATTCTGGAGGGGCAGGTGGTCCAATCCCGGATCGCATGGTTCTTTTTATGGAGGGGGGATCTCATGGGGCTGGAGCTTAGAGGCTCGGGGGGAAGCACTCCTGCTCCTCCTGGTCCACAAGCAGTGCTGTAAAGGCACTTACCTTCTCCCTGAAGCTGTTCTCACCTCCCTTCAGCTGTCGGGTTTCCAGAGGCCTGGGAAACCTTGTCGGCCACTGTTAAACCTGCAAACCTCATTAAAGTATTTAAATTGCCTCCCCGCCTCCTGGGAGTGGGTTGGCTGCCCGCTCCTTGTCCCGCCTCTGTTAAAGCGGAAGTTGGCGGGTTGGGGTCTGATTTGAGATTTTAAAAATTTTAACATCTGACTCGACACCAACCAACCCGTCTTTGGGGGTTAAAATCCCCCCCCCCCCAAAGAAGCTACCGGATATCAGAATATGTTGTAAACAGGATACCTGATACTCTGGCTTCAGAAACTACTGACTAAAGCTAATACTTGAACTAATTGGAAATCTAGCACAGAGCTGGAAGAAATTTAATCTAAATTGGATGAAATATGAATTGGCCATTGAAGATGCAGAGAAAGCAGATCACAATTTCCTTACTATCAAGCTGCTAATGTGTGCACGGGAATATCGATGTGTAACATCTTGACATGGGGAATAGCAGGTAATGAAAGCAAAATGCAAAATTTGAAAAATGTTGCCAGCCAAGGAAGAATATTATGTATGAGAAATGAGTGTTCAATTCAAGAAATCAAGGAAGTAGGTAAGAACATAAGAACTAGGAGCAGGAGTAGGCCATTTGGCCCTTCGAGCCTGCTTCGCCATTCAATAAGATCATGGCTCATATTTTACCTCATCTCCACTTTCCTGCACTATCCCCATATCCCTTGATTCCCTTAATATTCAAAAATCTATCGATCTCTGTCTTGAATATACTCAACGACTGAGCCTCCACAGCCCTCTGGGGTAGAGAATTCCAAAGATTCACCACCCTCTGAGTGAAGAAATTTCCCCTCGTCTCAGTCCTAAATGGCCGACCCCTTATTCTGAGACTGTGACCCCTGGTTCTAGACTCCCCAGCCAGGGGAAACATCCTCCCTGCATCTACCCTGTCAAGCCCTATAAGAATTTTGTATGTTTCAATGAGATCACCTCTCATTCTTCTAAATTCTAGAGCATATAGGCCTAGTCTACTCAATCTCTCCTCATAGGACAATCCCCCCATCCCAGGAACCAGTCTGGTGAACCTTCGTTGCACTCCCTCTATGGCAAGTATATCCTTCCTTAGGTAAGGAGACCAAAACTGTACACAATACTCCATGTGTGGTCTCACCAGGGCCCTATATAATTGCAGTAAGATGTCTTTACTCTTAGACTTAAATCCTCTTGTAATAAAGGCCAACATACCATTTGCTTTCCTATCTGCTTGCTGTACCTGCATGTTAACTTTCAATGATTCTTGTACAAGGACACCCAGGTCCCTCTGAACACCAACATTTCCCAATCTCTCCCCATTTAAAAAATACTCTGCTTTTCTATTTTTCCTACCAAAGTGGATAACTTCACATTTCTCCACATTATATTCCATTTGCTATGTTCTTGCCCACGAACTGATTTATCACTGTGTTACAGCATTGAAGAAGCTTGCAGGAAAACTGAAGACGTCACTGTGATTGGAGCATGGTTGTAACAGTTAGTTACTAACCAAACATGTCCTTTAAGGTCACTACTCAGGTACAATGTGGGGAAATCTTTTATGTAAGATTCTGAGGTCAGAGGCTAATTATCGTCATTGGATGTTCCTTTAACTTGCCAGCCATTTGGCTCCACTTCTAGTTAACTCGGGAACCTCTCAAGGTCCAATAAAATGACAGAAATAACTTTTGTTTCTTTTTCTTGCATACTTCTTGTTTACAGATGGTTTGATTGCGATTTGTACTTGTAAAAGTTACGCCCTCTCAGAAGAAGCACCTCAGTAATGATTAAACAGTTCATGCAATTCGGGAACTTTCGAACAAAACCTGCTAGAAGAAACCCAGCAAAGAGAAGCCCAAAACTGTTTTAACGTGAATTAACTGACTGCCATTCATGTAGAAAAGACAAGAATTAATGTCCAGCATTGAGAAAAGCATGAAACTGTTGTGTATGTAATAGGTATGTTACTTTAAACCTATGGCCAGGGCAGCACTACTTTGTAGGGCGTAGTGATACCGTAGTACCACTCCTGGCCATAGGGGTATAAATAGTACTGTGGGTACTGATCTCCCCTCAGTTTCCCGCCTGTTGGTATTAAGTAAAGACCTACGTTGAATCTTCCAAGCTGTCTCGTCATTATTGCATTAAGTATAGACACATACATTATAGAAACAAGTGTGGCTACAAAAATCATTTTGCTGCCAAGTGTAAGACAAAAAAAGGAAGAGAAAGAAATAATTGCACCTTCTGGTGGCCGATGAACAAATGGAACAGGGGAGCATTGGAAAAACTATTCTAAATAACTTGACTTTGAAATGACTCCTTGTGAAGATAAACATACAAATGCCTAATGCTATTAAGTTCCTTTATCCAACACTTCAATGCAAAATTCAGCTGCAAATTAAATAAATGCCATGCACAGGGTGCTTGTTAACTGCTGATAGGCTGAAACTAGATTCAAAGAAAGCAGGGTGCAGGGACGGAGCAACGGATAACAAGCTGCTCCACTCCTCCAGCACTGTGATATTTAAATGGCAACTCGCCCTGCCGACTCTCATTCAGCCTGACTGATTTTAAATTCAGAGACAGCCCAGCAGGGTAGATGGAGGGAGAGTAGATCTAAAAAAAACAGCAGAGGGAGACTGGACTGAAGTCAGGAGGAAAAGGCACTATTTTAAAAGTCATAGCACTGGGTAGAACCCGCCTGATTTTCATTCCATTGAAATCAAAAACAGTTTACTGGCCAGGTGTTGAAGAGCAAAACATAACACGTACCCAACTCCAGCACAAGAAAAAAAACAGAAAATCATTCTGAATGTCACTCAAACTTTTGCACATGGTGTGAAGGAATGAGCCATATAACCTATTCAGAGAAAGACACCATCTTATGAAAGTATTCTGGCCTTATAAAACATGACCAACTGGGTTTGGAAATTTAGAAACTTAACGATGAAATAGCTGTGAAAGCATTCTGGCTATTGAGATAAGACAATTGTTGACCCTGAATAAATAACCTCATTGAAACAGAAGGTGAAGGGCTCCGACAGGCTGACCTTTGGGAACAAAAACAATGGTTCACCCTGGATAAGGTGTTCTAATTTACACTTTGTAAAGAGGCACATAAGATAAGGAACATCTGCCTTTGTAAAGATAACATCAAGTAAGGAACACCTGCCGTCACACCGTTTTTATATGGTAAACTTAGAACACCTAGAGAGGAGACGTGATTCTGGCTGAGGTGGCTGTAAGAGTTGCAGAGGTCAGCAGAAAAATGACTAGAGATAATTAACTTGCATCAGCAGAAAACCTTAAAGGAAATACCACTGGAAAAAGGTATAAATATTGAACTCTCAAATGGGATAACAGACTTGCTTTAAATCGGGCAAAGCAATCCTGTAGTCCCCAACTCTTTGTACCTCGGGGATCATAGGTATTTGATTTTGGTAGATATCCTGTAGAACACTTCAAGAATTATAATACTGTAGTGAAGTTAAGATTTACAAGTAAGATTCTCTGATAATAAGATTGTAAGTTTTCTCTTTTTGGAACTATTAATGTTGCGATTGACTCACCAACTGTAAATTACATGTCGGTTCTTTAATAAATCTATATATTTTTAGAATTGTTTCATATAAAACTTCTGTATCAAAAACTCGCAAACTCAATTTCTGTACACTCTTTGGTGAGGAGTTGCAGAATCCTGAGGGAGTTTTAATATCCGGTACATTACAGTCTAGCTAAACTTATTAAAAACGCTATCTGGAGGACGGTAACATTCTCGGGTTTTTCCTTTCCTTTAGGGAGAGATAGCCCGGACTTTTAGACCCAATTAAGCATCTCTAGGATTCGGCTACCTCAAACTTTAGTTGAAAGTGAACGTCTTGAGAAATATGCCTGATCCGGGGTAGCCCTAAAGGGATTAGGACTAGTAATTATCCCTTCAATGGATCTATCTGAAATACTGAGAATTTCTCTGGTCCTGTGCCTTAAAACCAAACTTTAATTCTGCTTCTTGGAGTATCAGTATGCCCTTAGCAAGCCTATCTACATGCCAGTTTTTGTGCCGATGATGTATAGCTTTTGAACCACAGGGAATGAGGTAAGTGATCTGACAGCGCATTAAATTCAGCCAAGCAGTGCGAGACCACCTCAAGACGTTTCACACTTCATTGACTTCACAGCAACTACATCAGAACTGGCGTGACGTGAATATTATAAAATATCAGTCAATCCAGTGGACTTCATTTTGAAATGATAAGTGTTCGTTTTTTGTCAACATTAAATTGTAACTACAACTTGCATACTAGTAAATGGAACTCTGTGAGCATTTGGGCGTGGAGCTCTGCTTTGCTGATCACAAAGTAATGCACAACTGAGAGCATAACTTGGTGCTGCTGGTTGGCACTGCGCTAAAGCAGGGACTTGTTCCAATCCAAGTTTAGAATACTGCAGACATGCCAGCCTCAAATGTGGCACAATGACTGATATTACTGGGATCAGATTGCAATCTAAGTATGCTAAATACCAAGTATTGTCTTTTACTAGGTTGTTAGCCTTGCTTCTGAGTTAGAAGGTTATGGGTTCAAGCCCCATTCCAGAGACTTGAGCTAAAGAAGGGGTTCATTTCTGCCAGGGTTCTCCCGGTCATCCACTGCTCTTCTGCCAAAGATACGGTCAACAAGTGGGAGAACCCCTGCGGTTATTCACCCCATAAGTTAGGCTGATACTTTGGTCGGAATATTTACATGGCCACACGCTGGGAGCACGGGGCGGGGGGGCGGGAGTGGGGTGGGTGGTCCTGTATAGCGCGCAGGAAACCTGGAAGTAGCTGCAGCATGTCTGTCAGTGGCTTTTTAACACCAGTCACTGCATTTGCATCTGACTTCTGGGTTCCACGACCAATTAACGCGAACAGGCATGATGGCAACACGCATGGGTCTATTTCAACTGAGGTATTTAAAGGAACACTTCAAAGATGACAGTTGAAGAATTGGAGAGGTGGGAGAAAGATAGCTAGCTGCATACAATGGAGTTTCAATGTTCCAAAGCTGCCCCTCGCTTTAGTGATGCCTTCCTGGACCTCATGCTGAGAGATGGAAGGCCCTGTAGGGAGATGTTATTCCCTGCTGATGGGAGGAAGAAGCCAGTCTGTAGGGGGGTGGCGTGTGTGTAGTCAGCTCGCCTCTGACTGGGTTCCTGAGCGGTTCGAATCGCTCCCACACCCCTGGGTTCTAGACACCGGACTTAGGTACAGGCGGCGATATAGAATTGGAGTAGACAACTGATTTGGTACAAGAAAACCGTATTTTTATTAAAAGGCACAATAAAATTACAACACTGGAAAAATTACTGGAATAGTTACAGGCTTACAAGAGTACACTTAATCAGGAATGGGGAATACACAGCACATCGAGGGAAAAATCAAGGTATTAATCCCCTTACCCTTGTCCCACCCCCAATATCTAACTAATTGTGCTGTGAGGGGCCAGGGATTATGCTCACCAATAAGGGTTTCTGGACGGGTCGAATCCGGTCGATTGGGCCGGTTGCGGTTTTGGGGTTTGCTCTTGGTATCTTTTGGGGCCTGCTGTCGTCATGTGGTCCCAGGGTGCGGCGGTGGAGTCGTCTGAGTAAAGTACCCTCTTTTCCTCCATTAGAGATAGGGAGTAAAGTCTTTGTTGGGTACTTTACCTTGCAGAATGGAAACTTCGGGTTTTGTTCTTCTGGTGGTGGTCTGGTCGTCGAAGTTTTGTTGCGGTTGGGGTTCGGTGTTGGCTTGGTCGCGGTGGCCTAGATCATTACCTGTGCAATGGCAATGATCCGAAGGTATAGTTTACCCGGCCCTTTGTTACCGTGGTGCTCGTGGTCGTCGGCTTCTTCTTCTACCCCTGCTTCGAACGTCAGCTTATGCCTGGACCGGGGTGTGTGCCCGCTCGTTCCCAATGCGTCTCCGCGCTGCCCCTCCCTGCTTATCGGCCTTGCCATTTGCCTCATCTTGCCTTGTCTTTTTTGCGGTCACCGGTGGGCCTACAATTATACTACTTCGGAGGTTCCTTATCTGCGCGCCAAATCAGGTTTAGTTCTTTGTCTAATTTTGGCGGGCTCGTTAAAGTGATTATGGTCATTCACTTTAACTGCTTTTTGGGTGGTTGCCCCGCTGTTAAATGTTCCTTAATGTCTCGGTGTTTGTTATTCATAATGTTTAATCGGCGTTTTCCTGGCTTGGTGGCTACTTCCAACTGTAACCGATTATTTATGCAAAAGGTTTGATGGGTTGAAGATTAAGTCTTTCCTGAGTTGATTGGTTTCAAAATGAAGAATGCGTATTCTGCATTATCTAATGTCTGGCTTCAGAAATAACAAGTCCCTCACAGACCCAGGCATGTCATCTGACCTGCCATTTTGCAGGGCTGTTTTTTTTTCAATCTTGCAGGCTTCTGCCACGATGTCCAGAAGCCATTTTGTTTAGGGTACCCTTATAACTTCGTCCTTCAGGGTCCCTTTATTAATAACTCTGGAGAATGTGGGAATTTTGAGAACCCTATAAGTCTCAATAACGAAGAAGGCATGGCTGGAGATTGCAGAAGGGGTGAGCAGCAGGAGTATGGTGTCACGCTCATGGATGCAGTGCAGGAAGCGATTTAATGACCTCATGAGGGCAGGAAAGGTGAGTGCAATGCCACATTCAACTACATCCTACCGTGCGCATCACACCAGCACCCTCACTCTGCCTTCCCAAGCCTACACCAATGTACCTTGCAGATGCACCCATCCCTCTCTGTCTATGCAATTCCTCACATCCCCATCTGACCATCCACCACTGACACTCACCTTCATCTTAATGCAATGTCATGTCTCTCCCCCACAGTCACCCTCAACAGATGTTGTCCATCCATCCGTTCCACTCATTCCATGACTCTCACTCAAAGGTCTCTTGTTTCCCTCCTTGCAGAAGAGAGCACCGAACACCAGGGAGAGGCAGAGAACCGGAGGTGGCCTTCCAGTCATTGCTACGCTCACAGCTGCAGAGGAGGATGCACTTGAGATAAGCAGAGTGTCAGTGTGCCTGGCGGTGGGAGATGGTGAGCTCCAGCTACCTGGTGACTGAATTAAATATCACACAGCCAAATGGCATACAGCAGTCACTCATGTTGACTTGATTTCAGCAGCCAGTGATCATGTTAACTTAAACTTACCATGACAGTTCTAATTCATGTCTATAATCTCCCTCAGGCCCATCAAGTGTCCCACAGGCAGTGGAGCCGGAGGAGGATGACGACTCCTCAGAGGAGGTCACTAACTCTGAGGGATCACCGTCACAGGATGCATGCACACCATGCACCACATGTCGGTGGGACCATCAAGACAGATAGTTGTGTTGTCACCTGGTGTCTCACAGGTGACATGTGGGCAAGGGCAGATGGCGGAGACAGGGGCAGTAGTAGAGAGTCCTTGTCAGAGGGCGCAGGATGCTCCAAGCTCTGCTCAGCTGGATGCAGATGCTGAACCTCGGGCCGTCGACAAAGAGGATGGTTCTGGAGGAGCAGCAAAAAGTGCGTGAGGCTCTGGCAGGATTTCCAGCTGTGGGAATGGAGGAGTCCATCTCAAGCATGACTGGCATGATGTCGCAGGCCTTAGCTATGATTTGTTCATCCATGGAGAGTGGCCATCTGCATGGAGCAGTCAAACGAGTGCCTACTTGCCCTCACCAATAGCTTGCACACTCTGAATGCCACCTTAACTAGGATGGATGAAAATCTAACCTTATCCATTCAGTGCCCCACTGATGTGCAACAAATGTGCTCTCCAGCTCCTTGCTAGCAGGGAAGTGCGGGTGGGCCATGAGAGGGATGATGTTGAAAGGGGACATAGAAATGGAGGCTCTGTTCAAAGCGATTCGATTTCTCACCCATTGCCTCCCCACCTAGTCAGTGCCCCACATCCTGCCTCATGTCCCGATGGTTAGGTCTGCCCCTGCACAGGTGCAGGTGGAGCAGTCTTTGGCAGGGCCCTCACAGGCTCCAAAACCCAGAGGACGTCAGCCAAGAGCACCTGAGCAGTCAAGGAGCAGGGATGTGAGCAGCCTGCCTCAAACTCTGCTGAAGCCACAGGGGTTGTACTTTGTAGGCGTAGTAGGAAAAGGAAGATTAATAGTTGCACAAGGGTATGCATATAGGTATGTTAGACATGTCACAATCATAAGTTAACGTATAAATTTTGATCCACATATAAAATTATTTCTTTGCAACAATTTCCAGTCTTGCCCATTTTTGCCTGCAGCCTGGCAACTGGCCTTCTCAGTTCTGATGAATGGTAAGACAAGACTTGAATCTGAGCAATGGGTGCCTGTGAAAGGGATGCTTTGTTGATTGCAGGACTGCTTTGTGCTGAACGAGGGGGGCAAGTGTGTTCAGCATGTGGCTGCCAGATGGGTACAGTGGGGCAACCTAACAAAATCTTGCCATGATGAGTCCATCCTGGGCAGCAATGGGCACCACTGCTGGTGCTGTTGATGCTCATCTTGATCCTCACCTGAGGTCCAAGGTGAAACAGAATAAAGGACACCCATGCTGATCTGATATATAACAGATTTAAAGTGGAGATCATACGCACAAACCTCCAAAGTAGTGAGAGTGACCTCCAATATAGTGAAAGTCACCTCCAAAGTTGTAGAAATCACCTGAAAAGTTGTAGAAACCTGCAAAGTACTGAAAGCAAACTCTCAGAACAAGTGCTGTGCGCAAAAGCCTTTCACTCGGGTAAGGAAGCAGGTCTCAGTGCTTAGGCGATTTTTTTGCCTGTCATTTGTTCAGCCACCTCAATTGCCACTGTGCTCTCGCCTTGCTTTCACTGGCGAGGTCCAGGAAGCCTGGGAAACCCATGGACCCACAGTGAAAGTTGAAAACCCCAGTTAAAAAGCTTATTAACGACCTCTTAATTGCTTTCAATCGGTAACCCGCCTCTCCCGAGGGGGTTTCTCACACGCTGCTGAACACGCTACAGTGAAATGCAGAAGTCAGGGGTTTGGATCCGGCTTCCCGATGCGCTGTCAATTTCAGCGCATTTTACTACCCACCTGCTCCTAAACCCACTCATTCTTTGATGTTAAACTTCCCCCCTTAAGTGCAGTACTCGGGGAATGCCGTCTTTTGGATGAGACATTAAACCAAACCTGAGTCTGCTCTCTCAGGTGGACATAAAAGACCCTATGGCACTATTTGAAGAAGAGCAGGGCAGTTCTCTTGCTGTCCTGTCTTACATTTATCCCTCAACTAGCATCCCTGAAACAGATTGGCCCAAAATTTGCTGGGAAAATAATGGCGAGGTTAATGTGCATGCCGTTATTGGTGTGTAAAAAAAACAGCAATTTTTGACGAGGAAGAGATACGCTGCGAGTTAGCTTCACAAAAACAAGAGCTCACCATCAACCCCTCCCATGATTTTCAGGATATTGCTGCATTGGGGCTTTTAAAACAAATTAAACTTGCCGCAGAAAGTTAGGGCTCAGACTAAGCGATGTAAAGACACTTTTAAGGATAAGATTTATGTTCCCGCAATGCCACGCAACCTCTCCGGTCCAGAAAGGGAACAACTGAAACTTTGGAGTCTCATTCCTGCAAGTAGTAAATTGTTCCTAGCTGTTTCAAAATTTACATTTTGTGTTCTTATTTTCCTTTCTGTCTCTTTGTTGTCTCTCTCCAATCTTTAGTCCAATCTTTCTTTCTCTCTCTTTCTGTATCTAATTTGATTCCAATTCACCCGATTTCCTTCCCCATCCTTCCTCTGTTTCTTTCACTATCCTTAAATCTCATTAGTTAAGGGGATAGACTGTTGGTCCCATCGTTCACCAAGGTCCCAGATGCCCCGTTGACCTCACTGTGCTGTAATCACCTCGCACTTCCAGCAATTTGCACTGCACAAAACTTGAGAGCTGAAGCGTAAGGAGAATAATCTAACTAATGATGCCCCGCTCCAACAAATTCTGGCCCATTATCTGGTCATTTATCTCATTGCTGTTTGTCAGATCTTCCTGTGGCCAAATTGGCTGCCAAGTCCCCTACATTACAACACTACATGTACAGCACTTGAAAATGACTGCATTTTCTGTGAAGCACTTTGGGATACCCTGAGGTCTTGAAAGTTGCGATATAAATGCACATTTTCTTTCTTTCCTTATTTATTTTTTGACAAATACGCCAAGGGGTTCAGCAAGCACATTTTTAAACCATTGAAGAAGATTATTTAGAAAAGAAACCAGCAGCAAATTAAAAGTATCCTGTGAGCCCAAAGGAAGTTCTAATGTCTCCTGCACCTATAATCTATGAAGCCAGTTAGAATCTAGGCTCTGTTAATGGAGAAAGGCTGAAAGGTTCCAGCACTTGTTCTCAGTATTGATCAATGTGTTACTTAGCTATAATGACTTAATGATTCTGCACTTCCTTAAGGCAGTGTAACTTGATTTTGCACTAATCAGCTTTACCACCTGTGAGCCATTTGAATATATCATCATATTGGAGTCAATATGCCGTTACTGACTTGAGCTGGATATTTTGTTTAATGTACCTTACTTTTCAGCAAATGCAGTGGAAGTAGGGATCAAACCTTAGCAGACCACTCAAAATCTGAACCAAAGATAAAATAATGGAATGAGGAATTTTTTGAACACCGTGACCTGACAATATCTTATGATCCTTTCCAGGGGGAGAAATTCAGAATAGACCCGTTTGGGGCGCTAATTTTTGAAATGATGAAAAATGAACGCCAGGCCTTAAGGAATCTCAGCTTCTCCTAAATTGTCTGTTTGCGCTCCAGGAAAGAGCTGGAGAGCTAAATCAAGTGCTAATGACCTCAGTAGGGCGCTACCAGCAAATCGATAATGCATTTCAAGTGCAATGCAATCGGGAATGATCCTTCACACTGGCTCCTTCCAGCTCTTAAAGGGGCGGTTGCATCATTGTGTAGATCCTCATTATCAGCGTTGCTGGCTGTGAAAGTGACCTGCAACCAACTCAATCCCCTGATCGTGATGGCTGATCTCACTCCCAGGGAGACAGCTCATCATTTCACGGACAAGGCATTGGAGGCATTGGTCGCGGGAGTGGAGCGAAGGAGGGCAGAGCTATTCCCAGACACTGGAAGGAGGCCATTGCCCCAGGTCTTCAGGGCAATGTAGAGGGAAGTGGCCCAGGAGGTCTCGGCCAGTAGTGTTTTTTTTAATTTTTTTTATTTGTTTTATGGGATGTGGACATCGCTGGCAAGGCCAGCATTTATTGCCCATCCCTAATTGCCCTCGAGAAGGTGGTGGTGAGCCGCCTTTTTGAACCGCTGCAGTCCGTGTGGTGAAGGTACTCCCACAGTGCTGTTTGGTAGGGAGTTCCAGGATTTTGACCCAGCGACGATGAAGGATCGGCGATATACTTCTAAGTCAAGATGTTGTGTGACTTGGAGGAGAACTTGGAGGTGGTGGTGTTCCCATGCGCCTGCTACCCTTGTCCTTCTAGGTGGTAGAAGTCGCGGGTTTGGGAGGTGCTGTCGAAGAAGCCTTGGCGAGTTGCTGCAGTGCATCTTGTAGGTGGTACACACTGCAGCCATGGTACGCCGGTGGTGGAGGGAGTGAATGTTTAAGGTGGTGGATGGGATGCCAATCAAGTGGGCTGCTTTGTTCAGGATGGTGTCGAGCTTCTTGAGTGTTGTTGGAGCTGCACTCATCCAGGCAAGTGGAGAGTATTCCATCACACTCCTGACTTCACAGAAATCACAGAAATCACACAGTGCAGATAGAGGCCATTTCGGCCCATCGAGCCTGCACCGACACATATCCCACCCGATCCCCGCAACCCCTACACCAACACCAACACATATCCCACCCTATCCCCGTAACCCCACGTATTTAATCCCCCTAACACTAAGGGTCAATTTATCATAGCCAATCAACCTAACCCACACATCTTTGGACTGTGGGAGGAAACCGGAGCACCCGGAGTAAACCCACGCAAACACGGGGAGAATGTGCAAACTCCACACAGACAGTCGCCCGAGGCTGGATTCAAACCCGGGTCCCTGGCGCTGTGAGGCAACAGTGCTAACCACTATGCCACCGTGCTGTCTTGTGGCTTGTAGATGGTGGAAAGGCTTTGGGGAGTCAGGAGGGGAGACACTCACCACAGAATACCTAGCCTCTGACCTGCTCTTGTTGCCATGGTATTTATGTGGCTAGTCCAATTAAATTTCTGGTCAATGATGATCCCCAGGATGTTGACGGTGGGGGATTTGGTGATGGTAATGCCGTTGAATGTCAAGGGGAGCTAGTTAGACTCTCGCTTGTTGGAGACAGTCATTACCTGGCACTTCTGTGGCATGAATGTTACCTGCCACTTATCAGCCCAAGCCTGAACGTCGTCCAGGTCTTGTTGCATGCGGGCGTGGACTGCTTCATTATCTGAGGAGTTGTGAATGGCGCTGATCACTGTGCAGTCATCAGCGAACATCCCCATTTCTGGCCTTATGTTGGATGAACGTCATTGATGAAGCAGCTGATGATGGTTGGGCCTAAGACACTGTTCTGATGAATTCCTGCAGCGATGTCCCAGGACTGTGATGCCTGACCTTCAACCACCACAACCATCTTCCTTTGTGCTAGATATGACTCCAGCCAGTGGAGCGTTTCCCCCACTGATTCCCATTGACTTCAGTTTTACTAAGGCTCCTTGATGCCACACTTAGTCAAATGCTGCCTTGATGTCAAGGGCAGTCACTCTCACCTCACATCTGTAATTCAGCTCCTTTGTCCATGTTTGGACCAAGGCTGTAATGAGGTCAGGAGCCAAATGGTCCTGGCGGAACCCAAACTGGGCATCAGTGAGCAGGATATTGGTGAGTAAGTGCCTCTTGCTAGCACTGTCGATGACACCTTCCATCACTTTGCTGATGATTGAGAGTAGACTGATGGAGCGGTAATTGGTCGGTTTGGATTTGTCCTGCTTTTTGTGGACAGGACATACCTGGGCAGTTTTCCAAATGGTCGGATAGATGCCAGTATTGTAGCTGTATTGGAACAACTTGGCTAGAGGTGTGGCTAGTTCTGGAGCACAAGTCTTCAGCATGACAGCCGGGATGTTTTCGGGGCCCATAGCCTTTGCTGTATCCAGTGCCCTCAGCCACTTTTTGATATCACGTGGAGTGAATCGACTTGGCTAAAGACTGGCCTTTGTGATGGTGGGGACCTCAGGAGTAGGCCGATATGGATCATCCGCTTGGCACTTCTGGCTGAAGATGGTTGCAAACGCTTCAGCCTTGTCTTTTGCACTCACACGCTAGGCTCCAACATCATTGAGGATGGGGATATTCATGGAGCCTCCTCCACCCATTAGTTGTTTAATGGTCCACCACCATTCATGACTGGATGTGGCAGGACTGCAGAGCTTTGATCTGATCCGTTGATTGTGGGATCGCTTAGCCCTGTCTATAGCATGCTGCTTTCGCTTTTTAGCATGCATGTAGTCCTGTGTTGCAACTTCCCCAGGTTGGCACCTCATTTTTAGGTACACCTGGTGCTGCTCCTGGCATGCTCTTCTACACTCCTTATTGAAGCAGGGTTGGTCCCCTGGCTTGATCGTAATGTTAGAGTGAGGGATATGCCAGGCCATGAGGTTACAGATTGTGGTGGAATACAATTCTGCTGCTGCTGATGGCCCACAACGCCTCATGGATGGCAAGTTTTGAGCTGGTACATCTGTTCTGAATCTATCCCATTTAGCACGGTGTTAGTGCCACACAACACGATGGAGGGTGTCCTCAGTGTGAAGACGGGACTTCGTATCCACAAGGACTATGCGGTGGTCACTGCTACCAATACTGTCATGGACAGATGCATCTGCGACAGGTAGATTGGTGAGGACGAGGTCAAGTAGGTTTTTCCCTTGAGTTGGCTCTCTCACCACCTGTCACAGGCCCAGATTGGCAGCTATGTCCTTCAGGACTCGGCCAGCTCGGTCAGTAGTGGTGCTACCGAGCCACTCTTGATGATGGACATTGAAGTCCCCCACCCAGAGTACATTCTGTGCCCTTGTTACTCTCAGTGCTTCTTCCACTGGTGTTCAACATGGAGGAGTACTGATTCATCAGTTGAGGGAAGGCGATAGCTGGTAATCAGCAGGAGGTTTCCTTGCCCATGCTTGACCTGAAGCCATGAGACTTCATGGGCTCCAGAGTCAATGTTGAGGACTCCCAGGGCCACTCCTTCCTGACTGTATACAACTGTGCCACCACCCCTGGCGGGTCTGTCCTGCTGGTGGGACAGGACATACCCAGGGATGGTGATGGAGAAGGTTGGAACTTTGGCTGAAAAGTATGATTCTGTGAGTATGATTATGTCAGGCTGTTGCTTGACTAGTCTGTGGGACAGCTCTCCTAATTTTGGCACAAGTCCCCAGATGTTGGTGAGGAGGACTTTGCAGGGTCGTCTGGGCTGGGTGTGCCATTGCCGCGTCCGTAGCTGGTGCTGAGGTCGATGCCGGGTGGTCCGTCCGGTTTCATTCTTATTATTGCATTTCGTAGCGGTTTGTTACAACTGAGTGGCTTGCTAGGCCATTTCAGAGGGCAGTTAAGAGTCAACCACGTTGCTGTGGGTCTGGAGTCACATATAGGCCAGACCAGGTAAGGACAGCAGATTTCCTTCCCTAAAGGACATTAGTGAACCAGATGGGTTTTTACGACAATCCAATAGTTTCATGGTTTCCATTACTAATACTAGCTTTTTTTAAATTCCAGATTTTATATTAATTAACTGAATTTAAATTTCCCAGCTGCCGTGGTGGGATTTCAACTCACGTCTCTGGATCATTAGTCCAGTGTGGTCGTACGCAGCCTGATACAGTGCCGGAAGAAATTCAACGACCTCAGTCGGGTGGTCAGTGTGAGTGCATGCTTCAACAGGTCCTACAAACCAGCATCTGAACCTCAGTTTGTACACACTGCACAAACCAACACACCCTCACCACTCACCCACCAAGCATCTGCACCTACTCAAACTCACATCTCACGCCTTGCCTACAATCACAGCAATTCAACTACGGCAGGCTTATCTACCAAACACATAGCTGGACTCTGACTCACACACATTTGTTTCTCTTGCAGGCCAAGATTGCCCACAATAGGAGGGAGCAGCACAGAACAGGTGGGGGTGATGCGCAGCTCCAGCAGCTTTCAGACCTGGCGGAGCGAATGCTGCGACTCATTGGGCAGCAGGTGGTGGGCGGCGTGGCCCTCAGCAACATCGACCCCCTTGGGGGCAACAACGGTATGTTCATCCCCTCTCCTTCTCTCATCCCACTTCCCCCTCACACCACAAGCCTTTCCCACTTTCCAGCTCCTGATACTGTCTGCATTCCTTGCTCCCTTCCTGCCCCCCTTCCCTCACCTTAACACGAGTCATGTGCTTTTATTCTTTCAGAGAATCAGCAACCAGATGACCAGCCTGTCCCTGAGCCTCCCACTGAGAGTGAGGAAGGAGAAGAGGAGGAGGAGCAAAGCTCCATGTCACTGCATGTCTCATTTGCAGGCGCCACCTCAGATACTGGCACCACCTCAGATACTGGCACTACATGATCTTTAGAGGCAAGGTTAGTAGAGGGGTCTGCACAGGGTGATGAACCGGCTGCAGCAAGGTCGGGGGGAAAGGGTAGCTCGGGTGCCAGTT
This sequence comes from Somniosus microcephalus, assembly GCF_052327205.1. Classification (NCBI taxonomy): domain Eukaryota; kingdom Metazoa; phylum Chordata; class Chondrichthyes; order Squaliformes; family Somniosidae; genus Somniosus; species Somniosus microcephalus. The sequence goes on along the minus strand of NC_141004.1, from coordinate 43,281,057 downwards.
CGCCGGAGGGCGAGTTCTGCTGCACAGGATTCAGATGAGGACCTTGATGGTGAGGTGTTCACAAGAAGGGTGATGGGGCTGCACTCCGAGATGATAGGTGCAATGGCAAGGGTGCCCGAGAGCCTCTCAGCAATGGTAAAGAGCATGGAGGAGTCCGCCTCCAACATTGCACAGAGGTCTGCACACACCATGGAGCCACTCTGTAGAGGATGGTGGACTCCCAGAGAGAACGTGCGGATCCAGACCTCATGCCACGTGTCATAGAAACATAGAAGATAGGAGCAGGAGTAGGCCATTCGGCCCCTTGAGCCTGTTCCGCCATTTAATGAGATCATGGCTGATCATCCAAATTCAGTACCCTGTCCCTGCTTTCTCCCCATATCCCTTGATCCCTTTAGCCTTAAGTAATATATCTAACTTCTTCTTGAATATATTTAGTAAGTTGGCCTCAACTGCCTTCTGTGGTAGAGAATTCCACAGGTTCACCACTCTCTGGGTGAAGAAATTCCTCCTCATCTCAGTCCTAAATGGCTTACCCCTTATCCTTAGACTGTGACCTCTGGTTCTGGACTCCCCCGCCATCGGGAACATCCTTCCTGCATCTAGTCTGTCTAGTCCTGTTAGAATTTTATAAGTTTCAATGAGATCCCCTCTCAATCTTCTAAACTCTAGTGAATATAAGCCTAACCGACTCAATCTCTCTTCATACGTCATTCCTGCCATCCCAGGTATCAGTCTGGTAAATCTTGGCTGCACTCTCTCCATGGCAAGAACATCCTTCCTCAGATAAGGCGACCAAAACTGCACACAATACTCAAGGTGTGGTCTCACCAAGGCCCTGTACAACTGCAGCAAGACATCCTTGCTCCTGTACTCGAATCCTCTCGCTATAACGGCCAACATACCATTTGCCTTCTTAACCGCCTGCTGCACCTGCATGCTTACCTTCAGCGACTGGTGCACAAGGACACCCAGGTCTCATTGCAGTTCCCCTTTTCTCAATCTACTGCCGTTCAGATAATAATCTGTCTTCCTCTTTTTGACACCAAAGTGGATAACCTCGCATTTATCCACATTATACTGCATCTGCCATGCATCTGCCCAATCACCCAACCTGTCCAAATCATACTGGAGTTTCTCAGCATCCTCCTCACAGCACACACGCCCACCCAGCTTTGTGTCGTCTGCAAACTTGGAGATATTACATCTAGTTCCCTCGTTTAGATCATTAATATATATTGTGAATAGCTGGGGTCCTAGCACCGATCCCTGCGGTACCCCACTAGTCACTGCCTGCCGCTCGGAAAAAGACCCGTTTATTCCAACTCTTTGCTTCCTGTCTGCCAACCAGTTCTCTATCCAAGTCATTACCTTACCCCCAATCCCATGTGCCTTAACTTTGCACGCCAATCTCTTATGCGGGACCGTATCGAAAGCCTTCTGAAAGTCCAAATACACCACATCCACTGGTTCTCCCTTATCTATTCTACCAGTTACATCCTCAAAAAACTCCAGTAGATTAGTCAAGCACGATTTACCTTTTGTAAATCCATGTTGACTTTGTCTGATCCTGTCACTGTTTTCCAAGTGCTCTGCTATTACATCTTTTATACTGGACTCTCGCATTTTCCCCACTACCGATGTCAGGCTTACCAGTCTATAATTCCCCGTTTTCTCTCTACCACCTTTTCTAAATTGTGGGGTCATGGGCAATGTGGCAGCTTCCATTGCAGCACAGGCGGAAGCCACGCAACGTCTTACTGCTGTAATGTAGTCAATGGTTACTGCCATCCAGTCTCAGACTGCTCTCATGCAGTCTCAGCTTGATGCCACCAAAGCACCAATTGCTGCCATCATTGCTGGGTCCACCACACTCCACAGGGGATCTCACAATTTGCAGCAGGCCAGCAATCTGTGCTCCAGCAGATTGGTAGGGATGCTGAGGTGCTGCCCCGGGGGAGTGGCAGTGTGTCAATGGAGCAGGAACCTGCTGTCCCCTCAGGATGACAGCATTCCTGATCCCACCACTGCCCTTCGCCATTGCACTTGTCACTGCCTGTCATCCAGCCAGGCCAGACTGCTGCCGCCCAGCCTGAGGTGGCGCAGTGTACAGCTGGGCCTTCCAGGCCCAGAGCTGGTCGAGGGCATCCTGCAAGGCCATCTGTAGTGACTGGCACCGACACTCGGCAGACTTCCACCAGCCCTGCTGTAGCCACTGGGGAGACACTATGTAAGAGCAGCAGATTCGGAAAAGGCACTGTAAAGAGGGGAAGTAAGGGCTTGCAGAAGGGTGATTAATTCATACTGTTGTTGTATATATGTGGTTACTGATTTTGGATAAATTGCAATGTTATAGAAATGGTGCTGTGTCTCCTTTCAGTTCTGGTGTGTAGCATGGGATGAGAAATTGATGTAATGATGGGGATGCGCTAAGCAACCGGGAAGTGGTCTTGAATTCATTGGAACCGAAATCTGATGAGGCGGTCACAAACCGTCCTTCCACAAGGCCGATGGAGTGGCTGGCTCCTCCATCGCTCCTGTTTGTGCTCCTGTTCCCCCTCCTCCTCCTCGTCTCCCTCTTCCTTCTCTTGAGGTGGTGCGGCTACGTCTGGCGGCAATGACTGCGCCCTCATGATGACCAAGTTGTGCAGCAGACGAGGACGAAAAGGGACACGCTCAACCGAGTACTGGAGGGCTCCTCCCGAGGGGGTTAAGGCAGCGGAATCATTGCTTGAGCACTCCGATGGTTCCTGGTGGGAGCATCGCTCTCATTGTATGAGTGCTGGGCATGAGTGTTGGGGTTGTGGAGGGGAGTCATGAGCCAGGTGGAGAGCGGATATCCCTTGTCTCCGACCAGCCAGCTGGGAGCTTGATGTGCTGGCACACCAGTCTAGCGCAGATGAAGGCATCGTGGCTGCTGCCAGGATAGCGGGCACTGAAGGTGAGGATTCGCTGTCTGTGGTCGCACACCAACTGTACATTAAGTTAGTGGTAGCCTTTGCGGTTGCGGAATACCTCAGGATTGTTATGTGGTGCCCTCAAAGCGACGTGGGTGCAGTCAATGGCGCCCTGCGCCATGGGGAAGCCCGCTATCCTGGCAAAGCCACATGCACACTTGTCCTGCTTCTCTGTGGTGATGGGGAAGGAAATGTAGTCCCTTCTCCTTCTGTAGAGAGGTTATGTGATACAGATACAACAAATGGACGGCAAACTGCGAGATGTTAGATATGTCTCCTGTTGCACACTGGAAGGATCCGCTGGCATAGAAATTGAGGCGACGGTGACCTTGACTGCCACTGAGAGATGTGGTGCTCCTGATGTGAGGCTCGAGGTCTGGCTGCAGGAGGTGGCGGAGCTCTGTGACCACGTCCTTGGTGAAGCGGAGCCTTCTAAGACACTGTTCCTCAGTGAGATTGATGTAGGAGAAATGCTGCTGGAATACCCTGGGAGGGTAAGGCCTCCTATTGAGAGACCTGTTGGCCCTCCTTCCTCTGGCCACATTTTTCTATCTATCTCTCTGCCTCCGATGTCTCCGATGCTGGAGGGCGGGGTCCAATGCCAGTGCAGCCCCCATTAAAGTATTGAAATGTTGCATTTTAAAATCTCACCTGACTTAACCTGAATAATTTTTCTGAGGCAGAAGACTCCTTCAAGTGAAAAACACTGAAATCGCTCAAAATGCCTGTTTGCCTATGTCAAACTGCCAAGGCAGCATTCTTTGTCGACTAAAAATAAACCGGATGTTGACGCCTTTATTTGGCACTCTCCAGCGCTTGTCCGACTGCATACCGCCTCCTCTACCCATCGTTGCTAATGGCAGGCGCTCAGGCAGGAAGCGAGAGTGAATTTCTGAGCCGGGGCACTGCGCAGCCGGATGACGTCACGATCTCCGGGTGCAAATCTCCACATCAATTTTGCGGGCGTGGGTACTATCACCACGCCCATTCGCAAAGCCAGTAGCGCTCCGTTAGTGCCCCCTGGAGGCGCTAAGGTACCGAATTTCTCCCCCCTAATATCTTTTGGAGTCATCTAGAAAAGTAATTTCTTCATTAATTCCAAACCAAACTGTTTCATTGAGGGTGGAATTACAAAAGACTTCGGGGTTGAATTTCTTGACCTACATCCCTGCAGAATTCCTGTGTTGCCAAGTCTGCACTTCTCATATGTTGCCGTGAGATTTTCATGCCTTCCCCTGGGAAGTGGAGCTGGTCCTGTGCTGAATGAAGCATGCAAATGAAAGAGTGGGGACGCTGGCATTCCCAACCTTCCACTTCATTTTCATGGGACTCTGCTCATTGAGCGCCCCAGCCGGTGAACCCTGGCCTGTGGCCTGCCCTCTGACCTCTGCCAACCAGAGGATCTGCAGGGGCCTTGGGGACAAGCCAAAGACAGGAAGGTAAGTGGACATTTTAATTTCCTCTCCTGCCCCCACCCAGGAATTTAAGAGACAATCAAGACTTTCTAGGTGCTGGTCTCCATCAGGGGCCAGACGTCCCAATCCTGGGGATCAGATACACAGCTGCAGGCCCGAGAGGCCTACTGTTGCGCTCCAGTTTCCTTCCACTTCTGCCAGTACTAGGCCCTGTCAAGGACAACAACAACTTGCATTTATATATCGCCTTTAACATAGTTAAACCTCCCAAGGTGCTTCACAGGAGCGATTATTAAACATGATTTGTCACTGAGCCACATAAAAAGATATTATGACAGGTGACCAAAAGCTTGGTCAAAGAGGTAGATTTTAAGGAGCATCTAAATGGATGAGATGTAGCGAGGCAAAGAAGTTTAGGGAGTGAATTCTCGAGCTTAGGGCCAAGGCAGCTGAAGGTACGGCTGCCAATGGAGCAAAGAAAATCGGGGGTGTGGGAGAGGCATGAATTGGAGCAGCACAGAGATCTTGGAGGGTTGTAGGGCTGGAGGAGGTTACAGAGATAGGGAGGCCATGGAGGTATTTGAAAACAAGGATGAGAATTTTAAAATCGAGGCGTTACTGTACCGGAAGCCAATGTAGTTCAGCGAGAGATGGGTAAATGGGACTCGGTGCGAGTTAGAATACGGGCAGCACAGTTTTGGATGAGCTCAAGTTTACAGAGGTGGCAAGGTGGGAGGCCCTGCAGGAGAACATTAGAATAGTCGAGTCTAGAGGTAACAAAGGCATGGATGTAGATTTCAGCAGCAGGTTGAGCTGAGGCCGTGGCGGGGGCGGTGAGGGTGGTGGGGGGGGGGGGAGGGTGGGGGGTGGTGTGGGGGGGTGGTGGGGGGTGGCGGGGGGCGGTGGTGGGGGGGGGAGGTGGTGGGGGCAGGGGGCGGTGGGGGGGGGGGAGGTGGTGGGGGGGCAGGTGGTGGTGGTGGGTGGAGGGGAAGACGGGCAATGTTACCTAGGTGGAAGTAGGTGATCTTGGTCATGGAGAGGATATGGGGTTGGAAGCTCAGCACAGGGTCACATAAGACACCAAGGTTGCAAACAGTCTGGTTCAGCCCCAGACAGTGACCAGGGAGAGGGAAGTCGGTAGCTAGGGAATAGAGTTTGTGGCAGAGACTGAAGACAACGGTAATATTTAATTGGAGGAAAATTCTGCTCATCCAATACTGGATGTCGCAAAAGCAGCATGACAACTTTAGGCAGTTGTGGGGTCGACAGAGGTGTTAGTGAGGTAGAGCTGGGTGATGTCAGCATACATGTGGAAACTGAAGTGTTTTCGGGTGATGTCGCTCAGGGGCAGCATGTAGATGAGAAATAGGAGGGGGCCAAGGATAGATCCTTGGGGGGCTCCAGATATAACAGTGTGGGAGTGGGAAGAGAAACCATTGCAGCTGATTCTCTGGCTACAACTGAATAGACAGGAATAGCACCATGTGAGGATAGTCCCACCCAGCTGGACAACTGAGGAGAGGTGTTGGTGGAGGATGTGTGGTCAACCAGATCATAGGCTACAGACAGATCGAGAAGGATGAGTAGGGATAGTTTACCACAGTCACATAGGATGTCATTTGTGATTTTGATAAGTGTCATTTCAATACCGAGCGAAGGAAAAAAATTTGCAGGGCTACGAGGAAGGGCGGGTGAGTGGGACTAGCTGAAGTGCTCTTGCAGAGAGCCGGCACAGGCTCAACGGGCCAAATGGCCTCCTTCTGCGCTGTAACGATTCTAATGATTCCATGATTCTATATGGTCAAGGACTTTGGAGAGGAAAGGGAGGTTGGAGATGGGGTGGTACTTTGCAAGGACAGAGGGATCAAGGGTATTTTTTTTTTTTTTAAAGAGAGGGATGATGATGGCAGATTTGAAGGGGAGGGAGATAGTACCTGAGGAGAGGAAACAGTTAACAATATCATCTAACATGGGGGCCAGGAAAGGAAGTTGGGTGGTCAGCCGTTTAGTGGGAATAGAGTAGAGGGAGCAGGAGTCTGGGTCTGCCGATGATGTCTCCAAAGGTCAGCATTTAGATCAGGAAGAAGATGTGGCCAGTGATAGATCCTTGAAGGATTCTGGAGGTAGCAGTGGGAAGAGAAGCCATTGCTGGAGATGCTCTGACTATGATTGGATAGGTATGAATAGAACCAAACAAGGACAACTGAATAGAGGCATTGAGAGGGGGGGCGTTGATATTGTCAAAGGCTGCAGAGAGGTTGAAGAGGACAAGGAAGTATAATATAGTGCAGTCACAGAGAATGTCATTTGTAACTTTGGCTAGGGCTCTTGTAACTGGGGATGGACGAAAACCTGATTGTAAAGATTCAATCATGGGATTGCAAGGAAGATGAGCACAGATTTGGGAGGTAACAATGCATTCAAAGACTTTGGAAAGGAAAAGGAGGCTGGAAATTAAGTGGGAATTTGTAAGGACAGATATATCGAGAGTGGAATTTTTGAGGAAAGGGGTGATAACAGTGGTTTTAAAAAGGAGAGGACAGTACCTGAGAAGAGGGAACCATTTATAATGTCTGCTAGCATGGGATCCAGGAAGGGAAGATGGGTTAAAAAAAAAAGCACTAGACAGGAGTTTAGTGGAATTAAGGTCAAGAAACAATATTTGGATCTCAGGGATGAGGTGAGCTCAGAGGGGACATGGGGATAGATGGGAGAGAAACCAGACAGAGTCAGGGATTCAGAGTTAGGCAGGAGGGCAAGGGAGAATATCAAGAAAGGATAGCCATGAGACTATTTATGATACATTCAAGTCTGGAGTGGTGGCAGAAGAGTTGGAAGACAGAGGACTAACGATTGGTAGAGATTGGGGGAAGGGGGCAAAGTACCTGAGAGGGTGGCATGGCTGGGAGACAGAAAGGGGAGGAGAGACGAGGGAAGGGCCCAAGAAAGAAAAAGGGAGATAGAACATAGGAACATTTGAACAGGAGTAGGTCATTCAAGCCCTTGAGCCTATTCCGCCATTCAATTAGATCATGGCTGATCTAATTTTAACTCCACCTACCCATCTTAGTTCTGTAACCCTTAATACTATTGCCTAACAAAAATCTATCTATGCTAGTTTTGAAATATTCAATTGACCTAACCTTAACAGCTTTATAGGGTATGGAGTTCCAGATTTCCACTACCCTTTATGTGAAGAAGTGCTTCCTGACATCACCCCTCAACGGCTTGACTTTAATTTTAAGGTTATGCCCCCTTGACCTGGACTCTCGCACTCTCCAGTGGAAATAGTTTCTATCTACCCTATCAACAACAACAACTTGCATTTATATAGCACCTTAATGTAGTAAAACATCCGAAGGCGCTTCACAGAAGCGTTAGCAAACAAAATTTGGCATCGAGCCAAATAGGAGGCAGGTTTTAAGGAGCATCTTAAAGGAGGAAAGATATGCAGAGAGGTTTAGGGAGGGAATTCTAGAGCTTAGGTCCTCAGCAGCTGAAGGCATGGCCGCCAATGGTGGAGTGATTAAAATCAGGGATGCACAGAGGCCATAATTGGAGGTGCACAGAGATCTCGGAGGGTTGTAGGACTGGCAGACGTTACAGCAATAGGGAGGGGTGAGGCCATGGAGGGATTTGAAAACAAGGATGAGAATTTTAAAAATTGAGGAGTTGCTCAACCGGGAGCCAATATAGGTCAGCGAGCACAGGGGTGATGGGGGAACGAAACTTGGTGCGAGTTAAAATACGGGTAGTACAGTTTTGGATGCGCTCAAGTTTATGGAGGGTGGAAGATGGGAAGCCGGCCAGGAGTGTGTTGGAATAGTCAAGTCTAGAGGTAACATTACATAGTGTTACATTACATAGTATTTACAGCACAGAAACAGGCCATTCAGCCCAACGGGTCCATGCCAGTGTGAATGCTCCACGCGAGCCTCCTCCCACAATTCTTCATCTAACCCCATCAACATATCCTTCTATCCCTTTCTCCCTCATGTGTTTATCTTGCTTCCCCTTAAATGCATTTATGCTCGTCGCCTTAACTACTCCTTGTGGTAGCGAGTTCCACATTCTAACCACTCTCTGGATAAAGAAGTTTCTCCTGAATTAACTAAAAACACCTACTGGAAATAAATCACTTGGAAATTAACAACTTTTAGTAATAAAGGCATGGATGAGGGTTTCAGCAGCAGATGAGCTGAGGCAGGGGCGGAAATCGGGCGATGTTACAGAAGTGGAAGTAGGCAGTCTTCGGGACGGCGCGGATATGGGGTCGGAAGCTCATCTCGGGTCAAATACGACACCAAGGTTGCAAACAGTCTGGTTGAGCCTCAGACTGTTGCCAGGGAGAGGGATGGAGTCAGTGGCTAGGGAACAACGTTTGTGGTGGGGACCGAAGACAATGGCATTGGTCTTCCCAATATTTAGTTGAAGGAAATTTCTGCTTATCCAGTACTGGATGTTGGACAAGCCGCCCTACCTGCTTATCAAATCCTTTAATCATCTCAAACACCTCAGTTAGATCACCCCTTAATCTTCTATACTCAAGGGAATACAAGCCTAGTTTACGCGACCTGAGCAATAGGCTCAGGTTTGGAGTGGCAGCCAAAATCCGCATGCAAATAGACACCAAGGGAGATTGGGTTACATAGAGAGACATCCTGGTAAATCCACACTTTACCTTCTAAGAGATTAGTACCACAGCACTGGTATAACTCAGGCTAATCATTAATTTTGCATTGATCTTGAATCCAACATCTATGTCATTCAACATTACTACAATTTAGAATAATCCCTGCTGATGTTATATCCAAAAATTCTATTAGCTTCCCTTAAATACTTCAGCACATTATCTAGATTTTGAAAGTGATACATTTACTATTATTCCCAGGTCCCATTCTAAGCCGACATGTGTTAAATGTATTCCATTCATCATTCATTTATAAAAACCCAGGTTTTAACTCAAGGCAGGAGTCATGCAGGCAAGGGCCAAGAATGACAGCCAACCGCCTGGACCCTGGCAGCGTGAAGCCGGGAAATTTTCGCTCCTGGGCCTCATCCATATAAGCCCTGCCAGTCTCCCACCCAAACTTAGTGGGAAGCAGCAGCTGGCCAATGGATGAGAGTGCGCAGTCGGGCGGCAGGAGGACACTGTCAGGAACTTGAAGAAACGATCCCTAGCACTCTGGTAAATGGCTGGGAGGGGGTTGGAGAGGTCCTCGTGGTAGGAGGAAGAGAGGGATGACAGGGGGAAGGAGAGGCCTAGACTTTCCTGATGGGGCATGAAGAAGCACCCCCTGCTTCTGCTGGACCCACAAGGAAAGTAAAAAAAAAAGAAAACCCACTCACCTTTTTAGGCCTCTTTGGGCTCCTGCTCCTCTTCCTACTGGGCTGGCTTGGCGGGGTAGCCACAATGATTAGACTGCGCAGGTCTCCAGATATAATTGCAGACAGGCTCCAATGACATTATCAGTGCCCAATCTGCATATTTAAAGAAGGACCCCGGTGTCGTCCAGTGGATGCAGGTTAAGATCAGAACTCAGGAGAAGATGACGGGGTTGGTGCAGGTAAGTCCCTTGGGTCATTTTAAATGCCCACCCAGTTTCCATTGGACAGGCAGGGTTAAAATTGATCCTATAGTGCATAATTTTTTGACCCCTGTGCACTATTTTATGTTTCATCAAATTACAAGTATCAGTCTTGGCTCAGTGGTGGCACTTTCGCCTCGCAGTCAGAAGGCTGATCTCCAGAGAGTTGAGCACAATATCTAGGCTGACACTTCAGTGCAGTACTGCGGGAGCGCTGCACTGTCGGAGGTACGGTCCCTCAAATGAGACATTAAACTGAAGCCCCGTCTGCTCTCTCAGATTGTGGTAAAAGATCCCATGGCACGATTTCCAAGAAGAGCAGGGGAATTCTTCAGGTGTCCTTCAAACAACACCTAAAGCAAATTATCCGGTCAACACCTACAGCAGATTATCTGGTCAACACCTAAAGCAGATTATCCAGTCAACATCTATAGCAGATTATCCGGTCAACACCTACAGCAGATTATCCAGTCAACATCTATAGCAGATTATCCGGTCAACACCTAAAGCAGATTATCCGGTCAACATCTATTGCAGATTATCCGGTCAACACCTAAAGCAGATTATCCAGTCAACACCTAAAGCAGATTATCCGGTCAACACCTATAGCAGATTATCTGGTCAACGTCTATTGCAGATTATCCAGTCATTTATTTCATTGCTGTTTGTGGGACCTTGCTGGGTCCAAATTGGCTGCTGCGTTTCCTAAATTACAACAGTGACGACACTGCAAAAGTGCTTCATTGCCTGTAAAGCATTTGGTCCTGAACTCATGAAAGGTGCTTTCTAAATGCAAGTTTTTCTTTCTTACATAAGCAATCTAAATTTTTTATAGCAAGCATCACTTATGTCCCCGGTTCAGCTCAATCCCAAAAATTATCATTCGATATAGTCTCCTGCAATTACTGTGCAGTAAAACTGCAGTGACTTCACAGAAGATATGTAATTTTCAGAATGAACATTTTATACTGTTGAATAATAATGAACTGTTTTGTATACTGTAACCAATTTTAATAGCTAATGTATTCTATTGGCTAGACTTAATTTACAATTTCACATTTAAGCAGGGCAAATTAGTTTCTAATATAATTCAGCTGGGCACATTATAGTCCTGGGTCTGGACAGTGTTGTTAATTGAATCCTACTATTCTGTTTTCTTTTGCCTCAGAGGATAATCAGATAATTAGCTCTTCTCCCTCAGTTAACAACTCCTCCTGTGCACAACTTGATACTTAATAATTACCTCTTTGTGATACTAAGTCAAAACTAAACAGCACTATAAATTGCAATCTGCTAACCATCGACCTGCATCATCACTTTTACACAGATGACAAAAAAAATCAATTACCACAACTTCTATTAAAGCCGCACTCATGTAAATTTTGTTCGTTTAAAATCAACTGTTTTCATCCCTCCAGTTCCAAGAACATCCATTAACCACTATTCTCTATGTTTTTTATTTTGGAAAAAACAACAGATGGGATCCTAGGTTTAATAAAATAAGATATAGAGTAAAAAAACAAAGAGGTAATGCTAAGCCTGTGGAAATCGTTGGTCAGGCCACTGTTAGATTATTGGCCTGCAGTTTTCTCTGTGGGTGCAACCTGGAGGTTGCACCGGAAGCTGCGTCCATTTTGCCAATGTCAAGTTAGGCCCAAGTATCCTCCCAATCTCACTAGAATACGTTCAAACTTAAAATGGACGTAGGTGGGCATAAATCAGTGGAGATCTACGTAAACATGCGGGGCCCAAAGAAATGTTGAATCCTCACCGGTATAGTTCTTCTGGGAATCTTAAAATTCATGATTTAACTCATTTAACCATCAGTCATGCACATTAGGCACAGCATGTTTAAGAAACTGCAACTGGGGAAACTTTTCCATTTTTAATGTGACTTGTATTTATGCCATAAAAATACAGAGCAGGTCACAGTGAGGATAAATTTACAAAACGCTCCAAGAATTGCACATGAAAAGATTAGAAAAGTAACTGTTTCTTGCTGCACTTAAAAATCTGGTCGTAATGTTACGAGACCTGCTGAAGATGCTCGCATTTCAGAGTTGGGGGCGTGGTCAGAGAGAGGGTTTGATGGACAGATGTAAAAGATCGAGGTGATCTAAGCATACTGTAGTTACGTGCATAACTCACTTGCGCCCAAAATTCCCTGATCTTTAAGCCATGTATATATATTTTTTAATTACCACAAAGCCCTGGAAGCTTCTAGAAAATAGTCATATTTTACTCTTCTACACCAGTCTGTCTCCTTGATAAGAAAATGTTGCATGGCCAGTTACAAAACAAGATAAACAGATGTATATAACCTTTTTTAGGTAACCCATGAGTCCAATAAATCTAATGTAATTATATGATGAATGTTACAGTGGCAGCTCAGCAAGTGAGGCACTGTCTCATCTACTTCCCTAATCTAAATACTTCATAAAATAACCAACTGTATATTTTTTTATTGGTTAAGTTTTACTAATAAGAAACCATGAAAGCTTAATAGAACATTAATTAATTGCTGCTAAAGTTTAGATCACGAGTATTTCATAAGGAAACATGCAGTGCATTCAAACTGAAGGTACCACACGTGTGAGAAGGGCACGTTGCCATGGTAACAAGATAGCTTGGTTAAGCAAACTCATATTTTGCCTACGGAAGAAGTGTTCAATTGTCTCTGGGGAGACTATAATTTGTGGGATTTGAGTTCGAAAATGGCATCAGTGGAGACTGCCAGTGATATCGTTTGCAATCTTAAACAAAAAGGGTTTTTCTCTTAGAACTCGAAAGGAGAAGGGTTCAAATGTAAAATACGGCAGGATAACACCAGCAGTGCAAGTCATAAATAAAGACATTGAGGTAATTTCAGACCTCCTTGTATGAATACTATTTGGTTACTTGGCAGTACATTAAGTAACTGGCTATATAACGTATGCCTCAGGATTACTGCGATATTAATCTATTTTAAAATAACAGTTGAAGCTACTTCATACCTTACATTAGTAACAATATATTTGAATTATAAAAATGATATACCCCAATGAAGCTAATAAGGTAGATTATTGATGAAACAACTGCATCTATCTACCTACAGTTAATTTTATTTAGTACAATTAGAAGAAAACTGTATTCAATGCAATGTTTTTTACACCCCACCCTTATTCTAGATCCCTTAGCTAGAATATGCCATCCATTGGGCAGGGTTCGCACTCCTGATCACTATCCAGCACTCCCTGCTGGAGGTACTTGTGTCTGGATATCTGGTGACGATAGGCGATGTCCCTTGTGTTTGTCAAAGTTCACATATGCAAAAGGCCACTTAGGCAATGTACTGGAAGGTGGGCTGGTGCCCATGAAATCATATCCCAAGAAGGAGTCAACACCTTCAGGAGAGGAAAAAGGGCTACTTCCAACTGCTCCTGATCATCAGATACATCGTAGTGTTTTAATGATCATGTGTGTCATGTTAGGAGATTACAAGAGCTGAAACACTGGTGTGTTAATGAGATGAGCTCCACATTTACAACACCACTAAGCTATATTAATGACTATAGGGTAGAAATAACTGCCACTGCTACCGCGCTGTGTCATAACCGGTTTAAAATAAACACATTCACGCCTACGCTAAACTAAAAGAGAGGAATTTGGTTTGAGTGTGCTTTACGGATATGATAACATTGCCAACAGTAATTTCTACTCGTAAATTTCTCAGGCCACACTGAAATGGCAGATTAAGATTCTAGCAGGTAACACTGATCCAAATTGAACATTGTGGTGTGTGGTTACTCAAGTAATTGGTGGTTGACTAGTTGATTGGGAGCTCAGATCCCAACTTCTGTCACATCAATGTGGTTGCTTCTATTGGGTGAATTTGGCTGTTGAGAACACCATAGAAAATTGGTCAAACTATCTGAGAGGGGGAGTGGCATTTTTTCAATCAATCGCTCATACTTTGGTTTATCAAAGAGCGTTGATGACAGTCATGGGAATTACTAGCACACCAATGTTTCATCCCCTTTAATCACTTAAAATCTCATACACAATTAGTAAAAACACCCCTGATGAGAAGATGATTTGATGTAACAAGCAAACTACTGATGTATGAAGAACCAGAAGGCAGAAATTCATAGGATTTCATCAATTTTTATCAGTATAACTCAAAATTAATTTCAGGGACAGTTTTAAACATCAGGGTATAGAGCTTCTGCTTTGGGTGCAATTGATGATCCGGGCACGAATTGCACCCAAGATTGCACTAGTTGAGATGTGTATTTTTTCTCGCGTTTATGCCCAAACTGATTTGCATATCGCCGAATGTAAAATTTGCCATGAACCAGTGCAATCAGGCAGCGTTCTAGAACGTAACAATTCACAAAAAGAAGCAATTTTAATCAGAGTGTTTAGTCCACCACATGTGAGTAACCTGATTTTAAATAACTGAAAATGACTTTAAAAAAAGTTTTCAGGACTATTTGCTAGTTATATTGGGGTACAGTAGTCAGTTTCTCAGTAAATTAAAAAAAAATTATATTCAAAAGCTTTTAGAGCGTGCCAATTAGTGTCCTTGTGCCTAAAAAAAAAGCTTAATTTTTAGAGTCTCCTCTAAGGTCCGAAAACGTAAGCAATTAGCGGAAACTCGCAATAGCGATTAATTTGATCTAGGAGCGTAGCCAGTTTTGTGACTTCTTGCGGGATGCTTTTTAAACTAGCACAAAACATCGTGGAAACCCAAGTTGCGCTGAATGCAATTTGCGCTTAAAGTTCCCCGATCTTTGGCGCTGGTTTTGCCATTTTTGGGCGAATTGTAATCCAAACTAAAATTTGAGTAAATTGCCTATTGAACAGGTTGACACAGGAAATATCTTACAATGTACCTGATTTACATATATAGCTAATTAACAACTAGTTTAAAATAAGACACCGTCAGGAGAATATGGCAGCTATAAAGATGTAACCATTGTCTGAACAATAACAGATGGCTTGGAAAACGTTACACGACTGTAATAAGGAGACAACATTCTCTGTCACTACCTTGCCAATCATCAGGGGTGAGTTGCTTTCCAGTTGCAGTGAAGTGAAAATCAAAGTAAGTTGTCAGCTTTCAAACAACAACAGCGGATCTCATTCCCCATCTGTGATTCTTCCGTATTTCTGTTTCTGTTCAGTCACCGCCTCTCATCTTTGTGGGCTTTTGTAGATCTTCCCTTCTCTCTGCCAACTATTTGACTATACTAAAGGTATATCTGAAGTTTCATTTCCTCATGCTAATGGATAAGGGAAGGCTTTCACTGAGTGTAAAGGTAAATTTAGATCAGTTCCAAAGAGTTTCAATTGCCAAACGACAAGTAATGTTCCAGAAGGTATTTACCATGCAGCACAATCTATAATCCACAACAACAAAGCAAGATCAGTTCCTAAAGAATCTCACGATTCTGTTTTACTGTCTGTGAGTTCTTACATTCAGGCTTATACTTTTGGATTCTGCCATGCTCTTCTTGCTACAGCTGAGTCTATTTCCACTACAAGCATTTTTAAACTGACAGACAGATACAAATCCATAATTTTAAAAATCAAGTAAAGTCAATATTGGATTCAGCACTATGCTACTGAAGAAAGAATGGAAAGTCCAGCTGAATTCAGAAAAGATATCAAATCAGAACAAATCAAATATTGCGCTGTACTGCAAACAGAGCTAACTCAAACTGTAATTTGAAGGTGTGACACTGCTGAGGATTGAATGACCTTTACAATGTTTGAAATAATGAAAGCCAGTCACATGCTTCTTTATAAGTGATTTTTCTGTAGATTTCTAGGGGGAAAAATTCGGTTGATTTGCACCCTGTTAGCGCCCAAAGAGAGCACTAACGGGGCGCAAAGCAACTAGCGCCCAGGTGCGGCGCCGCTAACGCCTCCTGTGAAATTCAGCGGGAGGTTAGCGGCGGCGGTTACCGTTAGCGCCCCACAGCACTGCACCTCCGGCGATGGCATCATCGCCGTGCGCAGCGCCCAGCTTGCGCCCCGGCCACGATCTTCGGTAGCTCTCCCTGACTTACCATTGGATGCTATGCCCGACAAGCTCAGGGGGGCGTACGTGCAGCCGGGGTGACACAAATTAGAGGCGAGGTGCCAGGTGGCCATTTTTGTTGCTGGCCGCCTGCCAGCACCTGCCCCCGTTGCTGTCCCCGGCCTCCTGTGAAGCCCCCCCCCCCCCACAGGTTGCCGGCTGCGCTCCGTGAGCTCGGCACTCCGATCCTTGGTGGCCCAGTTGGGCCCCAGGTTGCGCTGCGCTAGGCCCCTCCCCTTTAATAAGGGGATGAAGGCCTGCAGTACCACGGCGCGACATGTTGGAAGCGCCCCACATCCCTCTTGGGGAGCTGCCAGTGAATTTCAGGCACGGGGGTGCTAACTTTTTCGAGGTGCTAAAAGTAGTGCCCCAGCAAAGTTAGCGACCCAATTTTGCCACCTAATGTATAAGTTTGGAGAAGTGTCCACAACTATAGAATGGGCCAATATTTGAATTTGACAATTACTGCCAGTGCAAATAATGTTTTAGCTCAATCCTCATTCTAAAATCATTGCCTATGTCCAAAAGACAATTCCTCACCCCACCTTGTAGTTCTTTTCAAAATTTGGCCGACCTAAACCGAAAACAAATAAAAAAAAGTGAATTGTTGTTCATGGTGCAAAAGTATTGTAAGGCCTAAAGTAGAAATCTCTCTCTTAAAAAATACATCTTACCCTCTTGTGTGCTCAATCCCACACTAACCCCATCCAAGGGCAAAAAATTCCTTCTAAGTTGGACAAATCTACTGAGTAGTCAGTTACCTGCTTATTGTGGCAGGAATAACTATGACACTCTTAACCTCTTAAGAGTTATGTAAGAAATCACACAACACCAGGTTATAGTCCAACAGCTTTATTTGAAATCACAAGCTTTCGGAGCGCTGCTCCTTCTTCAGGTGAAGTGGAGAAATGCATAAAGACACAGGGCTTTTGAGGAGATCTCTCAAGCCTTTAATATTCTGTCTTAATGTTAAGGAGTCTAAGGTTACAAAGTAGCTGTGGCCATCTTTTGAGTTCTAAGTCACAGTGAGTCATACCTCCACGTGGTCCCGCCGGGCAACATGTCGATGTTACTGAAACAACTGGCCGAGTAACTGAAAGTATGATCAGTGACGATCACGATTCCCATAGGAGGGGATAGCAAACCAAAGAAAAATGGTCCATTTTGATACCCATTGGGTGCTCAAACTGGGATGGGGCCCAGGCAAAAGCCCTCCATCAGACTCGCTCCTACAGGGCTGACTATACCAGACGCTGACAATCAAGATTGTGACCAGGCGAGAGTAAAGACAAATCGAACACGACCAACAGCAGTCAATCAACTCGGGTTGCCCTGGATAGGAAAGTCGCCGCCATTTCCAAGGAACAAGGGGCCACGAAAGATTTTCTAAGTTGGAGATGACTAAAAGGACATTGAGGAGCAACACAGCACCTTAAGACAGGCTAAGAGAGTTGGCTAGCCGGATATTGTCTGAGATTGAACTACCAGAGCCCCAGCTTGTGGGTATGGAAACTAGGTCAGATTCCACACGGTGGGTGTGAGTGTAAATAGTCATTGTTGTACCTGGTTGGTTATTTGTTTGTTATCGTTGATGTGATGTTTGTTATGATAATGCATGTCTATTGTAATAAAGCTTTGTACACATCAGATGTTGAATAAAGGGCGATTAGCCTTATCCGCATGACAATAACTCAGGTCAGCCTCTTCCTTGTTGGTGGCTTCCATGCTTGGTGAGACCTGTGCTGGCCGCCCGTATTCACACAAGATCTACCTCCCTAATATCCGAGTACCCGCAGCCCTCCTTGGCCTGTGATGATTCGCTGGGCTTGATTCCGTGGGCGAGCCACGTAAATACTCAAAATAAGCACTCATTTAATGGGACGTCATCCGACGTTACCACGAGTGTACTCTAATATTCATATTTCATTGCAAAATGATACAATTCCTATTTTACATTCTGGCAGAAATTGACTGTTTTGTTACTAAACTGATGCCAGAATTTGCACCATCTGATGGAAAGAGAAAGGCCAATATGTGTTCAGCGAGCGTACTCTTCAATTATAATATGAAAACTTGTTACTTAATCCTCAGTGTTGGAAGCAAATACACTTACAGCACTCCAAACAAGAAGTATATTAAAATCCAGTATTTAATTTCAGTCTCCAAGAGTGGTATTAAACTGTATGTTCTGGACCGATGGACATTATGTGACATTCTGGACATTTTTACATGCAATAGCACCCTCTGGTGGCGGTTATTGTGTTAACAGTTTGTATGCTGGAAAGGTCATCTGATCTTTCTTCCTGTGAGGTCATTTGACCTTCCTATCTTTCTTCCTGTTGACCCCAGGAAGCAGTTTTGCTAGGAAGAACCTGACTCGAGTAATGGAGAATCTGCCATGAGAGGTTCCATTTACAATCCAGTGTAATCTGACTTCATATGTTAGGCCAAGCGCAATATCTGTGAGTATCTTTGGTTCTTAGCATAATAGTAACGTTGTCAGAGTAATATTTTGATAATACTGTTTATAAAAGGTTAATATTTAATAGTTACAGAAGTTAGTTCAAATGTTAGTTAGTTATACAATTAGTCCATTCTACTGTTGTAAATATGTTTATATCTTATGTAATATCAAATGTATAGTACTCAGTTTATGTACAAAACATACTTTGTCTTTGTTTACAGTTTCACAAATTCGTTCAATTAAAGCTTCAAAACAGCAAACGCTTCAGAAGAATTATTGTTGAATGAGTGTTTAACTTGCTGGATAACTAGATAGGAGCACGTCTAGCGCGGCCAGTACACTGTACTAATGGGCAATGAAAATACCATGTAGCTGAATGGGCATGTGGTATCGAAGAGGGTAGTTCAGTTTTGGTTGGAATAAATAATTCAGTTTGGCACACAATGTAAATAATGCATGTTGTGAGAGCCAGCGCTATGATTGCACTTGAACCTAGTAGGGAGTGTAACAAAGCCTCATGGCTTTGGTTGTTCTTCTGGGATTTGAAGCTAAAGAATTAGCTTCATAGCTTTTGTTTTTGGTAATTTCACTCCCATGTGACCTAGCTTCTGCTGCCCATTTCCATTTGACCCTAAGTTGCAGATGGAACTCAAAGGTTTGGAGTCTTGAAGCTATGAAACTTACGAACTGAAGAACTTGGGGGGGAGAAATTCAGTATCGCCACGTTGGGGGCGTTATACTCGAGCGGACGTGAAATTTAGCGCCCGGCGCAAATTATCACCACATACTGCTAAATTGACTTGCTTCGCCCCAAGAGGTGCGTGGAGCGCTAAAACAGGCGCTGCACGACTGTCTTAAGGCGCTAAGATGGAGAAGCGAGGCGCTAACACAGAGGACGGGCGCAGCGCAGGTGCGGCCAGTTAGCGATTGCATGCAGACACGCTGGCGCCAGTCATCTCTTAAAGGGGAGGTTCGATCTTGGATTGCAGCCACACCCTGCGCATCGGAGCCCTGATTCTTGGCCTGGACAGACCTGCTGCCACATTGTAATGCCTAGGACCATTGAGGGGGCCAGGGAGCAAACGCAGCGGTTCAGTGAGGGGGCCCTGCAAGTTCTGGTTGGCGCAGTGGAGCGCAGGCGATCTATCCTGTTTCCGGACAGTGGCAGGAGGCCGCTGCCCAACGACTATCACAAAGCTTGGAGGGAGGTGGCTCACAGAGACCTCCAGCAGCATGGTGCCTAGGGCCCCTGTGCAATGCAGGAAGAAGTTCAACGACCTCACTCGGGTCGTCAGGGTGAGTACCCTTTTCAGTATCCTCTTCATTCCTGCATGTCCACCTCATTTTATGGCCAAAGGGTCCTGAAAGCCCCAATGCCCAGCCCTCATCCAACACCTATGGGCCTTTCATGAAACTCACACGCACATTCAGCACTTTACACACTGTAAGGGCTAATCGACCATGGGAGGCAGTGCAGCCAAGATCAGGGCTTCACACTGTAAGGGCTATTCGACCATGGGAGGCAGTGCAGCCAAGATCAGGGCTTCACACTGTACACAGAGCCCATCCTTTCTCTTGCAGGGCAAGCTGGCCCATAACAGGAGGCAGCAGCAACGGACTGGGGGAGGCCGGCCTCACCTTCAAGACCTCAGCGATCTGGAGCAGCGAGTCCAGCGGATTATGGCAGGCTGGATGATTGGCCCCGTCGCCACTGGAGATGCCGACCCCGTTCTGGACAGCAATGGTAAGGTCATCACCTTTTTGACCTCTCTCCTTCCACTTGTGCCTCACACCAGCATCCTTTGCCACTATCGAACCAATACAGTGCATTGCAGCACTCATGACTCCCTCGCTGCTACCCTGTCCTCACGCTAAAGCAACTCTTGTACCTCCCTGCTTTCAGATGCTAATTCGCCAGGTGAGGAGGCGGGCCCTCAAGCTGCCACTGTGAGTGATTCTGAAGGCAAGGAGGAAGAGGAAGCCGGACCATCAGTGCCACCCTCAGTCGAAGCAGCCCATGACCATAATGGGGACACGTCTTCCCTGGAGGGGAGCAGGGGGGAATGGTCTGAGGAGGGTGAAGCTCCGGGGCCCAGCGGGCTGCAGCAACACGGGGGGGGGGGGGGGGGGGGGGCTAGGGAAGCACGGCGGCCTTCTCCCCGGAGGGAGAGTCTGGCCTCCAGTCCAGCTACAGTGAGCGCAGAAGAGGTGCGGCTCCTCGCTGAAATGGGTGCCCAGGCAGAGCACAGGCACACTGAGCTCATGGCTGCAGTGGCAAGGATGCCCAAATCCATTGAGTCACTGGCAAGGAGTGTCGAGGACTTTGGCGCAGCACTGGCAAGGAGTCTACAGGACTTCGGTGCAGCACAGACGGCTTCCATGCAAGTGCTTAGTGGTGCGATGCAGTCAGTGGCTGGTCTGATGCAGATGCAGATTGAGGCCACACGAGCACTGACTGCTGCCACCCTCGCTGGATCAGGCACGAATCACCGGGGCCCGCACCGTGCCGCAGCAGGCCAGCAGTCTGTGCTTCAGCAGATTGCTCCGCATGCTGCAGTGCTGCCCCGTGGGAGTGCCAGTGCGTTGTCCGACCGGGGAGTGGCTGTCCTCTGTCAGGATGGCAGCATTCCTGCTGCCAACACTGTCACTTCTCCACTGCAGCTGCCACCACCTGTAGGACAGACTGCTGCCGCCCATGCAGAGTTGGAGCAGTCAGCAGCCGGGCTCGCCAGGCCCAGAGCTGGTCCAGGCCGTACCTCAAGGGCATCTGCCGACTCAGTTTCTGACACTCAGCAGCCTTCCCCCAGCCTTGCTGCAGCCACTGGGGTCACATTGCGGAGGAGCTGCAGGGTGGGAAGGGGCCAATCTCGCAAGCGAAGCAGATCACCCTCGAAGGGCAAAAAGTAGGAGGTGTGGCAAAATGCTGTAAATTTTTTTAGTGAGGGCTGAGGATCGTGGTCATTTTTTGGTTACTCTTTGGTTCATTGTCTCCAGGTTGTGAGAGCCAGTTATGTGTCTGACTGCTTTTTTGGGGCTTTCTCTCTATTACTTTGTCATACGGGAAGGGCACACAGTTTGTTAAATAAAGAAGTGTATTTATTCAGATTGTGCATGTTTGCTCTTTGAAGTATTTGTTGCCTTGACCGGCTCGGGTTGCGGAACGGTTCCATTCATGTTCTTTCAAGGGCACAAGCCATTACCTCAGAGGGAGCCTAGAACCGACTTGCAATAAGCTGCTGATGGACGGCCCTTGCACTTTGTGCCTCCCTCCCATCCTGGTGCTCCTCCTCCTCCTCCTCTGCTGGTGCTCCAATGTATGGTGGCAGTGGCTGAGTCCTGAGGATTGCCAAGTTATGCAGCATGCAGCACACTACAATGAAATGGGAGACTCACTCAGGTGAGTACTGAAGGGCTCCCCTGGAATGGTCCAGGCAGCGGAACCGTTGCTTTAGCACGCCGATTGTGAGCTCAATGATGTTCCTGGTCGCTTGATGGCTCTCATTGTATCATTCTTCAGCAGGGGTGCTGGGCGCACGGAGCGGGGTCATCAGCCAGGTGCACAGAGGATAGCCCTTGTCCCCGAGAAGCCAGCCTCCTGGGTGAGCCGGGGCTTCAAAAAGGTCTGCCACAGAAGTCTGGTGCAGGATGAAGGCGTCGTGGCTGCTGCCTGGAAAGCGGGCATTGACAGCGAGTATCAGCTGTCTGTGGTCACACACCAACTGGACGTTCAACAAATGGAACCCCTTCCGGTTGCGGTAATCCTCGGCATTCTCTTGCGGCGCCCGCAAAGCCACATGCGTGCAGTCAATGACGCCCTGGACCATGGGGAAGCCCGCTATTCTTGCAAATCCCATTGCGCGCTCTTGCTGCTTGTCCAGGGTCATGGGGAAGGAAATGTACTGACGTCTCCTTTTAAAGAGGGCATTCATGACTTGACAGATACAGCAATGCACCGCAAACTGGGAGACATTGGCAATGTGCCCAGTAGCGGATTGGAAGGAGCCGGTGGCATAGAAGTTGAGAGCCACTGTCACCTTCACTGCCACCGACAGAGACGTCCTGCTCCTCAGTTGAGGCTGCAGATCTGGCTGAAGCAGGTGGCAGAGCTCGGTGACCACCTCCCTGCTGAATCGAAGCCTCCGAAAACACTGCTCCTCAGACATATTGAGGTATGAGAACTGTTGGCGGAATACCCTGGGAGGATAAGGTCTCCTGTGCCTACGCCTGTTGGCCCTCCTCCATCTGGCCATGATTGGCACTCTCTCTCGGCGTCTCTGAGCCCTCTCAATGCAATGGAGAAACCCAACGTTTCCACCCATTGCAGCCCCCATAGTATGTGGCCACTCAAGGTTATGCCAGTGAAAAAGCAAACCAACTACAAAGTTCTGGGCCGAAGCCAGAAGTACCTCTGCGAGCGCTGACTCAATGCAGAAAGCTCTCTCCCTTTGTCTCTCTGCAAATCTCTCTCTCACAGAAGGAGTGGTCCAAAAATGGCTACCACAAAGAAGCCAGGAAGAGCCCCCTTTAAGTAGCGCCCCCCCAGCCCCATAGCGACTGGGAACCATTCCAGTTAACCAGTCGCTGGGAGCGCCAGGCGCAAAGGAGGGGGGCGCCACTGAAGTTCCGGTTCGGGTCGCACCAAGGGCGTTGCACCATGAAATGACGTCAGGATCGCACGCAGCTGAGCGGGCGTTGCGGTTTTGCGCCGCCGCTAAATGTCCGCTCAATTTCGCGAGAGGCGCAGGTCTCGCCGCGCCCGGGCGCTAGCCGCATCGCGCCCCACTTATCGCCCTCTTAAGGCGCTAACGGGTGGCGCTAACAACTGAATTTCTCCCCCCAAGTGTTTTTCTTTCTAAATGTACTTGTACAAGTTTTGTTCGCAGATCGACCACTAAAAATCATTCCATTCTGCTTTTAATAACAATAACAACTTGTATTTATATAGAGCCTTTTGCGTAGTAAACGTCCCAAGGTGCTTCTTGGAGTGTTATGAAACAAAATTTGACACTGAGCCACATAAGGAGAAATTTGGGAAGATGACCAAAAGCTTGGTCAAAGAGGTAGGTTTTAAGGAGCATCTTAAAGGGGGAAAAAAGGTAGAGAGGTGAAGAGGTTTAGGCAGGGAATTCCAGAGCTTAGGGCCTAGGCAGCTGAAGGCAAGGTCATCAATGATGCTCAAGATGCCAGAATTAGAGGATCGCAGATATCTCGGGGGGGGGGGGGGGGGGAGGAGGGAGGAGTTGTGGGGCTGGAGGAGATTACAGAGATAGAGAGGGGTAAGGCCATGGAGGGTTTTGAAAACAAGGATAAGAACTTTAAAATCGAGGTGTTGCTTAACCAGGAGCCAATATAGGTCAGCGAGCACAGGGATGATGGGTGAACAGGACTTGGTGCATGTTAGGACACGGGCAGCAGAGTTTTGGATGACCTCAAGTTTTCTAATTCTGTGTTAGATTTCAGGAGATGGTTTTATTCCTGTTCCTGGCTGGAGTGGAGATCGCCTTTACAGAAGGTAAGTACTGTAGAAAATATAGGGACAGAGTGATCTCCTGGAAGAGTTTCGATCGCCTAGATGGGTCGGAGAGGAATTTCCCAGATTTTTTCTCCCAAATTGGCCATTGGGCTTTTTAATCTGGTTTTTCGCCTCTCCCGGGAGATCACATGGGTTCGGGTGGGATGGGAGAGTGATAGATGATTTGAGGTTAGGATCAGATCAGCCATGATCTTATTGAATGGTGGAGCAGGCTCGAGGGACCGATTGGCCTACTCCTGCTCCTATTTCTTATGTTCTTTACATAGGGTAGAATGTGGGTGGCCAACCAGGAGTGCGTTGGAATAGTCAAGTCTAGAGGTAACAAAGGCATGGATGAGGATTTCAATAGTAGGTGAACTGAGGCAGGGGTGGAGACGGGCGATGTTACGGAGGTGGTAATAGGCGGTCTTAGTTATGGCGCGGATATGTGGTCAGAAGCTCACTTCAGAATCAAATATGACACCAAGGTTGCGAACAGTCTGATTCAGCATCAGACAGATGCTAGGGAGAGGGATGAAGTCGGTGGCTAGGGAAAGGAGTTTGTGGCAGGGACCAAAGACAATGGCTTCGGTCTACCCAATATTTAGTTGGAGGAACTTTCTTTTCATCCAGTACTGGATGTCGGACAAGCAGTCTGACAATTTATAGATAGTGGAGAAGTCGAGAGAAGTGGTGATGAGGTAGAGCTGGGTGTCGTCAGTGTACATGTGGAAACTGATGCTGTGTTTTCGGAAGATGTCACCAAGGGGCAACATGTGGATGAGAAATAGGAGGGGGCCAAAGATAGATGGTACCAGAGGTAATGATGCGGGAGTGGAAAGAGAAGCCATTGCAAGTGATTCTCTGGCTATGATTAAAGAGGTAAGAATGGAACCAGGTGAGAACAGTCCCATCCAGCTGGATGATGGCATTACAGTTTAATAATATTCAGGCCACCATCTAGGGTACATGAAGGTCAGGCTACATGTGCTGATGATTGTATATTGGTATCCCATTTCTGCTCACGCAGGAGCAACAGGGGCCTCATTAATGTAAGTAAATAGGGGTCAAATTATGCAATCAAGACCCTGATGACGTTTTCATCTCAATGCATGTTGCTGCTGCTAGTTTCTCAACCCATGCACAATCCATGGGATGTGTAGATTGGGAGGTGACCATTTCCAGCGGTATTTAAAGAGATCCTTACCTGTAGTCAGGGAAAGCTGGAAGTAAGTTTGATATTCATTTTTTTCTGCACTGTCATTTGTGTTTTGAGCTTTTAATGGCTTCCATTATTTAATCTCCTTGCTATTGTGGGTGCTATAAAAATTTCCTTTCTGCTCCATTTCACGCCTGATGATTCTACCCCTCCCCTTTAAGATGCAAGCCCACGGCAATCAGCTACCTTGCTGAAATTTCCCACCCTCGGAAATGGCGAGCTGCCGAAAAGCAGCACAATTAGCTTTGGCAGCTCACCTAGTCAATGCAAATGAGGTCGGACTACAAACATTGATTGGGATTTCTGCCAACTGAATTTTCTTCAGAATTGTCTCACTGGAAAATTGTTGGCTTGGGTCCAAGCTGTCCCAGTTTGCTTTCTAAGCCAAGAAAATATGCCCAGGAAAACGCTCATGTGAAAATGATGCCAACTTATTAAAAATTGCACCAAAGTGGTTCCACTCCAGATCCAAGGCTCAGTCAGAACACAACAAATGTATATTTATTCAACATAATTATATCTATATCAGAAGTATCAAAATACAGCCAATGGTCCATATGTAGCCAGTGAGCATGGCTCTTGACCTCCAAACTACCGATGGCTCACTCTCCTACAATCTGCACTGAAACAAAGCATCAAATTCAAACAGTAATGTCTAATATGAACAGTTTGTGCTTGGGGATGAGTGTTTCTATGTGTTTAATTGAACAAAATTAACTGTTAACTTAACTCTATAGCTTAGCTGAGGGAGTGCGGGGAGGGGGGCGGGTGCGGGTGGGGGACTTTTATGTGATCCGTGAAGTTAAAGTATTTGAATACTGCGAACTATCTCATCTCATCCCTGAACATATTTAAGAAGCAAAGCAAGTTATTGTTTTCATCATCAAAATGACATTGAGTGAGGATTTGCTCTGGTTTTACATTGCACCAGTTAAAAAGACATTCTAGAAGGTTATGCTCATGTCAGGATCAATCGACTCACCCTCTATTCTTATTTTAATCCTTGAAACATCATAATTACTGTAAATTATTTCTTCAGTTTGTAATATGACTTCTATGCTGAAAAGATATCACATTCCACAAAGTAATATTCACATTTATCTAATCTTGTTTCTATAATCCAGTTTATAAAATTATTAACTGATAATAAGAAGATTTCTATAAAGGTTATGCATTCAATCGTAACAGATTTGAGGACTGATGACTATATCAGACAAAAAATTAATATTTCATAAACTTTACCAAGGTGTTCATTTATTCACACCCATACCTTGGGCCTAGATACTATTGTGCCAAATTAAAAATAAGAAGACATGTTTCTAGAATTATGAAAATTGAATCCCTCTTAATGCAAGGTGTATTTTTTAAAAGGAGCATGCAAGTGAAAGGAGCGGTTATTTGCAGTAAAGAGGTGGTCACTATACTAAATTCAAAGGGTGTTAACATGGTCACTTTTAAAGCATCAGGCCAAACATAGGGCTGAATTTTCTGGGGTGGTAGCGGGTGAGATCGGTGGCAGATCGGGTGGGAAAGTTGTAATTTTTGACCGCAGGTCGGGAACCCGTTGTCATTTCGCTCCCATAAGCACGTCTGTCATCGTGGAACTGACCCGACCTGCAGCGGCGGGGGACCCAATTGAAATCATTATGAAGTACTTTACAGGCACTTAAGAGCCTTTTTCCCCCTACTTTTTAAATTTCCCTACATGGCCACGGGATTCACACAGCTCGGGAACCATGTCTGTCAACCTGAGGCGTGAGTTCAGTGGCCATTGCTCCAGCTGATGACTTGACAGCATGGAAAACAAACCAAAATAAAAACATGTTGATTACATCAGCTAACAGATTGATGGAGATTCTGTTCTACTTGAAAAGCTACTGGTAAATGTTCATTCAGAAATTCCTGAAGGGATGTAAGTGCTATCCTGGATGATAAGGAAAATACATTTTTCACTGGCCATTCTCAGCTGTTGCTTTCCAACTCAACAGTAATTGCAGTGAATTGCTCTGCATTATAAGAAATGACATACTACATTTAAATAAGTTTTTGTGTTGTTTCTGGTCAGGTTTTTCCTCACAGTATACTATAATTGTCCAGTTACACATTAAATCAAATCATCAACCATAACAATTTAATTCCCATCACTCATTCCACTGGTTCAATTTGCTTTCAGTCCCTGAATAAAACTAATTTAATTTTTCATTTTGAGACTTTAGGGTGAATTTCTGCAAAGGTTCTCTCACTTGTCCATTGTTAACTTCAATGGAAGAGCTGCAGAAATCACAGAACACATTGTAAGCACCACTTACACTGTTTGTCAGGGATTCTGCAGTTCTTCCACTGAACTTGCATAAGATTGTAAATCCATCCCTTTACAATTACATTTAAAATCTGCTTAATTTTATGTATTACCTATACATACAGGCACATCTTTTATTTGTACCAGTTACTGATACAAAAGACTATAGATTTGTGACTAAAGCACCAATAACTTCACAATTAACGGACTTTTTAAATTATATTCTTGATCGTATTTGTAGATGGAGTCATATTACTTAATGATAATATTATTTAAATATTTCTTTGTCACTTATATATAACTTATTATATTATTGTACAGTAAAGATTCAACACCCACTATGTTAGATTAAACTTAAAATTTAATGTGACCAGGGTCCCTTTAAGGATCCCAGCTTAAAACGCATCATGAGTAACATCACCAGACCCGCTCCATCTAATTGGGCCGGGTAACACGCTGGGCGGGCTTACTAGGCCCCATTAAGGTAAGTTCATTTTCTACAGCAGGATGGAGCCAGCAGTTGGGTTGTGACCCCACCCCAGACCCACCAAGGTAAGGAAAATTCCAGCCATGGTGTCAAGTTTGCAGACAGAAATGTGCACAATCATACGATCAGGGATGCAATTAAGTCACATTCATATGTGCCATATTTTTTTTTGGAAGCAAGAAAAAGTTAATTAAAATCTAACCATCACCCCAAAAAACTTGCATTGGACATTTTGTTTACTGCAGCAGTCATTTTCTTTTGCTTCATCGGGTGTCTCACCAATCATGTGAACCATCAACATGCTTAAAATTCACTGAACCAAACTACTGAGAAATCCACACAAATACAGTTTTGTTGATTTGCCTGATAAAGTGCACACCTCTCCAAGGAGGGACACACCATACATACCTAGGCAGCAAAAACTTAGGTGCAAAACTTAAGTGCAAATTGGCAGAGCCAATGCTTAACAATCCCCAAATGTGCAGATGAGAACTTCTGGAGTTCAACTGCCAAAAACTGCTGCTTATCTAGCTAGGACCACCCTACCCATTTCCTACATTGCGACAGTGACTACACTTCAAAAAGTACTTCATTAACTGTAAAGCACTTTGGGACGTCCGGTGGTTGTGAAAGGCGCTATATAAAAGCAAGTTTTTCTTTCTTTTTTACTCATTAGGACAGTGGTTTGCAGGTTCATTTGAATCCGAGTGAGAAGATTGCAGCAATCTAGATTCCATCGAGCCTGGGTATCTGATCAATCCTCATCAGTGTCCAAAAGTACTCAGGACTTGATTGGTTCAGTCTACTACAGAGCATCAAATTGGTTCCAATTTTTTACGGCCAGAAATGTTATCTTAAAGCCAGCTTGACCCTGCAATGAACTTGCTTAACTCTTCCTTCTCTTCCTAACCAAGAAGAATGGCCCAGGATCGCAAGCCTCGGTATCTACGGAACCAGCAGGTAAGTAAGTAGATTTTTTTCCGATCGGAGGCATCCGCCCACAGGAAGCCTCTGATCGGAAATTCAGGGCCATTAATATCTGCTACACTACCATTAGTGAGTCAACATGTTGAAGAGTCCAATTCCTCTCAGTGAACTGATTCACTAAGGTCTTGTAGCGTACCGTGGCTGCAGTGTGTACCATCTACAAGATGCACAGTAGCAACTCGCCAAGGCTTCTTCGACAGCACCTCCCAAACCCGCGACCTCTTCCACCTAGAAGGATAAGGGCAGCAGGTGCATGAGAACATCACCACCTCCCCTCCAAGTCACACACCATCCTGACTTAGAAGTACATCGCCGATCCTTCATCGTCGCTGTGTCAAAATCCTGGAACTCCCTACCTAACAGCACTGTGGGAGTACCCTCACCACACGGACTGCAGCAGTTCAAGAAGGCATCTCACCACCACCTTCTCAAGGGCAACTAGGGATGGGCAATAAATGCTGGCCTTGCCAGCGACACCCAGATCCCAAAAGCGAATTTAAAAAAAGCTCTACAACAGATTCCACTGTCTTCTGCAATCACAATATAGCTGGATCCGTGCTACATTCTGGGCTTATTGAAGAGTATTGGCCTTGTAGGAATTAGATGAGGAATCCTTTCCACCATTAAAGATGACACATGTTAGCCACTGGAAAAAGGGGATTGTTTTTGTGTCACGCATATTCTTCCAGATTAATTAAATGCACTGATTCTGTTTCATTTCCCTAAAAACCCTCTTAGCCATACATTGTGCTGCTTCATGATTTATCTTCGCACTATTCTCAATTCATCTGCAAAAGCTTCCAGCACTGTTTTAAAGACCATGGCCTAGAAATTCAGTTGGGCGCGCCAGCCGTTAGCGCCTTAGGGGGAGTAGATCTCGAGCACTAGGCGCTTATCGCCCGGGCGCAGCGCGATCTGCGCCTCTCCCCAACTTCAGGACACATTTAGCGCCGGCGCAAAGTCTTAGCGCGCGCCCTGCTGCGCGCGCAGATCATGACGTCATTTAATAGTGCAACGCCCTTTGTGCGCCCCAAACTGGAACTTCACTCGCGCCGGCCCATTGTGCGCCGGGCGTCCCGAGCGACTGTGAAGTGGAACGGTACACAGGCCAGCCGGGCCGGGGGGAGCGCTAATTAAAGGGCACTTACCCAGCAGTATAAAGGCCAGCCATTTTGCAGCATTCACTCTTGTGCAACGGTTTTTTGGACAGAGACCAAGGAGGAGAGTTTACTGGTTTGGACCAACACTTGGACAGGTATTTTTGGCTCAGGCCAGAGCTTACCAATTATCTTTGCCTTCATTCAGAGCTCAGTGTTTGCCAGCATATAATGGGGGCTGCATTGGGTGGCAACGCAGAATTTCAGCCTTATGCCAGAAGGGCTTACAGACGCCGTGAGAGAGTGGCAGCCCTGGCTAGACGCAGAGGGGGCAACAGGCATCGCCAACTGAGGCCTTACCCACGCAGGGTATACCGCCAGCAGACCTCCTATCTGACCATGTCTGCCGCGATGTGTGTTAGGAGGCTGCGATTCTGAAGGGAAGTGGTTGCAGACATCTGCCGGCTGCTTCAGAGAGATCTGCAGCCACAGCTGAAGCGCAGGACGTCTCTGTCGGTGGCAGTGAAGGTGACGGTGGCTCTCAACTTTTATGCCTCCGGCTCCTTCCAATCCACTACTGGGGACATCGCTAACATCTCCCAGTTCGCCGTGCATTGCTGCATCCGCCAGGTGGCCAAAGCCCTTTTCAGAAGGAGACATCAATTCATCTCCTTCCCCATGACCCTGGACAAGCAGCAGCAGCGTGCAGTGGGGTTTGCAAGAATAGCGGGCTTCCCCATGGTGCAGGGCGCCATTGACTGCACGCATGTGGCTTTGCGGGCACCTCTTGAGCATGCCGAGCAGTACCGCAACCGGAAGGGCTACCATTCCCTCAATGTACAGCTGGTGTGTGACCACAGGCAGCGCATCCTAGCTGTCAATGCCCGCTTTCCAGGCAGCAGCCACGATGCCTTTATCCTGCGACAGACAACTGTGGCTGACATGTTCCAGGCACAGCCTCCCCCAAGAGGATGGCTTATCGGGGACAAAGGCTATCCTTTGTGTACCTGGCTCATGACCCCGCACCGCGCGCCCACGACCCCTGCTGAAGAGGCATACAACGAGAGCCATCAAGCGACGAGGAACCTCATAGAACAAACAATCGGCGTGCTCAAGCAACGGCTCCGCTGTCTCGACCGCTCCGGGGGAGCCCTCCAGTATTCGCAGGATCGAGTCTCCCAATTCGTCGTCGTTTGCTGCATGCTGCACAACCTGGCTATCCGCAGGACTCAGGCACTGCCACCTCACGTTGGACCACCACCTCAGGAGGAGGAGCAGGAGGAGCATGAGGACGACAAGGATGAGGAGTACCAGCCCAGGAGGGACGCACAAGGTCCAAGGGCCGCCCGTCGTCGGCTTATTGAACGTCACTTCTAGGCCCCCTGTCAGGGAATGGCTTGTGCCAATGATAGAACATGATTGCTGCCGCTCCGCAAGTCCTCAGCCGGTTAAGGCAACAAACACTTCAAAGATCAAACATGGACAATGTGAATAAATAAAATGCTTTATTGTACAAACTCTGGGCCCTTCCCACATGAAAACCAAAAACAGATGAAACCCCCAAAAAACACTCAAACACATTACTCGCTCCCACAACCTGGGGAGGATTAACAAAATAGGGCAACTAAAATGGCCGTCATTCTCGGCCTTCGTCCAAAACAAACATCACATCATCGGCCTTCAAAAAACAAACATCCAATTCTCGGCCTCAAGAAACAAACACAAATGGCCACACATTCGACTATTTGGCCCGCTAGGGCGATGCCTTGGCCATCTTTGGGTGGCCCCTGCCCGCCCTGCTGCTCCGCCTCAAAGTAAGGCCATTGGCTGCTGCAAGGCTGGGGGCAGGCTCCTGAGGGGCACATGTCGTGACGGCAGATGCCCTTGGGGGTCGGCCTAGTCGAGGTCTGGCCGTCGAGCGGCCGGCTGTTGATTGCTGCAGCTGTGACTGGCCAGCATCAGTCGCTGCAGCAGCTCCTGGCAGCTCCACTGGGGGAGTGGCAGTGGCGGCTGGAGGAATGGCGGCAAGCTGGCGGATGGCAGGCGCTCGCTGGTCGCCTGAGACACTGGCACTCGCCCGGGCCAGCACTGCAGCATGCGCACCAATCTGCCGAGGGACAGACCGATGTGCTGCTGCAGCACGCCGGGTGCCCTGGCGATGCCTGGCTGACACAGCGAGTGTGGCAGCAGTGAGTGCCCGTGTTGACCTGTTCACTGACCGCAGCAGAGCAGCCAGTGACTGGACGGCACCACTAATCACCTGGCCAGTCGCTGACAGATCTGCCCGGTATTCCACCCGACTGGTGGCTTCTAAGGGCCTGAACTCGGCCACACTCCGAGAGAGGGAATCGATGGACTCAGGCAACCGTGCCACTGCCGCCATGAGCTCCGTGTGCCGGCGCTCCGAGTACGCGGACAAGTCTTCGAGGCGTTCCATCTCCTCGGCGAAGAGCATCTCCTGACTGGAGGCCGGACTCTCCCTCTGGGGAGAAGGCCGCCGAGCTGGCCGACCCTTCCTGCGTTGCTGGAGGCCGCTGGGCCCAGCAATTGGACTCCCCTCCGATGCATCCCCCCTCTGGGGAGAAGGCCGCCGATCTTCCACCCCCCTCCCGCCTTTCTGCAGCACGCAGGTCCCAGGAGCTCCCCTCCCCTTCAACACTTCCGCCACGCTGCCCTCCAGGGAAGACGTGTCCCCTACATTGGCCTGGGTGGCCGCGGCTGAGGGTTCCCCTGATGGGCCGCCTTCCTCTTGCTCCTCCTCCTGCTCCTCCTCGGAGGGTCTGTCACTGGCAAGTTGAGGGACCTCCTCTTGACCATCTGAAAGCAGGAAGGCACAAGAGTAGCTTTAGAGTGAGGAGAGGGCGTCAGTGCGGGATGCATGAGTGGTGGCATTCAGCGCATTGGTCGGACAGTGGCAAAGGATGTAGATCTGATGCGCAAGTGGGACGAGAGAGGTGCAAAAGGTGATGTCCTTACCATTGCTGCCCAGAACAGGGTCGGCATTTCCACATGCAACGGGCCCAATCACCCGGCCACCCATGAGGCGCTCCACGCGATGTTGCAGGTCGGTGAGTGGCTGGATATGGGGTCGTCCTCCCCCGGTCGCAGTCCGGCTCTTGCGATTATTCGCCAGCTTGGCCTGCAAGAGAAAGGACGGCCTCTAAGTACAGTGTGTCGCCGTGATCTGGTGTGCACTGCCTCCCATGGTGGAATAGCCTGGCCAGTGTGTCGCCATGATCTGGTGTGCACTGCCTCCCATGGTGGAATAGCCTGGCCAGTGTGTCGCCATGATCTGGTGTGCACTGCCTCCCATGGTGGAATAGCCTGGCCAGTGTGTCGCCATGATCTGGTGTGCAATGCCTCCCATGGTGGAATAGCTTGGCCAGTGTGTTCAGTGCAGAATGTGCAATTGATGCTCATGCCTGTGCCATAGCTGCTGGATGAAGGCTGGCCATTAGAGCTTTCAGGTCCCTTTGCCCATAATGTGAGGTGCACATGCAAGGATGAGGAGGTCATTGGAAAGGGTACTCACCCTGACAATGCGTGTGAGGTCATTTAACTTTCTGCGGCATTGGGCACCGGTCCTGGGGACGTCGCTGTTGGCTGACAGCTTGCTGGCGACATGCCTCCAGGCCCTTCTGTAGACGCGGACCGTCGCCTTCTTGCCATTGTCCGGGTACAAAACATGGCGCCTCTTCTCCACAGCAGCAAGCAGCACACTCAGATCACGCTCTGAGAAGCGCTGCGCACGTTCACAGGCCTTCTCCATGTCTTCAGGCGCTATTTGGGTCCAGCAGCAGTGTTCAGGCCTAGCTGGAGGGCTCCACTATCCAGGGCGTGGCAGCAGACACAGTCGACCCTTCCCCCTTAAGAGCTGGCCGGCGCCAGGGTGTCTGCTGTCAGTCACGAGATGGCCGCACCTGCGCTGCGCCCGGCCTCGGCGCTATCGATCACCACCTCCGGCTTAGCGCCCAAAGAGAGGCGTCCAGCAGCAGTTTTAGCGCTCGCCCGAACTAGTAGGGCGAAGCTAATGAATATCGGAGAAGTGGCCTAGATTTGGCAGCGGCCGCAAACTTTAGCGGACGCCCCACTTTAGCGCCCCAAAAGTGGCGTCAATGAATTTCTAGGCCCATCTGCTTTCACCAAACATGCTTGTCCCTTTCAGAGCGAACTTAACAGTGCCCTGTTTAGTGAATAGGCTCCAGATTCAGTTTGTTAACGACTTTAGCTGCAGACACAATGTACACTGCCTGTTCCAGCACAAAGTTATGCTGCTGACCACCATGGCATAGTTTGAGCATTTTATTTCTCTCAGAACAGATTGTTCATGGCTGTTTAAGTAATTATGTCTACCTGAAAACTCCTCTAGGCAATGCCCCTTTATTCCTAATGTATTTAAGAAATGAGTGAAACAGAATCATATTAAGTTCTGCAACAAGTTCATAATTTGCAAGTCAAGTCTATTCACTAAAATTATTAATTTTCCCCTGTGGCTCTTGACTGATGTGTGTAACACTTGTGGAGCATAATTAATCTCATATATTTAACTGCTTGCATTATTTGATATTTACATATTGGCCCGGAATTTGCGGTCGGGATGAGGGTGAATTAGCAGTGTTCGGCGTCATTCCACCTTTAAAACTGACCACAATTTCGGGATTTGGTGCAGGCGCATGTGGAAATCCTGAAATTGCAGTCTCTCATTGACAGCTCCAAAACAGCTGCGCTGTGCCCCTTACAACTTCCCCCCCACAGAGCCGGCAATCTGTGTAATCACCCAAATGAGGGAAACTGACGAAAATTTCGGCTCTTCCTCAGTAAGTACGCTGTGAAATTCCCCGCTAAAAGTTAGACCCAAACAGATTAGGTCTAACTGGGGTTTTGACAGCATTATTATGGCTAAACAAACGTTAAGGGTCTGGACAATTAATTTTAATTTTGTACCGTGTGAAATTTGTCCATTTTAATAAAAATTAAAATGAAGAAACTTTAAAGTTTGTCCATCTTTATTTCACATTTGCCTTTTCCCCATGTGAGAGCCCCAATCTTTGTTTTGCTCTCTCTAACAATTTTTAAAAGTTAGAATTTTAAGAGCTTACTTCCTTGTTCGCTGTCTGTGACAATTCTGCGTTTTGATTGGCTGCTCAGACAGCTTAGGGATGTCACAGCAGCTCGCACAAGGGGATCCCCACTACACTTTGTTGATTTGAATTGAATGTCGGAAAACCCAAAGTTCTCGACACAGGCATCGCGAGATCCTTGTGTGAAGCATATTTTGGGGTCAGCAGTGAACACCTTTGTTTTGCTGCTGACTGCAAATTCCGGGCAAATACATGAAATTCTGAGCAAATATGCTGAGAATGCAACTACTGCACTGAACCATTGTTAAAAGATGGATATTAAGACTCAACATTCTTACAATATTTTATAACACTTCTGTGTAATATGAATGAAAATAAAAATCACAGGCCAGATCTTGCAGGAGCGGGGCATCCTACGCCCTTCAGCTCAAAATATTTTTGCGCCGTAACTTGCTGGAATTGTGAGCTTATAACAGCGTGGCGAGGGCAACAGGGCATCAGGAACCTTAGTGAACAGTGGGACCAACAGTCTATCTCCTTAACCAATGAGATTTAAGGATTGAGAAGAAAACAGAGGATCAACAAAGAAGTAGTCGATTAGAGTGGCGGAATTAGAGCCAAATCAGGTACAGAAAGAGAAATAAGGGGCTGGATTTTGTGGCAGGTCAGCAGGTGCGATCAGTGGCAAGTCGGGTGGGAAAGTTTTTTTTTCCCCAGCGGGTCAGGACCCCGCTGTCAACCGCCTTTACCAAATGTCAGGTCTGTCAGCACTGAGCAGACCTGACACGCAGCAGCAGGGGAGGCAATTTAAATCATTAGTGGCTTGTTTAAAGCCAAGTATCAATGTTTTTTTTTCCCCAGCTTTTGGATTTCACAGCTCGCCCACCGGTTTCCTGCAGTGCCTAGACCTTGTCTGTGAAGCTGAGGTGGGAGGTCAGTGGCCCTTGTTTCAGCTGATGAGTTGACAGCTTCAAATTTCAAGTCGAAGCTCCCAGCTGATTGAGCCATGTTCCCTTAACCACTGGCTTCTCTAAGCTGCATTTCCACTACAGATTCAGGAAGCTGCAAGTCTTCACATAAGTTTCCAACCAGTCTGACCTCATTACCTCTCCCATCATTGACAGATCACTTCTGTCATCTCTACTTCACCTGCCATCTATTCCATCAGCATGGGTGCTCTTGAAATTCTCTCACCTTGGTCCTCAGAATCCCACCACGATCAGCCCCAACACCAGCAGCACCAGGCATATCAGCAGCACCAACAACAACACCAACCTTCTCTGTAATCAGCTGAAGCTGCACGGGACACAGGGCATCAGCACAGGGCATCAGCACACATTGCTGCACAAGGTGCCAGGGATGGCTATACCATGGCCAGATTTACTTAACATGATGCTGTACACCCTGGCTGCCACATAATGTGCCAGGTTGGCTGCACCCATACAACACTATAAAGCATCCCTACAATGCCCAAGCAATTCCTTTCACACTCATCACCATTGGGGGTGGGGGGTGGGGTACCGTTATGTCTTACCAGTCACTGCAACTCACTAAGCCACTTCCAAAGGTTCACACAAATCTGTCTAAGAATGCAAAATAAAGGTTTGAATATTTGACACCACATTAACAGAAACTTCACATGAACATTTCATAAAACACCCAAGTGCCTACCCTTGTGTGTTGTTAGTTGGTATGATCGCACTAGGATGAGGGTGAGTGTGAGGGGTGTCTAATGAGATGGGGATGTGATAATGTTGATAGAGAGGGAAGGGTGGAGGTGCAAGGTAAGTTGGTGTGAGTAAAGATGTGCAGCAGTAGGGTAGGGAAAGCAGAGTGATGGGGATGTGATAAGAGGCACAGCAGGATGAGGTTGAGTGTGTGTTTGTACTAACATTTCATGATCTACTGAGATCATTGAAACTTTTGTGACACTGCACCCAGTCCTCCTGACCATATCTCTGCTTGTGCCCTCCTGTGCAATGAGCAACCAGGCTGTGTTGATCTCCTAGGGAGGTGCCTTCCACCCATGGGAAGGGAAGAGGACCTCCCTGCATGCTGTGACTCCCTCTATAAGCATTTGGAGGGAGTCATGGGAGAGCTTGGGTGCAGCCCTGCACCTCTGTACAGTGCTTGTCAGTGTTTGCAACATCTCAATGCTGTAGAACACTGACAGCACAAATGTCAAAAGAAAGTTGGCCATGGTCCCTTTAAGGAAACTGGCTGATGACTCATCATCAAATGATGTCACCAGACCCGCTTCCTCTAATTGGCCGGGAAACACGCTGGGTAAGCTTAACAAACCCAATCTAGGTAAATTCATTTCAGAGCGCGGGATGGAGCTAGCAACGGGGTCGTGACCTGCCACCAAAATCACCCTCCACGGACCCCCCGAGGTTTGTAAAATCCAGCCCAAAGAGAGGGAAAGAAAGATTAGATTAAGAGAGAAAAAAAGAGATAGAAAGAAAAAGAAAAAAAGTTTAAATTTAAAATTTGACATTTAAATTCTCTATGAACAATTTACCATTTAAAGAAATGAGACTCCACAGTTTAAACTGTTCCCTTTGTGGCTAGAGAGGTTGATTGGCATTGCAGGAATAATTATCATGTCATTGAAAAGGTACTTACGCTCTTAATTACCAGACCTAACTTTCTGTTGCGCGTTTAATGGGTAATTACTGTGCAAATCCAACAAGTTCTTAAAAATAAAGGGGAGGCTAAGGACGTGATGCCGGATGTTTGAAGCAAACGGCGGAACGGTGTAAATCGAGCAGCAATTCTAGAGATTCACAACTCTTAATCCGCTGAACTTGCTGGCTGATTTGCACATTAGTAACAGTGTGCATTGTTAACATGCCATCATTTTTACAGCAAGATCTGGCCTAATATTTCCTATTATGACATCTTACTACAAAACTAATTCAACTTTGAACTACACAAATAATTTTTAAAACACAATTTTCCCAGTTAAAATATTGCTGTAAGTGCTATAAGTAGAATGTGTCATGGTTGCTAAATCTCTTTCACTCAATACTGTATCATTATCTTAATTAAATATTTTTTGAATTAATTGTTTTTATGGTCACGATGTGCCTTTTTTTTTTAAGCAATTCGAGTATTGACTGAACAAGGTACAGATCTGCAATGCATTCTGTAGCTGTTGCTAATTAATATAACTATTCATTAGCTAACACTGGCTGTAACAAAAAACTATTGAATTTGCAGCTGCAGAGTAATGAGTTGGCAAGAATACCTGGAAAAGGAAAATACCTACTAATTCATGCAGTGCTGCCTGATCACAAATAAACAGCTTCCTGTATCCTGTGCATTTTCTTTTGGTTTCTCTCGCTGTATTTCCTGTATGTGTCACTGTATCCACACATAAGTGAGAAAACAGTCAAGAAACACATGGAAACAATGGAACTATAAAAGTTATCTGTTCGTCCAAGGTAATAATGATATTTACAGTTTGCTACTCCTTTAAGGTTCCTATGACTCCCTTCAAATTCTATGTTTGCACTATTAGTTGAGATTGTTTTGGCCCATTAATGCTGATCTGATGTCTGATCTGTCAAGAGGGCAGTAATTATGCTATATTTTCCACTGAATTTCTTTGCTTTTTTCCCATTATTTGTTCTCTATGTTTAATTGTCTGCTCTGTAGGGGTCGCAAAATCCCCTCAGCCTCCGAAGATCGGGAAATATCAATCCACATCGCGGACGAAGACTTGTATGATTTAAATTGTCTCTGGGTTGGACAATGTTTTAAAACATACCCAGAACCGCAAAAGGCTGCGTTAAAAGGCTCATAAGCTAGGCAGCACTTGGGCACTGGAATCAAAGAACTTTGTGAAAATTGCACACTTTAAGATTGTACATTTTATTAAAAGTTGTACTCTTGAGTTTTGGACTGTTAAAAATGGCTGAACAGACCTCATGGAAACAGAATTTAAAAGGACAGACAGGCTGTTAGTATATGAAACAGACAGGCTGTTAGCATATGAAAAAGCTCAGCACTGCCCTGTAGTGGGTTTGACTGGAGCCCGAGCTGTCAGTCACCCTGTGGTATTGGGCGGGTCCGGTAACCTACAAGCTGTTTGTTTACACTGGGGAGTAGCCCGTTTGAATCAGCCAATCATCGGACAGCAAGCACACTGGGTTGTTTACACACATCAATTCACTGAAATTGACTCTAAGATCAAGTGCTTGAAACTGCCAGCATGAACAAAGGGACTTTGTTGCTAAGCACTCAAGACTGTCAATCAATTGCGGTTCCAGATGACCACAGGACAATGCTTTGTTTACAAAGCAATTGAATGCTATTAGCATTTGTTTGTATATCAAGTGGACACATCCAAACTGAGGAGGAACCGTTTAAATGAATGGGAGAACACATTCAAACCACTGCAGCTTTATTCGAAAGCCATCACAGACAATGGACACATTTAAACTGCAACTTTATCCAAACCCATCCCAGACAAGTGGACAGTCTGGATCTCTTTTGTTTTAGCTCAGAAACATCAGAT
Source organism: Somniosus microcephalus (assembly GCF_052327205.1). NCBI lineage: Eukaryota > Metazoa > Chordata > Chondrichthyes > Squaliformes > Somniosidae > Somniosus > Somniosus microcephalus. The sequence goes on along the minus strand of NC_141004.1, from coordinate 43,241,365 downwards.
CTGGGTGGGCCCCAAAAAAGGGGTATAAAAGATAGCTTCCCAGAAGCATCTCTTCTCTTTTACTCTTTGGACTGCAAGTGAGCAAGGCTTCTGATCCACTAGCAAGACAATCTAGTGAGAAGTAAAGGGGTGGTAATTTAAGGGAACTGTTGCTAAGATTGTAAAATTAACATTGTAGCCATTTATCCCTCATTTTTGTCATCTGCCTTCCCCTGTTAAGCAATTTTACCGTGATTACTTTGATCGTGTGGTGTAGTTTCTTTAGTTTTAATAAAATTTGACTTTCTTGCATCCAGGCCATTTTTCCGTTTTTAATATATCATTAATTATAAGTTCCTCCAGTCAGAACTGGAAGGAGGGTTTAGCGATTCGAAACCGCTGATTGGAATTGGTCACAGTGCAGTGCAAAAGGCTGCTTGACCAGGTAAATTACCGTAAACCAGGTAAAGGATGCCCCCCTACAGCTCATTCATAGCAGCGGGGATGTGTTTTAAACTATATAAAAGTAGACAGGAGAAATGGCAGTGTAAATCTCTGTAGATATGGGGAGTTTGCTATTTAACTTTCAATATAGATGTGAGGGGGGTGGGGAACCACTTGCTCTCATGACACAAGTAAATTCTTGTAGGTATGGGAGTGTTCTTGCTGCTGATTTTGCAGAGTTGGTGGGACTGCACAGCACAGATATGATTTATCTTTGACAGTTGTAAGATAAACATCATATTTTGTGGTACAATGAGCGGACAAAGATTTGCAACATTCAATATGCCATTACTTATGAAACCTGCTAAAATGTGACATAGTTCACCACTGTAGATGCACTGATATTTTTAAATTGCAATCTCTTATGGCTTTAGCCCATAAATTAAATAATTCCATCAGCTGCCCTCTTATTGCCAAAGCACTGAGTTCTTGGGCAGCAGTGGGTCTCGAGAGATACTCATAGAGTCATAGAGTTATACAGCACGGAAAGAGGCCCTTCGGCCCATCGCGTCAGCGCTGGCCATCAAGCCCTATCTAATCTAATCCCATTTTCCAGCATTTGGTCCGTAGCCTTGTATGCTATGGCATTTCAAGTGCTCATCCAAATGCTTCTTGAATGCTGTGAGGGTTCCTGCCTCCACCACCCTTTCAGGCAGTGAGTTCCAGATTCCAACCACCCTCTGGGTGAAAACGTTTTTCCTCAAATCCCCTCTAAACCTCCTGCCCCTTACCTTGAATCTATGCCCCCTTGTTATTGACCCCTCTACTAAGGGGAAAAGTTCCTTTCTATCCACCCTATCTATGCCCCTCATAATTTTGTACACCTCAATCAGGTCCCCCCTCAGCCTTCTCTGCTCCAAGGAAAACAACCTCAGCCTGTCCAGTCTTTCTTCATAGCTGAAACGCTCCAGCCCAGGTAACATCCTGGTAAATCTCCTCTGCACCCTCTCCAAAGCAATCACATCCTTCCTATAGTGTGGCGACCAGAACTGCACACAGTACTCCAGCTGTGGCCTTACCAGCGTTTTGTACAGCTCCATCATAACCTCCCTGCTCTTATATTCTATGCCTCGGCTAATGAAGGCAAGTATCCCATATGCCTTTTTAACCACCTTATCCACCTTCAGGGATCTATGTACATGCACACCAAGGTCCCTCTGATCCTCTGTCTTTCCTAGGGTCTTACCATTCATTGTGTATTCCCTTGCCTTGTTAGTCCGTCCAAAATGCATCACCTCACACTTTTCAGGGTTAAATTCCATTTGCCACTGTTCCGCCCATCTGACCAACCCATCTATATCGTCCTGTAGCCTGAGGCTCCCCGCCTCGCTATTTACCACCCCACCAATTTTCGTGTCATCTGCGAACTTACTGATCATACCTTTTACTTTCACATCCAAATCATTAATGTAGACCACAAACAGCAAGGGACCCAGCACCGATCCCTGCGGTACCCCACTGGACACAGGCTTCCAGTCACAAAAACAACCTTCCACCATCACCCTCTGCCTTTTGCCACTAAGCCAGTTTTGGATCCAATGTGCCAAGGCACCCTGGATCCCATGGGCTCTTACCTTCCTGACCAGTCTCCCATGCGGGACTTTATCAAAAGCCTTACTGAAATCCATGTAAACCACATCCACTGCACTACCCTCATCCACACACCTAGTCACCCCCTCAAAAAATTCAATCAAATTGGTCAGACATGATCTTCCCTTGACAAAGCCATGCTGGCTATCCCTAATTAATCCCTGCCTCTCCAAGTGGAGACCAATTCTGTCCCTCAGAACTTTTTCCAATAATTTCCCTACCACTGATGTTAGGCTCACTGGCCTGTAATTCCCTGGTTTATCCCTACTACCCTTCTTGAATAATGGTACTACGTTAGCCATTCTCCAGTCCTCTGGCACATCCCCTGTGGCCAGAGAGGTTCTGAAAATTTGTGTCAGAGCCCCTGCAATCTCCTCCTTTGCCTCACATAGTAGCCTGGGATACATCTCGTCTGGGCCTGGGGAGTTATCCACTTTTAAGCCTGCTAAAACCGCTAGTACCTCCTCCCTCTCGATGCTAATATGTTCAAGTATATCACAGTCCCCCTGCCCAATTTCTATGTCCACATCGTCGTTCTCCATAGTGAACACAGATGCAAAAAATTCATTTAAAACCCCACCTACATCCTCTGGCTCTACACACAGTTTGCCGCTTTGGTCCCTAATGGGCCCTCTCTTCCCCTAGTTATCCTCTTGCCCTTAATATACTTATAAAACACCTTAGGATTTTCCTTTATTTTGCTCACCAGTGTTATTTCATGGCCCCTCCTCGCTCTCCTAATTTCTTTTTTAAGTATCCCCCTGCATTTTTTAATACTCCTCTAGGGCTTCCTCTGTCTTTAGTCCTTTGTATCTGCCAAAAGCCCCCCCTTTTTTTCCTAATCCATTCTCGTATATCCCTTGACATCCAAGGTTCCCTGGGCTTGTTGGTCCCACCCTTGACCTTTACGGGAACATGTTGGCATTGTACTCTCTCAATTTCCTTTCTGAAAGACTCCAATTGCTCCGATGTGGATTTTCCTTCAAGTAGCTGATCCCAGTCCACATTGGCCAGATCCTGCCTTATCATATTAAAATCGGCCTTCCCCCAATTTAGAACCTTTATTTCCGGTCCATCCTTGTCCTTTTCCATGACTACCTTAAATCTCACCGAATTATGGTCACTGTCACCAAAGTGCTCACCTACTAACACTTCTACCACTTGCCCGGCCACATTCCCTAGATTTAGGTTCAGTACCGCCCCCTCTCTTGTAGGACTTTCTACATGCTGGCTCAAAAAGCTCTCCTGGATGCACTTTAAGAATTCTGCACCCTCTAAGCCTTTCACACTCTGACTATCCCAGTTAATATTGGGGAAGTTGAAATCCCCCACTATAATTACCCTATTATTTGCACACTTCTCTGAGATTTGCCTACATATCTGCTCCTCTATCTCCCCCTGGCTGTTTGGGGGCCTATAGTACACTCCCAGCAAAGGTATTTCTTAAATTAAGCGTTATATTATCACTTTTGCCTCAATTCAAAGTGGTTTATGCTTTGCATCAACACACAATCAGTAATATAGCTTTGAAGTCCGATTGTCAATCTAACATCCTAACACATTTTGACTTGGGGAAATTCAACCACCTCTGGTAAGTGGCTCATACTCTCTTGGCTTCACACTGGGTGTAGTACAATTCAGCTCCAGTGTGAAGCTGCTTTTAAAAAGCATCTAGGTGGTCTGTTGAATAGTCTAATCACTTTACAATCTAAACAGGATCATTTTAACGTTATATCTTTCATTTGCTATCTGTGGGATTTTGCTGTGTGCAAATTGGCTGCCACATTTACCTACACAAAAACAGAGACTGCACTTCAAAAGCAATTCACTAGTTGGAAAGTACTTTATGATGTCCAAAAGCTGTAATAAGATACTATATAAATGCAGTTGTTCTTTCTTACAGTTCTCAACCTTGTTTTGTTTTCTCAGTTTAAAGAATTAAATTTAATCATGACATCTGCGGGAGAAAGTCAAAAATATTACTCTTTTAGATATTTTGTTCAAAAAAGTTTAGTAGACATAGATGAAGAGAGATGCTAATGAGGGAAATCTTGATTGCATATATCATAATCCACCTAATATGAAAATAAAATGTTTTTATGTTTGAGTGGGATTCCATCTCTTTCATTAATTTTTCTAGATTAAAGTATCTCAATCAGCTGTAGCTAACTGCAAGTAATAAGATGTAGACGTCCAAAGATCTTCATATCTAACTTAGGATTAAATTTCCTATCATTATCTCCATGTAGATATTAGCATATCAATATTCCTGGCCATTGATCTCATTCTTTAATATCTCCAAACTTGATTTAAACAATTCACAATCCTCTCTTTTTCACTAATTTTACCTTCTTACAATCTCATTTTTTTATCACTCCAATTTCCTTTTTAATTTCCTCCTTGGTTGTGTCTCCATCTGCTCTTGTTTGTTTTATAAGCCTTCGTATTGTCACAGCTTACATATAAACACAGATTTTGGTTGCTGATTGGATACAACATTTGATATTTAAGAATGTCCCTTGATAAGCAAGTGTATCATTATACAGGAGTCATTTTCCTCTCTGCCTGCCAAATATTCAATCTCTAACCAATTATCAGTACCAAAAGCAAGAAAATACATATTTTGACATCAAGGTTTTTACATTTTTCAAAGGATCTGATTCTTCCTCCTTGAATGCCCTGAACACAATCGTCATCATTAAACAGACACTAAGAATTATCATAGTACCAGGAATTGAAAATGAGCAAATGAGCTCCTGTCCAGAGAGAACATAAGTATATCATTTCTTTTATGGATCCTGGTATTGGTCTGATGTGTCCCAGTTAAGCTAATATAAAATATTTGAAGGCTTGCTTCTCCTATTAGGAGGTCCTATGAAGCAGCAACACTGCTCTCAGGGGAGATTTTCCTCTATAGGCACCCGCGGAGATCAGACAACTACCTCTGTTATTTTTCCCCAGGCAATTTGCATGGCCTGGATAAACTCCAGGCACAGACCTGCCCCCTGGATGAACTAAGCACTAAAAAGGCAGGAACAAATGTCAATGCAGCTGCAGGCCTCTCAACACTGCCTCTGAAATAAACTCTGCCCAAGATAATGGTAACAGTCTACATGAAAGGATGCAGAAGAGGGGATGGGGATTTACAAAAAAAAACACAATTTGCAGCAGCAGTTAAAAAAAAAAGAAAACATGAACTTAGGATGTATATTACGAGGAATAGAATACAAGCCCCAGGAAGAGTCAATTATTGGACGAGAAAAAGCAACTACACAGTTAAGATGCAAAAGTCAATCTTATGATGAGGAGCTCTGCCCATTGGGATCACATATTGGTAAACTGCAGGCATACTATCGACATCTTCTGTTGATTAAAAGTAATGGATAGAAAATGTGGGAGTGCATCTTTGTTTTCCCAATATGTGCTCTGAATGTCCAAGGCTCTACACTGGGAGTACATACACATCAGATCGTTCCTCTAACTTCTCCCTGCAGAGAATTAATATGGGAAATAATCTACCCATGGAATCAGTGGAAGTGGAGGGCTTTAGAAACTGCGGAGGGTGATGGATGGATTTTTGGCAGACAGAGCCATTGACGGCTATGAAATATAGAAATGTGCCATGGCTAACCATAATCTTCTGGAGCTTGTTTGATTGCTTCAGAGAGTTGATGAGCAAGTTCCTAAAATGTTTCCTCGAATTAGCCATAGAGTCTTTTTCTGTTTCTTCTTCTGCACATCTCGCGTTAACGTTACTAAATGATTGGGCATGGTGATGCATGAGGCAGGACCATTTTACAGATATTGGTTGACCATTGGTTGGTCTGGTATTCTCTTGCCCTTTTTTTGTAAGTTCATATGTATTTTCTTCATCTAGTGACCTCTGTTTAAAAGAACATAAGAACATAAGAAATAGGAGCAGGAGTGGACCATTCGGCTCTTCGAGTCTGCTCCGCCATTTAATATCATGGCTGATCTTCTACCTCAACTCCACCTTCCTGCACTATCCCCATAACCCTGGATTCCCTTAATATCCAAATATCTATCAATTTCTGCCTTGAATATACTCAACGCCTGAGCATCCACAGCCCTCTGGAGTAGAGAATTCCAAAGATTCACCACCCTCTGAGTGAAGAAATTTCTCCTCATCTCAGTCCTAAATGGCCAACCCCTTATTCTGAGTCTGTGACCCCTGGTTCTCGATTCCCCAGCCAGGGGAAACATCCTCCCTGCATTTACCCTGTCAAGCCCTGTAAGAATTTTGAATGTTTCAATGAGATCACCTCTCATTCTTCTAAACTCCAGAGAATATAAGCCTAGTCTACTCAATCTCTCCTCATAGGACAATCCCCCCCATTCCAGGAATCAGTCTAGTGAACCTTTGTTGCACTCCCTCTATGGCACGTATAGCCTTCCTTAGGTAAGGAGACCAAAACTGTACACAATACTCCAGGTGTGGTCTCACCAGGTCCCTATATAATTGCAGTAGGTCATCTTTACTCTTATACTCAAATCCTTTTGTAATAAAGGCCAACATACCATTTGCTTTCCTAATTCCTTGTGGTCCGTGCAAAAAGAGAAAAAATCCATATATAATGACATTGACTTAGGAGAGGAATGGGTTTGCCTGTGTCCACAATGGAGTGGTCTGGTGGCACTTCATTAAGATGCACAAATGGTGAAAGACTACTTCGTAAGGTATGTAAGTCCTCTTGGCACCTGTGGCACTTTATCCCTTTGATATCCCATTGAGGAAAGAAAGGAAGAGTTGATTCATACGGTACCCAATTCCAAAGTGCTTTGTGACCAATGCATTACTTTTGAAGTGCAGTTATTATGGCTATATAGACAAACAGGTTTGTTAATAGTACACAAAAAACGTTAAATGAGATAAACAACCAGTTAATCTATTTTTCATAGTGTTGGTTAAGGAAGGATTGTAATTCAGGCCACCAGGAAAACTCCCTGCTCTTTTTCAAAAAGTGCTGTGGCATCTTTTACATCCACCTGAACAGGCAGGTGAAAGCTTGGTTTAATGTTGTATCTGAAAAACGACACCTGCAGCAATGCAGTAATTCTTCAGTACTGCAGAGGAGGGTGCAAATTTTTTCTTTAAATTAAGATATTCTGTAGTAGCTACACATCATCAGCCCCATATATTTTTGAAAAGCTGTTGCAAAGCTTTGATGAAAATTATTTGTTCAATTGTTTTCTACCATTTCACATAAAACAAATCTAGGCCTAGAAATTCAACCGCATCAGTGTTTAACTTTCGGGTGCTAAACGGCCTCCTAAGTCTCCAATATGGCAGGCAAGAAGTGCAAAACCATTACAAGCCATATTGGTAAAGGGAAGAAAATTGGTGTGCAGTGCCCACGCCTGAAAGAGGAGGCCCCCACTCCATTTTGAGCTTGTTAACGCCAGGCAATATGTTACAAATGGCACCTGACATAATAAAACTCACTACGCACTTGGTTTGAGCATAAAGCAAGGCTTTAATCAACTTGTTTCAGAACATGGAGGTCTAGTTGTACTTCACTAGTTCCTTGTCTTACAAAATGTCCCTGGAAAAGCTGGGGCCGACACCCGAGTATTTATACTCCTTGGACGGCGCCACCAGCTGGCCATCCAGCGTTATTTCACAAGTAGTTTCTTGATGAATGATGAGATTTATAACAGCATCCATGAGTGAAAATTAATATTAGTAACCAATATCACAGAGTAATCACAGTTGTATAGTTGAAGAAATTGCAGACATTAGATTGAAGAAAAAATATTTTTCAACATATGATATGAAGATGAATACCACAATGTTGCTCATGGAGGTCTGGTGTGGGTTCCTTGACCTACAACAGGTCTGCTGTTTATTTGCAGCATTTCTGCTTTTGTTTCATGCTTTAACTTTGTTAGTAAGTAACAGATCTTGCACTGAAATGGAAGAAGCAAAAGTCAATACTGTAAAGGTGGACTCCTTGTCTATTTTGGGAATATATTTGTTTGAATAAAGACTGGAATTGCCTTTTTATCCGATGGAATTGTTTCACAATTCCCCCATGTCAGTTGGCACAAGCGAGGCAGCAATTGTTGTACAGATGGAAATGGGAGTAGAGGCAAATTATGGCAAAAGAATGTGTGAAGCACTACTGAGGTTCCTCTTGCCCCAGAAAATAAATATTAATAAGGAATCAATATAAATGTTGACTTTTGTAGGGAAAATTGCACTTCAATATGCCAGTGAAATTTACATCACTTGTACTTGGTCGGTTACTACCACTGGAAGGGAATTGCTAAAAAAAAAATCAACTTGGCCTCCATAACAAATCAGATATCAAGCAAAGTTGGGATGGCCTTAAGGGGCAAGAGGGAAAATATAGCACAGCTGTCTATACCAGTACAGACCACTAGAAGAGACCCACCTACTAAGGAGCAACTAATCCAAGAAATAAAGAAGGGATGAAAGATTCTGCATCTGCAGCCATTAACTGGAATTGGAGTCATTATTTTTCATTGTTATAGTCCAACTACCTATTCGTGGTATGAGAGTTAATACCTCCTTATTGGGGGAAGGTCATCTATGAACTGGTTGGAACTGGAATATTTCAGTAGAAGTTGAGAATTTATACATAACATGCATTACAAGTGGGAAGCAGATTTTACAACCAGTTTGTAAGCTTGGGTGTGGGGGGTATATTGTGAAAAACTCCTCACAGCTCCCACCTTACTTGCATCTGTGCACCAAATAAAGAACAAAACTGTCTGGATGGGCCTCAGTTGTAAAGGAGTGTGTTATTTATAGTCTTTTCAGTTCATTAATGCAAGGCCGAGTTCCTGGATTTTAATTTCCTGTAAGTGCCATCTTATCATTTAGAAAAGGTCAGTAAATATCATCTACATATTAATTTCCAGATAATTGAATATTTAAAGTTCTATTCAACACAAATTCTGCAGCAAGGGACCATTTCTACACAACTAACTTCTGTGAAAGCCATTGCCACAAATTCTACTAAGAGCTATTACAGAAAATAAACAGGAGGCTCTGTCATTTGACATGGGCAGATGTCCTGTTATTTTTAAGGAATAGTATTCATCTTGTAAGCAGTTACCAGGGAAAGCCATTTAAGTGGAAAGCATAGATGCCCGAAAAACAGGTGCAAGGTATACCAATTTCTATCCCGTATAAGTGGATTTCATTATAGGTCACAAGGATCTCCAGTTCTGAAATTAAATTGAATTTTGGCAGTCTTTTATTTTTCTCTATATATGGAAGATGCAAGAACGAAACCTTACTCTCTCTTTTTTCTTCTCCTCCGTGCTGAGTATGCTGATTTTTCATCTGTCAAAAGCTCTTGACAGATGAAATGTCAATCACTGATGTCACCAGTAACCAGGTGTCCCTTAATTGGCCTGCTGAGCCCGCTGGGGTCAAGGTCAATCAAGGGAAAATAGCATGGGTTGGTCACAAGTCGATGGAGGCGGGTCTACAACCCAAAAAGTGGGAGTCCCGCCTCCATCATGTCCCCATTGACAAAATCCAGCCCTGAGTATCTGGTCTCTATACTGCACTTTTCTCAACAACCTGATCGACATCAGACTTCGCTACTTGCCGATGTGCAAGGGCAAATCCAATTCTTCTCATTCTGTGGCATGGTATGTCAGTACCGCTACCATTAAAAGTCTTTGCTGGACCCTTTGAGGATTGCAGTCAACATTTCTGCACTGAACACAGTTAAGATTGCAGGGCAGCTCAACAGTCCTACCACCGGAGCTTTAGGCTCCCAACCAGAAAGTTCAAGTGCAAATCCTAGTCTTGACTGACATTCTGAGGGCTGGATTTTCCAAGCCCCGAGGAGGCGGGCATGGAGGCGGGACAGCCGGCAGACTCGGAGAAAGTGGAGGCGGATGGCAAACCCGCCCCCATCCCGCCTCCGTGCCCTTTTGCCAGGAGGATGTGCAGTTTCAGGTCCCGTCTCCTGGAGGCGGGAAAGACATTTAATCCTTTTAACAGGCAGTTAACAGGCAGTAAAAAGGATTAGTGCCATTTTACCTTCACAGGTGAAGGCTTCCCGACCTCGGAGAACCCCGCTGAGTTGGAGGAGACATGGAGGAGGTCTGTGGTGGTCGGAGGCATCTGGAAATAAGGTGTAGAGGTGAGTGATGGGTGCAAATGTGGAGTGGTAAGTACGTAAGGTGAGTGATAAGTTTAAAAAAGTGTTCACTTACCTTGTTTTCTTCATACAGCCTTTAGCCATGCTGGATGGGGAGAGCCGACATTCTCCTTGTCAATTTCACAGACTGGCTGTTGGATCCTTTAATCCTACAGACATGTGAAATTTACAAAGTTGAAAGGTTTGATGAGTCCTCACCACAAAAACTCATCAAACTAAAGAGAATGTCAGTGTTTGACAGCTTCACAGAGCTGTCAAATGCTATCATTTCTTCTTTCAAGAAGTCCTGACAGATAGCACGTTTGACATTGACGTGATCTGTCAGTGACTTCCTCCCAAATTGGCCTGCTGAGCCCGCAGGGTGGGCTTAACAAGCTCAATCAGCGGAAAATCCCTCTGGTTGGTCAGGTGAGAATGGAGGTGGGACATTGACACGACAAGCAGCAGTCCTCCATTACAAAATTCAGCCCTCAAACTCACTTGCTTCCCATTGTGAAAGTTTCACTGGTTCTTTGCTGTGCCACCAGATGGAGCACATTGCAATAGAAAAGTAGGGGGCTAGATTTTGCTCATAGCAGTACCCCAGAGCAAGTTTATTTTAGTTGCTAATAATGGCTGTGATCAGGTTTCAGATTCCTTTATAAGTAGTTAGAATGTGGATCTTGTTACCACATGGAGTAGCTGAGGCGAATAGCATAGATACCTTTAACGGGAAGCTGGATAAGTATATGAGGGAGAAAAGAATAGTAGGATATGCTGATAGGGTTAGATGAAGTATGGTGGGAGGAAGCTCGTGTGGAGCATAAACACCGGCATCGACCAGTTGGGCCAAATGGCCTGTTTCTGTGCTGTAAATTCTATATAATTCTATGTAAGTGATGTAGGGCAGTACTATCAAAAGGGCTGCATTAGTGGAACTATGGGCCCATCGCTAGGGCAAATGATTTAGAATGACATGTCATAACACCCTGCAACAAATCCTGTGAGTTTCTACACTTACTACATGTAACCAAATTTATTCCCTAAATATCATGATTTGGCATGAAATGTCCCAGTGGCAATAAAAAGTGCCAGTTTCTGAATGATAATAAATTACTTGTCACGACAAATCACTTGTCCTGCTCATCACCAACACCCACAGAGATAAAGCCAGAGATAGCCTTCTTTGTGTAGCAGTGTTTGCCAATCTCAAAATTTATATCAAAGTTCTCCTTTCAAAAAATGTTACTGCTGCACTGGGGAGCTATCTACCTAGAATCTATCTACTACAACATTAAGTGACACAATGCACTTTCTTAAACTACAGTATAAACATTTGTAGCATCAAATGCCATCAATAAGCAAATTATGTCATTGTATTCTTCCGTTCAAAAATCTAGGAAACATATTATTCAGTAACAGTGCTGTGGAGTGTTCCAGGAACAAATAGAATTGTGTTTGGTATTTTAAACTGAAATATTATTTATGAGGTTTTGCAGAATATTCATTGTATTGAATTCTCCTGATAGAAGATGGTGAGCAGGGGCTGGTGGAGTAACATTCGGGTTTGTTTGTGGTTAGAAACTGACAAATACTCATCGACTTTATTGCAGAATAAAATTAGGGTGATAACTCTGCTGAGAAAGCTCGAGGATAACATTCATCATTGAAATCTCCCCAACAAAACTCCCCTCAGCTATAAACACTTTAGTAATCACATCTGAGATAACTAGAAAGTTGATAGAACAGTAATAACAATTCTCAAGAAAATTATTTGTCACAGTCAGTAACTTAATTATTGTACAAAGCCTATCTCTGCCCAGTTGCAAAGGGCTGGATTTTACAAACCTCGGCGGGTCCGTGGCGGGTGACGTCGGTGGCGGGTTCCGGCCTCGCTGCCGGCTCCAGACCGTTGTCCAAAATTATTTTCCCCTGATTGGGCTTATCAAGCCCACCCAGCGCGTTTGCTGGCCAATTGAAGGAAGCGGGTCTGATGACGTCGTTCAATGACGCGTCATCAGACGGTTTCCTTAAAGGGACCATGCGCAAATTAATTTTGCCATTTGTGCTGTCAGTGTTCTATAGCATTGAGGTGCTGCTAACACTGACAAGAACTCCACAGAGGTGCAGGCCTGCACCCAGGCACTCCCATGACTCAGCACGCAGGGAGGTCCTCTTCCCTTCCAATGGGCAGAAGACTCCTCCCCAGGAGACCAACGCAGCCTGGTTGCACATTGCACAGGAGGGCACAAGCAGGGATGTCGTCAGGAGGACCAGGCTGCAGTGGAGCAAACCTTTCAATGATCTCAGTAGATCACAAAACGTTACTGCAAAGCCACACTCAACCTCATCCTGCTGTGCCACTCATCACATTCTCATCACTCTGCCTTCCCTACCCTACTCCTGCACATCCTTACTCACACCAAATTATTTTGCACCTCCGCCCATCGCTCTCTATTGACATTATCAGTTCCCCATCTCACAAGCCACCCCTCACACTCACCCTCATCCTAGTCCAATCATACCTACTAACAACACACAAGGGTAAGCACTTGGGTGTTTTAGCCAATGTTCATGTGAAGTTTCTGTTAATGTGCTGTCAAACATTGAAATCTTTATTTTCAACACTTTGTGCTCTTGGATAGATTTATTTGAACCTTTGGAAGTGGCGTAGTGAATGGCAAGACATAATAGCAGTACCCGCAATGCTGATGAGTGTGAACAGAATGGCTTGGGCATTGTAGGAATGCCTTATGGTGCTGGTGTGGGGTGGTGCCAACCTGGCACATCATGTGGCAGCCAGGGTGTACAGCATCAAGTGAAATAAATCTGGCCCTGGCATCCCGGGAAGCAATGTGGTTGGGTGCTGATGCCCTCTGTCCTGTGCAGCATCAGTTGATTGAGGAGAAGGTTGGTGTTGTTGTTGGTGTGAGGACCAAGGTGGGAGTGTATAAACCGTACCCATTCTGATGGAATAGATGGCAGGTGAACTTGAGATGACAGAAGCGATCTGTCAATGGTGAGAGAGGTTGTTCCAATGAGGTGACACTGGATAGAGAGTTTGCTCCACCACTTGCAGCTTGCATAAAGCTCAATCTGTCTTCCAAATGGAGTAAGCAACAGCTTCTGAGCTTGGAAAGTGAACAACTGTGAGGTGGGAGCTTTTATAGCTCATTTCAAGCTGTCAAGTAATGAGATGATTCTATAGTCATATAACTCCCGCCCTGCTTACCTGATGTGATCCCCGAGCAGCATGGACCCCATGGGCGACCTGGTAAACTCTGAAGGTGAGCTGAAAATAGTTCTTAATCCTCTGTTAACAAGGTCATCATGAAGAATTGCCTCCCCTGCCGCTGCATGTCGGGTCTGCTCCGCGCTGACTGACCCAACATTTGGGAAAGGCACGTGGCGGCGGGTTGACAGCAGGTCGGGACCCGTTGTCAAAAAATGTTTTTCCTACCTGACCCGCCACCGATCACACCTGGTGACCCCCTACAAAATTCCCCCCAAAATATTTGGATTTTGTTTGGAAGGCAGTGCAGAAACCCAATCTCTTGCTCCTGGACATAATACAGTCCAAACCCATGAAAACCAATGTATTGGATGAAGGTGGCTTGTTCACTTCTGCAGTCCATCCTCTAGAACATCACACAGAAGTGGCTGATCCATCAATCACAAAAGTATTACTGAGTTAGCACCATATCAAATACTGGTCCTTAGGTCAGACCCCTATATTTATGTTAGCAACATATCTACTTCAGTTGCACCTCAGTGTTCACTATCAATCTAAAAACTAAAGGATGAACTATGATTCACACCAGACAGTATCATGAACTAGTGCTCTGTCCCATCAGTGCAGGAGTTTCAATGCAGAGCTAATCACCACTTATCTAAACCGGTCGGATTGTAATAAGGCTCTGGGATTGCCACAGATATCCTAGCACAACTTCTTCAAGTTTCTGTGCTTTAAGTTATTATCAGGAACAACTTCATGAAACATCTGTTCTCGTTACAGTTAGAGGGGGGAAAAAACTTTTGGAAAATTTTTTTAAGAAGTGTTATCAACATTGATGATATGTAGAGGAGGCGTGTGCAGCATCGCTATGGTAGAAATGCTACTTAACATGAAAAGCAACGGGATATAGTGGAGATGTTAGGTAACCCCATTATACTTAATATCCAGTGTGGATCACACTCTCAGATGATTGTGATGAGCACTAAAAATGCTAAACAGTGGCCCGGATTTTGCGGGGCCGATGATGGCGTACACTGTCATAAGCCTTGTAAAAGGCCCCGCATGTTACGGGTTTTCGCATGCACAAAAACTCAAAACTTGCGATCTGTCATGGTTCGCCTTAACAGATCTACCGAACCGAAAGTAAAATCGCTTTCATTGGCGCAGAGTTGGGCTATTTGCCCAACTACTGCCCAGCAAATGCCCACGAAACCCTTATGCCTTGTAAAAGCAGCCGTAGGGCCTGCTTTCACCAGCGTAAGGGTTAATATAAATGTTCAATTAAAAATTTTAATTAAAAAATCATCCACAAACAAACATTTAAAATTAGTTTATGTAAATTTTGGCCCTGATTAAAATATTTAAAATTATTTTGAAAAAAAATTAATTTTGTATTGTAAATGCTTCATTAAAGAGATTTTTAATTAAATGTGAAAATGGGAACATTTCATTTTATTAGAAATGTGTAAATTCTTAAATTATTTGGGGATTCCATTGCTTATCATTAAGGTATTCCGTTTGTAAATGATAGCAATGGAATCCTCCTTTCTGATAGGAGGACCCGGCCCATGAGATCATGAGGGACGTTTCTGAACCGCCTGCATCCCTGGGATCTGTGGCCCTTTATGCAGGCATAGGCCTGCAGGCCCAGGACCCAAAGTCTCCAAAGCCCGGGAGCCAGCTGATAGGTTAGTATTTTTTTTCCGGGTCGGAGGCACACTCCAGAGGTACGCCTCCGACTGCAAATTCCAGCCCAATATCTTTGACTTCAGGAGTTGGAATGTAACCTGTGTATAATAGAAAGTCTGCAATAAAACTATTTCCAGATAATAGTTATCTTTTACAGGGAGTTTTCCTGTGATCTGTAAATAATAACTGAAATGTGTTATTATTTGGACACGTAAAGTACATTAAATGCAGAGTTAACAATTGGATATTTTCCAGGTTATTTCTGGACAACATTGGGCCGTATTTTGCGACCCCTACGGGTGCGTACGAGGTGCGCATGCACCTGTAGAGGCCGCACAAGTTCCGGGTTTAGATATGCGAAGCGCATGCGCTATAACCCAGATCTTGCGAACTGTCAAGAATTCTCTCGACAGATCCTCCGCATCCCCGGGAGATGGGCCTCTGCGGGTGGAGAGTTGCGCTATTTGCCCAAATTCCGCCCGCTGAATGCCTGTGAAATTCATACGCCTGGTAACAGCAAGCGTAAGGTCTGCTTTTACCAGCATAAGAGTTTTAAAAATTATAGAAATAAAATTTTATCACTCATTTATACATTAAAAACCCTGTCCAATAAGGTAAATTTATGTTTAGCCCTGTTAAAACATATTTAAAAATTTTTCAAAAACTTAAACTTTTGTTTAAAATATTTAATTAAATGGCATTTTAATTCATTTTGAATATGTAATTTATAAAAAATGTATTTCATCTGTTCGTGTATTTTTTAAGTGATCCCAATTCATACTTATGGGAGTTCCGTACGGCCGGCCCACGTGATCCCAGGGGCGCTTGTGAACCGCGTGCACCCCGGGATACTTCGGCCTCTGCCCGCGCCGACCCGGAGAGGCCCAGGATCGCAAGTCTCCGTACCTCCCGGGCCACCAGGTAAATGCGTAGATTTTTTACAGGTCGGAGGCATCCGCCCGCGGGAAGCCTCCGATCGCAAATTTGGGGCTATAGAGAAATAAAAACAGGAAATGCTGAAAATACATGTCCAGATGATTTATAAGTCAATTGCTAACTTCCAAATTTAGAAATAGAGAAAACTTGTCCGTATATCTTTCTAATTCTTTTATGCAATTGATCTTTGTGTCTGTTTACACTATCTGTTTCTCTGAATCAGGTTTACTGCTAACTACCTTTTTACAATTCCAAAGCATTTCTCTCTTAACTTCATGGCAGTCCTCACAAAATGCCAGTTAAATTCCATTTGGAAAGGATTCTGAAGCACTTAATAAAAGTTCTACACATTAACCTGTCTTGTCTCTTAGATGCTGATACATATGGCATGTATTTTCAGCAATTCCTGTTTTTATTTCTCATTGTTGAATCACCAGACAAAACATTATAAATGACAAGTCCAGATGTTGATTACAGGTTGATTACAAATTTCAGGTTTCTAGTATTTTAATTTAAACTTTCTGGCATTTGTTACTAAATACTAATTAAAACACTTTACAGGCAAACAGTGATTGATTTTACTAATCAATCTTTTTACAAACTGGATGGAGTGCCTATTTCAAGGTCTTAAACACAAAAAGTATTTGCAAGCTTATCCCTCTCAGTCTCTATCAATTAAAAAGGGATTGATATTTCGGGCCTGACCCAGCACCAAGATACCTTGCTATCAAGTATGGCTCTGCGTTCATTCATTCATTCATTCCTACCCTTAGAGGCATTACTGCTCCTGTAGGAAAACATGAGGTGAGGCACAAATCTGCAGCTGGCATCTAGTGGTATCATTTAAGTTTTTACTATCTGTCCTTATAATTAAATTGGTCTGGCCTCTATAATACATTAATGGCTGCCTCAAAGCAATATGAAATACTTTGCTGAAAAATATTACACCAGTCATCACACTGGCTGATGTGAAATTCTGCTTGAAGTTGCTTCTTACACTGTTTTACAGAAAAACTTATTAAAACTTGGAAGGTTTAAACTCCAATCCCATGTCTGTGTTGACTTAAAAGATTTCAGCCAGGGTGGCAATATGGAGCGCTATAATTTGCCTCACTGTCCTGGACTAGGAAGTCATAAAAATATGGAGTTATTGCTTCTGATCCAGTGACAGTCTTCTGGAAGGTGAAGATGGGAGGAGGTTGAGAGTAGGATTGGCTTTGACCATGTTGCCGCCAAAGACATTCTAGCAACCTGCTACAATATCTATGTATACTTATTCAAATCTGTCCAATAATAGTGTACGGGTGATATTCCCATTGCCCTAGCAGCACAGGAACTATTAGGATAGACTTTCTTCTTCATTGGAAACATGGGATGAGAACTGACGTAACAGGTATCTACACCTTTAGAGTCCCGCCGGGATTTCCAGGGCCTTTCCCAAGGTACGTAGTAGGCGATGGCCTAGCACTACCAATTTAATGGGACAAAAAGTTCCTAGCCTACTGCCTCAGTTTCCCCTAGATACTTTCATTGGGTGCCTCATCGAAGGGGTGCCTGAAGACCTGCTCCGGTACCCCCATGAAATGTAGGGTCTATGGGGATCACAAAAGAAAAGCAAAGATTAAGAGGCCTGTAGCTACCTTCCAATTCCTTCCTGGTGTTCATGTGCAAGGCTCATCTAGGGAGCAGGCCTGTGGCTGGAATCCCCCATGTCAAATTGCCAAGGGCAGAAGATAGGTGTGCACTGGCTTCCTCACAGGTGCAGTACACCTCAGGTACACTGCGTCTATCGGGCATTCACAGAAAAAAATCGAACCTGTTGTGTATCACAGAGTGACTTGTTGGTCTGATTCAGATCATAACCTCGGTCCAGCCCTCACTTACTGGCGCAAAGCATCAGAGCACCAGTTCACTCCGAGGCCACATGTTTTCTGTGGTCTTAATGTTCAGTTGTAATGAAATCTGTTTGTCTTGATCCTGTATTCGTTTTGCACTCATGTATATTACCCTCCCCCACTGTGTATAGTTTCACTTCCTCTTTCCCGGCTAACCTGGGAGGTTCCAGGTCTTGGCTCTTGGCTCCGCCCCTGACTTCTCTTACATAAAGATCCCAGGATCTGTATGACTCATTCCTGTGAACCAGTCGGCGTGTTGAGATGTTAGCTCTGATCTTAGTGATTAAAAGCCAACTTGTTTAAGTCTATAACTTCTAGTTTTGTGGTTATTGAAGGCCCATTAATTTTAATCACTAAAGAATACTAGGATGGATCGACTCCTAAAACCAGAGCGTCTGGACTTGGATCCACATTCTGCTGAAGCATCAAATCAATTTGGACACTGGCTCAAATGCTTCGAACTCTTCGCGGGGGCCTCATCCGCTAGCGAGGTAGATAAACTGAGTCTACTGACTACTCGCGTAAGTCATCGGATTTATTCGTTCATCCGGGACGCCACCTCTTACACGGAGGCCATCACTATCCTGAAGGCCCAATACCAGAGGCCGGTAAACGAAGTGTACGCCAGACATCTGCTGGCTACACGCAGGCAGCGACCAGAGGAATCAATGGACGATTTCTTACAGGGCCTAAAGGACCTGGTCCGGGACTGTAACTGCAAGGCCGTGACGGCCAACGCGTACTCTGACGAATTGGTCCGCGATTCCTTCATCACGGGCCTCAAATCTAATTATATCCGGCAGAGACTGCTGGAGAAGGAGGTCCTGGACTTAAAAAAGGCAGTGGCCACTGCGTGATCGCTGGACGTGGCCCAGAGAAACTCTGACTCTTATTCTTCCGGCCATGCGGCCCTCACCGCCTCGTGCGCGCCGAGGGGGCCGCCACCTTGGAATCAGCCATCTTCCCCATCCAGGTCTCAGACCAGTTCTACGCCGCCGGAGTCCCCACACAGAAGTTCACCCAGGAGTCCTACTACAGCGGCAATGTCTCGAGGCCCGAAATGCTACTTCTGCGGCCAGGCCAAGCACCCCAGACAACGATGCCCAGCGAAGGACGCTACATGCTTCAAATGTAAGAAAAAGGGGCATTTCAGCAAAGTCTGCAGGGGGAATCCGATTTCCAACTCCGTCACTGCCTCGTGCGTGCTGTGCGGGCCGCCATCTTGGGCTCCGCCATCTTTTCCCGACTCAACGGCCGCCCAGGGCCCAACAGTGGCTTCGATCACGGTGGATCAATCCAGGCCACACCCGTTGACAAAATCCATGATGGACATACAGGTAAACGGGAATTTAACAAAATGTTTAATTGACTGTGGGAGTACCGAGAGTTTTATCCACCCTAGCCTGGTATGGCGGCACTCATTAACGGTAACCCCTACACGGAGCAGAATTGCTATGGCTGCTAAGCCCCACACTTCGGACATTTTGGGCTACTGTGTGGTAACACTGACTGTAAAAGGCACGGACTACAAGGATTTTAAACTCCTCGTGATGCCAGAACTCTGTGTTAATGTAATCTTGGGCCTGGACTTCCAGTGCCACCACGAAAGTGTCACGCTAGCATATGGCGGGTCCCAGCCGCCACTCACAGTCTGTGGCCTATCAACCTTAAAAATCAGCCCGCCCTCTTTATTCGCTAATCTCGCTCCGAACTGTAGGCCCATAGCGACCAAAAGTAGACGGTACAGTCTGGAAGACAGACACTTTATCAAGGCGGAAGTGGACAGACTCCTGCGGGAAGGCATTATTGAATGCAGTACCAGCCCGTGGCGTGCCCAAGTAGTCATAGTTAAAAATAGCGAAAAGAAACGGATGGTAATTGACTACAGCCAGACTGTTAATATTTATACCCAGCTGGACGCCTACCCTTTACCCCGCATATCAGAAATGGTCAACCAGATTGCGCAATACCGAGTCTTCTCGACTATCGACCTCAAATCCACGTATCACCAGCTCCCCATTAGAACGGAGGACCGCCCATACACCGCCTTCGAGGCGAACGGGCGCCTCTACCATTTTCTCAGAGTGCCCTTCGGGGTAACAAATGGGGTCTCGGTCTTCCAACGTGAGATGGACTGCATGGTTGACGAGAATAAACTACAAGCTACCTACCCCTATCTGGACAATGTCACTATCTGCGGGCACAACCAGCAAGACCACGATCTAAATCTTGCGAGATTTTTAAAAGCTGCCCTGAAGCTGAATCTAACCTACAACGAAGACAAATGTGTCTTCAACACAACCCGTCTCTGTATCCTCGGCTGTGTGGTGGAAGATGGGGTAATTGGACCGGACCCTGACCGATTACGCCCCCTAAAGGAACTGCCCCTGCCACACAATCCCAAAGCTTTAAAAAGGTGCCTGGGATTTTTTTCGTATTATGCCCAATGGGTGCCCAATTACTCTGATAAGGCCTGACCCCTCATTAAATCGACGTCCTTCCCACTATCAGCTGAAGCTCGGGAGGCTTTCACCAGTATTAAACAGGACATTGAAAGGGCTGCAGTGTGTGCAGTGGACGAATGCATTCCCTTTCAAGTCGAAAGCGATGCGTCAGACTTTGCCTTAGCTGCGACCCTCAATCAGGCTGGGAGACCTGTGGCCTTCTTCTCCCGAACTCTTCAGGGACCTGAAATCAGACACTCTTCTGTCGAGAAGGAGGCACAGGCTATAGTGGAGGCAGTGCGGCACTGGAGACACTACCTAGCCAGCAAACGTTTCACCCTGCTCACCGACCAGCGGTCGGTGGCTTTCATGTTTAATAACAAACAAAGGGGGAAAATCATGAATGACAAAATACTCAGGTGGAGGATCGAACTATCCACGTTCGACTATGATATTATGTACAGGCCGGGAGCCCTTAATGAACCCCCAGACGCCCTATCGCGGGGAATGTATGCCAGCATTCATACGGACAAATTACAGGGTCTCCACAACGACCTCTATCACCCAGGGGTCACCCGACTATACCATTTTATAAAGTCCCGCAATCTGCCCCACTCCATCGAGGAGGTCAGGGCAATGACCAGAGCCTGCCGCATCTGTGCGGAATGCAAGCCTCGTTTCTACAGGCCTGACCGTGCACACCTTATCAAAGCCACACGGCCATTCGAGCGCCTAAGTCTGGACTTCAAGGGACCCCTTCCCTCTGCCGACCGTAACGTATACTTCCTCAATATCATTGATGAATATTCCCGCTTCCCCTTCGCCATTCCCTGCCCAGACATGACCAGTGCCACGGTCATCAAGTGTCTCTGTAATCTATTCTGCATGTTTGGCATGCTGAACTACATACACAGCGATAGGGGGACGTCATTCATGAGTGACGAGCTGCACCAGTTCTTGCTCTCGAAGGGGATAGCCACTAGCAGAACCACTAGCTACAACCCCCGGGGTAATGGGCAAGTGGAAAGGGAGAATGCTACTGTTTGGAAGGCTGTCACGTTAGCCTTAAAGTCAAAAGGCCTTCCGACCTCCCGCTGGCAGGAAGTCCTCCCAGACGTGCTCCACTCCAGAAGGTCTCTGTTATGTACTGCCACTAACGCTACCCCTCACGAAAAGATGTTCGTTTTCCCCCGGAAATCCACCTCGGGCATATCTCTACCCGCGTGGCTGACGTATCCGGGGACAGTACTATTGCGGAAGCACGTGAGAGGCCATAAAATGGACCCCCTGTGGAAAAGGTACAGCTCCTCCATGCAAACCCTATATCGAATACTCTGACGGGCGAGAGGACACTGTTTCCATAAAAGACCTCGCTCCCTCGGGGAGCAGAGAGAACGATGGGAGACTACCCGATGAAGACCTACACTACAAAGAGACAGGACGCCCAGAGGTATCAATACCCAACTTTAACCTGGAGGACACTGCAGATAACCTGGAAGACACTGCGGAGGCCCGGACAGCGGAGGAACCAGAATCCACTCCCCTAGAGGCACCCCAACCGGCTTTGCGCCGATCACTGAGAACTGCAAAACCTCCTGACAGACTCACTTATACCAACTTTTAAGAAACACCACCCCGATGGACTAAATCTATAGAAGGGGTGAATGTAATGAAATCTGTTTGTCTTGATTCTATATTCGTTTTGCACTCATGTATATTACCCTCCCCCACTGTGTATAATTTCACTTCCTCTTTCCCGACTAACCTGGGAGGTTCCAGGTCTTGGCTCCGCCCCTGACTTCTCTTACATAAAGATCCCAGGATCTGTATGACTCATTCCTGTGAACCAGTCGGCGTGTTGAGATGTTAGCTCTGATCTTAGTGATTAAAAGCCAACTTGTTTAAGTCTATAACTTCTAGTTTTGTGGTTATTGAAGGCCCATCATCAGTCACAAAGCTAAATCGTCATTCCAGCTCCATGAGTCTGTGGTGCATTCTGTTCTGTTTTGGGTGGAAATCTGTGAGTTTCCTTGTTCATCCCTATTTAGTGTTTTTCAGAATGCCACCCAAAGAACTGCTAAGGATTACATAAGGGTTCCAAATTATGGTATAAGACATAATTTATAGAAAGTAACGGCCCAGGTTTGCTGCCAAAAAAAAAGCGAGTTTAATGGCGCTCTCTGTTATTAATGTGTAAATCGTCCAGCAATTTGTGGCGAGGAAGCAATAACCTGTGAATTGCAAATCGCCACAAGTTGCTGAACAATTTGCGCCGCTCCACCGTTAGCCTCACGAAAACCGCAGCTCGCCCTCAACCTCTCCGTGGGTTTCATGATATTGCTGCAATGGTGAATTAATTGCAAATTAATCTCACCGCAGAAAGTGAAGGCTGCTACTTAACAGCATAATTTCCTTTTTAATGAGGAGATTTATGTTCTTGCAATACCACTCAACCTCTCTGGCCCAGAAAGGGAACAATTTAAATGTGGAATCTCATTCCTATTCATGGAGTGGGCCTTTGGCGTAGCGGTAGCATCCCCGCCGCTGGGCCAGAAGGCGTAGGGTTTCGAACCCTGCTCCAGACAGTCCCGGCAAGTGGAGTCGGAGCTCCGGCTCTAAATTCTGGGTTGACATCCAGCGGGATACCAGCGTCCATGGGTGTGGGTGGCCCCCCCCCTCGTATGGGTTGTGGGAGCCCGTAAAACCCTCCCGCCATAGGACTAACCACCCTAATGGCTGGTACGAAGATGGTTACGGTCACGGAAGGAGCGTTAATCGCGGCCAGAAATCCTTCCACCACTTTAAACAGTTCCCCAAAGGGACCAGTGTGAAGACACATACGACGACGATTCCTATTCGTAGTAAATTGTTAGAGATTTAAGAAGTTTTAATTGAAAATTGAAAAATGATTTTCTGTCTAATTTTTCTGTCTCTCTTAATCCAATCTTTCTTTCCCTCTCTTTCTGTATCTCATTTGACACTAATTCACCCGATTTCCTTCGCCATCATTCCTCTGTTTCTTTCTCAATCCTTAAATCTCATTGGTTAAGGAGACAGACTGTGGTTCCGTCGTTCCCCAAGGTCCCAGATGTCCTGTTGCCCTCACCATGCCATTATAAGCTCGCAATTCCAGCAGCTTACAGGGCAAAACAATTTGGAGCTGAAGTGTGAGGGAAAAAGTCTACCTAACAGGGCACGCCGTGAGATGCCCCACTCCAGCGAAATTTGGGCCACTATTTTACTTTAATTGACGCACCTCAGACAATAAATCAATTTTCAGCCAAGAAATTGTGCATGTGAAATAATAAGCACAACTCATGCGTTATTTTAGTGTGAAAGTACTAACATGGTCTCCAAGGGGCTTTTAGTGTGGTTTAATTTTCTTTGACTATAATGTTAATGATGTTTATTGTTGCAGAAAAACCTCCGTCAGTGTGGAAATACATTTTGAAGGAAAGAATATTGTGTTAAACATTTGAACTGCGTAACACACCAGGGCACTTAAAATTTAATGCTGAATGCAGATTGCAGAAGCAACTAATGTCATGATAATTGCACATGAGCCTTTAGTGATCACTAGCAAACTATCTCCATCACTAACATTAGGCAAAGAAGATATCAGAATTCCTCAGAGCCATAATCATGAAGAATTGAAAAAAATGCTCATCAAACTAATTAATCAGTTAGAACTAATAGGGATTCTTTGGACAGGGATCAAGGAATATGGGGATATAGGGCGGGAAAGTGGAGTTGAGGTAGAAGATCAGCCATGATCTTGTCAGATGGCGGTGCAGGCTCGAGTGGTCATATGCCACATCTGCTGCTCCTATTTCTTATATTTTTATGCTCTTATGTTCTGCATGCCGCATCAAATACAAGATGACTCTGTTCCATTTCCATTTACTCCGTTCACCCAATGGGTGTTAGATGTATTCTGTCAGGGGTGAGTCGACTCCTTACCGTTCTCTCAGCTGTGGTCAATCCTTCAATTTCCACCCCACTGTCATCCCAAAGCTCATCCAATCCAGTATGCGTGCATGTGACAAATCAATTCAATTAAGTTTACGCAGCCTAAAACTGCTGACTTAAACTACACTTCACTGATGACAACATGAATTCAAATATTTTACCTGTGACAGTTACCAGCTAATTCCATATAAGGGCATGTGACGGCACTTTATATATTTCATTGTATGTTAATTAGAATTTTCAGTGTTATTGCTTTGAAACAAAGAAAGTCAAAACATTTTCTTGATCTGGGGACACTCTGAAGAATAGATTTTCCTTGGACACACTACATAAATGTACACTAAAGAGTGCAACAAACTAGGTTAAAAGCAAAAAGCAAGCCCAATTTGGACACCAATCAGCAATGAATAATTGAAATTTGAAAGAATTGTGAATTCATACCACTAAATAAAGTTACAAATGGTGGAAATCCAGAAACTAATGTTCACACCAGAACCCCTTCTGGCAAGGATGAGCCGAGCTGAACAAGCAGGAGAAAGCCTCTCAGTAACCTGTGCCGGTGACTCCTACTGATTACTGCTGGAGTTTAACCACACAGGTTGTTACATGAATACTCCGTTCACCCAATGGGTGTTAGATGTATTCTGTCAGGGGTGAGTCAACTCCTTACCGTTCTCTCAGCTGAGGTCAATCCTTCAATTTCCACCCCACTGTCATCCCAAAGCTCATCCAATCCAGTATGCATGCATGTGACAAATCAATTCAATTAAGTCTACGCTGCCTAAATGCAAGTCCGTGCCAAGCTGTGCTTAAATTCTCCTGCCTTAGATAAGTGCAGCATGCTCCAAAATGGACAGAGTGTCCACTCCATGTCAGATGAATTAAAATTACTTACGTAAGTGTCTCAATGGTTTTATTTGGAGCTTCTTAAGCCACGTTTACATGACTGGAGAGCAGTCAACTGTAGACATGTAATTCTGCTTCTGTCGGTTGCACTGAACTGGATAAAGTAACCAATTTACAATAAACCAATAGCATTAAAGACAAAAATGTAGGCCTGTGCATATTCTTTCAAGTTATGCCGGCTGGATTATTAATTAAAGTATATCTAGGGAGCTGGCCACAAGCGTTTGGATTCTAAAGCTTAGATTTTCTAACCTATGTTATTTTAACAGAGAAAAAATATACTTTAAAAACGATAGTACTCAAGAGTCAACTCTGTCTTTCCTACCTCACAACTTTTGTCTTTGATCACAGAGCTAGTTAGAATATTGTATTGGGATCATATCCTCGCCAGTAAGTGATTTTTTTAAAAACTTACTTTCCAAGTCAAACCATGTGAGGATTGTCAGCATTGAAGTACCAGGCCTCGGAGCAATTAGGGAGCTTTGGATCATCTTCAAGGTTGTGGGATGGTGCAAAGCAGTTAGCAAAGAGAAGCGAACTGGAATTGTACAAAGCGGGTTCTTTTATAGGTTAAACTGTTAAATTATAAATGGGAAGCCAAAACTCCTTAATGTAGTTGCTACAACCTTTCTCACAGTAGCAACAGCGAAAGGGTTTTAATAACTCCAATAGTGTCTGAAACGGGTCAGTGGTTGACTGCTATTTAGGTGGTTGGCTGCTAAATTTTCAGGATTGACTGCTACTTCTGCTTGCTTGCCTTAGTTGACTGAATGTTGTTGGTTCTCAACCAGACCACAATGTGGAGCAGCACATGGTAAAACCGTGTGGCAAAGGGAGTTGAGGGAAAAGCAAACATTTGGTACGTGTTCCATCAGGAGCTAAGCATGACAAAAACCTTGCATTTATATAACACATTTAAAATAGCAAAGCATCCCAAGGTGCTACACACAAGTGAAAGACAGACGCTGAATTGTAGCAAGAGAAACATTAGGAAAGGAGGATAAAAGCAAACAGGTAGGTTTTGAGGAAGGAGGAGAAAGGTAACAAAGCAGTGGGGTTTAGGGAGAGAGTTCCACTAGAGGTAATGTTCCGGTGACAATGAGGGAAGAGGTACGGGAGAAGCATGATGTTGCAGAGGTGGAAATAGGTGGTGGTCTTGGTGATGATCACCAAAATACTAAGGCCATCAGATTCAGCCTGAGTGAGTAACTGGGGAGGTGCTGAAATTGGGTAAGAGAGTGCAGGGTTTTTGGCGGGAGCCAAATAGGATAACTTTGATCTTGCCAATTTTAAGTTGGAGAATTCTGTTCATCCATAAGCTGATGTCAGACAACATGTTAGTAGTCATGGGGTTGAGGATTGTGGTAGAGCTCGATGTCATCAGTATACAGAAGGTGATTTTTTTCTGTATGCTGAAACACTAGGCTCTACCTCTCTGTCAGTTCACAGCCACATATGGATGATGTTGTGAGTTGATGCATGTATGCAAGGAATAGCAAAGGACCAAGGATGGGACCTTGGGGCACTCCAGAGATGCTGTACAGGGACAGAAAGAGTAGCCTCCTCTCCCTCCAAGTCTGGCCCAGCACTTGGCTATTGAAGGCCTTGGCCTACCTCTTTAAGGTCCCTCACCATCCCTGCTGCAGCACCACTGGCATTTTTTGACCTCGCACTGGTAGGATTCTACTTAATGGCAGGAATGAATTCCGACCCTTCTTGGGTCAGAGTTGGGAGAGATCCAGAGGTGTGGGCGAAAGTCTTACACTAACAGAACTCCATCCCAAAGAAGAAAGTCTGCCCCTTTGTATCAGGAACAATGGTCGCATCTCTGACTCCAGGAAAGCCTTTTGAATGGCTGAACAAGTACACATTTCAAGGACCAGGTTTTTGAACTGATCATTGTGAATTTGTTGTTTTCTTCAATTCTTACAGTTTAGCCACTTGTGCAAAATGATCATCAATAAAACATGGTTTTATGAAAGGGAAATCATGTTTGACAAATTTACCAGAGTTTTTTGAGGATGTAATGAGCAGGGTAGATAAAGGGGAACCAGTAGATGTAGTGTATTTCGATTTCCAGAAGGCATTCGATAAGGTGCCGCATAAAAGGTTACTGCACAAGATAAGAGCTCACGGGGTTGGGGGTGATATATTAGATTGGATAGAGCATTGGCTAACTAACAGAAAACAGAGAGTCAGAATAAATGGGTTATTTTCAGGTTGGCAAACTGTAACTAGTGGGGTGCCACAGGGATCAGTGCTGGGGCCTCAACTATTTACAATCTATATTAATGACTTGGATGAAGGGACCGAGTGTACTGTTGCCAAATTTGCTGACGATACAAAGATAGGTGGGAAAGCAAGTTGTGAGGAGCACACAGAGTCTGCAAAGCGATATAGACAGGTTAAGTGAGTGTGCAAAAATTTGGCAGATGGAGTATAATGTGGGAAAATGTGAGGTTATCCACTTTGGTAGGAAGAATAAAAAAGTAAAATATTATTTAAATGGAGAGAGACCACAGAATACTGCGGTACAGAGGGATCTGGGTGTCCTCATACATGAAACACAAAAAGTTAGCATGCAGGTACAGCAAGTAATTAGGAAGGCAAATGAAATATTGGCCTTTATTGCAAGGGTGATGGAGTATAAAAGTAGGGAAGCCTTGCTATAACTGTACAGGGCATTGGTGAGACCACACCTGGAGTACTGCGTACAGTTTTGGTCTCCTTATTTAAGAAGGGATATACTTGCATTGGAGGCAGTTCAGAGAAGGTTCACTAGGTTGATTCCTGAGGTGAAGGGGTTGTCTTATGAAGAAAGGTTGAGCAGGTTGGGCCTATACTCATTGGAGTTTAGAAGAATGAGAGGTAATCTTATTGAAACATATAAGATTCTGAGGGGGCTTGACAATGTAGATGCAGAGGGGATGTTTCCCCTCGTGGGGGAATCTAGAACTTGGGGGCATAGTTTCAGAATAAGGGGTCGCCCATTTAAAACGGAGATGAAGAGGAATTTCTTCTCTCAGAGGGTCGTGAATCTTTGGAATTCTCTACCCCAGAGAGCTGTGGAGACTGAGTCACTGAATATATTCAAGGCGGAGATTGACAGATTTTTGAGAAACAGGAGAGTCAAGGGTTATGGGGAGCAGGCAGGTAAGTGGAGTTGAGGCCAAGATCAGATCAGCCATGATCTTATTGAATGGCGGAACAGGCTCGAAGGGCCAAATGGCCTACTCCTGCTTCTGTTTCTTATGTTCTTAAGTCCTGAGTGGCCAGGTTTGTGGATCTGAGGCTAACTAAATTCTGTTAAAGAAACTCATTTAGAGAAATATGGGCCGGCATTTTTGCCTTTGCATTGGGTTGGGTGCGTGTGGGCGGAGTAGTGGTTCCGAAACGCGATGTTCTGAGCAACGCGCTGCTCAGAGCGACTTTCACTTAATGGCCCAAATTGAAAGAGTCATGCACGTTTCCCGGCCCTATTAAATGGTGCGGGTCTGATGATGTCATCGATGACTTGTTTCCAGCGCCCATATTTAAAGCAGCCTTGCACTCAACTCACTTTACGTTGCCAGAGGAAGGTGGAAGGTGTCAAAGAAAGGCCACAGCAGGGATAAAACTTTTGAACCATGGATAGGCAAAGGCAGAGGGCTGCAGCCCAGTTCTCAGATTCTTCCTTGTATACTCTTGTGGAGGTCCTCTTCCCTGCTGACAGGCACAGGGGACCTCCACAAACAACACAGAGACCCTGGCTGGATATTGCTGAGGAGGTCAGCAGCAGGGATGTGGTGAGGAGGACCTGGATCCAGTGCAGGAAACGATTCAATGATCTCATGAGGTCAGGAAAGGTGAGAGCAATGCCACACTCGCCCTCATCCTGAAGTGCCTGTCAACATATCTCCATCACTCTGCCTTCCCAAGCCTACTCCTGCACATCATTACTCACACCAACATACCTTGCACCTCCACCCATCTCTCTCTCTCTATGTACACACTCACATCCCCATCTGACTAACCACCCCTCACACTCGCCCTCAGCCTAATGCAATCATAGCAAGTAACGCTACAGAAAGTGGCCATTTGGTATTGGCACCCCACTCCCTCATAGTCACCCTCTACAGATGTAACCCATCCATTCCTCACATTCATTCCATCACTCTCACTCAACCTTCTCTTCTTTCCCTCCTTGCAGGAGAAGAGAGCCCACAACAACAGGGAGAGGCAGAGAGCCGGAGCTGACCCTCCAGTCATTGCACATCTGACAGCAGCAGAGGAGGCAGCTCTGGAAATTTCAGGAGCTCAGGAGATGCTGGCGGTGGGAGACGGAGAGAGGACAACATCCCAGCAACCTGGTGACAGAATCACATCTCATACAGCCACTTGGCATACAACAGTCACCCATGGTGACAATGTGCTGTTCAATGGAAAGGATGGCCACCTGCATGGAGCAGCAAATGCACCACTCACATGAGCATATGCTAGCTGTGGATGACAGATAGCTGGTGCTCACAGATCTCCTCTCAAGGAGGGATGTAAATGTTGACTTGGGTGTTCATCGCCCCACTGCTGTGCAGCAAGCTGCTTGCCAGCTCCTTGCTAGCAGGGAAGTGCAGGTGGTCCATGAGAGGGATGACGGTGAGAGGTACATGGAAGTGGGGGCACTTCTCAAAGCGCTGAAACTTCTCCCCTTTTGCCTCCCCCTCAGTCAGAGCCCCAGATGCTTCCTCGGATTGTGATGGCTGAGTCTGCCCCTACACAGTTGCAGGAGGAGCAGATTTTGGTGGGGCCATCACAGGCATAGTGTCTATGCAGTCACAGCAGGGAAGTGAGCAGCCTGCCTATACCTCTGCTGAAACCACAGTGGTTGCACCTTGTGAAGCACTCACAAACGCAATTTGACACAGAAGTAGATGCACAAGGGTAAGCACATGGGTGTATCAACAAATATTTCAGTTGTTTTGATTGGACATATAAATGTTTTTCTTTGCACCACTTTTGGGTCTTGTCCATTTTTGCCTCAAACATTGGAAGTGGCTTTGGATTGGTGACACGTTATTTAACCTCGAGCATTGGAGTGACAGCAATGGCTTGGTCATTGTAGGGATGCTTTATGGTGTTGTTGGGAGAATCTGGCCATGATGAGACCATCCCGGGCCTCCCCAGCAGCAATGTGTGCCACTGCTGGTGGCATCTGCATCTCATCTTGCTCCTCCTCCTCCTCCTCATCTTCCACCTGCTCATCATCATTCTCCTCCTTCTCCACTTCCTGCTCCTCTGAAGAGGCTATGTGCTGTGTGCAATGCTCCTCCTGTAGCTCCAATCCTCGCTACTGCACTATGTTGTGCAGCGTGCAGCAAATGATTATGATTCTGGAGACCCTGGCTGGTGCATACTGAAGGGTTCCTCAAGACCTATCAAGGCATCTGAAGTGCATCTTCAGCATGCCTATTGCTTGCTCAATGACACATCTGGTGGAGATGTGGTTCTCATTATAACGCTCCTCAGCCTCAGTACTTGGCCTCCTCAGGGGTGTCATAAGCCACGTCTTCAGTGAATAGCCCTTGTCTCCAAGCAGCCAGCTGGTAAGTCTATTTGGAGGTGTGAAGAGCTGAGGGAGGGTAAGCTGGTGCAGCATGAAAGAGTCATGACAGCTGCCAGGGACTCTGGCACACACATGCATAATTATCTTTTTATGGTTGCTGACAAGCTGCACATTGAGGGAGTGGAAGCCTTTGCGGTTCACTAACAATCCTGGGTGATGATGGGGTGCCTTCATGGCCACATGTGTGAAGTCAATGTTGCCCTACATCCGTGTGAAGCCAGCCAGAGCCGTAAAGCCGAGCGCCCGCTCAGTAACACTGGCTTCATCAGTGGCAAAGTTGATATAATTGGCTGACTTGTCAAACATGGCATCGGTCACCTGGGTGATGCATCTGGGGGCAGCTGACTGGGAGATCCCGCAAATGTCTCCTGCAGATCCCTGGAAGGAGCCTGAGGCGAAGACGTTGAGGTGACTTTGACAGCCACCAGTAAGGTGTGTCCACCAGGATCTCTAGGAAGCAGGTCTTGTTCCAGCAAGCTACAAATGTCTGTGATGACCTGGCGCGATAGCCTGAGCCTCCTGAAACACTACTGCTCAGTTATGTTGAGGAAGCTGCCTGTATACCCTATGTTGTGGGTATCACATCCGGCATGCTGCAGCCCTGTGGTGCCCCCCTCTCTCCTGTGGAGCATCAGGTCATTGAGGAGAAAGCTGCTGTTGTGGTTGCTGCTGGTGTGGCTGGTGCTGTTGGTGGTGGGGCTGATCTTGGTCCGATTCTGAGGACCAAGGTGAGACAGTATAAGCGGCATCCATGCTGGTGTAGTAGATGGCAGGTAAAGTAGCGATCAAAGGGCCAATCCCTCATTGTTCTAATACTGACTAGCAATGTCGTGAGATTGGCTTCTGGGGTTGCAGAAATGACCTGCAAACTCCAGAAACCTAAATCTGTGCACAGAATAGAGTTATCAACAGTCTTTCCCCAAGGCAACTACTGAGCTGTAAGGTGTGTCTATTATCTGCTATTCCCAGCTGCCCTCGCACAATGGCAACTGAACTTCCACCTCCCCTTGACGGGCAAGATTCCCGAGCTGTGTGCTTCCCATGCTTATGCCGTTAAATTCAGAAGTTGCAGTTAAAAAGCCTGGTAAGGGTCTGATAACAAGCAGTTAATGAGCTTAATTAGGTCGCCTGCCTCTCCCGATTGGGTCCATAGCATGCTGGCAAATGCGCCCAAGTTAATGGCGCGAGGCGGCGGGTTCCCGACGGCTGCCTATTTTTGCTAATTTTTTACAGCTGATCCGCTTCCAAACCCACACGCACGGCAATGGGAAATCGTGACCATGGAGATTAGTAGTTTTAAAATTTGTTGCATTTAATATTTAAAAAGTACAAGCAATTAACATCTCCTTAGGAAAATATTATTAATTGTCCAACGTCCCCTTGCAATATTTTTCCTCCAGCTGAATTAACAATAATTAGTACAATTAATTACAGTCTCAGACATTTATAGCCTAGTTCATTTTGGATAAGTGATGCAGAGTGGTGAGCAAAATGGGGAGGGGGATTATATAGCGGAAGGAGAGATAAGAAAGGAAAAACACTTTCATGGATCGTTAAAGTTAGTAAATATTCATGCTAGGAGATCTCCAGGAATCCATACCTAATTACATTGCACCACTGAAAATTTTCATTTACAGTATCCTCGAGATGATGCACTGGCTGAAGCTTTTCATTGGCTTCTCACAGCTGTGACTTCACTAAACTGAAAGCAAAGAAATGCAAGGTAAAGCCATCACAACCAGTACAAGGTCATGGTGTGGAGATGCCGGTGTTGGACTGGGGTGGACAAATGTAAGAAGTCACACAACACCAGGTTATAGTCCAACAGCTTTATTTGAAATCACAAGCTTTCGGAGCGCTGCTCCTTCTTCAGGTGAAGTGGAGAAATGCATAAAGACACAGCTTATATAGTCAGAGAATCA
This sequence comes from Somniosus microcephalus, assembly GCF_052327205.1. Lineage (NCBI taxonomy): Eukaryota > Metazoa > Chordata > Chondrichthyes > Squaliformes > Somniosidae > Somniosus > Somniosus microcephalus. The sequence goes on along the minus strand of NC_141004.1, from coordinate 43,208,553 downwards.
TGTCAGATGTTTACAGGTAACCTTTCCAACTGCCATTTATCACACCTCAGCAGAGAGATAATCACAGCAGTCAAAGGTGTGAATGATGTCCAAACAGGTCAGTCAGGGAAACATTACATCAAAGAACAATGAGGTGGGGTCACAAGGGGTCAAATATTGCAGATGCTGGGGTCTGTATGAAAAACAAAAAAAGACAAAAAACATTTTTTTTGGCTGGAAATCACAGCAGGTCCGGCCGCATCTGTGTAGAGAGAACAAGCCAATGTCGACTCGAGTCTGGATGACCCTGCGTCAGGTGGGGTTACATGTCAGGCAAGTATGGTGCTCCGAACTGATCAAGTAATTTAGCTTCAAACAGGAAACCAGTTAGCTATTCTGAGGAGGCAATTGCTTTTATTTGCCTTAGCTTTATATTGAGTGTATTGTTTATACATTTCCAATCCTGTATTATATTAACAGAAGTACACGCTGTGCTTTTTAGATCCGTCAAGTAGCCTGTTTTTTTACGGTTACATTGAGATTCAGACAAATGCCTCTTATTTACACCAGCAATGTTCCCAATGTATGAAAACTGAATTTCAATTACTATAAGCCCATTCCGATCTGTATTCTTTCATTTTACTGGCTCCCTGCTGTTTCAACAATCTTTGACGCAATTTTGCTAATCAATCCATGCAACAGCACTTAGAATCACAACATATGTTTACGACAATGATTATGTTTATGGTATAAATGAAGTGATCAGTATAATTTAGCTTACAGAATGGAAATGTCAATAATCTAAAAAGAATTTCAGCAGCAATTAATTTTATAACAAATTAGAACACAATTGCTGTTGCCATGGTGCTTAGAAGTTGTTTCTAATGAGTTAATAATTCCTTAATCAAGCACCAGCCACACAAAGTTACCCAGTACAAGAAGGGAAACGACTCCTTGGGGTAGACTTCCTGCTTCTTTCTGCTAGTTTTGTGCCCAGGTTCCAGAGCAATCTGCAGAACCAGTGCTAAAGATTGGGGAAATGTAAACGTAAGTGAGGTGCGCCCAAAACCACTTACTTTAGGCTTTGCCGTGATTTTTTTTGTTACGATGGCTTAAGATTCAACATGCCCGGATCAGGCCCCGCCCACAAAACTGGCCACGCCCCCAGGTCACCATTGCAAGCTTCCGTCAACTATGCTGGTTTGGGAAGCCTCTTCGAATTATGTTCATTTTCTTAGGTGCACAGGCACTAGTAGGCATGTTTTAAAAGTTTTTACACACAAAAAAATATTTAATTTACGAAGAAACCGACTAGTGTCCACCAATGAAACTAGTAAATGATTCAGTATAGGTTTTTTTGAAGTCATTTTTGTAAAGAAAAAAATAAACTGCTACATTCTAATACGCTGCCCGATTGCGCTGGTTCATGGTACAGGAAACTCTTTTTTATCTGGCACCGACGGAACCGGCGTGGTGCCGGTTGAACAAAACGTCAGGATTACAGAGCGGTATACTTACCAAGGTATGAGAGCCCCGTACACGCCGCAGGTGCAGGAGCCCTGGTTACACGGCACTTGTGCAGGAGTCCCGGTTACACGGCCACAGATCCAGGAGTCCCTGTTGCATGGCCACAGGTGCAGGAACCCTAGTTACACGGCCACAGATCCAAGAACCCCGGTTACATGGCCACTAATATATAGTAAAACTTACCTGAACCTAATCTTGAATTTTGCCGGTTAAAAGAGAGTTTCTTGTACATTTTCGGTTTGTGATTATGCAAATACATTTTAGCGAAAACTTGAACTGTAACCTAACCAGCACGATTTTTGGGTGGAATTTCCCGATTGCGGCCAAAGCGGAAACTGCGTTATAGTACGCCTAGTGTACGAGGCGTTACGACAGAAAGCAGAGTGTTTACAGTGGACCGATGAAGTCTATATTCTGAAAGGTGGCTAAAATGAAAAGGTTTGAGCTGAGGCTGGAGTGTACGGAGCCCAAATGTCTGTTCAAAGGAATGCCGGCCCTCAAAAGGTGCTAGCGCTTTGAAGTTGGAGGAGACCAGAAGTGAAAGGGACAAGTCATCCAGTTCTAAGCTGCGTTCTTCATTTTTTTGGAATACAGATTCACAATTAAAATGATAAACTGTGGATGTGTATTAATTATTCATTCAAGAAAAAGAATCCAATCAACATGTTTAATATACCAGTTATCAAAACATGGAGCTGTAATATTTGATTTTATTAAATGTCGCCCTACTGTAGGCATTATGATTATGAAGGTTTTTATAAAACAGTGTGATAGCATGCTTTTCCCCAAGGTTAAAACCGAGGTCTTCTAGAAACATTACCAAAAGTACATAAAATGTGTTGATTTCCCACAGGGTTACACAAAATGTTCACAATGGACCAGCTCTTCGGTTCTTGTATAATATAATAGAGAGAGAGAGAGCAGAAAAAGGGAATGCAGCTTACTTCTTAGATGCTGTCCTGCTACAAACTGTTTGACAGGAGCTGTAAATCAGCAGCACAGGCCAGTTCCTCCTCTACATCCCAGTGCTATCTCTGCTCCCACTGGATCTCCAACCTGTTGTAAAACTGAACCATAAAAAACAAGAGGATCCCAATTCTGATCCCTGGTCTCGGCTGAATTACCCAATCTCTGCCGTACAATTAGTTTTGGTGATCCTGGGAGAGGGAGAGGGAAAATTAGCCAAGGTTTTCACTTCTGCTCAGGATCCAGTGATCTCTGCCAAAAAAAATCACACCTCTTTGGTTGTCAGATGATGACAGGATCAGTCCCTGTGGACAAAAGCCTGCTGACACTTGCCGCTCAGGCACAGACGTCAAAAATGGTCACTTGGGTGACACAGGGAAGGCTAGCTGTCACCCAATGAACTGTCCCCCAGGAGGAGCCAGTGTCTTCAAGAAAGGAAGGAGTAAAACTCAAAGGCGGCATGGGCGAAGAAAAACCTCTTGGGTTCTATAGTAGTGCCCATTGACTAACATCATTACTGATTATTCAGAGCATTAACAAACTCCTTGGCCTGGAATTTGTGATCAGCAGCGAAGCAAAGGCGTTCCCTGCTGGCCCCGAAGTACGCTTCGCACAAGGAGTGCCTTGTGCATTGAGTGGTGCTGGAGTTTTGCTAAGCGGGAGAGTTCGGATAAGTGGGAGGTGAGGGTGTGTTTTTTGCTCTGTTTTGTTCCCCACTCCCAGGCTTGGACAACACTGCGGAGGCGGAGCAGCGAGACGAGTCAACCAAACAGGCCCCACAGACAGTATTCAAGGAGGAGGTTGGTGATCAGCTGGTTGGTTGGTTTTCTTCCTTCTCTTCTCTTTTATACCTTTAAGTTGGTAAGTCCTTTGAATAGTGGTGTGACATTATCATCTATATCTGGGCAGGGTCTTCATAACTAATAATAAGAAATTTAATTAATTATATAGAATGGAGCAGGTGATGTGTTACTGTTGCGAGATGTGGGAGCCGGTGGTCCCCATTGAGGCTCACGGTAATTACATCTGCGACAAGTGTTTGCTGCTAGAGGAACTCAAGTTCCATGTTATGGAGCTTGAGACCGAGCTTCAGACACTGCGACACATCAGGGAGGGGGAGAAGTTCCTGGACTCTATGTTTCAGGAGATGGTCACACCTATGAAGTTAATTACTGCAGATGTAGTCCGTGGTCAGGGACAGGATGGTGTGACTATGAGTGAGGAAGGTACAGGGATCCAGGATGTAGTGTTGAAGGAGACACAGCCCTTGTTCTTGTCCAGCAGGATCGAGGTTCTTACTCCCTGTGAGGGCGGGAGCGGGGACTGCAGGGAGGATGAGCAACCTGGCCACAGCACCGTGGTACAGGGGGCCATTCAAGTGGAGGGAGTAAAAAGAAATGTTGTAGTGGTAGGGGATAGTATCATTAGGGGGATAGATAGGGTTCTCTGCAGTCAAGAGCGGGAGTCCCGAAAGCTGTGTTGCCTGCCCGGTGCGAGGGTTAAGGACATCTCTCCTGGGCTGGAAAGAAACTTGGAGTGGGAGGGGGAGGATCCAGTTGTCGTGGTCCATGTTGGTACAAACGACGTAGATAGGACAAGGAAGACGGTTCTGTTAAAGGAGTATGAGCAGCTAGGGGTCAAATTAAAAAACAGAACCTCAAGGGTAATAATCTCTGGGCTATTACCTGAGCCATGAGCGAATATGGCTAGGATAAATAAAATTAAAGAGTTAAATGCGTGGCTCAAAGACTGGTGTGGGAGAAATGGGTTTTGCTTCTTGGGACACTGGCACCAATACTGGGACAGGAGGGAGCTGTTCCGTTGGGACGGACTCCACTTGGCCAGTGCTGGGACTAGAGTCCTGGCGAATCATATAACTAGGGCTGTAGAGAGGGCTTTAAACTAATTAGTGGGGGGGAGGTTTCTAGAGAGCAAATCATAGAAATGACAACAGAGAAGGTCATAGACTTAGGTAGCAGTGGGGGAATTAAAAAACAGAACATGTCAGGAAGGGACAGAAGGTATGGAGCAAAAAGTAAAGTACTAAAAAGGGAAAAAACAGGAACTAAATGTTACAAAACATATTTGAAAGTTCTTTATCTGAATGCACGTAGCATTCGTAACAAAATGAATGAGTTAACGGCACAAATAACGACATATGGGTATGATCTTGTGGTCATTACAGAAACATGGCTGCAGGGTGACCATGACTGGGAATTAAGCATACCAGGTTATTTAACAATCAGGAAGGACAGGCAGGAAGGGGAGGTGGGGTGGTTATGTTAATAAAGGAAGGAATCACTATAATACAGAGAAATGATATTGGGTCAAAGGAGCAGGATAGTGAAACAGTTTGGGTGGAGATAAGGAATAATAAGGGGAAAAAAACACTAGTGGGTGTAGTCTATAGGCCTCCGAACAGTTGCAACTCTGTTGGACGGAGTATTAATCAGGAAATAGTTGAGGCTTGTAATAAGGGAACAGCTATAATTATGGGGGATTTTAATTATCATATTAACTGGACTAATCAAATTGGGCAGAGCAGCCTTGAGGATGAGTTCATTGAGTGTATTAGGGATGGGTTTCTTGAGCAGTATGTAACTGAACCGACCAGGGGGCAAGCAACCTTAGATTTGGTCCTGTGTAATGAGACAGGATTAATTAAAAATGTCCTAGTAAAGGATCCCCTTGGAATGAGTGACCATAACATGGTTGAATTCCATATTCAATTAGAGGGTGAGAAGGTTGGATCTCAAACAAGCGTGCTGAGCTTGAATAAAGGAGACTATGAAGGTATGAGAGCGGAATTGATTAGAGTGGACTGGGAAAATAGATTAAAGGGTAAGACGGTACATGATCAGTGGTGTACATTTAAGGAGTTAATTTACAACTTCCAAAAAATATATATTCCACTGAGGAAAAAAGGGTGTAAAAGAAAAGATAGCCATCCGTGGCTAAGTAAAGTAATGAAGGATAGTATCCGACTAAAAACAAGGGCATATAAGGTAGCCAAATCTAGTGGGAGGATGGAAGATTGGGAAGTCTTTAAAAGACAGCAAAAAATAACTAAAAGATTGATAAGAAAGGGAAGATAGATTATGAAAGTAAATTAGCAAAAAATATAAAAACAGACAGTAAAAGTTTCTACAGTTATATAAAAAGAAAAAAGGTGGCTAAAGTAAATGTTGGTCCCTTAGAGGATGAGACCAGGAAATTAATGGTGGGAAACATGGAGATGGCAAAAACACTGAACAATTATTTTGTATCAGTCTTTACAGTAGAGGACACTAAGAATATCCCAACACTGGACAAACAGGGGGCTCTAGGGGGGGAGGAACTAAATACGATTAAAATCACTAAGGAAGTGGTACTTGGTAAAATAATGGGACTCAAGGCGGATAAATCCCCTGGACCTGATGGCTTGCATCCTAGGGTCTTGAGGGAAGTAGCGGTAGGGATTGTGGATGCATTGGTAATAATTTTCCAAAACTCACTGGACTCAGCAAAGGTCCCGGCAGATTGGAAAACTGCTAATGTAACACCCTTATTTAAAAAGGGTAGTAGGCAGAAGGCTGGAAACTATAGACCTGTTAGCCTAACATCTGTGGTTGGTAAAATGTTAGAGTCCATTATTAAGGAGACAGTAACAGGACATTTGGATAAACATAATTTAATAGGACAAACTCAGCATGGTTTCATGAAAGGGAAGTCATGTTTGACAAATTTGCTGGAGTTTTTGAGGACGTAACATACAGGGTGGATAAAGGGGAACCAGTGGACGTAGTGTATTTAGACTTCCAAAAGGCATTTGACAAGGTGCCACACAAAAGATTATTGCTCAAGATAAAAAATCACGGGATTGGGGGTAATATTCTGGCGTGGGTGGAGGATTGGCTCTCTAACAGAAAGCAGAGAGTTGGGATAAATGGTTCGTTCTCAGATTGGCAACCAGTAACTAGTGGTGTTCCGCAGGGGTCAGTGCTGTGTCCCCAACTCTTTACAATCTATATTAACGATTTGGAGGAGGGGACCGAGTGTAACATATCAAAGTTTGCAGATGATACAAAGGTGGGACGGAAAGTAGTGAGTGAGGAGGACATAAAAAACCTGCAAAGGGACATAGACAGGCTAAGTAAGTGGGCAGAGATTTGGCAGATGGAATACAATACTGGAAAGTGTGAGGTTATGCACTTTGGCAGGAAAAATCATAGAGCAAGTTATTATCTTAATGGCAAGAAACTGGAAAGTACTGTAGTACAAAGGGATCTGGGGGTCCTGGTGCACGAAACTCAAAAAGTTAGTATGCAGGTGCAGCAAGTGATCAAGAAGGCCAATGGAATGTTGGCTTTTATTGCTAGGGGGATGGAATATAAAAACAGGGAGGTCTTGCTGCAGTTGTACAAGGTATTGGTGAGGCCGCACCTGGAATACTGCATACAGTTTTGGTGTCCATACTTAAGAAAAGACATACTTGCTCTCGAGTCAGTACAAAGAAGGTTCACTCGGTTAATCCCGGGGATGAGGGGGTGGTCATATGAGGAGAGGTTGAGTAGATTGGGACTCTACTCATTGGAGTTCAGAAGAATGAGAGGCGATCTTATTGAAACATATAAGATTGTGAAGGGGCTTGATCGGGTGGATGCGGTGAGGATGTTCCCAATGATGGGTGAAACTAGAACTAGGGGGCATAATCTTAAAATAAGGGGCTGCTCTTTCAAAACTGAGATGAGGAGAAACTTCTTCACTCAGAGGGTGGTAGGTTTGTGGAATTTGCTGCCCCAGAAAGCTGTGGAAGCTACATCATTAAATAAATTTAAAACAGAAATAGATAGTTTCCTAGAAGTAAAGGGAATTAAGGGTTACGGGGAGCGGGCAGGATATTGGACATGAGTCTAGGTTCGGAATGGTCATGGTCCTGTGGGTAGTGGAGTGGGCCCAGGGGCCGTGTGATGCGCCTCAATGATTTCAAGACTCAAAGTTAACTGAATAAAACAAGGCTTTTATTAGCAAAGAAAAGATGCCTGTGGCTTCACCTAGCATGCTGCTGTTCTGCTGCAAGACAAGCCAAGCCTGGGCTTGTCTTAAGTAGGGCCAGGTATGGGCGGAGCCGACACACAAAGGGGGCGGTCCACTATACACAATACAAGGTAAAGCACCGGAGCAGGCAATACAATATATGTAGTTAACTACAGAGTCTGATGAATGACATATTTCATCACACCGTGTAGCCTGGTTCTGCTTCTACTGTGTTCTAATTCTGTGTTAGATTTCAGGAGATGGTTTTATTCCTGTTCCTGGCTGGGGTGGAGATCGCCTTTACAGAAGGTAAGTACTGTAGAAAATATAGGGACAGAGTGATCTCCTGGAAGAATTTCGATCGCCTAGATGGGTCGGAGAGGAATTTCCCAGATTTTTTTCTCCCAAATTGGCCATTGGGTCTTTATCTGGTTTTTCGCCTCTCCCAGGAGATCACATGGGTTCGGGTGGATGCACAGTGATAGAAGATTTGAGGTTAGGATCAGATCAGCCATGATCTTATTGAATGGTGGAGCAGGCTCGAGGGGCCGATTGGCCTACTCCTGCTCCTATTTCTTATGTTCTTATCTTATGTTCTTATGATCTCGCGAACTTCGGGTTTCCCAACCTTCAATTCAAATCAACGGAAGTCGCAGTCAGTTTCAAAGACGGAATGGCGGTGAACACTGCCAGTTCGCCGTCATTCCGACTGCAAATTCCGAGCCCTTGTCTTTACACGCTCTGATTACATCAAAGCATTAAGAACTTTACCGCCTGCAGATTAAAACACACCAGCCCTGAGTCCCTGCTGAAAGCATATCTTTAAAATCCTTATTGGCATGCTGCTACTAACTTCCTGAAATCACGCCAGGGTGGACTGTAGGTTCCTGCAGGGATTTTAGCTAAAACAAGACCCTAAATTTAAACAAAGAACTTGCATTAAAAAGTATTTTCATACAGTTTACTCTACTGGAATTTGCAGTATAATTACAAGTACATTGGGGGGCATTTTATAACCTAAATAAAAGGGTGAGTTGGGGGCGTGGAGGTAGTTAAAGTGTTAAAAATCAGAATCCCGACCTGAACCCTCCTCAAACCTGCCCACTTCCGGTTTTAGCAGAGGCGGGATAGGGTGGACAGCCAACCCGCTGCCAGGAGGCAGGCCATCTATTTAAATATTATAATGAGGCTGGAAGCCTCTTTAAGTTCCATTTTGTGTTTAACTGTAGCTGGTCGGGTTTTGTGCACCTCGTAAAACCTGGCAGTTACAGCATGGTGAGGACTGCTGCATCCAGGAGGAAAGTGCCTTTACACCTGGATCCAGGGTCCCTGCCTAACCCACCCCCGCGATCAGAGACCCCACCCACGAGGTATCCGAATTCCCCCCCTCAGGCCTCCAATCCCTCCATGAGGCCCACTCCCCCGCCAGGCCTCCTCTGGCCCTCCCTGTGCTGCTCCACTGGCCCCCAGTCCACTTCGGAACCGCCCCCCCCCAATCCTACTCCAGCTCCCAAACCTCTTTGGACCCTCCCCAGGCCCCTGATCCTCTTCGGACCCCCACTGCCGATCTTCTCCCAGCCCCTGACTCCGCCCCCCCCCCCCCGATCTTATCCCATGGAGGAACCATCAAGAAACTATTGATGATTGTCCAATCCCAGGAGAGACACATGACTGAGTTAGAGAACAAGCTCTCAAAGTTCACCAATGGCACTGCTTAATTCTACCTTCTGCTCTTGCATACACTCGAAGGTATCAATGCTTCCTGCCAAGCCAGTTCAACTCATCATTGCCCATCCTGACAACTTTGGTGGCAAATGATAGTAGCTTTTATAACAATTTACATAAAAGTATGCGTATTCTTAACTCCAGTGAGACAAGGCCATGCAGAAGTATTTAATGTTTTCTGGAATTTAATTGAAGAATTCACAGGAAATGTTAAGAGATGTTTGGGAACTACAGTGAACTAAAAGCCAAGCCACACCTGTTTAATGTTCCTGCACATGGACTACTATTGTTTGTGAGCATTAAGCTCTCCATGAGCAGATACCTTCAACATAAACACCAGGACATCTCTTTGAATTGAGGTCCTCAACATGACTTCCAGCAGACCAGGAGGTCATATCAAGGGCATCTGCTGGATTGTGAGAGGGTATAGTCTAAACTACAACTTTTTCAAGTATATGATTCATAAAAAAAGTAACTTTTAAACAATCTCCAGGCTAATAATAATCTTACAGACTTCTTCAGCTTGAGGCTGCATTGCTTTTGGCAAATAAATTAGCTGCATCTTTGAGTTCTGCTCGAGTGTATTGAAATAATATTTAGTGGATCTAATTTTAAGTTCACGATTTGTACTGTGTAAGGTTGGGGCAGTATTTGGCACTTGGTAAAAATTATATTTTATATAATCCAGAGATAGGACTCTATAAATACAGGCTAAAATGAGTGGATGGTGTGGTTTATATGGTATATATTGTGCAGCCAGCATATTCGTGCTGTGAGTCAGTCCAGAAACAGTGACGTACAACACTAGCAAATCCACAGGGCATTCTCCGCTATTGTCTTTCTTTTCTAAATAAAATGATTTTGTTTTAAGAACTCTTTTTACCCATCACAAATGAAAATCTTTAAAAATGATTAGAAGTGTTACTTGGTGTGCTGGACTGTGCATTCTGGCCAAAAAAAAGTGCTATTTTATTTTTTGTGATGAGTTTATTTATTTTTTGTTCTCCCGGCCCCCGACACCCCCCCCCCGACCCCCCTACCCCACACCGCCCCGATCTTCTCCCAGCACTACCCTCCAATGTGATCCTTCCCTTCTTCGTGCCACAGGTCCACCTGCCCGGAGCCAGCCAGCCTCTCAATCTGGTTGGCTGCGGGTGGGAAATAGAGGCTTCCCATTCAAATAAAGCCCTGCCGTTAAAGTCGGCAGGACCTGCAGGAAACCCGTTCCCCCGGGTTTCCCGACTGCCTCAGAGCCCCCCACCTGCCCCATTAAAATTCAGCCCATTATATCCTAATTGCATACCTGTGGTTCTACAGTTGTACAAGTATTTATTCCTGAACAGTTACTTGTAATCTACCTCCTATGGATTGTTTTCATTGATTTTTATTTGTTCACAGCTCCCAAAACCTTTGTGAATGGGAGTATACTTAAGTGCCTGTGGCAATGGTAGTAGAAACACCCGGCCGTCTGCTTAATGCTTTTATTTCTTTATGAATATATACCAAATTTTGCAGGCTGTGAAATACGTACTTTCTGGACTATCATCTGTTCCTCAATGGTAGGTGAGAAAACTATGGCCCGGATTTTCCGACCCCCACAGGTGTGTACAAGGTGTGTACGCACCCGTAGGGGCCTCGCAAGTGCCAGTTTCAGGCATGCGAAGTGCATGCACTGAAAACCGGCACTACCAATCTGTCAAGAATCCTCTTGACAGATCCTCCGCCTGCCCTGGAGAAGGGCCTCCGCGGGGGAAGAGTTCCGCTTTCTGCACAATCTCCGTCCACTGAAAACCTTTAAAAAATCTTACGCCTGGTAAAAGCAAGCGTAAGGCTTGCTTTTACCAGCATAAGAGTTTACAAAAGTAAAAACATTTTTTTTCACTCATTTATAATTTGAAAATACTTTAAAAAAAAGGTAAGTTTATTTCTAGCCCCGTAAAAAACTTTAATTATTTCTTCAAAAAATTACATTTTTATTTAAAATATTTAATTTAATGTAATTTTAACTAATTTTAAATGTGATTTTTAAAAAATGTATTTAATGTTTTAATGCGTTTTTTTATGTGATCCCCATTTCATACCTTTGACAGATCTATGCGGATGACCTGTCAAAAGTATGAAGGGAGATTCCCTTCTTTGATTGGTTCCCCATGGCCCACGTGATCCCAGGGACGTTTGTGAACCACCTGCGCCCCTGGGATACCTGGGCCTCTGCGCGCGCGCACCAGGAGAGGCCCAGGATCGGAAGTTTCGGGACCTATGGAGACAGCAGGTTAAGTTCGTAGATTTTTGCACGCAGGAAGTCTCCGATCGGAAAATCCGACCCTATGTTTAGTGCTGGCCATTCAGGCCGGTTTTGAAGAAAAAATGGTGGTCACCTCGCTTCCAGCACGGAACGCGGTGGTCACCATATTGGGCAGGTCAGTAGCGCTGCCGCTGCCTGTGCTCGCCGCAAATATTTAATGACCAGGAGAGTGATGTCAATTGGCGTGCAATGCCGAACTGATGCACGCTCAGTGAATTTGGACGTCGCTGCTCCTCTTACTGCCCTCTCCAAAGCACGCCCGTGCGTGCGGTTGTTAACAGCCTGTAGAGCCAGGAGAAAGCGGCGGAGATCTCTGCCAAAGTCTTCAATAACTCTGCAGAGTATATCCAGTCCAGTGAGATGGCTCATAGTGATTGCTGTGGAAACACCTCAGCAGATTGAATGCCTGTCCTGTAGATGCCAGCATTCAACCGGAACAGGTCAGTGAGTTCTGGCATAATGTGTACAGAACAGCATATGGTTACAAACAGTCTGAGGGACTTGTACTGCATCTAAAGGCCTGATACATTACTGTCGCTTGCTGTTGTGTCAGTAAACTGGAAATGAAATGATATTTGGGTTTTGTAAATGTTTACTGTTATTGTTCCAAATATCCACATTGAATATGCATCCTGTTCCTCTGAAGTAACAGGTGTGTGCTTAATGCTTTTTCAGTGCAAGGAGACCTAATGACGTTTTCCTGTTTCTGAAGGAATTTGTACACCTGCATTTACTCCTATCGATATATTGGTGTTCAGGTTATCCAGGAAACATTTCACATCTCTTGGTGCATTTAGGGAGGAATAATGGATCACCTATGCCACTCTGATATCTAGCATTGCAAACAAATCACCCAATTCCAGTACACCATTGCCCTTTCAAATGCTTATCTGGGTGCTTTCTGGAGAGATATACTTCTAAAAAGACTTAGGGGGAAAAATTCGGTATCGCCCCATTTGTGGCACTATTATTGGCGGTGCGCAAAGTTTAGCGCCTGGCGCTAATTATCGCCTCCGACAGCAAACTTGGCTTTTATCGCTCCTGGAGGTGATTGGAGCGCTAAATCAGGCGCTACACACTTCACTTAAGGCGCTATGGCCGAGGAGCAAGGCGCTTTCTCACAGCGCTGGCGAAGCTCATGGCCCAGAAATTTGGGTCGGGGGCTTCCCGCGGGTGCAAGCCCCCGATCTGCACTTACCTTGCGCGCCGGCTGTTGAGCTCTGGGCCCCCGTGGAATTCCGATCCAGGGCTTGGTCCAGCTGCCGGCGCGCAGTGCTTGCATATCCCAGGGGCACAGTTAGTTCGATGCGTCCCCTGGGATCTCGTGGGCCATGGGAAGCCAATCGAAGCAGGGAATGCTCCATTCATAAGTCTGACAGGAAGTGCTGTCAAGACTTATAAATACTACGGCCCCAAAATAGCACTAAATCTTCAAATAATTTTTTTTTTTTTAATAAACTATAAATTAAATGAAATAACCATTTTAAACAATAATTTAAATTTTTGAAAAAAATGATTTTATTTTCTAACGGGGCTAAAAATAAACTTACCTTGCTTTAAAGTATTTAAAAATAATAAACCTGTGGAAAAAATATTTTAATTTTAATGAATTCACCACTTACCTTGTAAAAAGCAGGCCTTACGCCTGCTTTTTATATTTGTAACTTCTGCAGGCTTACCCTCCCGGGAAAACTTGTAAAAAAAAACTAAGTTTGATGCGCACGCGCAGCCTCTCCCGCGCACCCGTTCAACCTCTGAACCTCTTCGTTCAGAGGAACGGAAGTGCCGGTTTCCCGCGCATTCGCAGTGCATGCAGGAAACCGGCACTTCCATTGGGCCTACGGGTGAGTACCCCGTGCGTACTCACCTGTGGAGACCCAAATTTCTGGGCCCATGTGTTTTCAGTCAGCAATGGAACACAGATACACTGGCACCATCCAATTCTTAAAGGGGAGTTCTGACGAATGGTCATCGACCTGAAACGTTAAATCGGTTTCTCTCTTCACAGATGCTGCTTGACCTGCTGAGTTTCTCCTACATTTTCTGTTTTTATCTTAAAGGGGAGGGTTGATCTTGCTCTCCATCCACATCCTGCTCATTGCAGCCTTGAATCTTGGACTGAATCTCAGCCTGGAGAGACCTGTACATCAAATCTGCTGGAAAGAACAATGGAGAGAACCAGGGGAAGAGCTCAGAGTGTAGACCCCTAGGGGGAGAAGTTTGATTGATAGCGCCACCGATTAATGCCGAAAGAGGCCGAGAAGTGGGGCGCTAGCCAATTTCTGGGTGGGCGCAAGGCGCTTAGTGCCTCGCCCCATATTGAGCATGCATTTAGCGCTGGCGCTAAATCTTAGCGCCTGCTCATGGACGCAGGCTGATTATGACGTCATTTGAGTGTGCAACGCCTTTTGGGTGCCCCGGACCGGAATTTCAGTGGCGCCCCCCTCCGTAGCGCCTGGCGCTAATAGTGACAGCTTACCTGGGCCTTACCAAGTCGCTGGAGGAGCGTTATTTAAAGGGGACTGGTGTGGTTTAAAAGCGGCAGCCATTTTTGGATCACAACTTCCTCGAGAGCTACAAAGAGTTGCTGAGCTGCACACTGAGAGCCATTTGACCACTGAGCCAGCGCAGGCAGACGATCTTCAGCCTTCTGACCATCACTTTGCTGTTGGTGAGCCTTGACAATGGGGAACCTTCCTGTGGGCACTTATTATGGGGGCTGCATTGGAGGGGAATGTCCTGCTGCTGAATCATCTGGAAAGGGCACTGAGACGCTGGGGGAGGGGGGCGGGCATGGCCAGATGGAGGAGGGCCAACAGACGTCGCCACAGCTGGCAGGGTTATCCGACAGCAGTTTTCCTACATGAACATGCCGGAGGAGCAGTGTGTCAGAAGGCTGCGATTTAGAAAGGAGGTGGTGACTGAGCTGTGCCAGCTGCTTCAGCCAGATCTGCAGCCTCAGATAAGGTGCAGGACATCTCTGTCAGCGGCTGAGAAAATGGCTACTTGCCTGAACTTCTACACGAGCGGTTCTTCTCAGGCTGCGCGTCAGAGGCTGATCAGAAGTAGCTTCTAGGTCCCTCCCATGGAATGCTTGCTGCCATTCCAAGAACAGGAATGGAACCGATCTGATACCCCCAAGCTTGTGAAGGGCAAGACGCATGTAAATAGCAGGCATGGCCATTGTAAATGAAGAAAGTGTTTCATTACACAAAATGTGGTTCCTTCAAACATGAGAAAGCTATGGCAACAGAAAGCAAAACTAATACACTGACACATAACTGCATCTCACACCCGGGAGACTGTCCAAAACATAAATCACATTCCGACCATCTTCCTTGGCCTTGATTCCACTGCGCCAACCAAAGCATCCAATGCCCCATTAGTGAGGTGTTCTGCCCTCTGCCTCACCCTTTCCATGTCTTGCTAGGCTGGTGCGCCACAGGTAGGCTCCCACCGCTTTGAAGGCCTACAAAGCAGTGAGTGTGTCTGGTGATGCCAATTGACCTGCCCCTTTAAGAGCTGGCCGCGCCACTGTGCCTCAGGGAAAGTGATTATTGACAGCACCCTCGATACGCCCCACCGCTGCGAAATTGGGTTGCGCCGCCGGGTTAGTACCTTAAGAGTAGCGCGCAGTGCCTGATTTAGCGCCGCAATCACCTTTAGGGGTGCTGCAACCCAATATCGCGCTAGGTGGCGCTAAATTGCGCCTGGCACTAAACTTTGCGCATCACCAGGACTAGCGCCCCAAATGCGGCTATACAGAATTTCTAGGCCCTAGTCTCTTCTAAATTGATACAAGGAAGGGCAAATCAAAACCAACCTGCAAAGTGCTGCTCAGTACCCAAAACTCCTTCACACAGCGTTGAATCTCTCCAGAAGTCTCTCTCTCTCTCTCTCTCTCTCAGAATGCGTGGTGCAAAAATGTCACCGACAAAAAAAGGCAGGAAGCGGTCGCCTTTAAATAGCACTCCCCCAGTCCCTTACTGACAGCAAAACGCTCCCCTCAACCTGTCGTTACTAGCGGCAGGCGGTAAGGCAGGGGGCGCCACTCAATTTCCGGTCCGGGGCGCTAACGTTGCGCACTCGGCTGATGTCACAATCTGCTGGCACAGGAGATCACGGTGGTATTGTTTAGTGCCGCTGCAAAATGTCTGTACAATTTCGCGAGAGGCGCAGATATCGCCGGGCCCAGGCGCTAGTTGCTTTGCACCCCACTTCGCGCCCTCTTAAGGCGCTAACAGGTGGTGCTACCTGTCTTGTTTTGCACACTTTGTACAAAAATAATAAATTGCAGGACAACGGAGTATTACAGTTTAAACTCTTTTAATGAAGCATCAGGTCTGTAAGCTTTCTCAATCAATACAGCACCGTGTGGACAAGATGGAGTCCGGATCCCTACTGGGTCTTCTAAACAATAGCAGTCCTTACAGATGCCTGCAGGCCAATGACAACTCAGCATGTGATCACGTGAATATAATAGGTATTCCTTACAGATGCCTGCAGGCCAATGACAATTCAACATGCAAATGTTACATCCCCTTTTAAAAGAAAAATGTTATGCATTACTTTTGAACCTTTCTTCTACATAATGTTCTCAGTAGCATCAACACATAAGTAAACTCAACATTTAACTAGCACTGAAAACATCTCAACATTTCAATAACAATGGACAGATTTTTTTTTTAGGGCAGCGATCCGCCTACACCCTTTGACAGTTCACAAGCAAAGGTTAACTCAAGGCTTGACCTCTCGTCCCGACCTCGTGTGGTATGGAACTGATCCTCTCGTCGGGATGACAGTGTTGTTCCTTGGTGTTCAGGAGGTGCCTGCGATTGCGGCGGTACACCTGTCCTTCTGGGGTGCGGGCGTGATACAATCGCTCAGTGTCAGCTGGCTGGATGACGACTGCTGGCTTCCAGTAGTCATGCTCCTGGATTCTGACGGATTCTCCATTGTGCAGCGGCGGCAGTAGTCTAGCTGACCTGTCATAGTATCTCTTTTGGTGTTGCTGTCTCTGTACACGTTTTGCATGCACTTGCTTGCAGCCGACAACCTGCCAGGGCCTGTCTGGGATACGGTGAGGTAGCATGGGCTCTTTGACATTTGATGGGCAGCGTTCTAGACAAATAGATCATTTTCCGACAATGTCCTCAATGTGTTTGCACATTCTGGGCCAAAACATAATGTCACGTGCTCTTTGTTTGCATTTTTCCATGCCCATATGTCCAGCATGAATTTTTTTCAACATCTCTTCTCAGACTTTTAGGAACGATGATTTTCTCCCCTTTGAAGATGATTCCATTGATTTGTGACAGTTCGTCTCTGTGGTTCCAGAATTCAGATATGCTCTGAGGGCATTTCCTCCTTTCCTCAGGCCATCCTTCATGTATGACTTTGCTCAGCAGTGTGAGTTGTGCATCTTTCTCTGTTCCTGCTCGGATCTCCTTCAGTTTTGAGTCACTCACAGGTAAGCTGTTGTACACCATGTGCACCTGCACATCCATGCCTTCACTGAGGCTGCTGTCCTGGTAGCTAAGAGACTTTCTGGAGAGCGTGTCTGTGACAGGAATGTCTTTGCCTGGACGGTGAATGATTGTGAAGTTGTACTTCTGTAGCTGAAGGATCATTCTCTGTAGCCTTGGTGGGGCTGCGGCTAGTGGTTTCCTCATGATTGACTCGAGGGGCTTGTGGTCGGATTCCACAATGACTTGTCAGCCATAGACGTACTGGTGGAAATGCTTACATCCAAACAGAATTGCATACAGCTCTTTCTCGATTTGAGCATAGTTGATTTCACTGTCTGTGAGAGATCTGGAAGTGTAGCCGATGGGCTTTCCTTCTTGCAGTAATACTGCACCTAGTCCGTACTTTGATGCGTCCACTTGTAGTCTGAGCTCTTTGTTGGGGTCGAAGTAGGCAAGAACTGGTCCTGGTTCTCTGGTGATTAGGTCTTTCATTTTCTGAAATGCTGTGTCATGTTGTTTGTCCCACAGGAACTCATTGGATTGTTTGAGCAACTGATGCATGGGTGCGTTGATTTCGGAGAGGCTCGGGGCAAACTTGGCTAAGTGGTTAACCATGCCTAGTACTGTCTCTAGCTCTGCGCGGTTCTTCGGCAGCTCCATCTTCTTGATGGCGGAGATTTTCTCTGGATCCGGCTTAATGCCATCAGTTGAGAGGCGATGCCCGAAATAACTGATCTCGGTGGATCCGATTATGCTTTTCTCGGGGTTGAGCTGGATACCTTTCTCCCGTGATCTTTGTAGCATCGCACGGAGGTTCCTGTCATGTTCCTCTCTATTCCTGCCATAGATGAGGATGTCATCTACGATTGTGACTACTCTGTCGAGGTTCTTCATAGGTTTTGTCGATCTTCCGCTGGAATTCATCCTGAGCTGAGATAAGACCAAATGGTAAACGCAGAAATCGGTAGCGTCCAAATGGTGTGTTGAACGTTGTTAGCTTAGATGACTCTTCCGTGAGCTTGATAGTCCAGTATCCTAATCGTGCGTCCACTACACTGAAGTAACGTGCTCCCACTAGCTTGGGTGTGATGTCATCTAGCGTTGGTAGAGGGTAGTGAGGGCGCTTGATAGCCTTGTTCAAATCTCTGGGGTCAAGACAGACTCTGAGCTTGCCCATACGTGGTTTCTCAACCATTACTAACGCGTTGACCCACTCTGATGGTTCTGTTTCCCGGACGATGGTTTTTGTATTCTCCATGCTCTGCAGCTCCTTCTTCAGGCGACTATGTAGAGCAAGGGGTATCCTTCTCGGTGGGCAAAACATAGGGGTTGCTGCTGGTTCAAGGTGAATAGTACATTCACCTGGGAATAGCCCGATTCCTTTGAAAACGTCAGCAAACTCCTCCATGATTGTCTGCTTCTCAACTGGTGCTGTCAATGATAGCACTAGCTTGACGAGGTCCATGTCTAAACATGCCTTTAGACCTAGCACTGGAGGTGCTTGAGTGTCAACAATGTAAACGTTCAACTTCATGTCGCTTTCTTTGTACTTGCATTTCATCACGCATGTGCCTTTTACATTGAGCTGCTCACCCCCATAACCGGTCAGTCTACATGAAGTGGGCTGTAGCTCACACTCATCCTTCAAGCTGTGATACTCACTCAGAGGAATTACATTAACCTGAGATCCAGTGTCTAGTTTAAACTTAAGCTCTTTGCCCTGTTTTCCTATCTCAATATCGGCAAAGGCTTGCTCAGTCTCTGAAATCTGTTTTTTCTGTGACACAGAATCAATAAACAGTTCCTCTGCATTTGGCTCTCTATCTGGCATTTGGCTGTCACTCACTGTGTGTACTGCTTCTCCGAAAACAGTCTTGCAAACTTTAGCAAAGTGGTTCCGTTTACCACATTTAGTACATTGCCTTCCTTTGGCAGGGCAGTACTCTTTTCTCCATGCCAGTTGTTTCCACAATATCCAGTTTTTGAAGCGTTTTATGTCTGTGTCACCCATTTTTAGAACTCTCACTGTTCTTTCTGTTCTGAAACACGCTCTCTGGGCCGTGTTCTTTGGTGTGTGTCTATTAACTGCGTGCACTGTCTGTTCACTCGAGCTGCTCGTGGCGCCGGTTATGGTTTTCAACTGTGCTTGGGCTATCTCGTGTGATCTAGCTATGTCTATAGCTTTGTCCAGCGTTAGCCCAGACCCAACATTCAAAAGTTTCTCTCTCACTTTAGCTGAATGTATTCCAAACACGATGCGGTCTCTGACCATCTCATCTTTATCTGCATATACACAGTCTTTTACCAGCAGTTTTAACTCAGTTACAAACTGTTCAAACGACTCACTAGCTCCTTGTACTTTCTCCTGAAACTTGTACCTAGTGAATATCGTATTTGTCTTGGGCGTCACATATGATTCAAAACGGTCAAAATAACTTTCAGTACCTTTGCTTCATCCGCGGTGAGAGACCATGTGTTAAAAATTTATCTCCCTTTTTCTTCGATCCACAGGAGTAGATAGCTGCATCTTTCTTCCTCCCCTTTGCTTTTCAGTGGAACCGAAAATATCAACTCCATGTGTTGCTTGAACTTGCTCCATTCTCTTGGTAAGTTCAAAGATTCCCAATTCATTTGGGGTAAGGGAGCTCCAACGATGTCCATTTCAAATCCCTGTTCTGACACCATGTTTTGTTTTGCACACTTTGTACAAAAATAATAAATTGCAGGACAACGGAGTATTACAGTTTAAACTCTTTTAATGAAGCATCAGGTCTGTAAGCTTTCTCAATCAATACAGCACCATGTGGACAAGATGGAGTCCGGACCCCTACTGGGTCTTCTAAACAATAGCAGTCCTTACAGATGACTGCAGGCCAATGACAACTCAGCATGTGATCACATGTGAATATAATAGGTATTCCTTACAGATGCCTGCGGGCCAATGACAATTCAACAGGCAAATGTTACACTACCAACTGAATTTTCCACCCTTAGTGAAAAGCCTCTGTAATAACAAAGCTTATTCACTATGTATGTGTATTAAAAGAACAGCTTGCTTTTATTTTATTCTAGGGAGTAGAACTAGAAATATTGGTTGTATTCTTTAAAATATGACAGATTAGTCTATTTTTACGCTTTCATTTATATTGCATACCCTCTCTGTCAACCGAGAAACATAACCAGAAACGTAACAGTTCACTTTAAGAAATCTCAATCTCCTGATAACGCCGCACAGATCCTTTAGACCCGACCTTCGGTCTCCTGCTGATTTTACCAGCGAAGGAACGAGTTCCACGAGAGCTTCTGTGCTGAGCTCATTTAAATCAGCAAGCAACACCAAAATACCGGTGCCACCTGCGCTCTTTTTGCGGGGCAGCCGGTAACCTTGGCCCACGGTTTCACCTCCCGTTTTCGGGCTTAATCAAATTTATAGGCCATAGAATTTAGAGCACAGAAACAGGCCCTCTAGCCCAACTGGCCTATAGAAACATAGAAACATAGAAGATAGGAGCAGGAGTAGGCTATTCGGCCCCTCAAGCCTGCTCCACCATTCAATGCGATCATGGCTGATCATCCAAGTTCAGTACCCGGTACCTGCTTTCTCCCCATACCCCTTGATCCCTTTAGCCTTAAGAAATATATCCAACTCCTTCTTCAATATATTTAATGAATTGGCCTCTACTGCCTTCTGTGGTAGAGAATTCCACAGGTTCACCACTCTCTGGGTGAAGAAATTCCTCCTCATTTCCGTCCTAAAAGGCCTACCCCTTATCCTTAGACTGTGACCCCTGGTTCTGGATTCCCCGACCATCGGGAACATCCTCCCTGCATCTAGTCTGTCCAGTCCTGCCAGAATTTTATAAGTTTCAATGAGATCCCCTCTCATTCTTCTAAACTCCAGCGAGTACAAGCCCAATCGACCCAATCTCTCCTCATACGTCATTCCTGCCATCCAGGTATCAGCCTGGTGAATCTTCGCTGAACTCCTTCCATGGCAAGAATATCCTTCCTCAGATAAGGGGACTAAAACTGCACACAATACTTAAGATGTGGTCTCACCAAGGCCCTGTACAACTGTAGCAAGACATCCTTGTTCCTGTACTCAAACCCTCTCGCTATGAAGGCCAACATACCATTTGCCTTCTTAACCGCCTGCTGCATCTGCATGCTTACCTTCAGTGATTGGTGCACAAGGACACCCAGGTCTCATTGCACTTCCCCTTCTCCCAATCTATTGCAATTCAAATAATAGTCTGCCTTCCTGTTTTTGACACCAAAGTGGATAACCTCACATTTATCCACGTTATATTGCACCTGCCATGCTTCTGCCCAATCACCCAACCTGTCCAAATCATCCTGTAGTTTTTTGGCATCCTCCTCACAGCACACACGTCCACCCAGCTTTGTGTCATCTGCATATTTGGAGATATTACATCTCGTTCCCTTGTCTAGATCATTAATATATATTGTGAATAGCTGGGGTCCAAGGACCGGTCCCTGCGGTACCCCACTAGTCACTGCCTGCCACTCGGAAAAAGACCCGTTTATTCCAACTCTTTGCATTCTATCTGCCAACCAGTTCTCTATCCAAGTCAATACTTTGCCCCCAATCCCATGTGCCTTAACTTTACATGCTAATCTCTTATGCAGGACCTTATCGAAAGCCTTCTGAAAGTCCAAATACACCACATCCACTGGTTCTCCCTTATCTATTTTACTAGTTACATCCTCAAAAAATTCCAGTAGATTAGTCAAGCACGATTTACCTTTTGTAAATCCATGTTGACTTTGTCCGATCCTGTCACTGTTTTCCAAGTGATCTGCTATTACATCTTTTATAATGGACTCTAGCATTTTCCCCATTACCGATGTCAGGCTTACCGGTCTGTAATTCCCCGTTTTCTCTCTACCACCTTTTTTGAATAGTGGGGTAACATTAGCTACCCTCCAATCCATAGGTACTGTTCCAGATTCCATCAAATGTTGGAAGATGATCAGCAATGCATCTACTATTTCTAGGGCCACTTCCTTAAGTACCCTAGGATGTAGATTATCAGGCCCTGGGGTTTTATCGGCCTTAAATCCCATCAATTTCCCTAACACCATTTTCCTACAAATACTGATTTCATTCAGTTCCTCCCTTTCATCAGACCCTATGTTCCCCGACATTTCTGGGAGGTTATTTGTGTCCTCCTTTGTGAAGACAGAACCAAAATATGTATTTAATTGGTCTGCCATTTCTTTGTTCCCCATTATAAGTTCCCCTGATTCTAACTGCAAGGGACCTACGCTTGACTTCACCAATCTTTTTTCTCTTCACATATCTATAAAAGCTTTTACAGTCAGTTTTTATGTTCCCTGCAAGCTTACTCTCATATTCTTAATTCCATTTCTTAATTAATCCCTTTGTCCTCCTTTGTTGAATCCTAAACTGCTCCCAATCCTCTGGATTACTGCTTTTTCTGGCCAATTTATATGTCCTCTCCTTGGATCTTTTGCTGTCCCTAATTTCCCTCGTTAGCCACGGTTGAGTCACCTTTTTTGTTTTATTTTTATGCCAAACTGGGATGAACAAATTCTGTAGCTCATCCATGCGGTCTTTGAATGTTTGCCATTGCCTATCCACCGTTAACCCTTTGAGTGACATTCCCCAATCAATCCGACCGAATTCGCGCCTCAGACCATCGTAGTTTCCTTTATTTACATTCAGGACCCTAGTCTCTGAGTCAACTACTTCATTCTCCATCTTAATGAAGAATTCGATCATATTATGATCGCTCCAACCCAAGGGGTCTCGTACAACAAGATTGCTAATTAATCCTTTCTCATTACATAATACCCAGTCTAAGATGGCCTGATCTCTGGTTGGTTCCTTGACATATTGGTCCAGGAAACCATCCCGTAAACACTCCAGGAATTCCTCCTCCACAGTATTATTACTAATTTGGTTAGCCCAATCTATATGTAGATTAAAGTCACCCATGATGACTGCTGTGCCCTTTATGCTGGAGTTTATGCTCCATATGAGCCTCCTCCCACTCTACCTCATCTAAACCTGTTTGCTGGCAGAATCTCACCAAGTAGAAACATTTCCATTTTAGTCCCGCAGCTTAGGTGTAGCTCGGCCAGACACGGATGGAAATTTCTCCTGTTCAAATAATGTCGAGTCTGAAATTCTTCTCAATGAAAAATGAGAGAATGCCTCATTTCTTCAGTAATTAATGAGTCATTTATGACACAGAGTGCACATGTGGCTTTTAAATTTCTGTGACTACAATGTACCTTATCTCAACTTCAGGATAGCAACAGAATTATATATTTTTTTCATATCTATCCTTATGGCTTTTCCGATTGAGACTGGCAGGATAATGCTACTTGTATATGCATTTTACACTGCAAACTTGAACCTTCCAGATACTAGACAGAGGCTGTTGAACCTTGCCGATAAATCCTCAGGGCCTGATAATCTACATCCTAGGGTACTTAAGGAAGTGGCCCTAGAAATAGTAGATGCATTGCTGGACATCTTCCAAAATTCTATAGACTCTGGAACAGTTCCCATGGATTGGAGGATAGCTAATGTAACCCCACTATTTAAAAACGGTGGTAGAGAGAAAACGGGGAATCATAGCCCGGTTAGTCTGACACATTGGTAGTGGGGAAAATGCTCGAGTCCATTATAAAAGTTGTAATAGCAGAGCACTTGGAAAACAGTGACAGGATCGGACAAAGTCAACATGGATTTACAAAAGGTAAATCATGCTTGACTAATCTACTGGAATTTTTTGAGGATGTAACTGGTAGAATAGATAAGGGAGAACCAGTGGATGTAGTGTATTTGGGCTTTCAGAAGGCTTTCAATAAGGTCCCGCATAAGAGATTAGCGTGCAAAGTTAAAGCACATGGGATTGAGGGTAAGGTATTGTCTTGGATAGAGAACTGGTTGGCAGACAGGAAGCAAAGAGTTGGAATAAACGGGTCTTTTTCCAAGTGGCAGGCAGTGACTAGTGGGGTACCACAGGGATCAGTGCTAGGACCCCAGCTATTCACAATATATATAAATGATCTAGATGAGGGAACTAGATGTAATATCTCCAAGTTTGCAGATGACACAAAGCTGGGTGGGCGTGTGTGCTGTGAGGAGGATGCAGAGAAACTCCATTATGATTTGGACAGGTTGGGTGATTGGGCAGATGCATGGCAAATGCAGTATAATGTGGATAAATGCGAGGTTATCCACTTCGGTGGCAAAAACATGAAGACAGATTATTATCTGAACGGCAATAGATTGGGAAAAGGGGAAGTGCAACGAGACCTGGGTGTCCTTGTGCACCAGTCGCTGAAGGTAAGCATGCAGGTGCAGCAGGCGGTTAAGAAGGCAAATGGTATGCTGGCCTTCATAGCGAGAGGATTCGAGTACAGGAGCAAGGATGTCTTGCTGCAGTTGTACAGGGCCTTGGTGAGACCACACCTTGAGTATTGTTTGCAGTTTTGGTCGCCTTATCTGAGGAAGGATGTTCTTGCCATGGAGGGAGTGCAGCGAAGATTCACCAGACTGATACCTGGGATGGCAGGAATGATGTATGAGGAGAGATTGGGTTGATTAGGCTTATATTTGCTAGAGTTTAGAAGAATGAGAGGGGATCTCCTTGAAACTCATAAAATTCTAACAGGACTAGACAGACTAGATGCAGGAAGGATGTTCCCGATGGCGGGGGAGTCCAGAACCAGGGGTCACAGTCTGAGGATAAGGGGTAAGCCATTTAGGACAGAGATGAGGAGGAATTTCTTCACCCAGAGAGTGGTGAACCTGTAGAATTCTCTACCACAGAAGGCAGTTGAGGCCAATTCATTAAATATATTCAAGAAGGAGTTAGATATATTTCTTAAGGCTAAAGGGATCAAGGGATATGGGGAGAAAGCAGGGTCAGGATACTGAATTTGGATGATCAGCCATGATCTCATTAAATGGTGGAACAGGCTCGAGGGGCCGAATGGCCTACTACTCCTCCTATCTTCTATATTTCTATGCTTCACACAGCAGAGGGAGCAGACCTTCACTGCACCAGTTAGGGCTGGATTGAATTCAAATCCTAGTCCCAGAGTTAAAAGGACAGTGTGCTTTACTCACTGCACCAGCGAATCTACTATAGCTTAACTTTTCTTAAACGCATGCCACAGTTAAGAATATGGGGCTAGATTTTCAGTTGCTTGCGCCAGCAGTTAGCGCCTTAAGAGAAGTGATTTTCGGGCGCTATGCGTGTAGCGCCTGGGCGCAGCGCAGTTTGCGCCCCGCCCCAAATTAAGTTGCCCGTTAGCGCCGGCGCAAAGTTTAGCGGCCGCCCGGATGCGCGCGCAGAAAATGACGTCACATCCTCGTGCAACGCCCTTTGGCCGCCCCGAATCCAAACTTCAGTCGGACCGCCCCATTGTGCGCCTGGCGTCCAGAGCGTTTGTAAAATGGAACGCAACACACCCTGGGGAGCGCAAATTAAAGGGCACTCGTACAAAAGGCACTCTGCATGTGTTGTGTGGAAGTAAGCTGTGTGTTGTTCTGAACGGTCTAATTATATCCTCCTCCTCCTCCTCCTCCTCCTCCTCTTTGCATTTGGAAAAAAATACATGCACCCTTCCCCTTTAAGAGCTCACTCGCACCAGAGTGTCTGCCGTGCGCTGCGCCCGAGCTCGGGTGTTGCGCTCTCCACCGCCGACTTAGCACCTAAAGATACTAGTGGAACGCCTCTTCTAGCGCTCCACCAACCTCTTAGGGCGAAGCCACTGAATTTCCGGCAACGGGGCGCTACTTTGGGGCGGGCGATAACTTCGGGCGGGCGCTAAGCTTAGCGCCCCAAAACTGTCTATACTGAAAATCTAGCCCATGGTCTTGTATGGCAATAGCACTGTACCAGGCAGGTGACAGCAATTGACAACAACTGACTGTGAGGCTGCCCAGAGGATGGGGGGCTGCAACTTGTATGATCGTATATTATCCAGTCACCGTGACCAGCAACACAGGAGTGGAGCAGGAGATGTGGCCAGTATCCATATAGCTGGACCTGTGCCACTTTTGTGCTCGGCACAATCTTCTGGTCAACCTTTTAGGCTGCCCTAAAATATTCCCACACAAAATAGGTGAAAGCCACATTGAAATATGATAATACTTTAAAATTAAACAGAGCATAATTTTTCATCCACTTGGGACAAGATCATCCGTTCTAAGTAGCCCTAAGCAAAGCTTTATGTTCAATGATGTACTTAATGTAGCAGAAGCATTCCAGCCATTTCTATTTAATTTCTAGCTTTACATTGGCCCAGAATTTCCTGAAAAAATGACATGTGAACGGCACATGCTGTTATTAATGTGCAAATCGGCCAGCAACTTGTGGCGAGGAAGGGATGCCCTGTAAATTGTGAATTGCCACGAGTTGCTGGCTGATATCCGTCAAACTGCCATTGGCTTCGTGAAACCTCCCGTGAGTTTAATGAAATTGCTGCATTTGCACTTTAATTGCCCAACATACTCGCTAAACATTAATTCTAGTAATTAACAGTGTAGGAAAGGCTGAAATTTAAAGATATTTAGTAGACGAGAGTCATATATGTATAGCTTCAAGTGTAGCCATTGACCAAATAATATTACATATAATTACTCCTGGGTAACTAAAAAGCTAAGACTTGTTCAGAATGCAGCTACAAAGACAGTCAAAAGCAGTTTTGACTAAGCTTTGATAACAAACAGCCACAGGCTGCAAGTGAAGGTCAAATCATTAAATAACATACTATAATGCTGAGTAGAACTTAGAGTTCCATTAACAAAACTAATTGCTACAATATTTAAAGGATAATTAGTATAAGGACATAAAATGAGAGAGATCATGGAAGTTAAGATATTTATCTGGTAGATTAAAGTGAGGTAGTCTGCATACCTCAAGACAAGTGAAACAGTGCTGATATGGGCCCTTGGTATAAAGGCCTTGTACCAGGGAGGCTATGAAATGAAAGAGATATGGTAAATTCCAATGGGGTGAAAAGCTATAAACAAGATAACAAGACAACGGGGCAGAGTTAGTGGACCTCCGTTTTAAAATTTTCAATTGCCCTAGCCTCAACTCGCTTTTTGTGGGGAAGAGAGTTTCAGAGGACACAGATTTAAGATGATTGGCAGAAGAACCAAAGACGACATGAGGAAAATCTCTTTTACGCAACGAGTGGTTAGGAATCTGGAATGCACTGCCTGAAAGGATGGTGAAGGCAAATTCAATCATGGCTTTCAAAAGGGAATTGTATAAGTACCTGAAGGAAAAAAAATTGCAGGGCTACAGGGAAAGGCGGGGGAGTGGGACTAGCTGAAGTGCTTTTGCAGAGAGCCAGCACGGGCTCAATGGGCTGCATGGCCTCCCTCTGAACTGTAAACATTCTATGATTCCATGGTTCTTTCTGTACCTAATTTGACATTTAATTCACCCACTCTAATTTACCCTACTTCTCAGTCCATGCGCTGTTAATTTCTCAATCCTTAAATATCATTGTTTAAGATGATACACTGTTTGTCACATTGTTCACCAAGGTCCCAGATGCCCTGTTGCCCTCAACATGCCTTTATCAGCTTGCACTTCCAGCAACTTTGTGGGCAAAAAATGTTAAAACCTAACAGGGCACACCACAAGATGCCCCGCTTCAACTGTGACCAAGAACAAAATAGCACCTCACAGGCCTACAGCAACAATAAAGTAACATATTGGCCCAGAACTTCGGGTTTCCACAGGTGAGTACGTATGGGGTACTCACTCGTAGGCCCAACTAAAGTGCCGGTGTCCTGCATGCACTGCGCCTGCGTGGGAAACGGGCACTTCCATTCCCCTGAATGAAGGGGTTCAGAGGTCGAACGCGTGCGCCGGAGAGGCTGTGCGAGCACATCGAACTTTGTTTTTTTTTGCAGGTTTTCCCGGGAGGGTAAGTCTCCAGAAGTTAGACATGTAAAAAGCAGGTGTAAGGCCTGCTTTTTACAAGGTAAGTGGTGAATTAATTAAAATTAAAACATTTTTTCCGCAGGTTTATTATTTTTAAATACTTTAAAGCAAGGTAAGTTTATTTTTAGCCTCGTTAGAAAATAAAATTATTTTTTTCAAAAATTTAAATTATTGTTTAAATAGTTATTTCATGTAATTTATAGTTTATTTAAAAATGTGATTTAAAAAAAAAATATTTGAAGATTTAGTGCTGTTTTGGGGCCGTAGTATTTATAACTTTTGACAGGTCTTATGAATGGAGCATTCCCTGCTACCATTGGCTCTCCATGGCCCACGTGATCCCAGGGGACGCATCGAACTAACTGCGCCCCTGGGATACGCAAGCACTGCGTGCCGGCAGCTGGACCAGGCCCCGGATCGGAATTCCACGGGGGCCCACAGCTCAACGGCCGGTGCGCAAGGTAAGTGCAGGTCGGGGTCTTACACCCGCGGGAAGCCCCCGACCTGAATTTCTGGCCCATTAGAATGCTGACTCTAAGATAAACAGAGCTCACATTACAAGGTACTAACTGTCTGTGAGTTTTGTGTAGTTGTGTGCATTCCTGTGTAGGAGTAAGTGAACAATGGAACCAGACACACGAACTGTGTGATACTAGCCCTAAGCTCAGAGGGGAGCCTGTGACTTAATTTTCTGTATTCCCTCCATGTTTCTTCCAAGGATGTTTAGGTTGGCTTCACCACAATGACAGAGGCTAAAAGGGTTAAATTATGAGGGCAGGTTCCATAGACTGGGCTTGTATTCCCTTGAGTATAGAAGATTATGGGGTGATCTAATTGAGGTGTTCAAGATGATTAAAGGAGTTGATGGGATAGATAGAGGGAAACTATTTCATCTGGTAGAGGAGTCCAGAACAAGGGGGCATAACCTTAAAATTAGAGCCAGGCTATTCAGGGATGATGTCAGCAAACACTTCTTCACACAAAGGGTAGTGGAAATCTGGAACACTCTTCCCCACAAAAAGCTAGTTGAGGCTAGGGCAATTGAAAATTTTAAAACTGTGGTCAATAGATTTTTGTTAGGCAAGGGTATTAAGGCTTACGGAACCAAGCCAGGTAGAATGGAGTTAAGATACAGATCAGCTATGATCTAATTGAATGGTGGAACAGGCTCGAGGGGCTGAATAGCCTACTCCTGTTCCTATCTTCCTTCAAATGAATCTGAGTTTGTATTTCTGAGCTCTCCAACAGTTTGGGTCTGTTCTCTTGTATTATGTACCATCTTGTCTTGCAAGCAAAGAAATAGACTTCAGATGTTGAAATTTGAAAGATCACATACACTTTGACAGGTTTAAGCCTGTTACAAATTTTGGGTCTGCCTAGATATTGTCAAGTTAGGTGTCACCAGTTTCTCCCAGAAGTGGACCCCCACATTCCTTACAAT
The DNA here is from genome assembly GCF_052327205.1 of Somniosus microcephalus. Lineage (NCBI taxonomy): Eukaryota > Metazoa > Chordata > Chondrichthyes > Squaliformes > Somniosidae > Somniosus > Somniosus microcephalus. The sequence goes on along the minus strand of NC_141004.1, from coordinate 43,179,156 downwards.
CAGGAGTTCACTTATTCTCTACCCAACATCTAGACATACAGGATTGTAACATCGAATTGTACACACGTATCCTTAAAAGCACTTCTCCAATCTTCTAAAAGATGGACTGATTAACACTTTAGTGAGACAAAGAGGGATATGAATCATTAAGTTGCTTTAATTTTACAATCATTAAGTGAACGTACAGAGTAACAGTTATAACATTTCTCAATTTACTTCCTCATAATAAACCATACTACATTGTCCCAGTTAGTGGGCTAATTATACATTATTTTGGTTGCACCCTTCTCTAAATTGGACCAAGGATTCCTCTGGGTCTGGTGAATGAATAATAGCTTGTTCTAAAATAAAAAAACAAACATAAATCTATCTTCTTTAAGACCTATTTTATAATATACCCAGTGTATCATACCAACTAAAGGTGTCCATTAGATACCAGCAAAATTCAACAAGCTTTTCTCTAAAGCCATAAGCCCAGAGCTCCATCAATAAAGTTCTGCTTCCAATTGACACAAAAAGAAAGTTACTAGCGCACCTCATCTCGCTACCACAGCAAAGTGCTACCAATATCTCCAAAATATCCTCTCAAAAAAGATTTTTAAAATGCTTTATTCACATATATTTACCAAATTACTTCAAAGGACAGTATGAAATAGTCATGACAGTGAAATCAGACAGCTGTAATATTTTTTCAAATTCATGTATTGTATCAAATTCACTATTAGAACAACAATATAGTGCGACAAACTCATTTCTGTACTTTATACTACGAAGAGGCACTGTGATCAGTAAAACACTTGGAAACTATTTTATTTATAAATGCACAATGCAGTGACCTGATTCCTGTAAAAAAAAAGAATTATCACACCAATCCAACTGCCTCCCCTTGACCTTCAATTTCACCAACATTATAGTCTATCAACATCTTGGAGACCATCACTGACCAGAAGTTTAACTAGGAATTGAATCTTGCCCCTGCCTGTGAACAAAAAGAATCTAAAAGACAGAGAATGCTGAATTCTCCTAAACTATGATAACCCCCAGGTCAAGAGAAGGCCCTAAACTAGATAAGAAAGCTGGTTGCGAGGAGACCCACAAACTCAACATGGGAAACTGCTCTTGTTTGTAGTATTTGAAGGCACTATGCAAGGCCATAAATAAGCTGGTACTTTGATAGAAAAAAAGACTTACATTTATATAGCGCCTTTCATGACCACCAGACATCTCAAAGTGCTTTACAGCCAACAAAGTACTTTTGGATTGTAGTCACTGTTGTAATGTGGGAAACGCGGCAGCCAATTTGCGCACAGCAATGTGATAATGACCAGATAATCTGGTTTTGTTATGTTGATTGAGGGATAAATATTGGCCAGGCTAACTCCCCTGCTCTTCTTCGAAATTGTGCTGTGGGATGTGTTACTTCCACCTGAGAGAGCAGTTTAACATCTCATCCAAAAGACAGCACCTCCAACAGTGCAGCGCTCCCTCAGCACTGTACTGGAGTATCAGCCTAGGTTTATGTGCTCAGAGTGGGACTTAAACCCACAACCTTCTGACTCAGAGGTGAGAGTGCTACCCACTGAGCCACAGCTTATACCATAGTCTTACGCATTCCTGAGAGCTGCATATTGTTTCTTCAGCCAAGATAAGAGATGAGGTCTAGCAATCCAGGGGCATGACCCATCTCCAGTCAGCTAACGCAGAGTCAGCATTTTGATCATTTATGACTAGAAGATATAAACAGAAATGTGTACATGCAGTCCAAGGCACCCGAATGGTATAAAGATAGAGCATTCCCCTATTGAAAGTGAGAATTCTTGGGACGGTCGGAAGTCCACAGCCGAGCAGGCAGCCTAGATAGTTGAGTCTGATCAATCCGGGGTCGAGAAACCAGGTTGTATTACCTACTTGTCATTTACATGTTTGTCACTTAATGTAATCTGAAGACAGTTGTTTTCTAACACTGTTGAGTCAATATATATAATGAGCCAGAAATTAGGATCGGGTGCTTGCCGCGCGTGCAAGCCCCCGATCTGCACTCACCCTGCGCGCTGACATCTGAAGCCGGCCTGCTTGCATTTCCTGTCCCTGGCCCGGTTCCGATGTCGGCGCGATGTGCTTACCTGATCCAGCGGCGTAGTTAGTGCGATGTGCCGGCTGGGATCAGGTGAGCACTCTGCAGCCAATCAGGGGAGGGGAAACTCATTCATGAGTTTGATAGTAAAGACTGTCAAACTCATGAAAAGTATGGGCGCCCAAAAGACTAGTTTAACTTTAATTAAAATTTTTAAAAACATCCCAATAATAAAATAAACTATAAATAACTTTAAAAAACTATTTAAAACAATTAATAAAATTTTTGAAAACTTTTTTTTACGAATTCAGGTCTAAAAATAAACTTACCTTACTGTACAGTCCTTAAAAACAATGAAGCTGTGGAAAAAATGTAATAATTTTAAATAATAGACCACTTACCTTCAAGAATCCACTCCTTACACCTCCTTTTTTCATTTCCAAAAAGTCCAGGCCCTTGCACACGCGCAAACCTGTCAAAACGAAGGAAGTTCAACGCGTGCGCGCAGAGTTGGACCTCTTAACCCCTTAGTTCGATGGAGAGGAAATGCCGGTTTCCCGCGCATGCGCTGTGCATGCTGGAATCCGGCAATTCCTCCGGCCACACGCGTGAGTACACCGTCCGTACTCACGCGTTGGGAACGGAATTACTGGCCCATTAAAACTTGTTGTTGAATAAACCACTCGGGCCTGAATCACGCAGAAGTTATTGTAGACTGACTAACAAGCATTTGCTGCAATAGTATCCACGGTAGAAATCCGCTTGCAGGTTGCATCTGTATTAATCTTTTTTCAATAATGAAATGGATGCCATGAGGGGGAGACTTTACACAGAACCTGTCATGAGTTATGGCCTGTGCTCAAAATTCTCTTCATTCACTTAAAGTGAAAAATAAAGAAGAATTTTAACAGAAAAAGAGTAAAAGGAATAAATCAGGCCAAACTGAGGTTAGATGGTGTCGACAAGATAAAATTTCCTTGAGCAAATATTGGGGTTATTCTCCAAAGCCAGCTTTCATTACATGTGGAGTCCATCTGACCTTAGATTATACTAAAGACACTCGTGTGAAATAAAGTACTTTTCATTTATGACTACTATCAGAAGCTGGAATAGACAGCTGCAGTATTTTGAGCCATGCACCATTATAATACAAAGAGAGCAACATTTGAAAAAGATGAATTACAGAGTGCTGAAGCCAGTATTATTGATGATACATAAACATGTGAAGCCTTGCTACAAAGGTAATCCAAACTGCGGGAATGGCAAGTTTCACACTGCAGAATCTGAGGAAAGACCACCTCAGGCCTTCTGGAATTTCAAGAACCACAATAGTGTTCAAATCAATCCTCTGACTATCCCCCATCTAGATACTGCGCGGCCTATAATATTGGAAACTAGCTGGGGGTGCCCGGCGTTGCCAGGGCAATTTTGGGCCACGCGGTCTCCCTGCCCCTGTCTGTCCCCTCTCTCTGTCCCTCCCTCTCCCACTCTCCTCTCCCTCCATCCCTCCCCCTCTCTCTGTCCCTCCCTCCCCTCTCCCTGCCTAGCGCCTGAGGTCCGGTGCCATTGTGATACCGGCCGTGCGGGGCTTAGCGCTTCAGGCCCGGCCGGGCTCTCAGGCCGAGACGGACCCTAGCTGAGCTCCCCCGCGGGTGGCGTGGTTGACGGCCGGCCGCTGCCGCTCCCCACCCGCTGTGCCTAAACTCACCTGCCGCTCCCGGAGCCGCAATATGGGGGTTTGTTTGGCTGGTGCTGTCGCTGTGGGGATGAAAAAAATGGTGGCGAAGTTTCGGGAGACTGGAGGATTAGGTCCCGCCCGTAATGCACCGATAGGTCAACCATCAGGTCACTGAACTGTAGGATTGGTCAACCAGCACGTCACTCAACGCTAATGAGAGGTAGGATTGGTCAACCGCTAATGAGCGGAGTTTTGAGGATTTTTGAAAGTTTTTTGTATACTGTCCGAACAATTTTTGTCTGACCAAAACGTAAATATGCCTATGAGACTCCCCTAATAATAAGCTTTCTTTTGATATAACATGCGTGTAGGTACACTCTATAACGTTTGATTGTATAGCCGGACAGACAGACAGACAAACAGACAAACACTTTTATATATACTAGCTGGAGTGCCCGGTGGTGCTGAGGCTTTTTCGAGGGCATGTTGTTGTTGGAAGAGAGAGAGAGAGTGACTGGGGGGAAGAGAGAGAGCGACTTGGGGGGAAGAGAGAGAGTGACTTGGGGGGAAGAGAGAGAGCGACTTGGGGGGAAGAGAGAGAGCGACTTGGGGGAAGAGAGAGAGCGCCTGGGGGGGAAGAGAGAGAGCGACTGGGGGGGAAGGGGGAAGGGGGGAGTGGGGGGGGAAGGGGAAGGAGGGGGGAGGGGGGAGTGGGGGGGAAGGGAGGAGGGGGAAGGAGGGGGAGGGGGGAGGGGAGGGTTGAAGGAGAGGGGGAAGGGGGAGGGGGAGAAAGGGAGGGGGGAAAGGGGAGGGGGAAGAGGAGGGGGGAGGGGGGAAGGGGAGGGGGGGAAGGGGAGGGGGAGAAGGGGAAGGGGGGAGGGGGTGAAGGGGAGGGGGGAAAGGGGAGGGGGGGAAGGGGGTAATGGGGAGGGGGGAAGGGGGTAAAGGGGAGGGGGGGAAGGGGGAGGGGGAGAAGGGGAGGGGGGAAGGGGGTAAAGGGGAGGGGGTGAAGGGGGAGAAGGGGAGGGGAGAAGGGGAGGGGGGAAGGGGGTAAAGGGGAGGGGGTGAAGGGGGAGAAGGGGAGGGGGGGAAGGGGGTAAAGGGGAGGGGGTGAAGGGGAGAAGGGGAGGGGGGAAGGGGAGGGGGGAAGGGGAGGGGGTAAAGGGGAGGGGGGAAGGGGAGGGGGGGAAGCGGGGGAAGGGGAGAAAGGTTGCCAGCAGACTCTCTCCCCTCTGCCAGTGTTGAGAGTTGCGCTGCCGGCAGCGGTTGGAGAAGGCTAGGCCCCGGGACCTGGGGTACCCGCGCTGACATGGCCCAGCCTAGCGCAGCGCCCCGGTCAGCCCGAGCTCCGGAGCCGCCGTTCAGCCGCAGGCCACAAAGCACCGGAGGCCAGCGCCGGCAATGGCTCCGCAGAGCTCTGTGCCACCCCACGCACTGACATGCCCAGCCGAGCGCAGCGCCCCGTCAGCCCGAGCCCCTCCCGAGCCCCGCCCTCCCCTCCCCGAAGCCCCGCCCCCCCCCCCCAGGCCGGGCCTGAGGCGGCTTGAGACGGCCGATTGCAGCTGGCCAAGCCCGGTTGCTGGGGTAACCCTCCTCCCCTCTCCGCTCTCCCGATCTCCGGGACCGGGCCTAGGCTGAGTGGCTTGAGACGGCCAATTGCGGTTGGCCGAGCCCGGTTGCCGAGGTAACCCTCTCCGCTCCCCCTTCCCGCTATCCCCTCCCCCTCCCCTCCAGAGCCCCGCCCCCCCGCTAACCTGCTCGCTTCCCTCTGCCCACGCTCTGTGGGCCCTGTGTGGAGGTGCGCGTGCGCCGTGCAGCGCGAGCGCGAATCAAGTGCGAGCAGCTTGCAGTGAGCCCAGCCAGCCTTTACCAAGATGGCTGGCCACTGGTTCGGAACCGGGCCCAGCGGGATGGCCGGTGCGTAGCTCAGGCATGGCTGGCAAAGAGAGGCCCCGGCTTCAAGGCCTGAGGCCTGCAGGTAGCAGACGTGGAGAAATCAAACAGATAATGGACTCATTTATTACACACAAATTATATAATGAGTTAGTTGGGCTCCTAAGTACCAAATTTGTGGTGGATAAAATTCCCTCCACACACAGACAAACTGGGGAAAAAAAATCAAGGGAGGAATCAAGATGGCGGCAGCTCAGCTCGGGTCAGAACAATTAGGCCCGCCCACACACGCAATGTGATGCACCGATTGGTCAACCATCAGGTCACTGAATTGTAGGATTGGTCAATCGTCCTGTCACTCGACTCTAGGACGGCCCGCCTGCATGCGCGACGAACCCGCCCCCGTGACGCAGCGATTGGTCAACCGTCGGGTCACTCGACTGTACGATTGGTCGACCTTCATGTCACTCGATGCTAATGAGCGGATAATGAGCGGAATTTTGAACGTTTTTTGGATACCGTGGGCGCAATTTTTGTCCGACCGAAAAGTAAATATGCTTATGACCGTTCCAGAATGGTAAGTTTTCTTTTGATGTGACGCACGTGTAGGTACGCTCTATAACTTGAGAGTGTATAGCCGGACAGACAGACAGACAGAAGGACAGAAGTACCGCTTTTATATATAGAAGATAGATGTGTATGTTTCCTGACATAATATTATTGGTAACTGTACAAAAACTTAAACAATATGGATGTGTATTTTAATTATTTTATTTTGTTACATCCTGCATTATTTCAATTACTATAAGATTTCTAACCATTCCTTACTCCTCTTGTTGATGAAACCTCACTACTCAAGTTTCTGAAGATGACATAATTTCAAGTTAATAACTTTCACTGCACAATATAAACAATAGTTTTTATTTAAACTTCCCACTCACCCATCATCAATGATTATAGAAATGATAAATTATCATAGCCTAGTTGACCAAACAGGGACACCATTTTATGAACCAAGAGGAAGATGCTCTCAATGGGCTAAGGGATTACTGTAATGTATCCTCTCAATCGGTGAGCATTCTAGTTTAATTGTAGCTCTGAGACCAAAATTGTTTGATATTGGATTCAAGCTTTTAATAACTTTTCCAAGATCTTCTCATAAATCCCATAATTGGGCTAGTTTATGATGGAGAAGCTGGACCATTATTTGTCATTAATTGATTTTAAGAGGGCTCCAGTGCATTAACAAATAATAAACAACAATATCCTGGAAAAGATGTTCATTTTATCAAAGGCACACACAATAGGTTATTCGTAATGACTCTTAACTGCCCTCTCAGAGTACACCGTCATACCGCCTTTGAAATGGACAGCAAGTTTGGGATTTCTGCTTGCGCTTGCACTAAATCCCAAATTTGCGATCTGTCAAGTTCCGAATTGACATAGGACCCACACCGACATGGAAACCCTAATTGCTAGTGCAGAGTAGGGCTAACAGTCCACCAACTGCCCAGCAATTACACCTGGAAATGTTACGGCTGGTGCAAGCAGGCGCATGGCCTGTTTGCACAGCGTAAAGGGATAACCATCAATAAAAAATCTTTTAAGAGAAGGGAACGCCATCCATGGCTAACTAAGGAAGTAAAGGATGGTATCAAATTGAAAACGAAGGCATACAATGTTGCCAAGATTGGTGGGAGGCCAGAGGATTGGGAATTTTTTTTAAACCAGCAAAGGATAACTAAAGAAATAAAGAGAGAGAAGATGAATTATGAGAGTAAACTGGCAAGAAATATTAAAACAGATAGTAAGAGATTCTACAGGTATATAAAAAGGAAGAAAGTAGCTAAAGTAAATGTTGGTCCCTTAGAGGATGAGACTGGGGAATTAATAATGGGGAACGGGGAAATGGCAGAGACTCTGAACAAAAATTTTGTATCTATCTTCACGATAGAAGACACAAACAACATCCCAATAATGGATACTCAAGGGGCCACAGGGAGGGGGAACTAAAGACAATCACTATCACTAAGGAAAAAGTACTTGGTAAAATAATGGGACTAAAAGACGACAAGTCCCCTGGACCAGATGGCCTGCATCCCAGGCGGACAGATACCAAGGGCTAAATACTCCAGAATCTTTAGAGGAGTACAGAAAGTGCAGGGGTGCAATTAAAAATGATATTAGGAAAGCAAAGAGAGAGCATGAAAAATTCTTGGCAAGTAAAATCAAGGAAAACCCAAAGATGTTTATAAATATATTAATAGTAAGAGGATAACTAAAGAAAGGGTAGGGCCTATTAGAGATCTTGAGGGTAATCTGTGTGTGGACTTGGGAGACGTCGGTAGGGTTCTTAATGAATGCTTTGCGTCTGTTTTCACAAAGGAGAGGGGCAAAGCAGACATTGCTACCGGGGGGGAGGAGTGTAAAATATTAGATGAAATAAACATAGTGAAAGAGGAAATATTAAGCGGTTTAGCAGCTTTAAAAGTGGATAAATCCCCAGGCCTGGATAAAATGTATCCCAGGCTGTTAAGCAAAGCAAAAGAGGAAATAGCAGAGGCCCTGACCATCATTTTTCAATCCTCTCTGGCTTCAGGTGTGGTGCCGGAGGACTGGAGGACTGCTAATGTTTAAAAAGGGAGAAAAGGATAGACTGAGTAATTACAGGACAGTCAGCCTAACCTTGGTGGTGGGAAAATTATTGGAAAGGATTCTGAAGGACAGGATAAATCTTCAATTAGAAAGACACAGATTAATCAAGGATAGTCAGCACGGATCTGTTAAAGGAAGGTCATGTCTGACAAACTTGATTGAATTTTTTGAGGAGGTAACAAGGAGGGTAGATGAGGGTAGTGCATTTGATGTAGTGTATATGGACTTTAGCAAGGCTTTTGATAAGGTTCCACATAACAGACTGGTCACGAAGTTAAAAGCCCATGGGATCCAGGGCAAAGTGTCAAGTTGGATTCAAAACTGGCTCGGAGAAGGAAGCAGACGGTAATGGTTGATGGGTGTTTTTATGACTGGAAGGGGTTCTGCAGGGCTCAGTACTAGGTCCCTTGCTTTTTGTGGCATATATCAACGATCTTGACTTGAATATAGGGGGTATGATTAAGAAGTTTGCAGATGATATTAAAATCGGCTGTGTGGTTGATACTGAAGAAGGAAGTTGTAGACTGCAGGAAGATATCAATAAATTGGTCAGGTGGGCAGAACAGTGACAAATGGAATTCAATCCGGAGAAGTGAGGGGTAATGCATTTGGGGAGGGCTAACAAGGAAAGGGAATACACATTAAATGGTAGGACACTGAGTAGTGTAGAGGAACAAAGGGACCTTGGAGCTAGAGTACTGCGTGCAGTTCTGGTCACCACATTACAGGAAAGATGTGATTGCACTAGAGAGGGTACAGAGGAGATTTACAAGGATGTTGCCGGGAGTAGTGAATCATAGCTATGAGGAAAGGCTGGATAGGCTGGGTCTGTTTTCCTTGGAACAGAGGAGGCTGAGGGGAGACCTTATTGTGGTGTATAAAATTATGAGGGGCATAGATAAAGTGGATAGAAAGGGCCTATTTCCCTTAGCAGAGGGGTCAAAAACCAGGGGGCACAGATTTAAAGTAATTGGGGGAAGGTTTAGAGGAGATTTGAGGGGAAATTTCTTCACCCAGAGCATTGTGGGGGTCTGGAACTCACTGCCTGAAAGGGTGGTAGAGGCAGGAACCCTAACCACATTTAAAAAGTACCTGGATGTGCACTTGGGATGCTCTAACAGCAGGGCTACGGACCAAGAGCTGGGAAGTGGGATTAGGCTGGATAGCTCTTTGTTGGCCGGCGCGGACACGATGGGATCAAATGGCCTCCTTCCATGCTGTAACTTTCTATGATTATATGATTCTATGAAGTGGCTGCAGAGATAGTGGATGCATTGGTTACAATACACCAAAATTCTCTGCACTCTGGAGAGGTCCCAGCAAATTGGAAAACCCCAAATGTAACACCCCTATTTAAGAAAGGAGGGAGACAGAAAGCAGGAAACTATAGACCAGTTAGCCTAACATCTGTTGTTGGGAAAATGCTGGAGTCCTTCATTAAGGAAGCAGTAGCAGGGCATTTGGAAAATCATAATGCAGTCAAGCAGAGTCAGCATGGTTTTATGAAAGAGAAATCATGTTTAACAAATTTGCTGGAGTTCTTTGAGGATGTAACGAGCAGGGTGGACAAAGGTGAGCTGGTGGATGTGGTGTATTTGGATTTCCAGAAGGCATTCGATAAGGTGCCACATAAAAGGTTACTGCATAAGATAAGAGCTCATGGAGTTGGGGGTAATATATTAGCATGGATAGAGAATTGGCTAACTAACAGAAAGCAGAGAGTCGGGATAAGTGGATCATTTTCCAGTTGGCAAACGGTAACTAGTGGGGTGCTACAGGGATCAGTGCTGGGGCTCCAACTATTTACAATCTACATTAATTACTTGGATGAAGGGACTGAGTGTAATGTAGCCAAGTTTACGGATGATACAAAGATGGGTGGGAAAGCAAGTTGTGCAAAGGACTCAAGGAATCTGCAAAGGGATATAGACAGGCTAAGTGAGTAGGCAAACATGTGGCAGATGGAGTATAATGTGGGAAAGTGCGAGGTTATCCACTTTGGCAGGAAAAATAAAAAGGCAAATTATTATTTAAATGGAGAGAGATTACAAAATGCTACAGTTCAGAGGGACCTGGGGGTCCTTGTGCATGAAACACAAAGGGGGAAAAATTTGGTTTATTTGCGCCTCCCATTAGCGCCTTAAGAGGGTGCTAATGGGGCGCAAAGCAACTAGCGCCCGTGCGCAGTGATGTTTGCGCGGCTCATGAAATTAACTAGACATTTTGTGGTGGCGCTAAACACTACCGCCATGATCTCCTACATATCGTGATGTCAGTCGAGAGAGCAACGCCCCGGTAGCGCCCCGGACTGGATATTGAGTGGCGCCCCTTGTCTTACCACCTGCCGCTAGCAACGACAGGGTAAGGGGAGCATTTTGCAGTAGGGAAGGGACTGGGGGAGCACTATTTAAAGGCGACCGCTTCCTGCCTTTATTTGTCAGCAAAATTTTTGCACCACGCGTTCTGAGTGAGAGAGAGAGACTGCAGGACATATTCAAAGCTGTGTTGAGGAGTTTTGGGTACTGAGCAGCACTTTGTAGGTTCTTTCTGATTTGATCTTCCTTGCATTGACTTAGAAGAGACTATGGGGGATGCACTCTCAGCTCTTTCCCTGGGAATCTCCATTGTTCTTTCCAACAGATTTGATGTACATGTCTCTCCAGGCCGAGATTCAAGGCTGCAATGAGCAGGGTGTGGATGGAGAGCAAGATCGACCCTCCCCTTTAAGAACTGGCCAGCGCCAGTGTGTCTGTGTTCCATTGCTGACTGACATCACATGAGCATCGCCAGCGCTCTGAGGTAGCGCCTCGCTCCTCGGCCTTTGCGCCTTAAGACAGGTGTGCAGCACCTGATTTAGCGCTCCAATCACCTCCAGGGGCGATAAAAGCCAAGTTTGCAGTCGGAGGCGATAATTAGCACCAGGCGCTAAACTTTGCGCCCGGCCGATAATTGCGCCTCAAATGGGGCAATACTGAATTTCTCCCCCAAAAAGTTAGCATGCAGGTTCAGCAAGTAATCAAAAAGGTAAATGGAATGTTGGCCTTTATTGCAAGGGGGTTGGAATATAAAAGTAGGGAAGTCCTGCTACAACTGTACAGGGTATTGGTGAGACCACACCTGGAGTACTGTGTACAGTTTTGGTCTCCTTATTTAAGGAAGGATACATTTGTATTGGAGCCAGTTCAGAGACGATTCACTAGGTTAATTCCGGAGATAAGGAGGTTGACTTATAAAGAAAGGTTGAGCAGGTTGGGCCTATACTCTGGAATTTAGAAGAATGAGAGGTGATCTTATTGAAACATATACAGCAGACATATACACTGACAACACAAATGTCAAAATCAATTTGCGCATGGTCCCTTTATGAAACCGGCTGATGATGCGTCATTGAATGACGTCATCAGACCCGCTTCCTTCAATTGGCCAGCAAACGCGCTGGGCGGGCTTAACAAGCCCAATCAGGGGAAAATCATTTTGGACAGCGGGCTGGAGCCAGCAGTGCGGCCGGAACCCACCACCGGCATCACCCACCACGGCCCCGCTGAGGTTGGTAAATTCCAGCCCTTTGTAATTGGGCAGAGATAGGCTTTGTACAATAATAAAGTTACTGACTATGACAAGTAACTTTCTTGAGAATTGTTATTACTGTTCTATCAACTTTCTAGTTATCTCAGGTGTGATTACTCAGTGTTTATAGCTGAGGGGAGTTTTGTTGGGGAGATTTGAATGATGAATGCTATCCTCGAGCTTTCTCAGCAGAGTTATCACCCTAATCTTATTCCGCAATAAAGTCGATGAGTATTTGTCAGTTTCTAACCACAAACAAAGGTTGAGCAGGTTGGGTCTATACTTATGGGAATTTATAAGAATGAGAGGTGATCTTATTGAAACATATAAGATACTGAGGGGGCTTGACAAGGTAGATGCAGAGAGGATGTTTCCCCTCGTGGGGAAATCTAGAACACGGGGGCACAGTTTCAGAATAAAGGGTCGCCCTTTTAGAACTGAGATGAGGAGGAATTTCTTCTCTGAGTGTCGTAAATCTGTGGAATTCTCTGCCCCAGATAGCCGTGATGGCTGGGTCATTAAATACATTTAAGGTGGAGATAGACAGATTTTTGCAAGATAAGGGAGTGAAGGGTTATGGGGAGCAGGCAGGGAAGTGGCTTTGAGCGCAAGATCTACCATGACCTTATTGAATGACGGAGCAGGCTCGAGGGGCCAAGTGGCCTATTCCTGCTCCTATTTCTTATGTTCTTATGCTGTGCACTCCTCCTCTACATATCATCAATGTTGATAACACTGTTCATTTTTAATTTTTTTCCAAAAGTTTTCCCCCCTCTAACTGTAACGAGAACAGATGTTTCATGAAGTTGATTCTGATAACTTAAAGCACAGAAACCTGAAGAAGTTGTGCTAGGATATCTGTGGCAATCCCAGAGCCTTATTACAATCCGACCTGTGTAGACAAGTGGTGATTAGCTCTGCATTGAAACTCCTGCATTGAAGGGACAGAGCACTAGTTCATGATACTGTCTGGTGTGAATCATAGTTCATCCTTTAGTTTTTAGATTGATAGTGAACACTGAGGTGCAACTGAAGTAGGTATGTTGCTAACATAAATATAGGGGTCTGACCTAAGGACCAGTATTTGATATGGTGCTAACTCAGCAATACTTTTGTGATTGATGGATCAGCCACTTCTGTGTGATGTTCTAGAGGATGGACTGCAGAAGTGAACAAGCCACCTTCATCCAATAAATTGGTTTTCTGGGTTTGGACTTTATTGTGTCCAGGAGCAAGAGATTGGGTTTCTGCACTGCCTCCCAAACAAAATCCAAATATTTGGGGGGGAATTTTGCAGGGGGTCACCAGGTGTGATCGGTGGCGGGTCGAGTAGGAAAATGTTTTTATTTGACAATGGGTCCTGACCTGCTGTCAACCCGCCGCCACGCACCTTTCCCAAATGTTGGGTCTGTCAGCGCTGAGCAGACCCGACATGCAGCGGCAGGGGAGGCAATTCAGGTCATTATGACCTTGTTAACAGAGGATTAAGAACTATTTTCAGCTCACCTTCAGAGTTTACCAGGTCGCCCGCGGGATCCATGCTACTCGGGGATCACGTCAGGTAAGCAGCACGGGAGTTATATGGCCATGGAATTGTAAGGGGACAAAAATGACTTCTTAGAATTAAAAGTTAGAAGAAACTATAACTTCTTAGAATTAAAAGTTAGAAGAAACTATAACTTTGTAGAATTAAAATTAGTGGAAAATAAGCTTGTCTCCTATCCTTGCTTAGGAATGTAGGACCCAGATAAGACAGGAACCGTAAAGCTAATAAGCTGGTCTTTTGTCCTTGCTTAAGATAAGGCAGGACATACAGATTCTCAAAGCATGATGTAAGCACCTCCTGCCAGAGCAGGAACAGATAAATAAGCCCACGAATGCTGTAAAGATGGGTTTCTGTGAACCATTCAGCAACCTCCCTGATAAGGGGCATCGAATGGACACAGCCCTTCGCCTATTCCGTAGACCAATCAATGATCATGGAAGGGGGGTGCCTCAAGTTAGGGTATAATTGCTGTATGTATTTGATACTCGGTGGAAGAATCCTTTCTTTGGGATGAGATTGAGATTTTCCCCTTGAAGATGCTTGAATAAAGATCGTGAAACTTATCCAAGGTGTCCGTCTGATGAATTCGTGGTTGCTATAGGGCAAGTGTTGACCCCTTACCTCAGGGGGTGCACTTGAGAGGAGGGAACACTTCTCTTTTACCCCAACAGAATCATCTCATTACTTGACAGCTTGAAATGTGCTATAAAAGCTCCCATCTCACAGCTGTTTACTTTCCAAGCTCAGAAGCTGTTGCTTACTGCATTTGGAAGACAGATTGAGCTTTATGCAGGTTGCAAGTGGTGGAGCAAACTCTCTATCCAGTGTCACCTCATTGGAACAACTTCTCCCACCATTGACAGATCGCTTCTGTCATCTCAAGTTCACCTGCCATCTATTACATCAGAATGGGTACGGTTTATACTCTCTCACCTTGGTCCTCAGAATCCCACCACGATCAGCCCCAACACCAGCAACAACACCAACCTTCTCCTCAATCAACTGATGCTGCACAGGACAGAGGGCATCAGCACCTGACCACATTGCTTCCCGGGATGCCAGGGCCAGATTTACTTCACTTGACGCTGTACACCCTGGCTGGCGCATGATGCGCCAGGTTGACACCACCCCACACCAGCACCATATAGCATCCCTACAATGCCCAAGCCATTCCTTTCACACTCTTTGGCATTGCGGGGGTACTGTTCTATCTCGCCATTCACTGCGACTCACTAAGCCACTTCCAAAGGTTCACACAAATCTGTCCAAGAACGCAATGTGTTGAAAATAACGATTTCAGTGTTTGACAGCACATTAACAGGAACTTCACATGCACATTGGCTAAAACACACAAGTGCCTACCCTTGTGTGCTGTTAGTTGGTATGGTTGGACTAGGATGAGGGTGAGTGGGAGGGGTAGCTAGTGAGATGGGGAAGTGATAATGTCGATAGAGAGGGAGGGTGGAGGTGCAAGCTAAGTTGGTGTGAGTAAGGATGTGCAGGAGTACAAGAGGGAAGGCAGAGTGATATGGATGTGATGAGTGGCACAGCAGGATAAGGTTGAGTGTGGCTTTGTACTAATGTTTCGTGATCTACTGAAATCATTGAAAGGTTTGTGCCGCTGCATCTTGGTCCTCCTGATGATATCCCTGCTTGTATCTCCTGTGCAATGTGCAACCAGGCTGCGTTGATCCACTGGGGAGGAGTCTTCTGCCCATTGGAAGGGAAGAGGACCTCCCTGCGTGCTGTGACTCCCTCCATAAGCATATAGAGGGAGTCATGGGAGAGCCTGGGTGCAGCCCTGCACCTCTGTGGAGTTCTTGTCAGTGTTTGCAGCACCTCAATGCTATAGAACACTGACAGCACAAATGTCAAAATCAATTTGCGCATGGTCCCTTTATGAAACCGGCTGATGATGCGTCATTGAATGACGTCATCAGACCCGCTTCCTTCAATTGGCCAGCAAACGTGCTGGGCGGGCTTAACAAGCCCAATCAGGGGAAAATCATTTTGGACAGCGGGCTGGAGCCAGCAGTGAGGCCGGAACCCACCACCGGCGTCACCCACCATGGCCCCGCTGAGGTTGGTAAATTCCAGCCCTTTGTAATTGGGCAGAGATAGGCTTTGTACAATAATAAAGTTACTGACTATGACAAGTAACTTTCTTGAGAATTATTATTACTGTTCTATCAACTTTCTAGTTATCTCAGGTGTGATTACTCAGTGTTTATAGCTGAGGGGAGTTTTGTTGGGGAGATTTGAATGAGGAATGCTATCCTCGAGCTTTCTCAGCAGAGTTATCACCCTAATCTTATTCCGCAATAAAGTCGATGAGTATTTGTCAGTTTCTAACCACAAACAAAGGTTGAGCAGGTTGGGTTTATACTTATGGGAATTTATAAGAATGAGAGGTGATCTTATTGAAACATATAAGATACAGAGGGGGCTTGACAAGGTAGATGCAGAGAGGATGTTTCCCCTCGTGGGGAAATCTAGAACACGGGGGCACAGTTTCAGAATAAAGGGTCGCCCTTTTAGAACTGAGATGAGGAGGAATTTCTTCTCTGAGTGTCGTAAATCTGTGGAATTCTCTGCCCCAGAGAGCCGTGGAGGCGGGGTCATTAAATACATTTAAGGTGGAGATAGACAGATTTTTGCAAGATAAGGGAGTGAAGGGTTATGGGGAGCGGGCAGGGAAGTGGCTTTGAGCCCAAGGTCAGCCATGATCTTATTGAATGGCGGAGCAGGCTCGAAGGACCAAGTGGCCTATTCCTGCTCCTATTTCTTATGTTCTTATGTTCTTTTTGGTGAAAATCCTTTCCTTTAATGGTTATTAGCTGTCTGCAGACTTTGACACTTAAATAGGATTTAGAAAAAAAATCAGTTCAGCAATGAATATTATTGCATTATATGATGATGTTTTATTGTGAGGGTTCCATAGCAATCTTACTTTCTCCCTTTTTCCAATCTGGAACCAGCTGGCCATGAACCAGCCAAGAGGGCAGACAAGTGATTTGCTCCCTGACCTTTCTCCAAAGCCACTTCATTTGAGTGACTGGAAGGTGTACAATCTGATTGGCACACCGGCCCACGTGATCCCAGGTACTCTTCCACACACAGTGCGCCCCTGGGATCCGTGAGCCACGATGCTGCGCTCAAATCCGCAGTGTCTGACAGCAACTTTACGTTTGGGGCCTCGCAACAGGTTCGGATGCCAGCGACGTAATCCGAGCCATTATATTCTGCAGTATGTCAGAAGAATGAAAGGAATCCTATTATAGATTTAAAGTATACAATAGCAAAATACTGCGGATGCTGAAAATCTGAAATAGCATCAGAAAATGCTGGAAACACTCAGCAGGTCACGCGGCATCCGTGGAGAGAGAAACAGTTAATGCTTCAGGTCTGTGACCCTTCGTGAGAACTGGAAAAAGTTAGAGATGTAATAGGTTTTAAGCAGGTGCAGATGCAGGGAAAGGGGGGAGGGGAGGAAAGAATAAAGGGACGGTCTGTGCTCGGGTGGAAGGCAGGAGAGATTAAATGTTGCAAATGGGAATGGCAGGATCAGCAACAGCTGCTGCCTGAAAAAATAGGGGCAGAGGTTATAGTCTGAAATTGTTGAACTCAATGTTGAGTCCAGAAAGCTGTAAAGTGTCTAATCGAACAGTGTAAGAGGCCGAGGACAGAGAGATCAGAGTGGGAGTGGAGCGGTGAATTAAAGTGACAAGTGACCAGAAGCTCAGGGTCACCCTTATGGACTGAACGGAGGTGTTCCGCAAAGCGGTCACCCAATCTGCATTTGGTCCCCCCAATCGTGAGCAGCGAATACAGTATACTAAATTGCAAGAAGTACAAGTAAATCACTGTTTCACCTGGAAGGGGTGTTTGGGGCTCTGGACAATAGGAAGGGTGGAGGTAAAAGGGCAGATGTTGCATCTCCTGCGCTTTCACAGGAAGGTACTGTGGGGAGGGGGGTGCTGTTGGGGGTGATTGAGGAGTAGACCAAGGCGTTGCGGTGGGAACAGTCCCTCCAAAATGCTGAAATGGGAGGGGGGGGGGGAGGGGAAGATGCGCTTGATGGTGGGATCACGCTGAAGGTGGCGGAAATGGCGGAGGATGATCCGTTGAATGTGGAGGCTGGTGGGGTGAAAGGTGAGGACAAGGGGAACCCTATCGTGGTTCTGGGAGGGAGGGGAAGGGGTGAGAGCAGAAGTGCGGGAAATAGAACGGACAAGGTCAAGAGCCGTGTCAACCACAGTGGAGGGGAATCCTCGGTTGAGGAAATAGGAAGACATGTCAGAAGCACTGGTGTGGAAGGTGGTATCGTCAGAACAGACGCGGCGGAGACGGAGAAACTGGGAAATTGGAATAGAGTCCTTACAGGAAACGGGGTGGGAGGAAGTGTAGTCCAGGTAGCTGTGGGAGTCAGTGGGCTTATAGTGGATGTTTGTCGATAGCCTAGCCCCAGAAATAGAGACAAAAAAGTCAAGGAAGGGAAGAGAAGAGTCGGAGATGGACCATGTGAAGGTGAGGGAAGGGTGGAAATTGGAAGCAAAGTGAATGACATTCTCTAGTTCAGGGCGAGAGCAGGAAACAGCACCAATACAGTCATCAATGTACCAGAAAAAGAGTTGAGGGAGGGGACCTGTGTAGGACTGGAACATACCCCATGAAAAGGCAGGCATAGCTATGGCTAATGCAGGTTCCCATAGCAATACCTTTAATTTGGAGGAAGTGAGTGGAGTCAAAGGAGAAGTTGTTCAATGTGAGAACAAGTTCAGCCAGGCGGAGGAGGATGGTGGAGGAAGGGGACTGGTTGGGCCTCTGTTCAAAGAAGAAGCGAAGCGCCCTCAGGCCATCCTGGTGGGGGATGGAGGTATAGAGGGATTGGACGTCCATAGTGAAAAGGGGATGGTTGGGACCAGGAAACTGGAAACTGTTAAAGTGGCGGAGGGTGTCGGAAGAGTCGTGAATGTAGGTGGGAAGAGAGTGGACAAGGGGAGACAAAATAGAGTCCAGATAGGAAGAAATCAGTTCCATGGGGCAAGAACAAGCTGAAATGATGGGTCTACCAGGGCAGCCCTGTTTGTGGATCGTGGGAAGGAGGTAAAAGCGGGCTGTGTGGGGTTGGGGGACTATGAGGTTGAAAGCCATGGAGGGAAGTTCTTCAGAGGGGATGAGGTCAGTGACAGTCTTGGAGACAATGGCTTGATGTTGGGTGGTGGGGTCATGGTCCAATGGGAGGCAGGAGGAGTTGTCGGAGAGTTGGCATTCAGCCTCTGCATGGTAGAGGTTGGTTCACCAAACAACAACAGCACCACCCTTGTCAGCAGGTTTACTGACAATGTTAGGGTTGGATCGAAGAGAACAGAGTGCTGCAAGTTCAGAGGGAGGGAAGCAGAGAAATTGAGACGGCCGATATCACGCAGGCAGTTAGCAATGAAAAGATCTGGAGAGGGTAAGAGGCCAGAGGGAGGGGTCCAGGTAGAACGAGAATTCTGAAAGCGGGAGAAAAGGTCAGTTGTGCGGGGGGAAAACTCCTGGCTAAAGAAGTGGGCACGGAGATGAAGGCGACGGAAAAAGAGCTTAGCGTTGTGCCGAGCTCGAAATTCATTGAGGTGGGTGCGTAAGGGAATGAAGCTCAGGTCTTTGCTGAGGACTGATCGTTCAGGGTCAGAGAGGGGAAGGTCAGAGGAGACAGTGAAAACGCGGCAGGGGGTGAGATTGGAAGAAGGGATGGGGTCAGAGGAGAGCAAAGGGGAAGAAGGTTCTAGAGGGGTGTTGGTGTCCAAGAGTTGTTGAAGCTTGTGATCCTTGACATCTGAAAGGAAGAAAAAAAGTTTTTTGTTGACGCGCCGGATGAAATATAACTGTGGACCAGGACAGCTTTGAGATAGAGTGCATCGGTGCTGCTGAATAGATTTATTGATTTCTTGCCATCGTTAAAAAAGAATTCTCTTCACCAAAACTGTAGAAGGAAGTGTTGCTACACATGCATAAGATATAATGTTGCTCTCGTGCAGCCAAATTCTTAAAAAAAACAAATTAAAAAAAGAAAGATTCCACTCTCACTTACCAGAACACCAAATGGATTGGCAGTTTTCAGTGACCTTCCACCCACCTATTAAACTAGTATACATGTGGCCAGCCCACAAGATGGTGGTCTCCAAAGCCTGTAGAATTATTGCGGCAGATTTTCCTGTTTTGTGCCTGGGTGGAGCGCATAGATAGAAAACACATAGTAAAGAATCACCGGCTGATAACGGAGGCTACCTGATTTCACGTCCATTTAATAGGCAGAAAAATCAGACAGGCTTTGTTTTAGACACTCAATCCTCCCAGCCTAATTTTCCTTTCTGCACTCCGCCTAGGCAATCATTTATGTCCAAGATTAGCAGAGGAAAATCTACTCTGATATATTGTATGTCTAATGCATATCTTAGACTCAAGTCTCGTACAGGCATATGGTACAGATAATTGTATTACCACCATAGCAAGAGAGATGATATATGGCAGTCGGACTAGATGTGCTGGTAATGAAGGAGGTGATTTGTTTTTGTAATATCTCCAACAGATACAGCTGCCACATAAAATATATTTATCTGCTGTAGAGCTACCATACAGCACCCATGTGTGTATGAAACAAATCTGATATTCAAACCAGGTTTAACCTCTCTTCAACGTTCATTTAATTTAAACTGCCACAATAGCAGTCCTGTGTGTTTTGGTGAATCTCAAATTTACTTCCAATGGCTATGACTCTAGTTGTTTGACACGTTAAAATTTTACGCTGATTCTTCCATATGCAGGGATACATCTGGAATTTATTCATTAGCCGCAAGAGTGGCCAACCAGAAAATGTATTAGTTGGATGTGAAGATCATTAGCCAAACTATTAAATGTTACAATTAGCATTAGTGCTGAGTTGAAGGTTTGCAGAGTATTTTGTAATTTAACCTTTTCTGTGCAACCTGGTCTCTCAAGAACTCCAGGAGAAACTGAGGCTGTTTGGGAAGGCCATTTAAAAAAAAATGACACCTACCACATATCTTGCAACCAGAGTGTATTGCCTACGAAAACAAATCTGTTTTGGATATCTGACGGAAGTTAGTACATTGAGTGACCTTTAATTGTTATCGCCTCCCGTCAATCCATTTCGAATGTAACACAGTAAAGGGCCTAAAAATAATAAAAAATGCATTTGTTCTCGTGCTGCAAATAGAAGTTGTATTTTGTATTTCACCTCAATTTAGTTAGTCTTCAATGTTTTGACATCTAGGGCAGTCAATTCCAGTTGTGAACTTTCAAACTCCATTATTTTACCCAGGTGAAATGCCATTGGAAAATGTTTAGCAGACAGTATCTCCAGTAATCGTTCAAATTTGAATAATTTAAAAATAATTTGTTTTTCTGAACTGGTGGCCACTTTCAATCAAAGAAACAGTGGGAGCAACGAGCAGATGATCAGCGCTCAGCATTCCATTTGTGTTCTGCATGCTGAAAGTGATGATTGTCTGCCCCACAGATTGAATATGTTGTGCGCAATGTTTGCAGATAACCCAAAGATTAATAATGAAGCCACGCTCTAATGTTGTGCTATAGGCTACATACCTTGGAAGCCAATATAAACAACCACAAAAGTATACAACGCTACTTGACACCATGAAATTCAAGCTGCGTAATAAAATTGTATTTCGCCATGTATATTTTTATCCTATTTTTGTTATTCTATGTTTTATTAGAAGCCCTTTAACCACTTTTGGCATGCTGCACCAAGGGGGGAGGGGGGGGAATTTTGCCAGCCCTGGGGAGGTGGGTATGGAGGTGGGACTGCCAGGAAAATGGCAGAAACTGGGAGCGGGTACTGAACCCGCTCCCAACCCGCCTCTGTACCATCTTCCCGGGAGGCGGGTCCCCGAGTCGCGCAGGGACCCGTCTCCTCGAGGCAGGAAGGGGATTACAGCCATTTAACTGCCTGTTAACAGGTAGTTAACAGGCAGTTAAGAGGCTTATCCCCATTTTACCCCTGCAAGTGCGGGCTTCCCGACCGCTGCGAACCTCGCCAGGGTCAGCGAGGCGCGCAGTGGGTCTGCGGGGGTGACAGGGATCGAAAAGTGCACTGTGGAGGTGAGTGATGGGTGCAAGTGTGGAGAGGTAAGTATGGAGTTGAGTGTAAAGTGTTAGAAAAAGTTTACTTACCTTTGTTTCTTCCTGCAGGCTTCAACCCTTGGGGATCCGGAGGTGCCTCATCTCAATGGCCGAGATGACAGAATGGCTGCTGCATTCTCAGATGCAGCAGCCATCTAATTTCTGCTGAGGAAAGAGGTTTGGTGAGTCTTCGGTACAAGGGCTCGCCATAGAACAGAGATTGTAAGTGTTTGACAGCTTCTCAAAGCTGTCAAATGCTGACAATACATCTGTCAAAAAATTTTGACAGATGAAACATCATATGCTGACGTTCTCTGTCACCGGCTTTCCCTTAATTGGCCAGCTAAGCCCGCAGGGTGGGCTTAACAAGGTCAATCAAGGGAAAATAGTGTGGGTTGGCCGGACGTCGTTGGGGGTAGGACTAAAACCCGAAAACCAGCAGTACTGTCCCCAACGCGCCCCCATTGAGAAAATCCAGCCCAAGATCTCTACTCATTCTACACTTGAACCAGCCACTAGGAGATTGAAGCAGCAGTGTAGGTCAATGCATTCTTCAGATTTCCCTTATTGCCTGAGGGGAAGAGCTTTGTCCTTACCCAATACCTTCTTTAAGGGACGAGGCTAACACTTACAACACAGTGTGTGAAACCATGGGTGTGAACCAGCATCCTAGCCCTGTAATAAGCTGTGTTAATACACCAATGCACTCTCTCACCAAATTGCCTCCCAACAATTGCTTCAACTGAATTCTGGAGCTTTCCTTATTCACTGCTAACTGGGGGGGGATCTATTTCAACAGTTTGTGGCAGAGCAAAGTACTTTTTTTGAGTAACTTGAAAATGCTTGTGAAAATGACAGTATTGATGGAACTGGATATGTGAGGCAGAAAATGGAATGTGCACCTTCACCTGTGTTACTTGGCACAGGTATCCTCAGCTTCATCAATCTGAAGAAACTGACAGAAATGGAGGGGGAATATAGTGAAGATAAAGGAATCATAAGCATGAGAGAAAGAATGCTATGGAGTCATTAAAGATAAGTTTCAATGCAGGAGTTACTTGTACATTTACATCAAAGCTGTGCAAGAGAACTTACAGTACTCTTCAAAATTGCACCAATGTTTTTACACCAGTTTTATTCACAGTGTGTACTCTCTTTCCCCATCGTAACGTTTTTTAATGTCTTCAAGTTTTTTTTAAGAGACCTCAAATAACTAGGGTAAGCTCATCATTTGGGTAGTTTATCAAAAAAGCTGGAGTGCCCGGCGGTGCCGAGGGTTTTTTGAGGGCATGTTGTTATGAAAAAAGTAGAAATAATTTTTATATACATATATAAATGAGTTTGTCTGTCTGTGTGGGAAGGAGAGAGAGAGAGAGAGATGGAAAGAGAGAGAGAGAGACTGGGTGGGGGGAGAGGCCTGGGGATCGAGAGAGAGACTGGGGGGAGAAGAGAGAGACAGGGGGGAGAGAGAGATTTGGGGGGAGAGAGCTACTGGGGTGGAGGGAGAGAGAGACTGGGGGGAAGAGAGAGACTGGGGGGAAGAGAGAGAGAGAGAGAATGGGGGGAGAGAGAGAGAGACTGGGGGGAGAGAGACTGGGGGGAAGAGAGAGAGAGAGACTGGGGGGGAAGAGAGAGAGAGAGAGAGACTGGGGGGGAGAGAGAGAGAGACTGGGGGGAAGAGAGAGATTCTCACAAATTCTCACAAATATGCCCTGAATTCAGAAATCTGAATGACAACCAAAAACTCCCATTCCTACTGGGGGAGGAGAGAAGCTGTGTAACACTGGCGGCACACTATGTTACAGCTTGCCATGAACAGAGGGACAACCAGTAAACTAAGAAAAGAGTATATATAAACAATGCAAATGTATATTTATACACTCAGGGATATACCTGTTTATACACTGTATGAATAGAACTGCGTTTATGTGTTCAACCATAAATGTATTTTGATGCTTTGGCAACATAAGATGTACCTTATCATGCCAATAAAGCGATTTGAATTTGAATTTGAATTTGACTGGGGGGAAGAGAGAGAGAGACGGGGAAGAGAGACAGAGAGAGAGAGAGACTGGGGAAGAGAGAGAGAGAGAGAGAGAGACGGGGGGAAGAGAGAGAGAGAGACGGGGAAGAGAGACAGAGAGAGAGAGACTGGGGAAGAGAGAGAGAGAGATGGGGGATGGAGAGAGAGAGAGACTGGGAGAGAGAGAGAGAGACACTGGGGGGGGAGAGAGAGAGAGAGAGACTGGGGGGAGAGAGACTGGGGGGAAGAGAGAGAGAGAGACTGGGGGGAAGAGAGAGAGAGAGACTGGGGGGAAGAGAGAGAGAGAGACTGGGGGGAAGAGAGAGAGAGAGGGGGGGAAGAGAGAGAGAGAGAAACGGGGGAGTGAGAGAGAGAGACTGGGGGGAAGAGAGAGAGAGAGACTGGGGATGGAGAGAGAGAGAGAGAGACTGGGGGGAGAGGGGGGGAGAGAGAGAGAGAGACTGGGGGAGAAGACAGAGACGGGGGGGAAGAGAGAGAGACTGCTGGATTTAGTTCAGGATTAGCCTGAAGAGAGAGGGGGGGAAGGAACGCCTCAGGCCTGGCCCGATGGACCCCTGCGAAGGAAGGAAGGAAGGAAGGCGGCGAGCTCTCCCTCCCTCTCCCACCTCCTCACTCTTTCCCTCCCTCACCCTCTCTCTCTCCCTCCCCCCTCTCTCCCTGCCCCTCTCTCTCTCTCCCCTCTCTCTCTCCCTGCCCCTGTCTCTCCCCTCTCCCCCTCCCTCCCCGCTCTCTCTCCCTCCCTCTCTCTCCCTCCAACCCCTCTCCCTCTCTCTCCCTCTCCCCCTCTCCTCTCCCTGCCTCTCTCCCTCCCTCCCCCTGCTTTCCTCTCTGTCCCTCCCTCCCCTCTCCCTCCCTCCCCTCTCCCTCCCTAGCGCCTGTGGCCCGGACACTGAGTCGAGCCCCGGGACCGGGCCGAGGGGGGGAAAGGCCGAGTCCCCGACCCGCGGCCGCAAACGGAGCCGAGCCCCGGGACCGGGCCGAGGGGGGGAAAGGCCGAGTCCCCAGCCCGCGGCCGCAAATGGAGCTGAGCCCCGGGACCGGGCCGAGGGGGGGAAAGGCCGAGTCCCTGGCCCGCGGGCGCAAACGGAGCCGAGCCCCGGGACCGGGCCGAGGGGGGGAAAGCCCGAGTCCCCGGCCGCAAACGGAGCCGAGGACCGGGCCGAGGGGGGGGAAAGCCCGAGTCCCCGGCTGGGGCCTCCAGCTCCACAAGGTGGGGAGACCTTCCCTGGAAGACAACTGAGTTCCTTCATACGTGAAATGGATCACTTCATTTCTAACTGTTCCTAAATACTATTTAAAACTGAATTAATTTGTTCTTTTCCTTAGTTCCCTGTATTAAAGTTCAGGTTTTCAAGCACCCCATAGCTAAGAAGACAACTGCACTACATGATCTGGCATTAAGCCATATAGAACAGGAAGGTGGCAGCTGTTAAAATGTGAATAAAAGTAAAAGCTGAGGTAAAGATGGCCGAATTAACGTCAGTTTGAAAGATTAGGCCCTGCCCACACACGCCATGAAACGCCCCCCGTGACGCAGCGCGCTCCACCCGTATGATTGGTCAACTTTCACGTCACTCAATGCTAATGAGCGGATTTCCCCCGTATGATTGGCCAACTGCTAATGAGCGGAATTTTGAACGTTTTTTGTCTGCTGTCCGAACAATGTTTGTCTGACCAAAAAGTAAATATGCCTAGGACACCCTCCTAATCATAACCGTTCTTTTGATATAACATATGTGTAGGTACGCTCTATAACTTTTGAATGATGCCCGGACAGACAGACAGACACCACTATCCTTTTTTTATATATATAGATAAGCAAGTAAATGGTAAATCTTCAAGAGTGGTGTTTCATATCCAGCCAGGTTAATTCACCCTGAAATCAAATGGTGAATTTTCTCATGAGCTAAAGAAACTGAAAGTGATTGACTGAACTACTGTCCGGAATTTGCGCCTTAGAGTTGGGGCAGGTGCGTGCAGGCCATGTAACGGGTCGCCATCCTGACGTTTTCAACAGCGTGTTCGGCACAGCGCGTTTAACTGCACTGGATCAGTTGAAACAGTCATGCGAGTTTCCCCAGCCAATGAAATGGAGCGTGTCTGATGATGTCATCGGTGACTTACTTTCAGCTCCGATATTTAAAGGAGCCTTGCACACATCACAATTGAAGGTTGTTGGAGGAGGCATACAGGTGGTTGGGAGAGGTGGCTATTATATATCGAAGAGATTTGTGTGGGTGCAAGCAAGGATGGAGTCACAGCGCCAGAAGGCTGCGCCCAGGTTCTTGGATGCTGCCCTGGAAGTCCAGGTCCAGGGAGTCAGAGCACAGAGGGAGGTCCTATTCCCTGGTCGTGGCCGGAAGAGAGCAGCCAATGAAACCAAGAGGGCATGGCTGGAGATTGCACAAGAAGTGAGCAGCGGCGGTGTTGTCAGCCGCTCCTGGATTCAATGCCACAAGAGATTTAATGATCTCATGAGGTCAGGAAAGGTGAGTACAATGCCACACTCAAATACATCCCGGTGCCTCTTGCCCGAACCGCATTACTCTGCCTTCCCAAGCCTACTCCAGCATGTTACTCCTCACACCAACCTACAGGAAACTTTGTGCTATCCGGCACCGACGGGACCGAGCTGCTGCCGTTGCCTAAAAAGCGCCGTACACTCCAGAGTTAATGTTGAAAGATACGGAGATTTCTTATCTCCGTATCTGACAACAATCACTGTTGCTTAGCAACAGCTTCTAAACACTCGTGTGTGGCTGCAAGGGTCTGTAGCTAAAGCTGTTGCTATAGCTACAGACCTTGCACTGCTTGACTGTGGAAAAAAAAAAGCAAAGAAAACAAACAAGAAGAATAAAAAACGGCACCTGATTTCTGCCGGTGGCTCCAGTTTGCCGGATAGCTCACCTCTGGATAGCACAAAGTTTCCTGTACCTTGCAGGTGCAGCCATCCCCCACTGTCTACGCAGCTACTCACATCCCCAACTGAGTAACCACCACTGACACTCACCCTCAACCTAATGCAATCCTACAAAGTAATGCCACAGAAGGAGGCCATTTGGCAATGTCATGCCACACCCTCATAGTCACCCATTACAGATGTAGCCCATAAATCCCTTACCCTTATTCCATCATTCTCACTCAAAGTTCTCTTGGATGGGGAGAGAGCGCAGAACAGGACAGAAAGACAAAGAACAGGACAGAAAGACAAAGAACCGGAGGGCCTTCACAGGCTCCAAAATCCAGAGGACGTCCGCCAAAAGTGTCGAAGCAGTCACAGTGTGGAAGTGAGCAGCGAGCCTCTACCTCTGCTGAAGCCACAGGGGTTGCACCTCATAGAAGCACTCAGAAAAGAAAAAAGACACAATCATAGATGCACAAGGGTACGCACAAGGCTGTTTGACAAAATGTTACTGTTAAGTTTCAGTTCTATTTATGATGCACGTAAATTTATTTCTTTGCACCACTTTCCCGTCTCGTCCATTTTTGCCTGCTACCTGGGAAGTGGCCTTGTTACTTGGAGTGAATGGTGAGACATTACTTAACCTCGAGCAATGGGTGTTTGGTTGACAAGAATGGTTTGGTCATTTTAGGCCTGTTTTGTGGTATTGGTGCAGGGGTGGGGAGGGGAGGGGGGCGATGGTGGGGGGTTGGAAGTTGTTTCAGCATCTGGGAGTCAGATGGGTGCACTGCTGCAACTTAACTAAATCGGGCCATTATGAGGCCATCTCAGGCCTCCCATGTAGCAATGTGTGCCGCTGCTGGTGCCATCTTCAACTCAGGTTTCTCCTCCTCCTCATGTTCCGCCTGTTCCTCCTCCAAAGAGATGGTGTGCTCTGCACCTTGCTCCTCCTGCAGCTCCAATCCTCGCTGCTGCGCTATGTTGTGCAGCATGCAGCATACGACGATGGTACTGGAGACCCTTGGTGGTGCGTACTGAAGGGCTCCTCCAGATCAGTTCAGGCATCTGAAGCACATCTTCAGCATGCCGATTGTTTGCTCTATGACACATCTGGTGGGCATTTACAAGATGCACTGTAGCAACTCGCCAAGGCTTCTTCGACGGCACCTCACAAACCCACTGACATGAATCTTATCATTCATGGGAAATGACTTATGAAATAATACTGGGTGGCCTGCTAGTGGCGCTATCCAGGGAGAGTATAAATACTCGGGCATGGGGCCAGCTTGCTCAGGACATTCTTTAACAGGAACTAGTGAAGGACACAACTAGATCTCCATGTTGAAAAACAGTTGATTAAAGCTTTGTTTAATACTCAGACCAAGTGCCTAGTAGTTTTCTTACGTCACCCACGACCTCTACCACCTATAAGGACAATGGGAATACAATCACCTCCAAGTTCCCCTCCAAGTTCCTGACTTGGAAATATATCACCGATCCTTCATCGTTGCTAGGTCAAAATCCTGGAACTCCCTCCCCAACAGCACTGTGGGAGTACCTTCACCACAAGGACTGCAGTGGTTCAAAAAGGCGTCTCACCACCACCTTCGCAAGAGCAATTAGGGATGGGCAATAAATTCTGGCCTTGCCAGCGATGCCCACATCCCAGGAATGAATTTTTTTTAATGTGGCTTTCATTATACCGCACCTCGACGTCATCGCTTGGCCTCCTCAAGGGTTTCATCAGCCATGTCTTCAGTGGATAGCCCTTGTCTCCAAGCAGCCAGCCAGAAAATCTGGTCGGAGGTGCAAAGAGCTGAAGGAAGGTAGACTGGCGCAGCACGAAAGAGCCATGACGGCTCCCTAGGAATCTGGCACACACATGCATGATGATCTTTTTATGGTTACAGATGAACTGTACATTGAGGGAGTGGAAGCCCTTCCCATCCACAAACACTCCTGGGTGATGTGGGGGTGCCTTGATGGCCACATGTGTGCAGTCAATGACGCCCTGATAGATGCCAGGTAAAGTGGAGATCAGAGGCACGGTCCTACAATGTAGTGAGAGCGACTTGCAATGTGGTGAGAGTGGCTTCCAAGGTTGCAGGAATCACCTGCAAAATCCTGAAAGCAAAATCTCTGCACAAAATTACATCAGCAAGAGCCTTTCCCTTAGGCAAGGAAGCAGGTGTAAGGCGTGAGTATTTATGTGCTTTTTCCAGCTGTCACTTAATGAAGTAGCACAATTGCCACTGAGTTCCCTCCTTGCCTTCACAAGCCAACTTCCCGAGGACCGTGAATCCTCTGTGCAACCAGTTAAAGTTGAAACCTCACCTTAAAAAGGCTGTTAAATGTCTCTCAATGAGCAGTGAGCTACCTCAATACCTCGTCAGCTCCATTCTCACTGAAAAGCACCTGTTAAGACTTGTAAACGACCACGAAAGCCTCGATTTTAACTTGGGGGGAGGCAGGAATTCTTTGCAGATAATTGAATGGGAGTTCCGGGCCATTTTAACTCCCGGGGCTTTCCCCAAGACTTTTGCGTGATGTGTAGGCCCTCACCTGCCTGAAGCGGGCTACCCACTCAACAAAATACTTTGCTGAGTTAAAATTGCATCAGGCGGAAGCACGTTGCGAACTTGACTGCTATTTAACGACCCACCCACCGGGTCGGTGGGGGATGGGGGAGCTGGGTTCAAGGTCAAGAAATTATCTCAAATCCACAGCCACTGCTAAGTTTGTTGAGGTTTGTAATCACAATAAGACTGCTTCTAACATTAAAGCTGATCCTAATATGACACAATATGGAATCGATGCGTCCAAAAAGCATGGAGATATTACCTAAGAGTAGCAGAATTCAGTGAAAGTTTTGCGCTCAATGGAGTTGCCACCTCGATTCTCCTCTACCTGTGCCCAAATACACACAGTCATTTTCTTTACAGCGTGTTGCGTGACTTAATTTATTTTCATCAACTACCAGGCTGATACAATCAAAGAGTAACTGGTTATACCTATTGTTTTAAACTGTAATTTTTATTACACATACAAGACATATTCTGTAAGGGAATGTCTGGCAAATCTTTCACTGGAAGCTCCTGACAACTGAACAGTCCCGATAACTGACTTCAATTTTTCAGAAAACAGATTAACCTATTGACAGCACTTAAGCACAAGTAATTGCATCTTATTTTTTGGAATGGTACCTTTCTGGACTTGACCACAACCATGCAGATACCAGACATAGAGCAGTGGAATTATCAACTTCTCACTGGAAAGCACAATAAATTGAGTTGTCTTGTGTTTTGAGTGAGTGTCTGCAATGAATGATCATTAATAATAAAGCATCCCATGTGGTTGTTTGTACATGGGTTTGTAGACTAGTTCTTTATTTAAGTCTAGAAATTAATTTGTTTGAGAGGATATTGTATTAGTGCTTAAAGAATTTACATAACATTTCTGAGTCTTCATTTTTAATGGAAGTGTTAATGCGTTTATTACAGTTAACACCTTTTTAAAACAATGAACAAAGGAATATCATATGAAAATGTTAAGTTGTTGAGATACCGCGGCAAACGTGGGAGTCGAGACCAGAGTTGATGGAACACAACTGCTTTAATTTACATCATGGCAAAACAAGTGAAGTTAAAAAGCCCGCGCAACCACTTAAATACTCCCCAGACAGGAAGTGCTCCCGGCAGCCTGTCCCTGCGGGAAACAAGTTGCCGGAGGAAAGGGCCCATGGCTGGGGGCGGCTGCTGCCGGCAGTGCGCCTGCGTAAACTGTCCATGCTGCCGTGAGCGGATTATGTCCAATGGTGGCGTGTCGCCACAAAGTGTTCATAAGCTATTACTGCAAGCCATTATTTCTACGATATAATGCATTACAAAGGTAGATTTCGCTTTTTTTATTTTTTATTCATTCATGGGATGTGGGCATCGTGGCAAGGCCAACATTTATTGCCCATTCCTTATTGCCCTTGAGAAGGTGGTGGTGAGCTGCCTTCTTGAACCGGTGCAGTCCGTAAGGTGAAGGTACTCCCACAGTGTTGTTAGGTAGGGAGTTCCAGGATTTTGACCCAGCAGCGATGAAGGATCGGCAATATATTTCCAAGTCAGGATGGTGTGTGACTTGGAGGGGAACTTGGAGGTGGTGGTGTTCCCATGTGCCTGCTGCCCTTGTCCTTCTAGGTGGTAGAGGTCGCGGGTTTGGGAATGCTGTTGAAGAAGCCTTGGCGAGTTCTGCAGTGCATCTTGTAGATGGTACACACTGCAGACATGGTGCGAGGTGGTGGAGGGAGTGAATGTTTAAGGTGGTGGATGGGGTGCCAATCAAGCGGGCTGCTTTGTCCTGGATGGTGTTGAGCTTCTTGAGTGTTGTTGGAACCGCACTCATCCAGGCAAGTGGAGAATATTCCATCACACTCCTGACTTGTGCTTTGTAGATGGTGGAAAGGCTTTGGGGAGTCAGGAGGTGAGACACTCACCGCAGAATACCTGGCCTTTGACCTGCTCCTGTCGCCACAGTATTTATGTGGCTACTCCAGTTAAGTTTCTGGTCAATGATGACCCCCAGGATGTTGATGGTGGGGGATTTGATGATGGTAATGCCATTGAATGTCAAGGGGAGATGGTTAGACTCTCTCTTGTTGGAGATGGTCATTGCCTGGCAGTTGTGTGATGCGAATATTCCTTGCCACTTATCAGCCCAAGCCTAAATCTTGTCCAGGGCTTACTGCATGTGGGCACAGAGTGCTTCATTATCTGAGGAGTTACGAATGGAATGGAACATTATGCAATCATCAGCGAACATCCCCACTTCTAACCTTATGATGGAGGGAAGGTCATTGATGAAACAGCTGAAGATGGATGGGCCGAGGACACTGCCCTGAGGAACTCCTGCAGTGATGTCCTGGTGCTGAGATGATTGGCCTCCAACAGCCACAACCATCTTCCTTTTTGCTAGGTATGACTCCAGTCAGTGGAGTGTTTTCCCCCTGATTTCCATTAACTTCAATTTTATTAGGGCTCCTTGATGCTACACTCGGTCAAATGTTGCCTTGATGTCAAGGGAAGTCACTCTCACCTAACCTCTGGAATTCAGCGATTTTGTTCATATTTGGGCCAAGGCTGTAATGAGGTTTGGAGCTGAGTGGTCCAAGCGAAACCCAAACTGAACATCAGTGAGCAGGTTATTGGTGAGTAAGTGTTGCTTGATAGCACTGCCGATGACTCCTTCCATCACTTTGCTGATGATTGAAAGTCGGCTGATGGGGCGGTAATTGGCCAGATTGGATTTGCCCTGCTTTTTGTGGACAGGACATACCTGGGCAATTTTTCATTTTGTCGGGTAGATGCCAGTGTTGTAGCTGTACTGGTTTAGCTTGGCTAGAGGCGCAGCTAGTTCTGGAGCACAAGTCCTCAGCACTATAGCTGGGATGTTGGCAGGGCCCATAGCCTTTGCTGTATCCAGTGCGCAAAGCCATTTCTTGATGGCACATGGAGTGAATCGAATTGGCTGAAGAATGGCTTCTGTGATGGTGGGGACTTCAGGAGGAGGCTGAGATGGATCATCAACTCAGCACTTCTGGCTGAAGATGGTTTCAAACAGTGCCAGATATAAAGTCATCTTATAAGAAAGGAATACAAATCAAATAACTGGGAACGGAAAATCAATGTAGTCAAAATGACTCCAAATTTTGTGGATGTGGAGATGATCTGATTACGTTCTTTGTTAATTATGTAGTCATTATTGATTCATGGAAATTTTATTACTGTTTCACAAAGACTTGCATCATTTAATGTATGTGGCAATTAAGGAATCAGGTCATGTGAGTGCATCAATGAATGCTGGCCTTAATCCAAGTCTGATAGAAAAAAGGCAGAGCTGCCATTGACCCAGTGTAGACATTACTAAATCAAATGTACAGTTTGTGAATAGACTTTTAATAATTATTTATGTCTGTTCATTTGCTTCTATTTTCCCCTCTCCTCATCCCTCTTTACATTCTCCCTACCATGTCTGCCCTTTAATCCATATAGTCTGCATTGTTGATTTTATTAGGACTACCATTAGTGCTGTTCCACAATTAGCTGATAAATGAGATAACTCTGTGGGAGCAGACTGGTCCTAATGTATTTTGTTCTCTTTCTCTCTCTTCCCACAAGTGCCAATTAACCTGAGGAGAGTAGCTAAGCTAAAGCTGGAACTCGTATTTTGGATTTTGGATCCTATGGTTAGGAATTTTCTGCTTCTGTACCCTCAGTGAGGAGCCTCACCCCCAAGAGCACATATTAGAAAATGGCGCAGATGTAATTATTAAATTTGCATCTCATGGCACCAGAGTAATTTTCCGATATGCGTACCCGAGGGGCGAGGCTCAGTACCAAGGATGGAATTGCAGAACACCTACCCTGTAACATTGATTGATAAACTATTCTTGTTGTTTTTGAGTGGTCGATCATTTAATTGCATTTTATTTCAACCAACACCATCATTTACAGCGTGGATTGGGGTTTCATACATTTAAAAATAAGCCTACTGGGTTCGCTAACCTCTTTAAATAGATGAATATATGAAAAAGTTATAATTTCTGAGCAGAAATGGTGTGTGTAGTACCAGGGGAATAAGTAGAGCAGCTATGGCATTTCATTCTATTTCATCTTTGAGGAAAAGCCATGAAAGTAAGAACTTCTATTTGTATAACGTCTTTCATGACCTTAAAACATCCCAAAGCACTTTATAGCCAATTAAGTCCTTTTTGAAGTGTAGTCACTGATACATTGTAGGGAATTGTACATCACATTCAAAATTAGATTTGAAGTTATATAGTGAGTTGGAAGGATCTAGGGGCAGTGGGTCAAAATTTAAATCCACTTTGCCGGTAAGCTGTCTGGAGATGCATAGCAGCCAAGACCCAATACTGAGTTTGTCTTGGGGTACCTGTTCCAGGGCAGGGATCATTCCCTGCGCTCATTTCTCACTGGCAGGCTGGCGCTATCCAATTTCACCCACTAGAAATTATGCAGTTAAATTGCCCATTGATTACAGTAGTTGGTTATAAACATGAAGGTTTCTGCTTAGCCAGCAAAGCTCACAACAATGTCATGGAAATTTTATTAATTTTAACCAATATGCAAAACGTGCAAGAAGCACGATAAATAGATCGCTATCAATACTTTCTAAACCAAATCTAAGCTTTGCAATGGAATAATTTATAGTAACAAAAAATTATCCTTTCTCTATTGCAAGAGTGGTATCATCTTGCTTGTCCACGCAGTATCGATTAAATAAAGAGTCTGGCCACTGGACTCGATAGAGATAGTTTTATTAACCTACTTAAAATGAAATATTACTACCAATTACACAGTACAACCTTGACCACCCATCTGTGCCTAGGATGCAAAGGTGTTCAATCTTTCTCCTATCAATGGCGCCTGTGTCACAAATCGCCCCGACGGCTCTACCTCTCTGGGATGCTCGGATTTTTCTGAATATCTTCCATAATTACCCTCCCTTCTTTTTGGCCCTATACAGTATTATTCCTTAGTATGGATCTTACCTAGAATACTGTGCACTGGGTCTGGAGCTATGAAGATCTCACCCATCTAAACAATGAATCCTCACAACCACAGAGCCTACTTGTTACAAAATATAACAGACCTTGAGCTGATAACACACCAGACATTCCTATCTTCTTGTTAAGCTGCTAGGTTGGCAGTTTCAAACTACTGCACTGGTAGTTTTTAAATCATAGAGTTATACAGCACAGAAAGAGGCCCTTCAGCCCATCGTGTCCACGCCGGCCATCAAGCCCTGTCTATTCTAATCCCATTTTCCAGCACTTGGTCCGTAGCCTTGTATGCTATGGCGTTTCAAGTGCTCATCTAAATGCTTCTTGAATGTTGTGTGGGTTCCTGCCTCTACCACCCTTTCATGATTCTATAACAAAGTAATATAGGTTAAAAAAAAGTCACTGTTGTTTAACAATTAATAAAGTCTGATGTATCAAACATTTGAAACTGCATTTTTATTTCTGTTAATCTAATAGGAAATGTCTGAGATCTAGTTAAGATATTGAGATATTGTAGTTACTGTTGTGGACAAGTAATATAGACAGTAACTCACACATACAAGCCTCACCAAGACATGTCCACGTGCATGACAAGTTGTTGCTGGCTTACAGTAAATCAAATGCTTGAACTATGCAGTTTAATATAGGAAAATCCAGTCAGATTTATCGGCGACATGTTCTGAACAGCACTTAATGGAGCGGGTTCTGCTGTACTGTGGTACTGACTGTGCTCCGTGAACTGCAGCACACAGGGAGAATCACAACTTATTCACCACTGCTTAGAGACAGTCATATTAATCAGATCATGCCAGAAAACATCAGGAATCTATCATCAGTCTGAGAGAAGGGTGCTGTTTAAATTTTAGCATAGTTCAGCGGAATATGATTGTACATTTCTATGCTAGTCAGTTTGCAGCAAACAGTTTGAAGTAAGCCTTGGTAGGAATGTTGTGCTTCAGCCTCCAAGCATTTTTAGATCAGGGTATGGGCACTTCATGCAGAATGGTCCATTGTCTGTGATGTGTTCACAATGAATGTCCCCCAGCATACCAACATACCCAATGTAATGCTTTACTAAGTTTTGTATAGCTGTGCATTAGTACAGTAAAATCCTGTTGAAGTCATATCCAGTAGCATGGAAAGAATAAAATGAGGGCTTAGAGATTCTCTCAGCAATTGTCTCCAAGTGTTTCAACAAGCTGATAGTAACACTTTAACAAAGAGGACCTTTGAAAAATACTCCAGGAATACCCCATCTAAAAAGAGTTGTAGGTGCACGTGTAAGAAAGAGCAATAGACTACTACTGTACTCAAAATTAGGATGATGGAATATTCACATATGGCAAATTGGTTGATGTAAGATGTCTGGTACTGTACTGGACTTATGACACAATAGATTTGCTTTGCTTGTCATTCAGACTTGCTTAATCTCATACAATAGGGAATTGTGACAACATGAAGCACCAGTGAAGAATCTAAAAGGAGGAATTTTAACTCCCTCCACCTGGTAGACACCAAGCAGGACAGGAGTTAAAATCAAGCCACTTTATTTGCTGCTCCATTTCCACTCTGGAGCAGGTTCAACCTTGATGTTTTTTTGCTAGTGATTTAGGTGCCCGCTTGACTCAGGCGGGAGACTGATTAATACATGCTAATCTACATAGGACCCCAGTGACATTTTAACGGCATACTGAGTGGGAGTGCCCAATGGGAGCATTCTGCTCTGCCAAACCTATCAGAGAAAAAGCGGAGGCCTTAAAAGGGAAGTTTGAAAATGATCTTTTTGAACCAGGAGGAGCAGGAGTGCTCCTCCAAGCCCCACCGCAAAGTCTGGACCTCTGCTGCCTTGGGCTCCACCCTCCCCACCCTCAAGACCCTGTTGAAATGCACCCGTCATCGCTACTTACCTGAGTGCCATCGAGCAGGCTCCAGGCCACCTGATCTTTGCCTGCTGACAGCCCCTTTGCACCGTTCCCAGTGGACAGCAGAAAGCAAATGAGGCCTGGCTGTTAATGCTGACTAGGCCTCCCACGGAGACTCCCAGGCGGGTGGGCCTTCACATCACACTGGCTTCCCACCTGGGAGTTAAAATTACCCCTTATGTGTGTGTGTGTGGCGGGGGGGGCGGTGAATTGGGGAGGGTACTAGGATTTATACATTCCAAAACTGTTTCATCTGTCACATGATTTGTGCCAGAACTGATCCTAGAAGTTATATAATCACGGAATCATGTAATTCAAAACTATTGAGGACCAAATTAACTGGAATATGAGTCACTGTGCAATTCTTATATTTTTGCAACATCTTCCAGTGTAATGAGATTTTCTCTCATTCTATTAATCTCTCTGTTTTTTCCCTTTTCATCATGATTTCACTTCATTGCATTCTCCCTCAGCTGATAAAGTATTTAATACCATGTAGACTATTCTGACATTCCGCTCGCCGACAGCACTGCAAATGTCACAGAGTAAGATGAACGATGTGTTGTTGCTGCCCGCCACCCCCTCCTCCGCCCCCAAACCTCCGTGGATGGTTCATGAAATGTTTGTGTGGAAGACTGATTTTCCTACCTATATGGCTGATAAATTTTTGTGTCAGTCCGACTAACAGTTGAACTTGTGCTTTCAGGGTAGTAAAATAGACATCTTAAACACAGTGCTGTCAGCCTACTCAGTATAACTGGAATTTAACACATAACACAGGGAGAGGTAGGGAGCACAATCTTCATGACTCTAATATAATTAATGGGTTCAGATGACAACATAAATGGAGCGGATGAAGCTTCTGGTTCTATATACATGTAAACATATCAGACGTTAAGTATTTTTTGTGAAATCCTCATTAATATTCTTGCTGTTTGGTATGAAATTAACAATGAATTTACATTAGCAAATCTGCATTAAAGCAGCTGCTCTTTATAGGATTAATGCTTGCCTACTGTTGCCAGCTAAGGCCTTTTAAAACATCTGCAATTCCTTCTAGATGGACAAAGGCAGTAGTTTTCTTCCTTAAATTTGCTTTTTCTTTAAATTCAGGCTCAAATTATTAAGCGGAACAGATGAAAAATTAATATCACCAGTTAGCAAGTGACATCCAACATCTAATGGCCCAGTAATTCGGGTCCCAACGCGTGAGTACACACGGGGTACTCACGCGTGGACCCGATGGAAGTGCCGGTTTCTTGCATGCACAGCGCATGCGCGGGAAAACGGCACTTCCGGTCCCCTGAAAGCAGGGGTTAAGAGGTGAAACGCGTGCGACGTATGAGGCAGCGCGTGCGCGTTGAACTTCCTTTTTTTTGACAGGTTTGCCCGTGCGTGAAGGCCTCCACTTTTTACACATTAAAAAAGCAGACGTAAGGACTTCATTTTAAAAGGTAAGTGGTCAATTCATTAAAATTAGAACATTTTTTCCACAGGTTTATTATTTTTAAATACTTTACAGTAAGGTAAGTGTATTTTTAGCACCGATTTTATATAAAATTATTTTTTTCAAAAATTTAAATTCTTGTTTAAAATGGTTATTTAATGTTATTTATAGTTGATTTAAATAGTGTGATGTTTTTTTAAAATTTGTTTTAAGGTTATGTACTGTTTTGGGCGCCCGGAGTTTTCATGAGTTTGACAGGTCTTATGTCAAACTCATGAATGGACTTTTGCCTCCTCCGATTGGTTGCCCAGTGCTCACGTGATCCCAGCCGACGCATCGCACCAAGTACGCCGCTGGGTCATGCAAGCACAGCGCACCGGGAGCTGGAACGGGCCACAGAGAGGAAATGCACACAGGCCCAGGCCTCAACTGTCGGCACGCAATGTAAGTGCAGGTCGGGGGCTTGCACCCGCGGGAAGCCCCCGACACGAATTTCTGGGCCATTATGTTCGCAGGATGATGTACAGTTTTAACGTATCATGCTTCTTACACCAGCTGTTCAAACAGTTTTTTTGCAGTAAGTTTGTCAACTCCATGATCGTTGTTAGCTATGCTACACCTGTAATCTTTATGAACAGTACTCTCCATTCTATTTATACTGAAAGGTGACAACTTTTCACTTTTGCTAATTATGCTTTCTTGGACTTCTATGTTAGCTGTGCCCTTTTAGAGTCCCATCAGCTATACCAGGTACTCTCCCAAATAAATCACATTCCTCTATCTGCATATAAACTGTACTGCCCATGTGGTCCACACAACTGTAGCTATTTAATTACCTCAATTCGACCAGTTGTACCAAAAGTACCAGTTGGGCCATCTGAGGCAAAATATATTCCAACTTGATGTCCCGATAGAACCACAGGAGCTTATATTACAGAAGAAGGCCACGTGGCCCATCATGTCTGTGCCAGATCTTTGCAAGAGCAATACAAAGTAATCCTACTTCCCAGCTTCCTCCCTTAGTATTATTTTTTATTTGTTCATGGGATGTGGGTGTCACTGGCAAGGCCAGCAGTTATTGCCCATCCCTAATTGCCCTCGAGAAGGTGGTGATGAGCCACCTTATACAATTAAGTGGCTTGCTAGGCCATTTCAGAGTCACCCACACAGCTGTGGGTCTGGAATCACATATAGGCTAGACTGGGTGAAGAGAGCAGATTTCTTTCCCTAAAGGGCATTAATGAATGAGATGGGTTTTTATGACAATCCAGTAGTTTCATGATCGCCAATACTGATACTAGCTTTTCATTCCAGATTTATTTAATTACCTGAATTTAAAATTCCCCAGCTGCCCTGGTGGGATTTGAACTTATTGGCTGGATTTTCTGAATGGAGACATGATGGAGGCAGGACTGCTGCTTGCCGCGTCTCAGTCCCGCCTCCATCATCTTCTGGCCAAACAACGGGATTTCCCCTGATTGACCTTGTTAAGCCCGCCCTGCGGGCTCAGCAGGCCAATTAGGGGGAAGTCACTGACAGAGCACATCAACATCTGACATGCCATCTGTCAATTGAAAGAAGAAATGTCAGCATTTGACAGCTCTGTGAAAGCTGTCAAACACTGACATTCTGTGTAGGTTGATGAGCCCTTGTGTTCAGGACTCATCAAACCTTTCTACTTTGTAGAAATCAGATGACTGTTGGTTCAGAGGATCCAACAGCCAGTCTGTGAAATCTACAATGAAGATGTCGGGACTCTGGATCCAGAGCAGCTGAAGGCTGTCGGCAGAAACAAAGGTAAGTGAACATTTTCTAACATTTTGCACTCACCTCACATACTTACCACTTCACACTTGCACCCATCACTCACCTCTACATTGCACTTTCAGACCCCCCCCCCGACCCCTGCAGACCTTCTACTTGACTCCACCACCCCAGCGGGGTTCTCCAAGATCGGGAAGCTTGTTGTGTATGTAATATGTGTGCTACTTTGAACCTATGGACAGGACTGCACTACTTGTTGGGCGTAGTGATACGCAGTACCACTCCTGGCCATAGGGGTATAAATAGTACTGTGGGTACTGATCTCCCCTCAGTTCCCGCCTGTGGGCATGAAGTAAAGACCTACGTATAGTCCCTACCTCCAACCAGTAAAGACCTGTTTTATTGTTACTGATTAAGTCTGAGTATTAATTACTTGAACAACTCACAGATTTAACACTGGCGACGAGTCTGATTCGGACCCTGCGGCAGTCACTCCACGGCAGCTTCGTCCACAGCCAGGACATTGCAGAGAGGTTTCCACCCTCTCCACCCCACTGGAAGACATCCTGACCTCGGAGCCTCCATCGGCGACCGTCAGCTTCTTCTCCAGCTTGGTGGTGGGTAAGCCGTTGTCTGAGCCGGGCAGCGACGCGACAGGCAGTCGACCGCGTTGGCCGCACGAACGGGGCTGGGGGAGCTGGAGGAATAGGGCGCGAGAGCCGCTTCGAGCGGGAGGCGTTTCAACGGAGCGATCGCATCTCCTGATAAGAGCCGAGAGCCGCTTCGCGATCCAGCGATCGCATCCGCTGATAAGGGCCGCACTCGGGCGATCGCGGCGAAGATAAGGGCCGCACTCGGGGGCTGAAGGGAGACGGCGTTGGGGGACGGGTGAAGACCGCCAAGCGTGGGAAAACCGCCATTTTGTGGGCGGAGGACGACGGCAAGAGCGGGAAGCCGCCATCTTGGATAGCAGTAAAAAAAAAAAAAATCTGAGAAATTGCAAATCTACAATGCCTAAACACGGGAATATTAGCACCTTTGATAGTGACCTCGAAGATTGGGCCATATATGTTGAAAGAGTAAAAAATTATTGTAAGGCCAATAAAATTCGTGACCAAGATAAAGCTCTAACATTATTAAATTTAATGGGTGCGAAGACATACGGGCAATTGAAACACCTGTTATCACCAGATGAACCGGCGGATAAGACGTTCGATGAGATTGTTACTGTCCTGAAAGATCATCAAAACCCCACGCCGCTGATGCTAGCGGAACGATTTAAATTTTACGACAGAAGGCAGCTACAGCATGAAAGCAATGCTGATTATTTGCTGGAATTGCGTAAATTAGCGAAATATTGCCAGTTTGGAACGGGACTGACAGAGGCACTTCGAGACAAATTTGTGTGTGGTTTATTTAAACAGGATACACAAAAGCGACTGCTCGAGGAGAATGAGCTGACGCTTGAGAAGGCGGTCACTATGGCAGCAGCACACGAAGCCGCAGCGAGAGGCACGGCAGTAATGCAGCTACGGTCACCGGAGCTCAGTGCACACAAATTGGGTGTGAGTTCTGGCAAATGTTATCGTTGTGGAAAGACAACGCATGATCAGAACCAGTGTTGGTTTAAAAACCAAGAATGTAGAACTTGTGGTAGGCTTGGACATATAGCTAGAGTATGCAGGTCAGCGAAGAAGACCAGCAACAAGAAGTCACCGCAAGGAAAATACGCAAAGGTACACAAGGTGACCGAACAGGAGTCCGATTCAGACGCTAGCAGTAATGAACTGGCTAGCTTAAGAGTACTCAACGCTGGTAAGGGTGCAGACCTCCAGACAATTTGGGTCACTCTTCAGATAGAAGGAGTCCAAGTAAAACTGGAATTGGACACTGGATCGGCATTGACGGTCATAAATAAGAAAGATTACGGAAAGTTATTCCAACATATTCCCCTACAGGATACGGGGATTATATTGGAAACATACATGGGGCAAAGAATGTACCCCATCGGGAAAATAGAGGTTGCAGTGGTCCACAAGGGCGAAGACAGTCAAATAATGGACTTATATGTGATATCTGAAGGAGGTCCTCCACTACTAGGACGGGAGTGGATTAGGAAAATGAATATGGACTGGCATTTCCTACAAACAATAACGAGTGAGAACTCGGTGAAGATAGTCGGCCCAGACTCTGGAACGGATGATGGTAAGCCCAACTCAGGTGCAAAAGACAAAGTTTCAGCACAGAATTCCACTGAGCAACAACAACATAGTTTAACTGTGGATTCTGAGTCTGGCAAGTCTACTGATGTGCCCATTTCTGAGGGACACCGGGCTCGAACTCAACTCCATTTCAAACTACAACAGCAATTAGAACAAATGCTTCGCCGTTGTGAGCAAGAGTTGAATGCAACGAAAGAGTTCTTTGATATAGAGTTGGAGAATCTGGAAAGACAACAGAAGCAGCTGATGGAGAAAATGGAACAGGAGCACACAAAACGTCTGATGTCAGAGGAGTTAACGGTCAGCCAACTCCTGCATATGCTGAAGGACAGGACTCTGAAATGGGAAAAACTTGAACACGAACTTCAATATTCAAACGAAAGGGGTTCGGAGCTCTCAAAGGTTATTGGAAGAGCTGAGGTGGCAACACAGACTGAGATGACTGCAACAGAGCAGCCCTTGGATGCCAAAAGTACGCTGACTCACGTCAACGTAGAACAACAGACCGCTGAAACAGCTGCTCCGGTAGAGGGATTGCATAGTCCGATCAATCAATCTCCAAAGGAAGTTGAAGTATTAAAATCACAAATGAGGTCACTAGTAAACGACTTGCTGAAAGCCCAGAAAAAGCTGGATGCAGAGGTACACATGAAGAAGTCTCTTCAGGAAAGATGTCTGGATTTGGAACAAGAGCTGGCTAACGTCCAGCTGGGTATGGAGGAAATAGACGACCCTCTCACTGGTCTAGCTCAGGACGACACCGAATATTACTATGACCTGGTGGACGACACCGAATATTACGATGTCCTGTCCTGCCCAGCTTGTAACTTCGACTCCCAAAGTACAGAAATCATGGAGGAGCACCAAAAGTCTACGGAACATCGGGAGAAGCTGGCTCTACGACGGAAACAGGAGGAAGAGAAGGAGGAACTGCGCATGCAGCTGGCAGCTGTGGCAGCTGACAATGGAGCCCAGAGAGTCTCCAAGAAGCAGAAAAGGAAAAGTAAAAACAGAAGATGACCCATCTGAACCATTATCACCTCTACCAGATCACACACGTGGTCCCTCCGAACGGAGCCAATTCAGTTCGGAAGTTCAAACTGTTAAATCCATGGAAGGACTATTGAATGAGTCACTCCAGCAACGTGAACCGACTCCACCACAGAGATTGAATCTGTGAACTGTTTTCCGCA
Organism: Somniosus microcephalus; assembly: GCF_052327205.1. Lineage (NCBI taxonomy): Eukaryota > Metazoa > Chordata > Chondrichthyes > Squaliformes > Somniosidae > Somniosus > Somniosus microcephalus. Next base: position 43,136,531 of record NC_141004.1, on the reverse strand, counting down.
GAGACTGAATCTGTGATCTGTTTTGACATGAAGTTATCTATGTATCTATGTTATTCTGTTATGTAAACCTGAAGTTATATATGTATATATGTTATTACGTTATGTTAAATGGGGAGATGACTGTAAAGCTAGGAAGGGAGGAATGTTGTGTATGTAATATGTGTGCTACTTTGAACCTATGGACAGGACTGCACTACTTGTTGGGCGTAGTGATACGCAGTACCACTCCTGGCCATAGGGGTATAAATAGTACTGTGGGTACTGATCTCCCCTCAGTTCCCGCCTGTGGGCATGAAGTAAAGACCTACGTATAGTCCCTACCTCCAACCAGTAAAGACCTGTTTTATTGTTACTGATTAAGTCTGAGTATTAATTACTTGAACAACTCACAGATTTAACAAAGCTTGCACATGAAAAGGTAAAATGGGACTAATCCTTTTTTTCTGCCTGTTAACTACCTGTTAACAGGCAGTTAAAAGGATTTAATCCCTTTCCTGCCTCGAAGAGACGGGGCCCGGGTCAGGACGGCTTCCTGCCTCCTGGCAAAAGGGCACGGAGGCGGGATGGGGGCGGGTTTGCCAGCCGCCCCCACTTACTGCAACTTTACTGGCAGTCCCGCCTCCATACACACCTCCTTGGGGCTGGCAAAATCCAGCCCTATGTCTCTAACCATTAGTCCAGGCCTCTAGATTACTAGTCCAGTTACATAACCACTAGGCTACCTTACTCCATTGGATCCTGCATCTTCCCCTGCTGCAAGTGCTTTCATACCCTTAGAAGACTGACTGACCCTAAACTTAGAAGATAATTTGTCTCTGCTGTTGGGTTTTTGGTTTTGATGCTATATATTCTACCTGGGTTCAATGTCAGTGATCACCCCCATAAATGGACGTCAACTCCCGAATCAATTGGAGTATGTCTTTATCTGCACAATACATCGGTAAACAATGACAAGACTAAAGGATTGAACAGAGGTCCAATACTACTGAACTCCAGCTTATTTGAATGCAGCATCTCCCATCATATGATTCTCCTCATCTTTGGTAGCCAGACTGAATACACACTGTACCAGACAAAAGCTCAGCCTATAAACCAATTTACTTAACATAGAACAGGTAAATGAACCATAGCAAGCACAAAAAAGGTATGTTAGAGTAATTACAACATTTACTATTCTGTCTATATATTACTGTATATTGAAAATCTTATGTTAATGCACAATTCTCAAATACAAAATCTTACCTTTCGTTTCACATTTTTGTTACCCCTTTTCTATTGTAAATTCCTACGTTCACATTTGTAATGAAAGTTGCCTATGGAATTATACCCTGCCATCATGGTGGTGCTGTAGCACTTCAGTTTTGATAGAATCATAGAAAGTTACAGCACAGAAGGAGGCCATTTCAGTCCATCGTGTCCACGCCGGCCAACAAAGAGCTATCCCACTTCCCAGCTCTTGGTCCATAGCCCTGCAGGTTACAGCATCCCAAGTGCACATCCAAGTACTTTTTAAATGTGGTTAGGGTTCCTGCCTCTACCAGCCTTTCAGGCAGTGAGTTCCAGAACCCCACAACCCTCTGAGTGAAGAAATTTCCCCTCAAATCCCCTCTAAACCTTCCACCAATTACTTTAAATCTGTGCCCCTTGGTTTTTGACCCCTCTGCTAAGGGGGGTCAAATAGGTCCTTTCTATCCACTTTATCTATGCCCCTCATAATTTTATACACCTCAATAAGGTCTCCCCTCAGCCTCCTCTGTTCCAAGGAAAACAGACCCAGCCTATCCAGTCTTTCCTCATAGCTAAGATTCTCTACTCCCAGCAACATCCTTGTAAATCTCCTCTGTACCCTCTCTAGTGCAATCACATCTTTCCTGTAATGTGGTGACCAGGACTGCATGCAGTACTCTAGCTGAGGCCAAACTAGTGTTTTATACAGTTGAAGCATGACCCCCCCCCGCTCTTGCATTCTATGCCACGGCTAATAAAGGCAAGCATTCCGTATGCCTTCTTAACCACCTTATCTACTTGGCCTGCTACATTCAGGGATCTGTGGACATGCACTCTAAGGTCCCTTTGTTCCTCTACACTACTCATGGTCTTACCATTTAATGTGTATAACCTTTCCTTGGTGGCCCTTCCCAAATGCATTAACTCACACTTCTCCGGATTGAACTCCATTTGCCACTGTTCTGCCCACCTGATCTCCCATCTTATACTACAGAGCAACACCTGTACTCCAACCAACTCGACAATTCTGCTTCTCAAATTGTTGTAGGTTTTGCTATTTAAATATAAATAATAAAATAAATTCAAATCATTTCCATGATTTTAAAAGATGTATTACTCTCTTATGTCCCATGGTGGATTTGTAGTTCTTGTTGATGTAGCCCTGCATCAGCAAGGTTTTTCCTACTGTCAAGTCTCCAATGACGAGCACTTTGAACAGGTGTCATCCACTATACTCCAGACCTCAATGACACATGGCCATAATGTTTGAGCTCAACATCAAGGTGCGCAAACAATGGTATTAGCTCAGAATTTTTATTTGATGGCTTAAAATCTAGAAAATGCTGAAAAAAGGAAATATTTTTATATTTGATCCATTTTCCCACTGCTCATGGTTATTTTTTTTTGGACTAGTTATCTTGGTTTACTCTGTCTTCTGCACTTCCACAGGAGCAGGATGAAAATGACAACTCTTATGATGCATTTCCCTCTCTGGCACCCAGATTATGCCAGCAGGACCTAGGAGTCCTCACACAAGGCTCAGGCGAAACTTCCATCGCTGGGATTGAAGCAGAACTCTGGCCTCAGTCTCCAGAATAAGTAACAAGACTATATGGGGGAGGGGGGACTTCCTACAGGTATTTCTAACATTAAGTAAGCAATGTAATGAATAAATGTAGGCAGATAGGCGGCAGATGCATTAGAGAGGGTACAGAGGAGATTCACTAGGATGTTACCTGGGCTGGAGCGTTTCAGCTATGAAGAGAGACTGGACAGGCTGGTGTTGTTTTCCTTAGAGCAGAGAAGGCTGAGGGGGGACCTGATTGAGGTGTACAAAATTATGAGGGGCATAGATAGGGTAGATAGAAAGGAACTTTTCCTCTTTGTAGAGGGGTCAATAACCAGGGGGGCATAGTTTCAAGGTAAGGGGCAGGAGGTTTAGAGGGGATTTGAGGAAAAACTTTTTCACCCAGAGGGTGGTTGGAATCTGGAACTCACTGCCTGAAAGGGCGGTAGAGGCAGGAACCCTCACAACATTCAAGAAGCATTTAGATGAGCACTTGAAATGCCATAGCATACAAGGCTACGGACCAAGTGCTGGAAAATGGGATTAGAATAGACAGGGCTTGATGGCAGGTGTGGACACAATGGGCTGAAGGGCCTCTTTCTGTGCTGTGTAACTCTATGACTCTATCGGGGAGAAATTCAGTATCGCCCCGTTTAGGGCGCCATTATTGGCTGTGCGCAAAGTTTAGCGCATGACGCTAATTATCGCCTCCGATCGCCAACTTGGCTTTTATCGCCCCCTGGAGGTGATTGGAGCACTAAATTAAGCGCTACACACCTGTCTTAAGGCACAAAGGCGGAGGAGCGAGGCGCTACCTCAGAGCGCGGGCGCAGCGCAGGTGCTGTCAGTTAGTGATTGAACACAGACACACTGGCGCCGGCCAGTTCTTAAAGGGGAGGGTCGATCTTGCTCTCCAGCCACACTCTGCTCATTGGAGCCTTGAATCTCAGCCTGGACAGACATGTGGCTAAATCTTGCAGGCAAGGACTATGGAGAGGGCCAGGGAGCAAGCACAGCGCTTCAGCGAGCGGGCCTTGGAGGCTCTGGTTGGCGCGGTGGAGCGCAGAAGATCTATACTGTACCCAGAGAGTGGCAGGAGGCCTTTGCCGCGTGACTACGGAAGAGTGTGGAGGGAGGTGGCTCAGAGCGTCTCCTCCAGGAGCATGGTGCCCAGGACCCATATCCAATGTAGAAAAAAGTCCAACGACCTCACTCGGGTCGTCAGGGTGAGTGGCTTTTTTTCAATACCTCTCCATCCTTCCACCTCAACCTCACTCAATGGCCAGAGGGTCTTAAAACCCCAATGCCCAACACTCATCCAACACCTATGGCCCTTTCATCAAACACACACGCACATTCCACACTTTGCATACAGTAAGAGCTATTCAACTATGGGAGGCACATCAGGCAAGACCATGGCTGCATACAGTAAGGGCTATTCAACTATGGGAGGCACATCAGGCAAGACCATGGCTGTATATAGTAAGGGCTATTCAACTATGGGAGGCACATCAGGCAAGACCATGGCTGTATATTTACTCAGACGCCATCCTTTTTCTTGCAGGCCAAGCTATCTCATAATAGGAGACAGCAACAACGGACGGGTGGAGGGCGGCCTCAGCTGCAACCCCTCAGCGATCTTGAGGTGCGCGCCCATAGGATTGTGGCAAGTCGGGTGATCGGTCCCGTCGTCACTGGAGACGCCGACCCTGTTCTGGACAGCAATGGTAAGGTCATCACCTTGTTGTCCTCTCTCCTTCCACTTGTCCCTCACAACACCAGCCTTTGACACTTTCAATCCAAATTACTAAATCGCTGCACTCATTCCTCCCTTACTGCCACCCTGTCCTCACGCTAAAGCCACTCTTGTACCTCCCTGTTTTCAGATGGTGATTCACCAGCTGAGGAGACGGGCCCTCAAGCTGCCAGTGGGAGTGAAGCTGCAGGCGAGAAGGAAGAGGAAGCCGGAGCATCAGCGCCACCCTCTCTAGAGGAAGCCCATGGCCACATTGGGAACACGCCGTCCCTGGAGGGGAGCAGGGAGGAAGGATCTGATGAGGGTGAAGCTCCAGGACCCAGCGGGCTGCAGCAACGCGATGTGGGTAGGGAAGTTCGGGGGCCTTCTCCCCAGACGGAGAGTATGCCAGCGAGTCCTGCTGCACTGGACACAGAGGAGAAGCGGCTCATTGCTGAAATGAACATCTAGGTGGTGGACATGCACACTGAGCTCATGGGTGCAGTGGGAAGGGTGCCCAAATCCATTGAATCACTGGCAAGGAGTGTGGAGCACTTCGCTGTAGCACAGGCGGATGCCACACAAATGCTTAGTGCTGCAATTCAGTCACGAGCTGCCATGACCCCATCTCAGACTGCTCTCATGCAGACTCAGATTGAGGCCACACGAGCACTGACTGCTGCCATCCTCGCTGGTTTGGACACATTTCCCCGGGGCTCTCACCGCGCCGCAGCAGGCCAGCAATCTGTGCTCCAGCAGATTGCTCCGGATGCTGAAGTGCTGCCCCGTGGGAGTGCCAGTGTGTCGGTCGAGCAGGGAGTTGCTGTCCTCTCTCAAGGTGACAGCATTCCTGCTGCCACCACTGTCACTTCTCCATTGCACTTGCCACCGCCTGTAGGACAGACTGCTGCCGCCCATGCAGAGTTGGTGCAGTCTGCAGCCGGGCCCTCCAGGCCCAGAGCTGGTCGAGGCCGTCCTTCAAGGGCATCTGTAGTCTCAGGTTGTGACAATCAGCAGCCTTCCACCAGCCTTGCTGCAGCCACTGGGGTCCCATTACGGAGGAGCAGTAGGGTGGGAAGGGGGGAAGTGCGCAAGGGAAGGCAATCACCCTCGAAGGGCAAAAAGTAGGAGGTGTGACAAAATGTTGTTCATTTTTTATTAAAGGCCAAGGTTTGTGGTCAAATTTTTTTAGTGTTTTGGACATTATCTCCAGGTTGTGAGAACCAGTTATGTTAATGACTGTTTTTTTTTGTGTTTCTTTCTATTAGTTTGTCATGCAGAAATGACACACACAGAGTTTGTAAAATAAATAAGTTTTTGTATTCAAAATGTACATGTTTGGTCTTTGCAATCATTGTTGCCTTGGCCGGCTTAGGGGTTGCGGGTTGGTTTCATTCATGTTGTTCTCAATGGCAGAAGACATTTCCTCAGCAGGGGCCTAGAAGCGGCTTGCTATCAGCCGCTGACGGACGGCACTTCCAGTTTCGACATTGTGTGCTTCCCTCCCGTCTTGGTGCTGCTGATGATCATCCTCCTCCTCTTCCTCCTCCTCTTCCTCCTCCTCCTCTGGTGGCATTGGCTGGGTCCCGAGGATTGCCAGGTTATGCAGCATGCAGCACACAACAATGAAGTGGGAGACTCGCTCAGGCGAGTACTGCAGGGCTCCTCCAGAATGGTCCAGACAGCGGAACCATTGCTTGAGCACGCCGATTGTGTGCTCAATGATGTTCCTGGTAGCTTGATGGCTCTTGTTGTACCGCAGCTCAGCAGGGGTGTTGGGCGTACGGAGCGGTGTCATCAGCCAGGTGCACAGTGGATATCTCTTGTCCCCGAGAAGCCAACCACCTGGGTGATGCGGTGCCTGGAAAAGTTCTGCCACAGTAGTCTGGTACAGGATGTATGCATCATGGCTGCTGCCAGGATAGCAGGCATTGACAGCGAGCATCAGCTGTCTGTGGTCATAGACCAACTGCACGTTTAAGGAATGGAACCCCTTTCGATTGCGGAAGTCCTCTGCTTTCTCATACGGAGCATGCAAAGCCACATGCATGCAGTCAATGGCGCCCTGCGCCATGGGGAAGGCCGCTATCCTCGCAAAGCCCAATGTGTGTTCATGCTGGGTGTCTGGGGTCATAATAATAATAATTCAACTTTATTGTCATTGCACAAGTACATGAACAACGAAATGTGATCTTGCAAGCTCCCATGACTGGGAGAAGCAAAGCCGCTGTGTCGGTGCGCGCCGCCATTCCATTTCCACCATTCCTCCTGTCCGACAATCTTCAGCCCAACGCCCGGGCCTGTTCACCAGCCGCTCCTCCTTCCGTGACCTTCTCACCAACCGCCCCTCCTCGGGGCTCCTTCCGTGACCTTCTGCACCTGGTCTTCCCTGATGGTCACCCCTCCAGGTACTAACCAGGCCTGGCTCTAGCTTAGCTTCCAAGCCTTGCCAGTGACCCTGTCCCTAGTTCCAGGAACATGGGGAAAGAGATGTACTCTCGTCTCCTTTTATAGAGGGCATTTGTGACCTGACGGATGCAGCAATGGACCGCGAACTGGGAGATATTGGCAATGTCCCCAGTAGCTGATTGAAATGAGCCGGTGGCATAAAAGTTCAGAGCCATTTTGACATTCACTGCCACCTACAGAGACGTCCTGCTCCTCAGTTGAGGCTGCAGATCTGGCTGCAGCAGGTGGCAGAGCTCAGTGACCACCTCCTTGCTGAAGCGCAGCCTTCGCAAACACTGCTCCTCAGACATATTAATGTAGGAGAATTGTTGGCGAAATACCCTGGGAGGGTAAGGTCTCCTATACAGAGGCCTGTTGGCCCTCCTCCATCTGGCCATGATTGCCACACTCTCTCTGCATCTCTGTGCCCTCTGAATCTGCTGGCGCAGGACGACGCCCCCAATCAGTGCAGCCCCCATAGTATCTTGGCAATCAAAGTAATGAAGGTCAAAATCCAAATTACCTGCAAAGTTATGGTCAGAAGCCAAAACTACTTCACACAGCATTGACTCAATGCAGAAGTCTCTCTTTCTCTCTCTCAAAATCTCTCTCTCTCTCTCAGAACGAGTGGTGCAAAAATGTCTACCACACAAAAAGCCAGGAAGAGGCCCCCTTTAAATAGCGCCCTCCCCCAGCCCCACAGCGACTGGGAAGCATTCCAGTCTATCTGTCGTTGGTTGCGCCAGGCGGAAAGGATGGGGGGCGCCACTCAATTTCTGTTCCGGGGCGCCACAAGGACGTTGCACGCTCGAATGATGTCAAGATCTGCGGGCGCAGGAGATCGGGCGGTATTGTTTAGCGCTGCCGTAAAATGTCCAGTCAATTCCGCGAGAGGCGCAGATATCGCCTCGCCCGGGCACTAGTTGCTTTGTGCTCCATTAGCGCCCTCTTAAGGCACTAATGGGAGGCGCAAACCAACTGACTTTTTCCCCCTATGACTCTATAAGATGCAGTTCAATGCAAAGAAGTATGAAGCAGTACAATTTGGGACACTCTTTAAACATGGGAATTCAGATGGAAAAGGTTATTTAAAACAACATTTAAGTGAGATTCTGAGTTAATACATTGAGGATATGAACATAAAAGCAAGGTAGTAATACATTTGTCGGAAACATTGTTTAGACCACAGTTGGAGCTCTAAGTGCAGTTCTGGTGATTTGATTATAGGAGCGATATGCTCATGGTATAGCAAAGATTCACTGAACTGATACCAGGAAAGGTTAATGTTATGAAGGAAGGCTCAAAAAATGTGGCTGTTTTCAATGGAACAAATTATTAAAAGTTTTGAGAGGGTACATAGTATCAAACTGTTTCCATTGCTTGGTTAATTGATAACAAGGGGGACATAAACTGAGAATTATCACCAGAAGAACAAAGGAGGAAGTTAAAAGATTTATTTTTACACACAAAATATTATTAGAACATGGAATGTCTTACAGCAAGTGGGTATTAAGGTAAAGATTACAATAGCATTTAATGGGCATTGGATATATATTTGAAAAGAAATATTAGGCTAGAAATTGCGGTCAGAGGCGTACCTCCAGAGTACGCCTCCGATCCACGAAACAATTATGAAAGTACCTGTTGGCGGCCAGGCAGTGAAAAGTTGCGGTCTCAGGCCTCGAGGCGGAAGGCAGCGTAATGGCCCACGGATCCCAGGGATGCAGACGGTTCGGAAGTGTACCTGGGATCACGTGCGCCCAGACTTCCAATGACAAAGGAGAATTCCATTTCAATCATTTACGAAGGGAATTGCCTAATGAGATGCAATGGAATCCCCAAATCTAATAATTATAGAATGCACAGAATTGGAATTTTATTCATAAGTTCCTTCATTCAACCAACCTCACTAAAAATTTAGTTTTTTGATATTAATTTTATACATCATTAAAGGTGTAATCCAGACCAATATTTGCATAAATACATTTCATACCGTGTATGTGCATAATTTAGGATGTTAAAATGTTTAATTAAAGCCTTAGATATCCCCTTACGCTGATGCAAACAGGCCCTGTACCTGCTTGCATCAACCATAAGACTTCCATTCGCCATTGCTGGCCAGTCAGTGGGCAAATAGCTTTGACAGGCCGCAAGCGCATGCGGGAATCCTGAACTTGCGAGGCATTTCAATATGGCGCCATTCTCGGAAAGCATGTTGTCATACACACCACAATTTCAGGGCCAATATAAAAAGATATCGGGAAAGGATAGGAAAATGTGATTAGAGTGGGCAACTCCAGCTGATGTTTCTATGCTGTATATTCTATGATTTTGTTTTGTCAACTGAGATTCAAGCAACACATAGAAACTCCGTTCTAACCTGTGGGAAAGGTTTTTTGAACATCAGTGGCAAACTACATGTAAATTCTATGTAATTCTATCAAAGAAATAGGCCATTCAGCCCAAATGGTCTGTGTCAATGTGTATGCTCCACACGAGCCTCCTCCCACCCTACTTCATCTAACCCTATCTACATATTCTTCTATTTCTTTCTCCCTCATGTACTTATCTGGCTTCCCCTTAAAGGAACTTAAACTAGTACCTGTTTACAACTAGCTTCTTCCTGCATTAGATTTTTTTTGGTCTATTTACTTGTAATGCACTATACTGGGAGTGAATGATCATTTTGGATCGTATGATATGGATCTAAACCTTCCTCATCTACTTTCAAATACTGCCGCAACTGTGGAGAATCTGTTTGCTGCTGGAATGCTAGATGGATCTCTATATTCATTGGGGGAAGAAAATCACTACAGCATACTCTAGGTAAAAGCTCACAAGTCACTCATATCTGGTAAAGTATGGTTTGAATAACTCCAGTGTCAACTCCTGCAAATATGTGTTATAAACTGGAAATTAGGAACAGGAGTAGGCCATTCAGCATCTCAAGCCTGTTCCGCCATTCAATTAGATCATAGTTGATCTGTATCTCAGCTCCATTTACCCACCTTGCTTCCATATCCCTCAATACCCTTACCAAACAAACATCTATCAATTTCAGCTTTGAAATTTTAAATTGACCTAGCTTTTTGAGGGAGAGAACTCCAGATTACTGCTACCCTTTGTGTGAAGACGTGCTCCCTGATATCACCTCTGAAAGGCCTAGCTCTAAGTTTAAGGGTATGCCCCCTTGTTCTGGACTCCCCCCTCACCAGAGGAAATAGTTTCTCTTGATCTACCCTATCAAATTCTTTAATTATCTTAAATACCTCTATCAGATCAGATCACCTCTTAATCTTCTGAACAGACTATGTGCCAAGAATTGAAGCAGAGAATATATTAGAAAGCAAGACAAGTTGTGGTATTGATGGGTGTAGCTGCTATTGAATTTCCTAGAATTTTAGAATGTTACAGAAGTACACAAGTATACATCTTCTGTTGAAATGATCTATGTATCCTATATAGCGTTGGTTTGATATATGTATACCAGTATCAACTTTAACATGCTTTAACATTACTGAACTTTTTAATTCAACAACTATTCTGTCTCCCAACAGCTAGGCAATAAAGCCACAGTGGTGCAGGAGTCTGCACTTCTTCAATATATTATATATATATATATATATATGTATGAAAATGAACATCAATGAAAGGGAGGATCAAGTTAAAATGTGTCTGAAAACAGCCATAAACATTTTTGGAGAAAATTTGTCAATAATATCCAGTATACAACTGTTACTTTAGGTGAATTCTAGAGTAACAACTTTCAGTAAGAAACTGGAAGGCATCATTTTTGTTTAAGCATTGATACTGTTGATTGGTATTTACATATTATTCAAGTCTCATTCTTTTTTATAATGGCCCAGAAATTCAGGTCTCCACGGGTGAGTACGAACAGGGTACTCACCCGTAGGCCGAATGGAAGTGCCGGTTTTTTGCATGCACTGCACATGCGCGGGAAACCGGCACTTCCGTTCCTCTGAACAAAGGGGTTCAGAGGTCGAACGCACGTACAGGTGAGGCTGCGCGTGCGCTTTGAACTTCGGTTCTTTTTGCAGGTTTTCCCGGGATCGTAAGCCTGCAGTATTTAGAAATGTAAAAAGCAGGCGTAAGGCCTGCTTCTTACAAGGTAAGTGGTCAATTAATTAAAATTAAAACATTTTTTCCACAGGTTTATTATTTTTAAATACTTTAAAGCAAGGTAAGTTTATTTTTAGCCCCGTTAGAATATAAAATTATTTTTTTCAAAAATTTAAATTATTGTTTAAAATAGTTATTTGATGTAATTTATAGTTTATTTAAAAAGTGTGATTTAAAAAAAAAATTATTTGAAGGTTTACTGCTATTTTGGGGCCGTAGTATTCATAAGTTTTGACAGGTCTTCCTGTCAATCTTATGAATGGGCTTTTCCCTCCTCCGATTGGCTGCCCATGGCTCACGTGATCCCAGGGGACGCATCGCACTAACTGCGCCCCTGGGACATGCAAGCACTGCGCGCCGGCAGCTGGGCCAGGCCCCGGAGCGGAATTCCACGGGGCCCTACAGCTCAACTGCCGGCACGCAAGGTAAGTGCAGGTTCGGGGGCTTACACCCGCGGGAAGCCCCCGACCCGAATTTCTGGGCCATCATGTCTTTGTATGTACGGAAACCTCATAAACATGAATGGGAATAACCCCAAAAATATATGTACACATCAAATAAATTTTAAAAAACTTATATATTTAAAATTAATTCAAATGCCATTTAATTAAATATTTAAAACAAAAATTAAATTTTTTGAAAAATAAATGTAAACTTTTTAAATGGGCTAAAAATAAATTTACCTTATTGCACAGGCTTTTTAAGTGTATAAATGATTGATAAAAATGTATTTTATGCTTTTTTAAACTCTTACGCTGGTAAAAGCAGGCCTCGGGCGACTGTCTGTGTGGAGTTTGCACATTCTCCCCGTGTTTGCGTGGGTTTCCTCCGGGTGCTCCGGTTTCCTCCCACAGTCCAAAGATGTGCGAGTTAGGCTGATTGGCTATGATAAATTGACCCTTAGTGTTAGGGGGATTAAATACGTGGGGTTACGGGGATAGGGTGGGATATGTGTTGGTGTAGGGGTTACGGGGATCGGGTGGGATATGTGTCGGTGCAGGCTCGATGGGCCGAAATGGCCTCTATCTGCACTGTGGGGTTTCTGTGATTCTGTGATTACGCCTCCCTTTAACAGGCATAAGCATTTAACGGGCATTCGCTGGGCAGAAGTTGGGCAGATAGCGCAACTCTCCGCCCGCGGATGCCCTTTTCCCGGGGATGCGTTGGATCTGTCATGTTCTGAATTTTCACGCATGCACTTCACATACGAAAACCCGGAACTTGAGCGGCCTTTATGGGCGTGTTCGTACCTTGTACGCGCCTGTAGGGGCCGCAAGATATGGTCCAAGGTAATTTTTGTTTCGTGGCCTTATTTTGCAAGTTGCTCCAACTCTACTCAAATCTAAATTCAGTAAAGCATTCTGTTTCAGTGAAAATAATTGCTAATGAGAATAGTTATACTGCTGTTAATTGGCATTGGTAACGATGTTTATATGAGGAAGGTGTGATGAATATGAATATACTGATGCTCAATTTGTGAAAAACATTCAAATTTACATTGTAACTAAAGTACAATAATACACTTGCACTCAAATGGTTGCCAGCTTATATGATGGAATTTCCAACATATGCCATAATGAAGGCAACCAACCGCTCCTGCTCACCCCGTTTAAGATAATGGAAATTAGCAGATGGAGAGTTCCCAAAGTTTGATCTTATATTGGTTCAGTAACACTAAGGGCTGAATTTTGCCGGCACTCAGAGGGCGGGTTTGGAGGCAGTTCCGCTGTCAAAATCAAAAAGATTGACAGCGCGTTGGTATCCCGCTCTGAACCCGCCTCCTTGTCAGTTTCCCAAGTGCCGGTTCTGCCTGCGCTTTGCAGACACGGCACTGAGCGGCGGGTCATTCAATTGTGCCTGTTAGGAGGGTGTTTAAAGTAATTAAATCCCCATTTTACCAGCTCCAAAGCATTTTGCCAAGTTTTTCATGAGGTTTCCGTCGCTCGGAGATCACGCCAGGTAAGTATGTCGGGTTCTGAACAACTCTGCATTTCTTTCAATAGGTGACAGCTGCAAAAGTGGTCTAAAACCTGCCGTTTTACAGCTGCTCACTTCCCAATCTCAGAAGCTTCAGCATGCAGTATTTTTAACCCACTTTTGAGATTTTTGAAGTGTTTGGAGTAATCTCTCTATCCACTGTCACCTCCTTAGAACAACCTATCTCAACATTGACAGGTTACTTCTGTCATCTCTACCTCACCTGCCATCTATTCCATCAGCATTGGTGCCCTTGAAAAAATCTCACCTTGGTCCTCAGAATCCCACCATGATCAGCCCCAACACCAGCAGCACCAATAGCTCCAACAACAACACCAACCTTCTCCGCAATCATCTGATGCTGCACTGGACACAGGGCATCATCACCCATGCACATTGCTGCCCGGGACGCCAGCGATGGCCTCACCATGTCCAGATTTGATTCACTTAACACTGTATACCTTGGCTGCCACATGATGCACCAGGTTGGCAGCACCCCACACCGGCACCATAAATCATCCCTAACAATGTCCAAGCCATTCTTTTCACATTGGGGGGGGGGGGGGTGGGTGGGGGGGGAACGTTATGTCTCACCATTCACTGCAACTCACTAAGACACTTTCAAAGGTGCACACAAATCTGTCCAAGAAGGCAAAGTGGGGACAATAAGGATTTCAATGTTTGACACCACATTAACAGAAACTTCAAATGAACATTGGCCAAAACACCCAAGTGCCTACCCTTGTGTGTTGTTAGTTGGTATGATTGCACTAGGATGAGGGTGAGTGTGAGGGGTGTCTAGTGAGATGGGGAAGTGATAATGTAGATAGAGAGGGATGGGTGGAGGTGCAAGGTAAGTTGGTGTAAGTAAGGATGTGCAGGAGTAGGGTAGGGAAGGCAGAGTGATGGGGATGTGATGAGTGGCACAGCAGGATGAGGTTGAGTGTGGCTTTGCAGTAAAATTTTGTGATCTGCTGAGATCATTGAAAGGTTTGTGCCACTGCAGCCAAGTCCTCCTGACGACATCCCTGTTTGTGTCCTCCTGTGCAATGTGCAACCAGGCTGTGTTGGTCTTCTGGGGAGGTCTCTTCCGCCCATTGGAAGGGAAGAGGACCTCACTGTGTGCTGTGTCTCACTCCATAAGCATGGGAGAGACTGGGTGCAGCTGTTCACATCTGTGCAGTGGTTGTCAGTGTTTGCAGCACCTCAATGTCGTAGAACACTGACAGCACAACTGTCAAAATTAATTTGGGCATGGTCCCTTTAAGGAAACCGGCTGATGATGCATCATCAGATGATGTCATCAGACCCGCTTCCTTTTAATTGGCCGGGAACCTCACAGGGCAGGCATAACAAGCCCAATCAGAGGAAATCACTCGGAGGAGGCGGGATGAAGACGAGCGCGGAGTTTGCGGCCGCTGTCTGCTCCGGCCGCATCGACCTTGCCTCGGCTTGCGAAATTGCGGTCTAAGTGTGGAAATGAAGACAAGTACAATACAACCACAAATTAAATGTAATTTTCATTGGCCTGTAAGGTTGATTTATGTCAAACAAGGGGAGATTGGTGATGGTGGCCTTTGAAATGACGCAACACGTTGGGCAAGTCTCTGTCCCATGAAAACCCTGGCAGATAATCAGGAAAGCAAATAATTGGAGCATGCAAAATGAAAGTTCCCCTGTACTGAAAATGAAGCACATCTTAGGAAGGGTCCCGCCTTCCTGGGCCCCAAACGCTCCTTCCAGGTGAAATTGCGATTTACTTGTACTTTTAATTTAGTATACTGTATACACTGCTCGCGATGCAGTCTCCTCTACATTGGGAGACCAAATGCAGATTAGGTGATCGCTTTGCACAACACCTCAGTTCGCTCCGCAAGCATGACCCCAAGCTTCCGGTTGCCTGTCATTTTAATTCTCCGCCCCACTCCGGCCTCGGCCTCCTACACTGTTCCAATGAAGCTCAAATTAAGCTCGAGGAACAGCACCTCATCTTTCTATTAGGCACTTTACAGCCTTCCGGACTCAACATTGAGTTGAACAATTTCAGATCATAACCTCTACCTCCATTTTTGCAGATGGCAGCTGTTGCAGATGATTCTGATATTCCCATTTACTCCTCCTCTAGACCTATCTTTTGTTTCTTTACTTGTCCCATTACCATCTCCTTTCGCCTTGCACCATCATCCCTTTTTCATTTAAACTCTCCTGCCTTCCACCCTATCACCGACCTTCCTTTTTGTTCATTCCTCCCATCCCCCTTTCCCTGCCTCTGTACTTGCTTAAAACCTGTTACATCTTTAACTTTTCCCAGTTCTGACAAAATGTCATCAACCTAAAACGATGGGGCAGAAATTCCTCCCCAAACGCGTGAGTACGGAAGGGGTACTCATGCGTCTGGCCGGAGGAAATGCCGGTTTTCAGCATGCACAGCGCATACGCTGAAAACCGGCATTTCCTCTCCTCTCACCCAAGAGTTGAAGAGGCTAGCGCGTGCGCTGTAGGGGGCAGCGCGTGCGTCTTGGATTTCCTCTGTTTTGGGGGATTTGCGCATGTGTAAAGGCCTCCGGTCTTTACGCTTGTAAAAAGCACACGTAAGTATTTATTTTTACAGGTAAGTGGTGTTTTAATGCAATTTAGAATTTTTTTCCCCACAGGTTTATTATTTTAAAGAATCTACAATAAGGTAAGTTTAGTTTTAGACCCTTTTTATTAAAAATTTATTTTTTTCAACAAAAAAAATTGTTTAAATTATTTTTTTTAACTTATTTATACTTAATTTAAATGTTATTTAAAGTTTAAGTAGTGTTTTGGGGTGCAGTACTTCTCATGAGTTTGACGGTTCTTACTCTCAAACTTATGAATGAAGTTTCCCCTCCCCTGATTGGCTGAACAGTGCTCACCTGATCCCAGCCGGCACATCGCACTAACTACGCCGCTGGATCAGGTTAGCACAGCGCGCCGACATCAGAACCTGGCCACTGAAAGGAAATCCACTGCGGGCCAGGTTTCAGATGTCGGCGCGCAGGGTGAGCGCACATCGGGGGCTTGCACGCGCGGCAAGCCCCCGACACCAAGTTCTGGGCCATTAACTCTGCTTCTCTCTCCACAGATGCTGCCTGACCTGCTGAGTATTATCAGCATTTTTTGTTTTTATTTCAGATTTCTAGCATCCGCAGTATTTTGCTTTTGTCTTAGGAAGGGTCTCTTCACATTTATGGAAATCTAGTTCGCTGTCTCTAGTTAGCGTCAGAATTAGCATTTTTGCTTAGAACCACTTTGGTCATTGTCTCTTAGTGCAGTTATCTGTCATGTAATTTTTTCTCATCAGTTCTTCTTGTATCTTTTCCTTTGTCAGTAGATCACATTTCTTGACTTACTTGACTGTGCAGCACATAATTATTTTTCAAATCTTCAGCTGTCTCGTGGAACAGATTGCTTTTACCCATAAAATGGTGATTCAGTTCTCCCTTTTGCCTGGTTCTAATTTAGTCGACCTTGTACTTTACATGTAGTTCAGTCTGCTCGTGATAATAGTGGAACACCGGATATATCAGATTGACATATTGATTTGACTGTATTCCCATCCTCAATGCATTAACAAGATAAAAGTGTGTTCCCAGAAATGACTGTGGCAGCATTTAACATATGGATGCTTAACTTGTTTGCATGGCATTCTTTTGTCCACTATTTTAACAGAGGTGTTATCTTATTCATTTCAATTGGGAACAAGGGAATATCACACAATTTATGTTAAGTGTTTGCGTTCTACTATCACAAGCAATCATTTCTAGGCTATAGGCTTTTCATTTTTTTTCTTATGTTGACACATGTAATAAGAAAATACAATGGACATATTCATCAGTGGAGTGATACCAGTGAACAAATCACAGCAAGCTACAACAGATAACTTACAATTCTGAAGGTGTTAGCATACCAAATTCCTTTGTAACAAAGTAATCTTGATCAGTAAATACAAATGATTTCCATTACACTCTGGCAATACAATTGGGAACATCCCATTGAGTTGAATTTAGCCTGTCACATATTATTTCTGCCAGACCATTTATTCACTGCTTGCATTTGGATAATGTTCCATTAAACCACTCACACTATGTATAAGTAACAGCAACAACTGAATATCAATAGCTAAACCCAATATCCCAATACTTAACCTAAGCTCATAATTTGAAAACTATGCAATGCGGAAAATGACATTTTCACATCATTCTGCAAGCACACAAAAACGGCACAAGTTGGTAGCAAATATCCATACCAGCTCCAGGCTTTCAGGGCCTGGTGCAACGATTAACTTTGGACCCTCCCTCCAACAAGAACATCCAGTAGGTAAATGCTTCTGTACACTTACCAGTGAAGTTGACTTTTCGGATATATTCAAGGAGGATCCTGCCATCTAAAGGATTCATTTTGGAACAGAGTCCGATATATCCTCGGCAGAGGTCGTGGTGCATGTTGTGCAGAGCATGTGCCATGGCATAAACTGCGTCAATAACAAACAGTACTTTCCCTTCTTGCTCATAAGAATTATTCCGCCCAATTCGCTCCTGGCCTAGAAAAAAAGAACCACAAAAAATTAATTTGAAACGTTGATGCTTAACCCTTAAAAACCACTCCAATATTAATGCAAAAAACAATAATTAATTATCAAGACTTTGGGGGGAGGAAGGAGGTAAAAGGACTCTGTTTCAATTCATCGAGAGATGTTCATGTGCAAATTGTAAGTCCATTACATTTTCTTATTGTAAAGGGAGAAAATGGTGATTTAAAACTAAGTACATTAAAATTCTTCAACATAATTTATTGGAACACAGCAACTGAGTCAAGAAAGTTGTACCATCTTAATTAAACTTATATCTCTCCTCAGCTTATTTTAAGCTCCTCTATTTTTTTTAATACCTTGATTTATAATATATGCAGTAGTATAAAGGAGCAGAATTTATTTTTGGAAATAGTTTGTTAAGTTTAATCCCTTTGTTTCAAAAATGAAGATTTGTGTATGGAGCAAGTAGAATAATGGTCCGTATTTTCTGGGGCCTACAGGTGTGTATGCGGGACCTACGCAAAAACCCTGAACTTGCGATCTGTCAATTCTTGACAGATCGTAGCCATCGCTGGGAAAAGGGCATTCGCGGGCGGAGAGTTGGACTGCCCAGCGAATGCCTGTGAAATTCTTAAGTCTGGTAAAAGCAGGCATACTTTTACCAGCGTAAGAGTTTAAATGAACATAAAAATAGATATTTTTAAATTATTTAAATATTAACACACCTGTTAAATAAGTTTGTTATTTTTAGCCCCTTTAAAATGTTTACCTTTTTTATTAAATTAAATTTTTGTTTTAAATGTTTAATTAAATGGTATTTTAATTAATTTTAAATATGTAATTTTTAAAATTTTATTTGGTATATGTAAATGTGTTTTTTATGTGATCCCCATTTATGCTTATGGGGTTTCCGTACATAACAGAATCCCCATGAGCATGAATGGGGATTCCCTTCTTTTATTGGATGGGCTGGCCCACATGATCCATGGGGCGCTTGTGAACTGCCTGCGCCCCTGGGATACTTGGGCCTGTATGCAGGCCTACGCGTAGAGGTCCAGGAGCGTGAGTCTCCGCGGATCCCGAGGAATCAGGTAGGTGTAGATTTTATTTCCGGATCGGAGGCATTTCCCCGCGGGAAGCCTCCGACCGCAAATTCAGGCCTGTTGTGCTGAAATTGGTGAGTGGGAATATTCAAAACTTATTAGGATCAATTTAAAACCCCCGCAGGTGGGAACAGCGTGTGGGAGGTGTTATGTTCATAAATAAATAAATAGACATTTTCATTATGAACAGCTAGCTTGAGCTAGTCATTTATTCAGCCATGTGGACTAGTGTACAGGCATCCATCTTGACTACTGCCTTGTGGGTAGCCCCTTACTAAACATACAGCTCCACCTAGTGTACCATTCTAGAATGACATGTTACTGATCATTACATCCCCCTTCCTTAGAGGTTAAACAAAATCAATATCAATCAATATCAATCAATCATAATGACATAAACATCTTCACAACAGTCAACACATTTTCAAAGCTTTACTTTATGAACTCTAAGCTTTTCATTCTTTTATTATAGTTTTCTTTGTATTCAAAGATTAAGTCTATCAGGCTTTTTTACTTCACGTGTGGATCTTCTCAGCACAGGTAAGTCTGATGTGTTTTCATGAGAGCCTGTATGTGTGTTTGTGTTAGATTGTTCTGGTGGTGAGTGACAAGATTCAGTTGCGGCATTGTCATCGATTTGCTCTTGGATAGTTTCTTGTGTTTTCAGGAGGGAACGGCGGTTCCTCCTGAGAATCCGTCCTTCCTCAGTTCTAACAGTGTATGACCTTGGTCCTACTTCCTCAAGAACTGTAGCTTTCCTGTTCCATGCATCTGGATCCTCAATCCTGACAACATCATCCCTTGTCAATGGTTTCAGAGTTTTGGATGACTTGTCATAGTGTGATTTCTGTTTCAGCTTTAACAGTTGAAGTCTCTGTCTCAGTTCCTTACTCTGCTTTTCTTTTGCACAGCAGGGCAGCATGGTGCGCAACTTGCGACCCATTAGGAGCTCAGCAGGTGAAGAACCAGAGTCTAAAGGGGAGGCTCGGTAGCTCAGCAGGGCGAGATAAGGATCAGACTTGCTTTCTGTTGCTTTCTTCAGTAGCTGTTTGAGAACTTGAACACCTTTCTCTGCCTTACCATTCGACTGAGCATACAGAGGACTGGATGTGATGTGTTGAAAGTCATAATGTGCTGCAAACTGTTGCCACTCCTTACAGTTGAAGCACGGACCATTGTCGCTAACGGCAATCCTGGGAATTCCATGTCTGGCGAAGATGGATTTCACATGCATTATGACACTGCTTGCTGATGTGCTTGAGAGCAGCGCCATCTCAGGATAGTTAGAATAGTAGTCAATCACTATTAGATAGTCTTTACCATTCAAATGAAAAAGGTCCATACCAAACTTTTGCCATGGTGCTGTTGGTAAGTCAGCTACTATCATTGGTTCCTTTGCTTGTTTGTTTTGGTGTTTCTGACATGTCTCACATATGCCTATCATGTTCTCAATGTCCTTATTTATGCCAGGCCAATAAACAGTGTCTCTTGCTCTCCTTTTGCATTTTTCAATTCCGAGGTGTCCCTCATGAATCCTTTTGAGCATGTCTCGACGTAGAGCCTGTGGAATGACTATTCTGTTCTGTTTTAGTAATAGTCCACTTGCGACACTCAACTCTGACCTGATGTGAAAGTGCTTTGGACAGGAACCTTTTGGCCAACCATGATGAATGTTCTCTATTACTGTTTGTAACACTGTGGCCTAGAAATTCGGTATAGCCGCGTTTGGGGCGCTAGTCCTGGCGATGCGCAAAGTTTAGCACCAGGCGCAGTTTAGCGCCACCTAGCGCGATATTGGGTTGCAGCGCCCCTAAAGGTGATTGCGGCGCTAAATCAGGCGCTGCACGCTACTCTTAAGGCGCTAACCTGGCGGCGCAACCCAATTTCACGGTGGTGGGGCGCAGCGAGGGTGCTGTCAATAATCACTTTCCCTGAGACACAGTGGCGCCGGCCAGCTCTTAAAGGGGCAGGTCAATTGGCATCACCAGACACACTCACTGCCTTGTAGGCCTTCAAAGCGGTGGGAGCCTACCTGTGGCGCACCAGCCTAGCAAGACATGGAAAGGGTGAGGCAGAGGGCGGAACGCCTCACTGATGGGGCATTGGATGCTTTGGTTGGCGCAGTGGAATCAAGGCCAAGGAAGATGGTCGGAATGTGATTTATGTTTTGGACAGTCTCCCGGGTGTGAGAAGCAGTTATGTGTCAGTGTATTAGTTTTGCTTTCTGTTGCCATAGCTTTCTCATGTTTGAAGGAACCACATTTTGTGTAATGAAACACTTTCTTCATTTACAATGGCCATGCCTTCTATTTACATGCATCTTGCCCTTCACAGGCTTGGGGGTATCAGACCGGTTCCATTCCTGTTCTTGGAATGGCAGCAAGCATTCCGTGAGAGGGGCCTAGAAGCTACTTCTGATCAGCCTCTGACGCGCAGCCTGAGAAGAGCCGCTCGCGTAGAAGTTCAGGCCAGCAGGCATCTTCTCAGCCACCGACAGAGATGTCCTGCACCTTATCTGAGGCTGCAGAACTGGCTGAAGTAGCTGGCACAGCTCAGTCACCACCTCCTTTCTAAATCGCAGCCTTCTGACACACTGCTCCTCCGGCATGTTCATGTAGGAAAACTGCTGTCGGAAAACCCTGCAAGCGTAAGGTCTGCTGTGGCGACGTCTGTTGGCCCTCCTCCATCTGGCCATGCCTGCCCCCCTCTCCCAGCGTCTCAGTGCCCTTTCCAGATGATTCAGCAGCAGGACGTTCCCCTCCAATACAGCCCCCATAATAAGTGCCCACAGGAAGGTTCCCCGTTGTCAAGGCTCACCAACAGCAAGGTGATGGTCAGAAGGCTGAAGATCGTCTGCCTGCGCTGGCTCAGTGGTCAAATGGCTCTCAGTGTGCAGCTCAGCAACTCGTTGTAGCTCCCGAGGAAGTTGTGCTCCAAAAATGGCTGCCGCTTTTAAACCACACCAGTCCCCTTTAAATAATGCTCCTCCAGCCCGAGAGTGAGTTGGTAAGGTCCAGGTAAGCTGTCACTATTAGCACCAGGCACTACGGAGGGGGGCGCCACTGAATTTCCGGTCCGGGGCGCCGAAAAGGCGTTGCACACTCAAGTGACGTCATAATCAGCCTGTGCCCATGAGCGGGCGCCGGCGCTAAATGCATGCTCAATATGGGGCGAGGCGCTAAGCGCCTTGCACCCACCCGGAAATTGGCTAGCGCCCCACTTCTCGGCCTCTTTAGGCGTTAATCAGTGGAGCTAACAACCAAATTTCTCCCCCTGTATCTTTTACTGTTTCTTCTGCTATTTGCTTTGATTTTGTATCTGACACGGGCAGCGCAGCAGTGACAATACTCACATGAACATCCACATCTTCTTCAGTGGAGCTCACATGACTCATTGTGGGTGCTCGGGATAGTGCATCTGCTAACACTTTGTGTTTGCCTGGTGTGTAGATCAGTGCAAAGTCATATCTTTGCAGCTTCATCATGAGCCGTTGAATCCTTGGAGACATCTCATTCAGATTTTTTTTATGATGGTAACCAGTGGGCAGTGGTCTGTCTCAACTATGAAGGTGGAAAGTCCATATATGTAGCCATGGAACTTTTCTAGTCCAACTACCAAGCCTAGACATTCCTTTTCAATCTGGGCGTATCGACATTCAAAGTCAGTCATAGACCTGGAGGCATAGGCAACAGGCTTCCATTCTTCACCCTCTGCTTGTAGCAAGACCGCGCATAGGCCATCTTTTGATGCATCCGTTGACACTTTGATTGTCTTTGTTGGGTCAAAGAAGGTGAGTACAGATGTGGTTGTCAGCACTGTTTTGAGTTTCATCCACTCTTGTTCATGTCTTTCTGTCCATGCGAACTCATTTGTTTTATGTAGCAGGTCTCGCAGACAGGCTGTCTTGGCTGACAAGTTAGGAATGAACTTTCCAATTAAGTTTATCATCCCCATGATGCGTAGCACTCCTTTTTTGTCAGTGGGTCGGGGCATTTTGAGTATGGCGTTTACTTTTTCCATATCTGGCTCTATTCCTTTACCAGATAGATTATCTCCTAGGAAAGTGACTTCCTGGATGCCAAACTGACACTTAGCTTTGTTGAGCTTCAGTCCATTCCGGCGTATGCTCTGTAGCACTTTAGTCAGTCTCTCATTGTGTTCTTTCAGTGTGGAGCCCCAGATGATGATGTCATCAACATAGACCCGAACTCCTTCCAGACCTTCAATTATGTATTCCATCGCTCTATGAAAGATTTCAGATGCAGATATTATCCCGAAAGGCATTCTGAGGAAACAATACCTGCCAAATGGTGTGTTGAAGGTACAGTATTTGGTGCTCTCTTCATTCAGTTTTAGTTGCCAAAATCCTTGTGAGGCATTGAGCTTTGTGAAGTATCTGGCACCTGACATTTCACTGGTGATTTCCTCTCGCTTGGAAATCTGGTAGTGTTCATGTTTTATGTTTGCATTTAAGTCCTTTGGATCCATGCATACTCTTAGATCATTGTTCTTTTTCTTTACACATACCATGGAGCTAACCCAGTCTGTTGGCTCTTTGACTTTCCTGATGACTCCTAGTGTGGTCATTCAGTCCAGTTCTTTCTTGAGCCGGTCACGCAGGGGTGCTGGAACTCTCCGTGGAGCATGTACCACTGGCTGAGCATCCTCCTTTAGCTGGATCTTGTAAGTGAATGGTAGAACTCCAAGTCCTTTGAACACATCCTGGAAATTACTCACTACAGAATCCACTGAGTCATCTGGTCTGCTTATGGCACAGTTTATACGGTAGACTCTCTTGACCAGTTCTAAGTCCTCACAAGCTTTGTCACCTAGTAGTGAATCAAGTCCTTCAGCCATGAGAGGATGCACTTTGTCTTTGACTGTCACTTTAAGTCTGCATACACCTAAGCTATCTATTTTCTGTCCATTATAGTTCTTCAGTAGTACTGACTTTTTCTGTATTTTGGGCTTTTCTTTCATATTTTTAATGTCACTCATACTGATTAAGTTTGCTTTTGCCCCAGTGTCTAGTTTCAATGTAACTAATGCTCCATTTACCTGCAGTGGCATCATCCATTTGTCCTCTTTTACTGCATTAACTTTATGTTCAGCATTGTCCATTCCTGAGGGCTGCACATTTTCTGTATCCTTTTCGATATTGTCACATGACACCATTCCTACAAAAAATGTCTCACTTAAATCAGTGTCCTCAATCACATTGACTTGTTGCCCTTGCTTTGTTTTTACTTTTGAAAAGCATTGTTTGGCAAAGTGATTCTTTCCATTACATTTTGTGCGCATTTTCCCAAACGCTGGGCATTGTCTTGACTGGTGCTGGTAACCACAGCGTTTACAATTAAAAATTCCATCCTCCGATTGCTTTGCATTTCTGTTCTGCCCATGTTTCTTCCCCTTGTAGGACACAGCACCGACAGCAGCACAGTCATTCACTATAGTCGCATTATTATTAATTTCACTGAAAGTCTTCGCGTGCTTCTGAGCTAGCTCACTGGCATGGCATATTTTCACAGCATCCTCCAATGTTAGTTCGGTTTCTCTCAACAAACGTTCCCTGACCTCTTTATCATGAATACCAAACACAATCTGGTCACGAATCATGGATGATTTCAGTTCAGAGAAATTACATGTCTGTGCTTTCAGTTTCAGATCGGTCACAAAGCTATCAAAAGTCTCATTTTGCTGCTGTGTCTGTGAACGGAACACGTACCTCTCATAGGTCTCGTTCTTTTTGGGAGAACAATGTGTATCAAACTTCTTTAGCACATCGTCCATTTTTTCTCTGTCCCCCTCTTGATCAAATACAAACGTATTAAATACCTCTATCGCCTGCGGGCCTGCAACCTTGAGCAGTAATGCTATTTTCCTTGCGTCTGGCTTCGTACCGAACCCGATGACTGCAATGTAGAGTTTGAATTGTTGCTTAAAAGTCCGCCAATTGCAGTTGACATTCCCCGTGAGTTTCAAACCCTCCGGTGGCTTCAAATTCTCCATGTCATGTTTCACAATATTCAGCAGATATTACCAATCCTGGTACCATGTTATGTTCATAAATAAATAGACGTTTTCATTATGAACAGCTAGCTTGAGCTAGTCATTTATTCAGCCATGTGGACTAGTGTACAGGCATCCATCTTGACTACTGCCTTGTGGGTAGCCCCTTACTAAACATACAGCTCCACCTAGTGTACCATTCTAGAATGACATGTTACTGATCATTACAGGAGGGGTTAAAATTGGCCAAGTCGCCTTATCCACCCATTCCTGCCTGGAGCCATTTCATCATTGCCAACTTTCAAGTCGGCCGAGGCTCCCACTGCAGGCAGGCGAGGAGCCTAATTCAAATGTAAAAGTTAAAGCTCAATGACGATATGAGCATTGTCAAAATTTTTAACTGCAACTCAGTGGGAGGCCTGCCTGGTGGCAAGGCCACCTGAGGAACTTGGTGGGATGCTAGAGTGGCCAAAAGAGGTTAATGTACATTTTACTTTTTTGCTGTCTGGGACTGTTCTTGGAGGTCAGGAAGAGTTCATCTCCCGGCTCTAGAAGGAATCTCTGGGGTTCCCTGGTCCTCACCTTCCCTCTCCCTCCCCACAGCGGCATACGTGTATGAGTGGCCCCCACCCCTTCAGAAACTTGCTTATGCTGGTGCCTTGGGTTCCCAGTGATGTCCGGCTCCTGCCTCAGATTTGAAAAATTGTAAATGAGGCCCTGCAGTTAAGATTGGATGGGCCTCCTTCCTTCATGAGTTCCGTGTGTGCCAGCTGCGTTGAGCTCCCCATGCATCAATCTCACCCCATTGAAATCAAGCCCATTATAAAAGTTAGGCGTGGACCATTGCCACTGCAGGGTGGCTTACTGAAATATTGTGGGTGCTCTGCCCATAATTTCCCATCCACTGATATTAAAGGACAGGAGATTGTGAACAATGCACACACGGTTTTCTGTTAATCCACCTGCTGCGTGAAAGGCACCAGTAGTGGCCCAGGACCTTGGAAAGTTCTGCCAAGGGTGTTTTAGATAAGGAATAAAACAGATTTGTTGCAACTAAATATATATATGTGTGTGCGTGTGTCTGTGTATATATGTACGCCATACATATGGGCCCTAAATTATTATAGGGCTTTCACTGGTTCTCCATTGTAACTGCATAAAACTGATGGAAATCCCAGAGAAATTATGTAAATAGCTAAAACCAGTCACGCTATTTCCCTGTAGTTTCTGCTAATTCCACAGGTACCACCAACCTCCAAGACCATGTCCAAGTGTTTTCTTTCATGTGTAAACATAGATAATAGGTGTCATTTTAAACCCCCCCAACAGAGCAGGTGGGGGAGAAGGCAGGTGCAGGCTTAAAAATAATTAAACAGGAAACCCGACCCCAACCCGCCCACAACCGACTTAACAGAGGCGGAGGGGGGGCGGGCGACCAATCGGCTCTCAGGAGGTGGGTCGGTCACTATAATCTTTAAAGGAGACTGCGTGCCTCTATTTTAACTCAAGTTTTAATTTTGACACCTGCAGGCCGGGGTTGCTCGGCAATGGGAATCCCGGCAGATGAAAAGAGGTGAGAAGGGCCGGATTTTTGAGGTAAGTGCCTTTACTACACAGTTTGTGGGCCAGGAGGAGCAGGAACTTACCTATTAAACACCCCACGATGAGAACCCCGCGACCGGCCGTCCCCCCCGATGTCCAACTTCCCCCCACGCGATGTCCCATTACCCCATCAGATATTCGACTCCGCCCAACCCCCCCACAATGTCCAACTTCCCCCACGCGATGTCCCATTAACCCCGCCACGCGATGTCCCATTAACCCCCGCCACGCGATGTCTCATTAACCCCGCCACGCGATGTCCATTAACCCCCCGCCACGCAATGTCCCATTAACTCCCGCCATGTGACTTCCCATTAAACCCCGCCACACGATGTCCCATTAACCCCGCCACACGATGTCCCATTAACCCCCCGCCACGCGATGTCCCATTAACCCCCGCCATGTGACTTCCCATTAAACCCCACCACACGATATCACATTAACCCCGCCACACAATGTCCCATTAACCCCCTCCACACGATGTCCCATTAACCCCCGCCACATGATGTCCCATTAACCCCTGCCACACGATGTCCCATTAAACCCCACCACACGATATCACATTAACCCCGCCATGTGACTTCCCATTAAACCCCACCACACGATATCACATTAACCCCGCCACACAATGTCCCATTAACCCCCGCCACATGATGTCCCATTAACCCCTGCCACACGATGTCCCATTAACCCCTGCCACGCAATGTCCCATTAACCACCCGCCACGCGATGTCTCATTAACCCCCGCCACGCGACTTCCCATTAACCCCCCGCCACACAATATCCCATTAACCCCCGCCACGCGATGTCCCATTAAACCCTGCCACATGATGTCCCATTAACCCCCGCCACACGATGTCCCATTAACCCCGCCACACGGTGTCCCATTAACCCCCGCCACACGATGTCCCATTAACCCCCGCCACATGATGTCCCATTAACCACTGCCACACGATGTCCCATTAACCCCCGCCACACGATGTCCCATTAACCCCCGCCACGCGATGTCTCATTAACCCCCGCCACGCGACTTCCCATTAACCCCCCCGCCACACGATATCCCATTAACCCCCGCCACGCGATGTCCCATTAAACCCTGCCACATGATGTCCCATTAACCCCCGCCACACGATGTCCCATTAACCCCGCCACACGGTGTCCCATTAACCCCCGCCACATGATGTCCCATTAACCACTGCCACACGATGTCCCATTAACCCCCGCCACGCGACTTCCCATTAACCATCGCCACGCGACTTCCCATTAACCATCGTCACACGACGTCCCATTAACCCCGCCACACGATGTCTCATTAACCCCACCACACGATGTCCCATTAACCCCGCCACACGCTGTCCCATTAACGCCCCCGCCACACGATGTCCCATTAACCCCGCCACGCGACTTCCCATTAACCATCGCCACGCGACTTCCCAATAACCATCGTCACACGACGTCCCATTAACCCCGCCACACGATGTCCCATTAACCCCACCACACGATGTCCCATTAACCCCGCCACACGCTGTCCCATTAACGCCCCCGCCACACGATGTCCCATTAACCCCGCCACGCGACTTCCCATTAACCATCGCCACGCGACTTCCCATTAACCATCGTCACACGATGTCCCATTAACCCCACCACACGATGTCCCATTAACCCCCGCCACACGATGTCCCATTAACCCCCGCCACACGATGTCCCATTAACCCCGCCACACGCTGTCCCATTAACGCCCCCGCCACACGATGTCCCATTAACCCCGCCACGCGACTTCCCATTAACCATCGCCACGCGACTTCCCATTAACCATCGTCACACGATGTCCCATTAACCCCGCCACACGATGTCCCATTAACCCCGCCACACGATGTCCCATTAACCCCACCACACGATGTCCCATTAACCCCCGCCACGCGACTTCCCATTAACCCCCGCCACACGATGTCCCATTAACCATCGTCACACGACGTCCCATTAACCCCGCCACACGATGTCCCATTAACCCCACCACACGATGTCCCATTAACCCCACCACACGATGTCCCATTAACCCCCCGCCACGCGACTTCCCATTAACCATCGTCACACGATGTCTCATTAACCCCACCACACGATGTCCCATTAACCCCACCACACGATGTCCCATTAACCCCCGCCACGCGACTTCCCATTAACCATCGCCACGCGACTTCCCATTAACCATCGTCACACGATGTCCCATTAACCCCCGCCACGCGACTTCCCATTAACCCCCGCCACACGATGTCCCATTAACCATCGTCACACGACGTCCCATTAACCCCGCCACACGATGTCTCATTAACCCCACCACACGATGTCCCATTAACCCCGCCACACGCTGTCCCATTAACCCCCCGCCACGCGATGTCCCATTAACCCCCGCCACGCGACTTCCCATTAACCATCGCCACGCGACTTCCCATTAACCATCGTCACACGATGTCCCATTAACCCCGCCACACGATGTCCCATTAACCCCCGCCACACGATGTCCCATTAACCCCACCACACGATGTCCCATTAACCCCACCACACGATGTCCCATTAACCCCGCCACACGCTGTCCCATTAACCCCCCGCCACGCGATGTCCCATTAACCCCGCCACACGCTGTCCCATTAACCCCGCCACACACTGTCCCATTAACCCCCCGCCACGCGATGTCCCATTAACCCCGCCACACACTGTCCCATTAACGCCCCCGCCACACGATGTCCCACTCCCTGCCACACGATGGCCCATTAACCCCCCGCCACGCGATGTCCCATTAACCCCGCCACACACTGTCCCATTAACGCCCCCGCCACACGATGTCCCACTCCCTGTCACACGATGTCCCATTAACCCCCCGCCACGCGATGTCCCATTAACCCCGCCACACGCTGTCCCATTAACCCCGCCACACACTGTCCCATTAACCCCCCGCCACGCGATGTCCCATTAACCCCGCCACACGCTGTCCCATTAACCCTGCCACACACTATCCCATTAACCCCCCGCCACGCGATGTCCCATTAACCATCGTCACACGACGTCCCATTAACCCCGCCACACACTGTCCCATTAACCCCCCGCCACGCGATGTCCCATTAACCCCGCCACACGCTGTCCCATTAACCCTGCCACACACTGTCCCATTAACCCCGCCACACGATGTCCCATTAACCCTGCCACACACTGTCCCATTAACCCTGCCACACACTGTCCCATTAACCCCGCCACACGCTGTCCCATTAACCCTGCCACACACTGTCCCATTAACCCTGCCACACACTGTCCCATTAACCCTGCCACACACTGTCCCATTAACCCCGCCACACGATGTCCCATTAACCCTGCCACACACTGTCCCATTAACCCTGCCACACACTGTCCCATTAACCCCGCCACACGCTGTCCCATTAACCCTGCCACACACTGTCCCATTAACGCCCCCGCCACACGATGTCCCATTAACCCCGCCACACGATGTCCCATTAACCCCGCCACACGCTGTCCCATTAACCCCGCCACACGATGTCCCACTCCCTGCCACACGATGGCCCATTAACCCCTGCCACACGCTGTCCCACTAACCCCCGCCACACGATGTCCGATTCCCCCCACAACCCCCTCACAATTAAAAGTTGAGGAGGAGGATTTTCAGTTCAATGTGTTGGAGCCAATTTAACTTGAAATGTTTTGCCTGTGTTTTCACAAGCAATTCTCTAAGGTTTTGCTTGAACCTACAAGCTACATTTATACAAATGTAAGAAGTCACACAACACCAGGTTATAGTCCAACAGTTTTATTTGAAATCACAAGCTTTCGGAGCGCTGCTCCTTCGTCAGGTGAAGTGGAGAGATGCATAAAGACACAGCTTATATAGTCATACAGCTTATGTTTTTTTGTCTGTTTTTTTGTTTTTCATACAGACCCCAGCATCTGCAACATTTGACCCCTTGTGACCCCACCTCATTGTTCTTTGATGTAATGTTTTCCTGACAGACCTGTTTGGACACCATTCACACCTTTGATTGCTGTGATTATCTCTCTGCCGAGGTGTGATAAATGGCAGTTAGAAAGATTACCTGTAATCATCTGGCATTATTCTCTGACTATATAAGCTGTGTCTTTATGCATCTTTCCACTTCACCTGACGAAGGAGCAGCGCTCTGAAAGCTTGTGATTTCAAATAAAACTGTTGGACTATAACCTGGTGTTGTATGACTTCTTACATTTGTCCACCCCAGTCCAACACCGGCATCTCCACACCATGGCTACATTTATACATATTGAGCCTTTGCTTATGTCAGACTTGCATACAAGTTGTTTTGTATACATATTTCATGAATGTCCTGGTTGTATAACAGGTAAACTGCTGATATCATATTATGGTCCGTCCAGCTGCAAGTTATAAATTTATGGTAATACATGATTGTTTATCTATGGGTTCCACTATATATAGGATTATGTGATTAATTTTGAACTAATTAGTGTTAAGATGGTGCTTGTCTTGCCCTACTAGTTACAATATGGCATACTGGTGCGAGGGGTCTGCAGAACATAGGTTTGATTTGTAAACCAGCCACAGATGCGGAAAGCAGTTTCCAGGGTGAAATTCAATTATCCCTTGTCAAAACATGAATTGGGTACGTGAAGCATGCACAAGTGTAAAACCAGTGTCTCAAGTGGCTCTATGTGGTAAACCACTGTTATTGTTGTTCACTGTTGTTGTTGTTGTTGCACACTGTTGTACCTATGCATGCCTCAGCATGTCTCTGCTGGCTCCGCCCCTGGCTCCACCCACAGGCCCAGGTACAAAGGTGATTGCCCTGCAGCCCCCTGCCTTCTTGGAACCCAGTCAACCACGAGAGGCATGCTCTGTTCTTTGCTAATAAAAGCCTTTAGTTACTCTCCTAACTCTCCATCTCTTATGAGTAATTGATAGCGCGTCACTCTATACTCATTAACATGAAATGCAAGCATCCCCCACCACTGGGTCTGATTCTGAGCAGGTTTGATTGACTGTTCTCTATCCACAGGCCTCTTGAGGAGAGGATATTCGAGAGGCTGTTGGCCATTTTTTTCAGTTCACTTCTTTCAGCCGCATTTTCATTTCATTGCAGTGAGACAGAACTCTGCGGAACCAAGGGGGTCGATTTTCCTGGAGCCGTGAGGCGGGATTTCAGGCGTGTAGGGGGGGAAAATCCCGAATTCGGGGGTCCCGACGCCATCCCGCCCAAAACCCCACCCACGTAAGTTTCAGGGGCGGCGAGGACCCGCCGAAACCAGGCAGGAAGGGATTAGTGCCAATTAACTGCCTGTTAACAGGTAGTTAACAGGCAGTTTTTAGCCTAATCCCTATTTTGAGGGGTTTCGTGTGGGATTCCCGACGGCTTCAAACCACGCCAGGTTAGAGCAGGCGGGCCGTCGGGTTGAAGGAGTTGGAGGGGTCGCGATGTCAGTGCTCAGGTGAGTGATGGGTGCATGAGTGCAAAGGTAAGTGTGTAAAGAACTTTTGCTTACCTGTACTTCCCTTAACAGCCTTTCTTCCTGTAGGCGTCGGGAGCGCATCACTCAGCCAGCAGTTAAAGCTGAACGGCTGCGATCTGTGAAAAGTGACAGCCTTCAGCTTTGAGTGTCGGTGAGAGTTCTAACTGAGTCTGTGCAGAAGGACTCATGTTAGAACTCAGAGTGTCAGTGTTTCACAGCTTCAAACAGCTGTGAAACACTGATATTTCATCTGTCAAGAACTCTTGACAGGTGAAATTGCAGTCTGTGACGTCACCTGTTGCCGGGTGGCCCTTAATTGGCCTGCTGAGCCCACTGGGCGGGCTCAACAAGGTCAATCAAGGGAAAATCACACGGATTGGCCGGACATCGAAGTAGGCGGGTCTAAAACCCAAAAGTTGTAGTCCCACCTGCTTCCCAACAGCTTCGGGAAAATTGACCCCAAGGTGTGGAACCAAGATATGAGATGTGAAATAATTCAGTTAAAAGGGCTCAAAAAGTATAATTACTTTTTTATTTTGGTTTTGGAAACAATTTTAAACTATTAGTATATAAGTTAAATACTGTGGGCGTGACATCTGTCTTGGCGCAGCGCTAGACGACGGAGTGTAAGGCGGGCGACCAATTCACCATCACCTGTTTCACACTATTGCCCAAGACCAATTTCAGCCCCCTGTGTTTCTGTGTATCTGCTGATTTATTTTTGCTTCCATATTAATTTATTTATTGTAATAAATATCATTTGTAGTTTTAGCCTGAAACATACGGTCTGATAACTTGATATTTTTCCACCTATCGAAGAACATAAAGTGGGCAGCCTGTATGACTTCCAATGTACAGCGGTACCAAGATATTCTATAGGACCAGATTTTGTGGCTAAAAATAATGGTGAGGCTAACAGCGCTCACTGTTATTAACACGTAAATCGGACAGTAACTTTCAGCAACTGCACAGGCACAGTTAAATGCGTAAATCAGGAAGTTGCTGTTTGAGATGCCCTGCTCCTCCGGAATCCAAGAGACACACCTTTACAATACATGGAAAGGTGTGAATTTGCTGTACTTGCCTGGTATATATCCACTAAACTCAACAGAAAAAATTAGGGCTTTTCCATTCCAGTGTAAGTACCCTTTTAACGGCAGGATGTGTCTTAATTATTGCCAAACAACCTCTCTGGCACTGAAAATTAACTTTAACAAGTGTGGAGTCTCATTCCTTCAGATTTTAATTATCGTTGGAGATTTAAAAAAATTAAAAACTGTGGGCAAGTCACCAGTGTAACAAACGGCTGCCGACCACAAAATCTGGCCCATGGTTACTCCTATATGCTTTAAATTCTAAGCTTTGGTTTATAGGAAACCCAAGTTTACCCCTGGAAACTTCAATTTTCCGTGAACACAAAAGAAGAAAGTTGGGAATTAACAGAAAGATGGTTGAGTTGAATCAGCCAATCACACTGTGTGTTCAGTTCCTGAATCAATTGATGGTTATTTACTACAAGCAGCACGCATGACAACAGGAGGGAAAATGCGACCTGTTCCACACCAATCACATCTCCCTAATCCAGACTTAACATAGGCCAGCATTGCCAACAGTGGGGAGGAAGCATGACATTTTAGGAGAGTGAATTTTAAATAAATGCAATTGTACCATGTGTAATAAACTACCAAACTCTGAATATCAAAACCCTCATTAGCAAAAGGACACTTTTCAAGTCTCCCAAAATGTCGCTGAAATAGCGCCGACCTGCTCTCATATGGCACATAAGGAGCATCCTATCATTAAAAAATAATTTTAATTGAGCAAGCATACTAGATTGCTGAAAATACTGCAGAAAAATAATATTCAGTTCTAAAGCATTTCCAACACACACACACACACCCAATGCAGGTGTTACATTGCTAAAAGATTTATTTTGTCAGAGTTAGCGCCCTTAGAGAAATCTCCCACAGCTTCTTTCTATCAAATTTGAAAAAAATAGGGCATTGCTTGGTTTAAACGTGTCATGACAGTTGCTATTCATTATAGCAGATTTACAAATCTAGGCTGACATTCCAGTGCGGTGCTGAGGGAGTGCTGCACTGTCGGAGGTGCCATCTTTTGGACGAGACGTTAAACCGAGGCCCCGTCTCGCAGGTGGACGTAAAAGATCCCAGGGCACTATTACAAAGAAGAGCAGGGGAGTTATCTCCGGTGTCCTGGCCAATAATTATCCCTCAACATCACAAAAACAGATCATCTGGTCGTTATCACCTTGCTGTTTGTGGGAGCTTGCTGTGCACAAATTGGCTGCCGCGCTTCCTACATTACAACAGTGATTACACTCCAAAATTATTTCATTGGCTGTAAAGCGCTTTGAGACATCCGGCGGTCGTGAAAGACGCTATATAAATGCAAGTCTTTCTTTTTAAATATAGACATACGTTACACTTCACCCATTTTTCGGGCACGCAACAGGTTCACAACCTATCAATTTTTGTCACCGATCGCAAGGGATCATAATGCACAGGAAGGGCGCGGTCGCCATACTGGTTAGGGCGTGCCTTAGTCATCCAAGGCAGCTGTCTGAAATGAGCATTAGGCCAGCTGCCTGTGCAAATGGAGGACCCTTCACGGTTTCAATGGGGCACGTTTCAGGCCCCTTTGATACATTGGATCATGTCTGACAGCAGCACGTGTCAGTTTCCTCAGGCCTTGAAGTAGCCAAACTAGCAGGTCCTTAAAGGGGCCACTGGAGGCAACTACAAAGAAGGAAAGTAAACCTTTTATTACTTAGCTGAATGTGGAGCCAAGAGGAGCTGGAGTGCTCCTTCCTGGCTCCATGTTCAAATTGCGACTGCTGCCAGCCACTGCTCCACCCCCACTCACCCCCCACCCCGGATCTCCTCCCCACCCGGACTTACTGTGGGCCCGCTGTCATGTTCCTGATGGCCGGTCTTGCCGAACCATCTTACATCAACCAGTTCAAATTATATTAAGGTTTACACTAGTAACCTTCTAATAGGATATACATATAAACCACTAAGTGAATGAGTTAACCTTTCCTTGCCAAAGTCATCAAAGAGGAAGTCAGACAACAAAATAAGGAACTAATGTTTCTTTATTAACTCACTTAGCATAATGGGCTGGAAATTGTGGGCGAATGTCTCCGAACCACGAGTAAACTCCACACCTACCTGGTGCCTCCGTATTTTCGGACTCTTGCGGTCCTGGGCCTACAGGTATATGCTGCATAAAGGCCCACATATCCCAGGAGCGCATGCGGTTCACAAGCATCCCTGGGACCATTTGGGCCAGCCCAACCAATGAGAAACGGAGATCCTCATTATGCTTATGGAAATTCCATTTATGTACAGAATCCCCATAAGCACGAATAGGAATCACATAAAAAATACACTTTCACAGCACTTAAAAAAAATGAAATCATCACATTGTCAAAATTAATTAAAATACAATTTAATTAAACTTTTAAAACAAAAATTTAATTTTTTGAAAAATAAATTTAAACATTTTTCAATGGGGCAAAAATAACCTTAACTAATTTTAAAGGTTTTTCTATGGTTAAATCATTTAAAAATTGTTATTTTAATATTTATTTAAACACTTATGCTGGTAGAAGAAGGCCTTACACCTGCTTTTACCAGGCGTAAGGGTTTCATGAACATTCGCTGGGCAGTAGTAGGGCAAATAGCCCAGCTCTGCGCCAGCAAATGTCCATTTCCTGCGGATTTGTACGATCTGTCAAGCAGAGCCTTGACAGATCGCAAGTTCCGGGTTTTGGCACATGCACATCGTATACAGAAACCTGGAACTTGCATGGCAGCGTACGCGGTCATAGGTCCCGGAAAATCCGGGCCATTACAATTAGTACTGTAGTACCTCAATGCTAAACAGTGAGAGTATAGAAGTTACTGATGTAGATATTATTGACTGACCAAATGAACATCTGAAGTTACAAAGGCACTTCCAGTATATCACAATAACACAGCATTAGCTGGGCTCTTTCTATTGAAAGCTTGCTCAATGTCAATGGTAATGTCAGCAAGGTTAGTTTATGTATATCGCTGACAAATTAACAGTCTTGAATAACAGGTCTACTGGGTATCTTAAAGGTCTAGTTTGTTCAGCTTATTGCTGGTAAGTTTGCATAAATTAGTGAGGATTTCAGGAGTTTATTCACCTTGTCCTTCTGAGTCAGCACAGACGTTGGTCGTCCTGCCTCCCTCTGGGATGCTTGGCCTGTCTCAGGGATGTCAGTGCGATGAACCTCAGTCCGGCAGTTTAACCATTCATCTTTTTTGGTATTGGTTCTCTCTTTGCAGCCTAACTTTGTTGCGTTACTCTGAAACGTAACTCTTACGTACGTGATATACTAAATCTGTCTATCTCTGGTTAATGGAAACTTTTAAATTTCTCTGAACTCCTGTAACTTCTTTCTCTTTTAACTCTCAACTGACTGCTCTCTCATTCTATCATTCCAATTTTTTGTCAAAGATACTGGCGTAGAGGTTCGATGGTGCGCCCGTTTTTCAGGCACAAAACAGACGCAAAAGCATCCAATATGGCAGGCGCAGCACACGCGAGCATTACGTGAGGGAAGAGCACCACCTGCCATATTGGCGAAGGCAAAACAAGAGGCATCCATGGTCCACACCTAAAAAAGGCATTAGGTCTTTTGCAGATAAGGGGCTTAACTTCAGTTTGAAGCCCCCTAGGCAAAGTTGGGCTGCCCTGAACACAGCTAGTGCTGGGCTGGCTGCATTCAAGAAAATGTAGTCTACCTGTGGCCTAACCAGAGGTCCTTAAAGGGTCCGCTTCAGGCCACCACCAAAAAGTTACGTTTTTCAAAAATATTTACCTGAAAGTGGAGCTGGGAGGGTCAGGCGTGCAGTGCTGAAGACCGTTGCCAGCTCTTAGTCGTACCCCTCCGTCCCTCTTGATTGCTTCCACCAGCCCTTCTTCCGGTCGCTCCTCCAATTGATCGATTATCCCCCTCTCCCAGGCCTGAAATTAAAATCCTATTCGCCACCAGGCATCTTCAACTTGCCGGCCTCATGTAAATGAGGCTCAATGCCCAATATCGGGTGGGCTTCAAGCTTATCTGTTCTAGCGCAGGAGCACCTCAATCCATCAATCTCAGTATTGAAACTTTCAATTGACCCAGCATCCACAACATTTTGAGGAGTGAGTTCCAGATTTCTACTATCCTTTGTGTGAAGAAGGGCTTCTGATTTCAGTCCTGAATGGCCTCACTCTTAATTTTAAGACTGGGCCATCTTGTTCTGCATTCCCCATCAGAGGAAATAGTTTCTCTGTATTTACCCATTCGAATCCTTTTAACATTTCAAACACCTCGACAGATCACCCCTCAATCTTCTAAACTCAAGGGAATACAGTCAAACTTTATGCAAGCTGGCCTCGTAATTTAACCCTTTTAGGCCTGCTACAATTTTAGAGAACTTACACTGTACCCCCTCCAAGGCCAGTATATCTTTCCTGGGGTTCAATGCCCAAAACTGAATTCAGAATTCCAGATGGGGTCTGACCAAGGCTCTGTCCAACAGAAGCATAGCTTCCTCATTTGGATTCCACTTCCCTTGAGATAAAGGCCAAATTTCCATTAATCTTTCTGAATAATCCTTGAATCTGTGCACTAGCTTTTAGTGATTTGCGTGCGTGGGCACCAAATCCCTTTACAACTCCACTGTTCCTAGTCTCTCACCTTTAAGAAAATATTGTGATTTGTCTTTCTCCGATCCAAAGTGGATAACCTCACACTGAACTCCTCCTAACTTAGTGTCATCTGTAAATGTGGATATACAACTTTCTGTTCCTTCATCAAAGTCATTGATATACATATATGGTGAAAAGCTGAGGCCCCAGTACAAATCCCTGAGGAACATCACTTGTTACATTCTGACAATCAGAAAACATTCCCTCTATCCCTACTCTCTGTCTCCTACCTCCCAACCAACTACCTGCCCATGTCACAAGGTTACCTCCAATTCCGTGCACTCTAATTTTTGCTAATAATCTCG
Organism: Somniosus microcephalus; assembly: GCF_052327205.1. Taxonomy (NCBI): domain Eukaryota; kingdom Metazoa; phylum Chordata; class Chondrichthyes; order Squaliformes; family Somniosidae; genus Somniosus; species Somniosus microcephalus. Next base: position 43,098,604 of record NC_141004.1, on the reverse strand, counting down.
TGCAGAACCTTATCAAATGCCATCTGGAAGTTCATATAGACAACATCCACAGACATTCCCCTATCCACCATTCTAGTAACCGCCTCAAAAAATTCAACCAGATTAGTCAGACATGACCTATTCTTCACAAATCCATGCTGACTCTCTCTGATCAGCTAATAATTGTCCAAGTGCTCAGCCACTGTGCTCTGTTGATAGTCTAACATCAATTGTAGGGAAATTACTGAAAATTGACAGGTCTCTCGTCACCTGGTTTCTCCTTCCTTCCCATCTTGTATAATGGAATGGTATTTGTTATTTTCCAATCCACGTGTACAATTTCTGAAATCTAGAGAGCTTTGGAAAATTGTGACTAATGTATTTGCAATTTCCTCACCTATTTCCTTTAGCACCCACGAGTGGAAACCATCAGGTCCTGAAGATGTGTCCATTATTTTCTCCATTACCATTTTTTACTTGTATTAAATCCACTGAGTTCCTCCCCTTGACTTATTTTTAGGTTCCCATGTCCTACTGTTATTTTGTTCCCTTCCTCTACTGTGAAAATGGATACAAAGTGCTCATTTAACAAGTCTGCCAACTCATTATTATCCATTATAATCTCGCCTGCATCCATCTTTAAGGAGCACACAGTCCCCTTTACCATTCTCTTTTTCTTAATATATTTATAAAAACTGTTGGTTTTGAAAGCAGGAAGTTTTCCAAAGTTCACTACGTGAGCTGTGTGCGTTTTACATGGTGAAACTGCAGTAGTATTCGTAATCACACTTTGGAGTCTTCAAACTTTGGTTCTGCCAATCTTAGCCTAAGATTTCTGTATTTAGGTAGGTGGGATGTGTCGCTATGGAAATAGTGTGCAATATGGATCGAGCAAACAGCATCTCCACAGGTGCTTATTTCTCTGTAGCTTGGTTTGGATCCTTAAGCATAATGGCCCAGAAATTCAGGTCTCCACGGGTGAGTACGCACGGGGTACTCACCCATAGACCCAATGAAAGTGCCGGTTTCCTGCATGCACTGCGCATGCGCAGGGAAACCGGCACTTCCATTCCCCTGAAAGCAGGGGTTCAGAGGTCGAACGAGTGCGCGGGGGAGGCTGCACGTGCGCATCGAACTTCATTTTTTTTTTTACAGCTTTTCCCTGGAGGGTAAGTCTGCAGAAGTTAGAAATGTAAAAAGCAGGCGTAAGGCCTGCTTTTTACAAGGTAAGTGGTGAATTAATTAAAATTAAAACATTTTTTCCACAGGTTTATTATTTTTAAATACTTTAAAGCAAGGTAAGTTTATTTTTAGCCCCGTTAGAAAATAAAATTACTTTTTTCAAAAATGTAAATTATTGTTTAAAATAGTTATTTCATTTAATTTATAGTTTATTTAAAAAATGTGATTTAAAAAAAAAATTATTTGAAGATTTAGTGATGTTTTGTAAGAAGGGGCCCATAGTATTTCTAAGTTTGACAGCACTTCCTGTCAGACTTATGAATGGAGCATTCCCTGCTCCGATTGGCTGCCCATGGCCCACGTGATCCCAGGGGACGCATCGAACTAACTGCGCCCCTGGGATACGCAAGCACTGCGCGCCGGCAGCTGGACCAGGCCCCGGATCGGAATTCCACGTGGGCCCACACCTCAACGGCCGGCGCGCAAGGTAAGTGCAGGTCGGGGGCTTGCACCCACGGGAAGCCCCCGACTTGAATTTCTGGGCCATTAACACGTTTTCTGGCTAACCAAAAAAAAAAACAGATCTGACTAGTATCTTAAATCTGAAACATCGGCCCCGATTTTCTGCCAGCCGTCGGGCAGCTTTTCAGGCGGGCGGGGGCCGAACATCGCCGAAATAGGGGGTCGCGACCCCCCCCCCGCCTGATTCCCCGCCCCGTCTGACTTTCGGACCGCCGTTTCTCCGCGAGCCGATTCAGTCCTGCCCGCCGCTGGCGGGACTGGCCGTCGGGACCCTGATCACCAATTATTGGCATGTTTAATGCCATTTTAGGGTGCCCTTGCGATTTTCAGGGGTTCCCCACGCTAAACACGCCTGCGGGGAACCCCGCTGATGAAACCTGGCGTGGAGTTTGCCGGCTTGCTTGCTCTCAGCTGCAGGTCATTCGGGAAAGCTGCGATTTAAAGGGACAGCATTTGTATGTTGAAGGACCTTGTTGTTGCAGGCTTGGGGCTACTTCTTCAAGGATTAGGCACAGCTGTGGAAGGTTGGAGCCTCACACACTTCTCCAATGTGATCTCCTGGGAAGCCCCTCTCGGCACCCTCACTCAGCGCTTCCTCAGCGGAGGCATCTACCAGAAGCATGGGACGCCTTTTTTTCCTTCCCTTCTTGCCATTACAGGATCTCCAGCAGCAGAGGCGGCAGCAGCAGAACCAGGAACAGCAGGATGAGCACCAGGCTGCTGCTCACTCACCTGAAGCTGCACAGGCCAGAAGGGGCCAGCGCTTGGAAGTGGCTTGAGAGCACCTTGCTGCGCTTTAGGGGGCCATGGGGACCTGTTTCTGCACTGGTAGTCCTACTCAGAAGGACTTCCATGAAGGTCTGGTTTCTCTGTTCAATAGATGGCCAACGCTCCTCAAGAGATGTCATTCTCTTACGGGCACTCACCATGTTTTCCGTACCCTGGCGAGTTATCTCCTCCATGGAGGTTGCCAACGTTTCCATGGTGATGCGTTCCTGCGCCAATGACTCCACAAAGGCTCTGCTCATGGTCGCTATGGACTCCTCCATTCGCTCCACACTCGTAGCGACCCTGGAGACAAAAACTGCCAGAGACTCCTGCATCTGTGCATGGAGATCCATCACCTCTTCTCTTGCGGATGGACCCAGAGGCAGAGGGTCGACATGCAGCGCAGCTGAGCTGAGCTGAGCTGGCAGAGTCCTGCGCCCTCCGACGAGGACTCTCCACTGCTGTCCCTGTCTCCAGAATCTGCTGAGGTTCACTTGTGAGCTGTGAAACACCAGGTGACAACACTACTCTCTGTCCCGAAGGTCCCCCCGAAGTGTGAGTGTCTGCGCTGGTGCTGGGTGCGCTTACTTCTGCTGACGCTGCGCCCTCAGAGGTTGGAACTTCCTCTGAGAAGTCTGGCTGCACAGCCTCTTCCTCCTCCACAGTGGGGACGGGGGCTCTGGATGGTCCTGTGGGGGAGTAGAGGAAGGAGTTAGAGATGTGATGCCAAGGTTACATGCACATTCGAGTTGACATCTGCTAACACCTGCATCCATGCAGCCTTGGTCTCAGTGGGAGTCCTCTTCCTGCCTGACCTAGGGAAGAGGACCTCCCTGTGGGCCCCAACCCCATCCAATAATGCCTGCAGTGAAGCTTCGTCGAATTTGGAGGCAGCTCGGGGTCTGGCACTGGCCACAGCTGCTGTAAGCTCCTCTGCCATCCTGTATGGTTCGGTTGGAAGCCAACAGAGGAAGCAATGCTTGCTGTGGACCTTGAAAGCACCACAAATGATGATATCATACTGTGGGGCTTCCTGACTGGAAATGCACAATTAGCAAGGCTGCCCACACGCTGGAAATTAATTGGCCACTTGAGGGAAAATTGCGTGCAGCTGGCTGACCCATTTTTTTGTGTGTCAGAACCCCACATTCAGGGAATCCGACCATTTCCCACACAATCCACAAAATTGGGCCCATTATGTACAATGGTGTGGATATTTTAACAGACCCCTGGGATACTATAATATCAAATTACAGTTAAATTATCAGTTTGGAACATAACGAAGATTCAGGTAGGAATTTTTTTTTAATGGCAATTCATTCCATCCAGCTCATCCTATCAATGTTTTCATATTCTTCTGTTGTGTTCCAAACAGCATATTCGGCACAGGCTGTCGTATATCTTCAGAGAGAAGATCAATATAAGTGCAAGCTGAGATGGAGGGAAAGCTTAACAAGACCTGTAAGCCTTACATCAGTTGTGGGCAAAATGCTGGAGTCCATCATTAAGGATGAAATAGCGGAGCACTTAGCAAATGGGGACAGGATAGGACAGAGTCAACATGGATTTACAAAGGGTAAATCGTGCTTGACTAATCTATTGGAATTTTTTGAGGGAGTAACTGGTAGAATAGATGGGGGAGAGCCAGTAGATGTGGTGTACCTGGACTTCCAAAAGGCCTTCGATAAGGTCCCACATAAAAGATTAGCATGGAAAATTGAGGCTCATGGGATAAAGGGGAAAGTTTTGGCGTGGATAGGGAACTGGCTGTCAGATAGAAAACAGAGAGTTGGAATAAACGGCTCATTTTCTGAATGGCAGGCAGTAACAAGTGGGGTACCACAGGGATCTGTCCTGGGCCCCCAGCTGTTCACAATTTACATTAATGACCTGGATCAGGGAGTCGGATGCAGCATTTCCAAATTTGCAGACGACACTAAACTAGGAGGGGGGGTGGGCTCAGAGGAAGAGACCAGGAAGCTCCAGAGCGATTTGGACAGACTGGGCGATTGGGCGGATAAATGGCAGATGCACTATAATGTGGACAAGTGCGAAGTTATCCACCTTGGGTGCAGGAACGGGAGGGCAAATTATTATTTAAATGGCAATAGATTGGGAGAGGGGGAAGTACAGAGAGACCTGGGTGTTCTTGTACACCAGTCACTGAAGGCGAGCATGCAGGTGCAACAGGCGGTCAAGAAGGCAAACGGTATGCTGGCCTTCATAGCAAAAGGGTTAGAATACAGGAACAGGGATACCTTGCTGCAGCTGTACAGGGCACTGGTGAGACCACACCTCGAGTACTGTGTACAGTTTTGGTCGCCTCATCTGAGGAAGGATGTTCTTGCCATGGAGGGGGTGCAGCGGCGATTCACCAGGCTGATACCAGGAATGGCGGGAATGACCTATGAGGAGAGACTATGTAGTTTAGGGATGTACACACTGGAGTTTAGAAGATTGAGAGGGGACCTCATAGAAGTGTATAAAATTCTGACAGGTCTAGACAGACTGGATGCAGAAGGAATGTTTCCCTTGGCGGGTGAGAACAGAACTAGAGGACATAATTTAAGGATAAGGGCTAAACCATTTAGGACAGAGATGAGGGGGAATTTCTTCACTCAGAGAGTGGTGAACCTGTGGAACTCATTGCCACAGAGGGCAGTGTACGCCAGCTCATTAAATATATTTAAGAGGGAATTAGATATATTTCTACGGGCAAAAGGGGTTAAGGGTTACGGAGAGAAGGCGGGGACGGGATACTGAATTAAAGGATCAGCCATGATCTCATCGAATGGCGGAGCAGGCACGAAGGGCCGAATGGCCTACTCCTGCTCCTATCTTCTATGTATCTATGTAAGACTGAAAGACAATGGGCCAGAATTTGCTGTCAGAATACGGTGAGGCTAATGGCGCTCACCGTTATTTATAAGCAAATGCTACAGCAACTTCAGGTGAGGGGCAGATATGCGGTTAAACACAGAAATCCAGAAGTTGCTGCCTAAGATGCGCCACTTCGCCATTAGCGTTGCAAAAATGGCATCTCATTGAAATGCATTGAACGGCATGAAGTTGCTGTATTTGTGCAGTAGGTACGAACTAAACTCAGCACAGGAAGTTAAGTCTTGTCCATTTCAGTCTAAGCACCCTTTTAACAATGTGATAACTATTAATTACTGCCAATTAACATCTCTGACACTGAAAATTAACTGTTACAAGTGTGGAGTCTCATTCCTTCAGGTTTTAGTTGCTGTTGGAGCTTTTAAAATTGTAAAACTTAAAAAAAAAATTACTTTTCCTTTCTGACTCTTTTTGCTCTCTCTCTTAATCCAATCTTTCTTTCGTTCTCTTTATTTCACTTTCTGTATCTGATTTGAGATTGAATTCACCCATTCTAACATACACTTCCTTCTCGGTCCTTGCGCTGTTAATTTCACAATCCTTCAATCTGATTGGTTAAATAGACACACGGTTGCTGGCCCTGTTTACTCAGGTCCCAGATGTTCGGTTTCCCTCACTGTGACGTTATCAGCTCGCACATTCAACAACTTGCCACTCAAAACATTCAAAAACCGAAATGTGCAAGGGCAAGTCTAACTAATAGCAGATGCCGTTAGATGCCCTGCCACAGTAAATTATGGCTCTATGAAATATATTTGGATATGAATGGAAGATCAGTAACACAGGAACAAAAAGCTTTTAATTATTGGAAGAAAAGGGCAACAAAAGAGGAATGGATATTGAAATAGATTCATAAAGAACAGATTGATTCAAGATGAAACATAGAAACATAGAAGATAGGAGCAGGAGTAGGCCATTCGGCCCCTCAAGCCTGCCCCGCCATTCAATGCGATCATGGATGACCATCCAAGTTCAGTACCCTGTCCCTGCTTTCTCCCCATACCCCTTGATCCTTTTAGCCTTAAGAAATATATCCAACTCCTTCTTGAATATACTTAATGAACTGGCCTCCACCGCCCTCTGTGGCAGAGAATTCCACAGGTTCACCACTCTCTGGGTGAAGAAATTCCTCCTGATTTCGGTCCTAAATGGCTTACCCCTTATCCTTAGACTATGACCCCTGGTTCTGGACTCCCCGGCCATCAGAAACATCCTTCCTGCATCTAGTCTGTCCAGACCTGACAGAATTTTATAGGTTTCGATGAGATCCCCTCTCAATCTTCTAAACTCCAGTGAGTATAAGCCCAGTCGACACAATCTCTCCTCATACGTCATTCCTGCCATCCCAGGTATCAGCCTGGTGAATCTTCGCTGCACTCCCTCCATGGCAAGAACATCCTTCCTCAGGTAAGGTGACCAAAACTGCACACAATACTCAAGGTGCGGTCTCACCAAGGCCCTGTACAACTGTAGCAAGACATCCTTGTTCCTATACTCGAACCCTCTTGCTACGAAGGCCAACATACCATTTGCCTTCTTAACCGCCTGCTGCACCTGCATGCTTACCTTCAGCGACTGGTGCACAAGGACCCCCAGGTCTCTTTGCACTTCCCCTTCTCCCAATCTATTGCCATTCAAATAGGTCGTGCCTACCTTTTTGAGTGTAATCGGGCCGAAGACTTTCAATTTACTTCGCAGCCTCGTGCAGCCAGATAAGCCAGGAACTAAAACATATAAGCAACTAGTGGAAATTCTTGGAGCACATTTTTCACCAAAACCTCTGGTTATTGCTGAGAGATTTAGATTTCACAAATGGAATCAAGAGGAGGAGGAATCAGCGACGATGTTTATTGCTGCTTTAAAAAGGTTGTCGGAACACTGCCAGTTCAAGGAGGTGCTGAATGACACCATTAGGGACAGACTTGTGTGTGGTCTGCAAAATGCAGCCACACTGAAGCGCCTTCTTACTGAGGACAACCTTACTCTTGAAAAGGCCATTGAAGTTAGTGTCTCCATGGAGATGGCGGAAAAGGAGGCTCACCAGTTGAGTTCAACAGGGAGAGTTCACAAGGTGTCGTCTGAGCCTAAAGGTGCGCGGAACGGCACATGTTACCGTTGTGGGAAAACGGGCTATCACGCTAATGACTGCTGGTGTACGGAGCTGGAATGCTGAAATTGTGGCAAAAAGGGTCACATTGAACGCGCCTGTAGAGGTAAAAAAAGAACAGACAGAGCTGGGAAGCATGGAAGCAAAATGTCTGTATTTGGACAAGAGAGGTAAAAGAGTGTTCATTCAGTGCAGTATGATGGAACAAGCAAAACAGAGGGGAGCGACACCTCTGAGGAGGAAGAGGTGCATATACTGACGGTTGCAGGTGGTTCAAATGGCTACTGGGTGTCACCACTGGTGGAGGGACAATCAGTGCGGATGGAGGTGGACACAGGCGCGGCTGTGTCCCTTGTTTCAGACACTGTCTACAACAAAATGCTAAAGCATCTTACCCTTCAGCCAACAAACATTGTGCTAAAGACGTATACCGGCGAACCTGTGGCCATGAGAGGCGTCATTGAGGTGACAGTTAAATTGAACGGACAGACTGCAAAACTGCCACTATATGTGGTAAAGGGAAATTACCCATCGCTACTGGGACGTGCGTGGCTAGAGAAAATCACGCTGGACTGGCCTGCAGTCCGCATGATGTCAAAAGGGGAGTCAGGTCTGACTGCAGTGTTAAACAAACATGCAGAACTCTTCAATGGGGAACTTGGGAGCATGAAAAAGATTAGCATGAGACTGGACATTAAACCTGACAGCAAGCCGAAGTTTCACAAAGCCCGACCTGTACCCTATGCAATTAGGCCAAAAGTTGAGGCTAACTTGGAGGCCTTAGTCGAGAATGGAGTCCTGGAGCCTGTGAGCGTGAGCAAATGGGCCACACCCATTGTTCCTGTCCTGAAAAAGGATGGATCTGTTCGAATCTGCGGGGATTTTAAAGTGACTATTAACCCGGTGCTGTCTGTGGAACAGTACCCTCTTCCCCTCATTGATGATCTTTTTACGGGCCTGGCCGGAGGGCAAAAGTTCAGCAAAATAGACTTATGCCAGGCTTACCTACAAATGCATGTCGATGACAAATCAAAGGAGCTGCTGACAATTGTGACACACAAGGGGCTATACAGGTACTGCCGCCTTCCGTTTGGAATTACGTCGGCCCCTGCTCTATTCCAAAGGGCAATGGATCAGATTTTGAGTGGACTGCCAGGAGTCCAGTGCTACCTGGACGACATCCTTGTCACTGGGACAAATGAGGAGGATCATCTTCTGAACTTGGATGCGACACTACAACGACTGAGAGTACGGACTCAGAGTTCGTAAAGACAAATGTGAATTCTTTCAGTCTTCAGTTGAATACCTGGGGCATGTGATTGACGCTACTGGCCTGCATAAGGCGCCGCCAAAGGTCAAGGCGATCGTGGAGGCCCCAGCACCCCAGATTGTGAGCCAGTTACGTTCATTTCTGGGGCTACTTAACTACTATGGGAAGTTTATTCCAGACTTAGCAACATTGCTGAAGCCATTACATCAGTTGCTATGTCAAGGCAAAACATGGAAATGGACTGAACTGTGCAATGAAGCTTTCGCCCAAGCAAAGAAAGCATTGCTGAATTCGGAGGTCCTGACACACTTCGACCCAAAGCTACCCGTGCAGCTAGCATGTGATGCATCACCATATGGTGTGGGAGCAGTCATATCCCACATCATGCCTTCGGGTGAAGAGAAACCTATCGCCTTTGCATCACGCACCTTGAACAAGACCGAGAGTAACTATGCGCAGATCGAGCGCGAGGCCTTGGGAATCGTTTTTGGAATTCGAAAATTTCATCAGTACCTGTTTGGGAGAAGGTTCACAGTCCTGACAGACCACCGTCCATTGACTTCAATCTTCGGGCCCCACACCGGAATTCCGTCTCTCACTGCAAGCAGGATGCAAAGGTGGGCTTTACTGTTGTCAGGACACACATACGACATCAAGTATCGCAAATCAGACTTGCACGGCAACGCAGACGGTCTCTTGAGGCTACCCTTGCCTGTTACTCCCCCAGAGCCTCGTCAGATAGACATCTTCTACTTTAGACAAGTGGAGGGAGCACCTGTCACTGCAGTTCAGGTGCGAAGGTACACCCGCAACGATCCAGTCCTGTCTGAGGTAATGGACGATGTCATTCGAGGGAGAGCGATAGGAGATTCTCCTAGTTTGAAACCTTACTTTTCAAAAAGAAATGAGCTCTCTGTCCAGGCAGGTTGTCTTCTTTGGGGACGCCGTGTCATCATTCCGCCACCTCTGAGGGAACCTATACTGCAACAACTTCATACAGACCACAGTGGGATGGTTCGGATGAAGGAAATGGCAAGAAGCTACTTCTGGTGGCCAGGTCTCGATGGGAATATTGAGGAGAAAGCCAAAACATGTTCCCCATGTCAAAGGGTCCGGAATGTTCCACAGCTGGCAACCCTACACCCCTGGGATTGGCCTGCAGAAGTGTGGCAGCGAGTACATGTGGACTTCGCCGGTCCTTTCGAAGGGAAGATGTTTATGGTGGTTGTGGACGCTCGTAGCAAGTGGCCGGAGGTCGCTGTGATGAGGTCTACCACGGCAGAGAAAACAATTGAGAAACTTGGTGAGATGTTCAGCCATTATGGCTCACCGGAACAACTCGTAAGTGACAATGGTCCACAATTTGTATCACAGGAGTTTGCAACCTTCCTGCGTGTGAATGGTGTAAAACACATCAGGTCAGCGCCCTATCATCCCTCTACTAACGGCCAGGCAGAAAGGTTCGTGCAAACTTTGAAGCACGCCTTGAAGGCATCGCAAGGTCAGGGCTCAATCCACCAACGTCTGAACAGCTTCCTGTTGTCCTACAGGAACGAGCCGCATGCCACAACCAAAACTTCCCCCGCTTCGCTGATGAAGAGGCAGTTGCGGACAAGTTTTGACTTACTCAAACCTCCAAGGGCAGAGCAGGTTGTCCATCGTCAACAACAAGCTCAAGTTGAAAAGAGAGAGAAGAGAGCCAAGGAGAGACAGTTTCATCCGGGAGAGCACGTCCTAGCTCGAAACTACAACACTGGACCGAAATGGGTTCCTGCTACGGTGATCGCGCAGACGGGCCCTGTGTCTTACATGGTTGAGACGGCTGAGGACGTCGTCTGGAGAAGACACACAGATCAACTGTTGCTAGGAGCAGAGACAGCCACAGAGGCTCCAACGGCTGGTTGGCCTGAACTGTTTCCGAATGATACCGCAAACCAGCATCCTTTGCCACAGTGCTCTTCTCCAACACAGGAAGTCAAAGAGACTGTTCCACCTGTGCAAACTCCTGACTTTCAACTGACACAGGCACCTTCTCCATCCAGGCCTGTGTCAATGCCTACTGCTGTGGAAGCCAGCGATGACCGCCGGTATCCTGTCAGAGAGCGGCAGCCTCCAAGACGCTTGGATCTGTAGGCTTAGTGACTTACCCACAAGACTGGGGCAGAATAAGCCCCAGGGTAAAGTCAGGGTTTGAGGCAGTCTACCTCTACCCTAGGTTAGTTGAGTATATTGAAAGTAACTTACCTATTGAGGAATAATGTGGACCTTCCATTTAAGAGGGGAGGAAATGTTATGTATTGTGTGTTCTCCTCCCACCTGTGGTGGCGCTGTCACAGGAGATAAATGGTTGGGTATTCTCTCGGTTAAGTTTAGCTCTCTTTGTTCGGAACTTGCCAGAACTTCCTTTCCTTCCAATAAAGCACTTCATGTTTGAATCTCTGAGTCCTAAATTGTGTCTAGGTAGAAAGGTACCGACACAATACTTTACATTGCCAACTTACATATCTTCTGTAATTTAAATACCTTAATTAAGTAATATGAGTGCAAGTGGTGTGATACAAGAATCTATTGTGGGACTGTGGGAGTACCTTCACCACACAGACTGCAGCGGTTCAAGAAGGCGCCTCACCACCACCTTCTCAAGGGCAATTAGGGATGGGCAATAAACGCTGGCCTTGCCAGCGATGCCCACATCCCATAAAAAACAATTTTTTTTTTTTTAAAGTACTGTCATGCTGTATTTTCAGAATCATACCTGAACTTTCATCGGTAAAATTAATCAGTACCTCATTAACAATAACGTGGTCTGCTCCGATACCACTGGCACACCAGGTGGCACAGGAGTGATATGTTGATGCCATGCTGAGCAATTGTGAATGAAGCACAGCAGTCTGTTTTAGACTTCTGACTAGAATCTGGCATTACGACCAAAAATGAGTGACAAATGAGCCCTCTCCTTGGGCACCAACCCTGTCACAGTGAACTCAGCAGAACTGAGATGCACAAAATCATATTGATCTACGTGAGTTTATGTTTTGTTACTTCTTTATGTCAGCTGTGGCTCAGTGGGTAGCACTCTCACCTCTGAGTCAGAAGGTTGTGGGTTCAAGTCCCACTCCAGGGACTTGAGCACACAAATCTAAACTGACACTCCAGTGCAGTGCTGAGGGAGTACTGCACTGTCGGAGGTGCCGTCTTTCAGGTGAGACATTAAACTGAGGCCCCGTCTGCTCTCTCAAGTGGATATAAAAGATCCCATGGCACTATTTTGAAAAAGTGCAGGGGAGTTATTCCCAGTGTCCTGGCCAATATTTATCCCTCAATCAACATCACCAAAACAGATTATCTGGTCATTATCACATTGCTGTTTGTGGGAGCTTGCTATGCGCAAATTGGCTGCCGCATTTCCTACATTACAACAGTGACTACACTTCAAAAAGTACTTAATTGGCTGTAAAGCACTTTGGGACGTCCGGTGGTTGTGAAAGGCACTATATAAATGCAAGTCTTTCTTTTCTTATCAATATAGCTTAACTGTGACCAGTTTAAAGTAATTCATTGAGAACAAATGAATGTCCTTAAATGTTCTTTGTGTAAGTTGTGCTTCTACTTATTAATGCTTCACATGGTGAAAGAAGAAATATGTCTGTTGTGGATCAAACCTATTACATTTTCTATTAATCATTTAGACTCCGTTTGTCTTCATAATTACCTCAGATCTTAATTTTTTAATCATTTAGAGAGCCCCAATGAGGTACCAATTAACATATTTCTTGTAGATAATTAAGCAATGATTTCGAAGTGAGACCCTCCAGTATGCATCAACTTGTTAGTATTTTACAATCCATACATCTACACTCACAGCACTCAGTGATAAAAAGAAAGCAGAAACCCTCCACCCTTCATAATAGATTCACAAATAACAGCAGTTATTAAACACTCTTGTGGTGACTGGACTTTTATTTAAACAGGAGGAGGCAATCTGTTAAGTAAGACTGGCAGAACTTCCATCATGTTTCAATTTCTTTTAGCTGAAGTTTATATGATTTGTTTCAGCCGGTGGGTAATCATTTTGCTCAAAGCCATTTGTTGCTCCTGTACAAGAGATTGAATTGTGGGAAATCTGAAACAAAACACACAGCAAATTGGAACTCCGACAGACAGGGCAAAAGGCGCATGCCATTCAGAGGGGACCAAGTGACAAATGATCATTTCCTTCTAGATTATTTATCACTTTGCTGGGCTAACAACGAGGGCAGCCATTTCAATAGCAGTCTTCTCACTGCTATTCTTCCAGTAAAGTGGAGTGCCCCGTTATTTAACAGTACTCTAGCACGCATAGAATCATACAGCACAGAAGGAGGCCATTCGTCCCATCACCCTTGTGCCAGCTCTTTGAAAGAGCTCTCCAATTAGTCCCAATCCCTTGCTCTTTCCCCACAGCCCTGTAAATGTTTCCCTTCAAGTATTTATCCAATTCCTTTTGGAAGTTACTATTGAATCTGCTTCCACCACACTTTCAGGCAGTGCATTCCAGACCACAACAACTTGCTGCGTTAAAAATGTTTTCCTCATGTCGCCTCTCGTTCATTTGCCTATTACCTTAAATCTGTGTCCTTTGGTTACTGACCCTTCTGCCACTGGAAACAGTTTCTCCTTATTTACTCAATCAAAACCATTCATGATTTTGAACACCTGTATCAAATCTCCTCTTAACCTTCTCTGTTCGAAGGAGAACAACCCCAGCTTCTCCAGTCTCTCCACAGAACTGAAGCCCATCATCCCTGGTACCATTCTAGTAAATCTCCTCTGCACCCTCTCTAAGGCCTTGACATCCTTCCTAAAGTGTGGTGCCCAGAATTGAACACAATACTCCAGTTGGACCAGTGTTTTATAAAGGTTTAGCATAACTTCCTTGTTTTTGTATTCTATAGCTCTATGAATAAAGCCAAGGATTCCATATGCTTTTTTAACAGCTTTCTCAACTTGTCCTGCCACCTTCAAAGATTTGTGTACATACACTCCAGGTTTCTCTATTCCTGCATTCCCTTTAAAATTGTACCATTTAGTTTATATTGACTCTCCTCATTCTTCCTACCAAAATGTATCACTTCACACTTCTCTACATTAAATTGCATCTGCCATGTGTCTGCCCATTTCACAGTCTTGTATGTCCTCCTAAAGTCTGTTACTTCCCTCCTCATTCTTTACTACACTTCTAAGTTTTGTGTCATCTGCAAACTTTGAAAATATGCCCTATATACCAAGTCCGGGTCATTAATATATATCAATAAGAGCTGTGGTCTTAATACCAACCCCTGGGGAACATCACCGTATAGTTGCCTCCAGTCTGAAAAACAACCATTCAGCGCTACTCTCTGCTTTCTGTCCCTTAGCCAATTTTATATTTACGCTGCCACTGTCCCTTTAATCCCATGGGCTTTAATTTTGCCAACAAGTCTATTATGTGGTACTTTGTTAAATGCCTTTTGAAAGTACATATACAGAACATCAACCGCACTACCCTCATCAACCCCCTCCGCTACTTCATCAAAAAACTCAGTCAGGTTAGTCAATCACAATTTGCCTTTAACAAATCCATGCTGACTTTCATTAATTCTCCCAAACTTTTTCAAATGCCAATTAATTTTGTCCCGGATTATTATCTCCAAAAGTTTCTCCACCACTGATGTTAGGCTGACTGGCCTGTAGTTGCCTGGTTTATTCCTCTCCCCTTTTTGAACAGGGCTGTAACATTTGCAATCCTCCAGTCTTTTGGCACCAACCCCATATCCAAGGAGGATTGGAAGATTGTGGCCAGAGCCTCTGCAATTTCTACCCTTGCTTCTCTCATTAACCTAGGATGCATCCCTTCGGACTGGGTGACTATTCTACTTTGAGCACTACCAACCTTTTAAGTACCTCCTCTTTATCTATTTTATCTTATCCAATACTGCTACTGCCTCCTCCTTTACTGCTACGTTGGCAGCATCCAATGGGGGTGCTCTAATGAAGACATGTGCTCATTTAGTACCTCAACCATGGCCTTTGCCGCCACAGGATGATCTCCTTTCTGGCCTCTAATTGGCCCCACCTTTTCTTTAACTACCATTTTACAATTTATATGTTTATAAAAGACTTTTGGGTTCTATTTTATGTTAGCTGCTAATCCAGTCTCATATTCTCTCTTTGGCCCTCTTATTCCCCTTTTTAGATCTCCCCTGTACTTTCTGTATTCATTTTGTTTCTCTGCAGTATTATCAACCTTACATTTGTCATAAGACTTCTTTAGCTGTTCCATTTTAATTTCTATAATTTTAGTTATCCAGGGTGCTCTAGCTTTGGAAGCACTTCCTTTCCTTCTCATGGGAATGTGTTTACTATGCACCCAAAGTATTTCTTCTTTGAAGGCCTACCATTGGTCAATTACTGTTTTACCAACCAATTTTTGATTCCAATCCACCTGGGCTAGATCCCTTTTTAACTCACTGAAATTAGCCCTCCTCGAGTTAAGTATTTTTACGTTTGATTGTTCCTTGTCCTTTTCCATAAATATTCTAAACCTGATGATATTATGATCACTGTTCCCCAAATGTGCCCTGACTAAAACATGTTCCACTTGCCCCACTTCATTCTGCAGATCTAGATCCAACAATGCTTCCTTCCTCATTGGGATCGAAACACACTGATCAAGAAAGTTCTCTTGTACACATTTCAAGAATTCATCCCCCTCTTTGCCCTTTACACTGTTACTATCCCAGTCTATATTAGAATAACTGAAGTCCCCCATTATCAGTACTCTTGCATCTGTCTGTAATTTGCTTGCAAATTTGCTCCTCTATCTCATTCCCATTATTTGGTGGCCTATAGTATCCATCCAGTAGTGTAATGGCTACTCTACTGATCCTCAATTCCAATCATAGAATGGTTACAGCACAGAAGACGGCCATTTGGCCCGTCGAGCCCATGCCGGTTCTTTGCAAGAGCACTTCAGCTAGTCCCACTCCCCCACGCTTTCCCCGTAGTCCTGCAACTTTTTTTCCTTCAGGTACTTATCCAATTCCCTTTTGAAAGCCATGAATGAATCTGCCTCCAGCATCATTTCAGGCAGTGCATTCCAGATCATAACCACTCGACGCGTAAAAAAGTTTTTCTTCATGTCACCTTTTGGGTCTTGTGCCAATCAGTTTAAATCTGAGTCCTCTGGTTCTCGACCCTTCCACCAATAGGAACAGTTTCTCTCTATCTACTCTTGTCTATACCCCTCATTTTTAAAAATTCATTCATAAGATGTGGGTGTCGCTGGCAAGGCCAGCATTTATTGCCCATCTCTAGTTGCCATTGAGAAGGTGGGCCACTTTCATCAACCGCTGCAGTCCGTGTGATGAACGTGAGTTCAAATCCCACCACAGCAGTTGGGGAATTTAAATTCAGTTAATTAAATAAATCTGGAATAAAAAGCTAGTATCAGTAATGGTGACCATGAATCTATTGGATTGTTGTAAAAACCCATCTGGTTCACTGATGTCCTTTAGGGAAAGAAATCTGCCATCCTTGCCTGGTCTATTTGTGACTCCAGACCCACAGCAATGTGGTTTACTTTAACTGCCCTCTGAAATGGCCTAGCAAGCCATTCAGTTGTAAAAAAAACACTATGAAAAACAATAAGAATAAAACCGGACGTACCACCCAGCATCGACCTCGGCACCGGCTACGGCCACGACACACCCTCATGATTTTGAACACCTCTATCAAATCTCCTCTCAATCTTCTCTAAGGAGAACAACCCCAGCTTCTGTAGACTATCCACGTAACTGAAGTCCCTCATTCCTGGAACTATTCTTGTAAATCGTTTCTGCACCCTCTCTATAGCCTTCACATCCTTCCTAAAGTGCGATACCCAGAATTGGACATAATACTCCAGTTGTGGCCGAATCAGTGTTCTATAAAGGTTAATCATAACTTCCTTGCTTTTCAAATCTATGCCTCTATTTACAAAGCCCTTGATCCCGTATGCTTTTCTAACCGCTTTCTCAACCTGCCCTGCCACCTTCAATGATTTGTGCACATATACCCCAAGGGGAACGGGCAAGAAAGTGGAGTTGAGGCCAAGATCAAATCAGCCATGATCTTATTGAATAGCGGGGCAGGCTTGAGGGGCCGAATGGCCTACTCCTGCTTCTATTTCTTATGTTCTTATATCTCTCTGTTCCAGCACCCCCTATAGAATTGTACTCTTTAGTTTATATTGCCTCTCCTCATGCTTCCTACCAAATGGATTCTGTCTTTGAACTCTTAATTACATCATCCCTTTCCAGTGCTTTAATAGTTTATTTGATCGATACTGTCACCACCCTTCCTTTTTTCCTTCCCTATCTTTCCTGAATACCTTGTAGCCAGGATTATTAAGTTCCCAATCCTCCCTTTCTTTGAGTCAGGTCTCTGTTATTCCCACTACATCACAGTCCCATGTGGCAACGTGTGCCTCCAGCTCACCAACCTTATTTACCACGCTACATGCATTTACGCACAAGCACTCCAAAGCCATCTTAGGCTACCTTGCATTGGCCTGCTGTCTGATCCCTCCTATTTCTTAACTATACTTTACTCTGGTGCTATTCTTGTCACCCAGTCCTCTGAGTACCTTGTTTCTCCTCTCAGATATTTCATCCTGGTACCCATCCCCCTGGATGTACATGTATTCAGTACAGTAGAAAAATGAGTTTATTAATTATTCCACTAACATTAGATTTCAGCTTTAAGGTGCAGAGAGCTAGCAAGATGAATATTATGGATATATAAAGTGATTTAGACAGGCATAAGATGCGTGTTGCCTATCCTATTTTCAATTAGATATGCCGCACTTCTACTCTGCAAGTAGAAACTCTATCTGTTTGCTTAAAGGATAACTGCTAAGGGGGACAGTGACCTAGATATAGATTTACACAGGTACACTCACAGACCTGTAATCATTGATTACAATTACACATGATTGAAGTTTCATTAGTAATGTTCATTTGATGAGTCGGAGGCCAAGCAGTATGTTCGTATGTATCAGTATGTTACCAGACCAGCTCTGCAGCAGCCAGTTTAGTTTACCCTCCCCATTCAAAGTTAAATACAATTATAAAATATTGCCTTGCAATATCTATAAACATCCAGAGTAAATTGCCTTTGGTGATCTGGAATCTGTCATTGCCAGTCAAGTGATATGATATGATAAATAGCTCCACAACTCAAGCTAATAGTATAACTTATTAAATCCGTGTGTTAATGGAGACACGGAATGCAGGAGTTGGTTTAACAAGTCTTTACTGAATGGAGACAATGGAGAACTGAAACTACAGAAGGCTGCTTGCGCCTTTTTATACAGGGGTGGTCACTGCCGGTACTGCAGTCTGAGACCAGTTATTTTCTTAAAGGTACACATACACAACAATTCCTCACCTTTTAGATAAACAGTACATAACATTCATTTAACAACTAAATGATGACTAATTACAATCACAATTACGGTTGCTAGATACATTGGTTGAGGTTAATCCATTATAAGTTCAGTCTTTGAGGAGGCTTCCTGATTCTGTCTGGATAACGCCTCTTTGGGGTATCAGGTTCTTCTGGCAATGTTGAGTCGAAATCAATGTCGTTGTTTGGTTCATCTGCTTCCAATATCACCGATTCTGCGGTAGATGCAATTGGTACGTCGGTTTCATCACCAGGTGTATCAGATCGTGGTGTGGAGTTGATGTTTTCCCGTGACTCTAGAATCTGGTCAGCATGGCGTCTTACAATGCTCTCTCCAACATCCACGGTATACATGAGAGGTCCTTGCCGTGTACAAATCGTTCCTGGCTGCCATTTCTCTGTGCGGTAGTCCCGGGCCAAAACTGGTTGACCTATCTTAAAACTCCTGGTCGGTCTTTCATTCATATTCTGAAACTGCCTGTTCTCCACATCTCTTCTGATGTTCGGCTTAACCAAATCCAAGCGGCATCGTAGTCTTCGATTGAAGAACATCATGGCAGGAGTTTGGTTGGTAACCGCATGTGTCGCATTCCGGTAGGCAAACAAGAAGTTGTCCACCTTGTGTTGTAGGGGTATATCTTCATTACACATTGCCTTGATAGCCTTCTTGAATGTTTGAACAAACCTCTCGGCCAATCCATTAGTGGCTGGATGATATGGGGCAGATGTGTAATGCTTAACACCATTGTTCTTTAAGAACCTCCGGAACTCTTCAGACACAAACTGTGGTCCATTGTCAGAGCAAATCTGTTCAGGCAGCCCATTCCTGGCGAATATGGTTCGTAAGACTGTAATAGTTTTTTCTGTGGTGGTTCAGGACATTTTTATTACCTCTGGCCACTTTGAATGTGCATCCGCCGCAATTAAAAACATCGAGTCCATGAAGGGACCAGCAAAATCAATGTGCACCCTTTGCCATGGAGATGAGGGCCACTCCCATGGATGTAGAGGGGCTTGTGGTGAGGCGTTTTGGACCTTCTGGCATCCTGTACAGCTCTTGGTCATCTCTTCGATTTCTCTATCGATTCCCGGCCACCACACAAACGCTCTAGCTAAGTTCTTCATTTTTACCCCTCCCAGATGGCCCTCGTGAAGCTCATTGAGCACTCTATCCTTCAATTTGGGTGGAATTACTACTCTGGATCCACACATCAAGGTTCCTCTGCACACTGACAGCTGTTCTCTTCTCGGCGAGAATGCTGGCAGCAGTGGTTCGCCATGTGCTGGCCATCCCTTCACCGTTAAATCATAGACCCGGGATAGTGTCGGGTCATTTCGTGTTTCCTTTTCTATGTTTGCATTCGTCACAGGGAGATATTTGACTATGGTCGAGTGGAATATCTCCAGTGGATCCACTGCAAGTTCTTCTTCCACCGTCGGCAACGGTAAGCGCGACAATCCATCAGCATTCCCATGCTGTTTAGTTCCTTTGTACTCGATGTCATATTGGTGTGCCCCTAGGAAAAGGGACCACCTCTGTAGCCGTTGTGCTGTCATTATCGGGACGCCCTTCTGAGGGTTGAAAATGGAGACAAGAGGTTGATGATCAGTTATTAGAGTAAATGTTTGACCGTGCAGGTAGTGATTGAACTTCTTCACCCCCCACACCAGGCTGAGGGCCTCTCTGTCAATCTGGGCGTAGTTACGCTCGGCTGAAGTTAACGAGCATGACGCAAAAGCTATCGGCCTCTCTAAACCATCAAGGAATTTATGTGACAGTACCGCCCCAATGCCGTAGGGAGACGCATCACACGCCAGTCTTATCGGTAGTGATGGGTTGTAGTGAGCCAACACTTCTCTTGAAGTGATTAAGTCCCTACTCTTCTGAAAGGCCCGCTTACAGTCATTGCTCCATTTCCATGCTACTCCCGTTCATAGTAGGGCGTTCAGTGGGTGCAGAATTGTGGACAAATTCGGTAAAAACTTATGGTAGTAATTCACCAATCCGAGGAATGACCTCAGTTGCGACACATTTTCAGGTGCTGGGGCCTTAACAACCGCTTCAACTTTGTCAGGGGACTTATGTAACCCCTCTTCATCAATCACATGGCCACAATACGATATCTGTTTCTTAAAAAAGTCGCACTTGGGGTGGTTGGCTCATAGCCCATGTTCACGTAGTCTAGTGAGCACCTGTTCTAGGATGTTAAGGTGTTCACTGTCATCTTCATCTGTCACTAGGATGTCGTCCAAGTAACACTGAGTCCCCGGAATCCCTTGCAGGACTTGTTCCATCGCTCTTTGCCATATCGCCGGAGCTGATGCTACTCCGAATACCAGTCGATTATACTGGTAAAGACCTTTGTGAGTGTTTATCGTGAGATACTTCCTAGAGGATTCTTCAACCTCCATCTGCAAATATGCTTGCGCTAGGTCAATTTTTGTAAAACGCTTCCCTCCGGATAGTGAGGCGAAGATATCTTCTATCCTTGGAAGAGGATATTGTACTGTGTGAAGGACTGGGTTCACTGTCACCTTGAAGTCCCCACAGATGCGAACCTTCCTTGGCTCCTCAGACTTATTGTTTAACGTTTTCTTCATGACAGGAACGATGGGTGTCGCCCACTCGCTCCAGTCTACCTTAGATAACACGCCTGCATTCTCCAGATTCTCCAGCTCTGCCTCGACGGTTGGGCGAATTGCATATGGTACCGGTCTTGCTTTGAAAAACGTGGGAATTGCATTCTCCTCTATTTTTATCAAGGCGGTTATGCCTTTAAGAGTGCCCAGTTCTTGTTGAAATACCTCTTTGGCGTCAGCTAAGATTGTTGACAATCGTCCAGGAGTGACGTCGTCATCCTTTTTACCAGCCACCGTCAGTGCCTGAATGAAGTGCCAGTCTAAACTTATCTTTCTGATCCATTCACGTCCCAATAACGGTGGTCCACCATCTTGCAGAATGTAGAGATACAATTTCCGTATTTTCTTGTCGTTGTATTCGACAGGCACCCTTATTTTTCCTCTGGGGTATACTTTTTGCCCCGTATCTGTCCTGAAGACAATGGATGTCTCTCTCAAGGGTATGTGTGAGAATAGCCGCTCGTAGTCTCGTCGATTCATGACGGTTAGAGCTGATCCTGTATCCAATTCCATTTTGACTTGAGACCCTGCTATCGTGAGGGTGACCCACATGGTTCAGTGATCCTCTTTTGCGATTACGTTGTGAAGTTTGAGACAGCTTAGTCTCTTGTTCCCGGATTCACTATCGCTCATCTGGTCTTCGGAACCACTGTCTGTCATCTTTTGTACTTTCCTGTACGGTTCCTTAGTAGCCTTTTTATTGTCGCTGGTCTTCTTCTCAGACCTGCAAACTCGTGCAATGTGTCCCATCTTTCTGCATTGCCTGCATATTTTGTCCTTGGACCAGCAGTCCTTCTGGTCATGGTTTGTTCTGCCGCAGCGATAGCATTTTGCAAATCCCCGTGTCATTTCGTGGGTGCCGTATTCCTGTGGCTTTTGTTGTATTTCCGCAGCTCCCCTTGCTGCTGCTTCGTACGATACTGCCACGCTGAAAGCCTTATCTAGCGTCAGCTCTTTCTCTGAGAGTAACCTCTTCTGGGTTCCTTCACTCAGGAGTCCACAGACAAATTTGGCCCGTAAGGTATCTGCCAGTCCTGCTCCGAACTGGCAGTGCTTTGATAGCTTGCGTAGTTCCGTAAGGTAATCAGCATTGCTCTCATTTTTGTGCTGATTTCTCCTGTGGAATTTAAATCTTTCTGCTATCAGCAGCGGTGTAGGATTTAGGTGTTCCTGTAGGATAGCAACAATTTCGTTAAAACTCTTCGCCTTCGGTTTGGCTGGAGTAATCAGGTCCTGCAATAGGCCGTACGTTCTTGCGCCCATTAAATTTAGCAATACCGATGCCTTTTTCTCCTCGGCTATTTCATTTGCCTCGCAATATACCTTGACTCTTTCCACATACCTGGTCCAGTCTTCTATTGCATTATCGAAGGCAGTGATATCGCCAGTCTTTGGCATCTTGAAAATCTAAGATGGCGCCTCCCGCGCTTTGCCTTCGTCCCCGATTTAACAAAATGGCGCCTCCCATGCTTTTCCTTCTTCCCCACCGAGTTAAGATGGTGCCTCCCACGCTTTCCCGCCGCTGCCGCTGCTGTTAACGGTGCTCTCTGCGGTATTTTTATTTTTAACCGTTCCCGTCGTGGAGCGGACCCTCTGGGACACTTCCCTCCCTCTTCTTAGGTCCGAACGCTGCCCGGCTGCGAAGCACCGGCCGCGCCCTGTGTGCTCCACCCTCTCTCTCTCTCTGCTTCCCGACTCGCTGCCCGGCCCCGTTGCAGAGCCACCCGATCGAGCTCTAGCCCGCCGCAGCCCAAGAAGGATCAGTGCACTACCTGCCACCAGCCCGATTGGCTGGGAAACCACAGACTGGAGACCAAGCCTGGCTCTCGACAGTCTCTCCTGCACTTTTCAAGTCGATGATGTGGAGGGCGGTTACCCATGGCCGACGCCCGTTTCTCGAGTTTCTGTGGATTATTTTTTTATTTTTCTCTCTTCTGGCTTCGACCGTCAATAACGTCGTCTGAGGTGCTGCTGAGTTGCAGGTAAGTTCGTTTCTTACTCGTCGCCAGTATTAAATCCGTGTGTTAATGGAGACACGGAATGCAGGAGTTGGTTTAACAAGTCTTTACTGAATGGAGACAATGGAGAACTAAAACTACAGAAGGCTGCTAGCGCCTTTTTATACAGGGGTGGTCACTGCCGGTACTGCAGTCTGAGACCAGTTATTCTCTTAAAGGTACAGATACACAACATAACTGATCGACGGTAATGCTTCCCCAATCATGCCTGATTTTTGTTTCGTGTGTTTTGCCATCCATGTGCTTGAATTCCTGTTGTTCAAGCTCTGTGCCAGGAGCCTTCAATTGAAAAAAAATTCCCTCTTGATCTTCGCTGTCAACTCTCCCCCATTTCTTCCACAAACATGTTTGAATTGTAAATTATGGGTGGATTATATTAACTTTAATTTTCGCCATTGAATCCAGACTATATTATCTATTGTGAAACGTTCGATACAATACAACTCAGCCTCTACATTTGCTGCATACACAGTTTATGCTTCCATTATGGAATCACTTACTTGACAATAACATGTTTTGAAAAAACATATAAATCCTGCGGCTACATTTCGAATGATGTGTCAGGATATTTTCAATTGTCAGCCTGCTTTGCATTTGCACGCAATGGGTGAGGAAGAAGTGACCAGCAGCGGTCCCGGTGGTGGCAAGGGGAGGGGAATCCCAGTCGGGGTGATGAGGTGACAGTAGGCCTCACCGCCTGAATTGTTCTCCACCACAATCACACCCGATTTTGGGCAGCATCGCAGAAGAGAGAGCCCCCTTGGATGGGCCACATAAAGCACTATCGGGCCCTGCTCTCATCTGCCAAAATTGCTCACTATTCCAGAATCATTCTGGAATGCAAAGATAAATACCAGCTCCTATTCTCTACTGCTAACCATCTTCTTAAACCCCTCTCCCCTGTCTCCTCCACACTCACCTCCGATAACAAGTGTGAGGAGCTCATGGACTTCTTTGTCTCTAAGATTGAGACCATCCATTCAGCTGCCTCTGCCACTTCCCTTCCTTCCCCTAGTCCTCTGGGCCAAAACTCCTCTAGGGATCCCCCCTGCCCTAGCCCTGAATTCACATCTTTCTCCAGTTTCTCTCCAATCTCCCCTCATGACTTCTCCGCACTCATCTTGTCCATGAGACCCACCTCCTGCTCCCTCGACCCTATTCGCACCAAACTGCTGACCACCCAACTTCCTTTTTGGCTGCCATGTTAGCTGATATTGTTAACGGATCTCTCTCCTCAGGTACTGTCCCCCTCTCCCTCAAATCTACCGTCATCACCCCTCTCAAAAAACAAACCATTGATCCCTCTGTCCTTGCAAACTACCACCCCAATTCCAACCTCCCTTTCCTCCTTGAATGTGTTGTCGCCTCCCAAATCCATGCCCATCTTTCCCGCAATTCTATGTTTGAATCCCTCCAATCAGGTTTCCGCCTTTGCCACAGTACTGAAACGGCTCTCATCAAAGTCACAAATGACATCCTTTGTGACTGTGACAAAGGTAAACTATCCCTCCTCGTCCTTCTTGACTTGTCTGCAGCCTTTGACATGATTGCCCACTCTATCCTTCTCCAACGCCTCTCCACCGTCGTCCAGCTGGGTGGGACTACACTCGCCTGGTTCCATTCTTATTTATCTAATCACCTGCAACGGCTTCTCTTCCTGCTCCCGCATCGTTACCTCTGGTGTCCCCCAAGGATCTATCCTTGGCCCCCTCCTATTTCTCATCTCCATGTTGCCCCTTGGCAACATCATCCGAAAACACAGTGTCAGTTTCCACATGTACGCTGATGACACCCAGCTCTACCTCACTGCTTCTTCTCTCAACCCCTCCACGGTGTCTAAATTGTCAGACTGTTTGTCCGACATACCGTTCTGGATGAACCAAAATTTTCTCCAATTAAATATTGGGAAAACTGAAGCCATTGTTTTCGGTCCCCGCCACAAACTCCATCCCTCTCCCTAACATCTGTCTACGGATGAATCCCACTGTTCACAACCTTGGTGTCATATTTGACCCTGAAATGAGCTTCTGACCACATATCCACAGCATAACCAAGACTGCCTACTTCCACCTCCATAACATCGCCTGTCTCCGCCCTTGCCTCAGCTCATCCGCTGCGGAAACCCTCATCCATGCCTTTTTTACCTCCAGACTTGACTATTTCAACGCACTCCTGGCTGGCCTCCCACATTCCACCCTACGTAAACTTGAGGGCATCCAAAACTCAGCTGCCCCGTGTCCTAACTCGCACCAAGTCCCGTTCACCCATCACCCCTGTGTTCACTGACCTACATTGGCTCCCAGTTAAGCCTCCTTATGTGGATCGGTGTCAATTTTTTTGTCTTAAAATACTCCTGTGCAGCGCCTTGGAACATTTTACTTCGTTAAAGGCACTATATAAATGCAAGTTGTTGTTGTTAGTGGGGTAACCAATATCCTTAACTAATATCCAGGTATGTGCACTTCTGGCAGTATTACTGGATAATGATCCGAGGGGCCAGCCATGGCCCCTCCACTCCCTAGTTGAGGGGTAGCTGAAGTCAGCCCTAATTGCCCACTGCTACCCGGACTGGTGTCTGCTATCGGCGCTATCCAATTTCCACCCTAGTTTCTCATCACTGATACTGTGTATCCCACCTGCCTCAAGACCTGGATTTCACTAGTGTAAATGTATAACATGGCTTAACTATAACTTCAGTGGGGGGGGGGCTTATATTGCACTCATATGACATTTACAATTTGCATTCTTTCTCACAAGCTTGATAGCCTTTCTGACTCATCCTTTTAATCGTGAATACTGAGGACATTTTTTTCTTCTATGAACCTGTTGTCACTGGGAGTAGGATTGAGGTTACCATAGTATTTTCTCTACCAGCTGAAGAATTTTTGCGATGACAATAACACCACTGGGGCCCTTAAGATTTCTGGTGTTCAGCTTCTGTCAATCTGATTTCAAGATGTTATATTCTAACCTTACTATTCATAACTAAAGAAGTTTAATACACAATATACTCATCCAGCCTTTCCAACTGACAGCAGCAGCATTCTATTAAATTAGGATCATGATTTTCGGAAGTTTCTTGCAGTTACCCTGGGTCTCCTTTCATCAAACTGTCAAATTGATTTCATATGCTGGGATCAATTCCGTTCTTCATGTGTATTTTGGATTAGCGTCTTTTGTAGATGAGCTGATGACAGATCACATCATTCTCCTCTATCTCCCATGGTGCCCCTGACACTCACAATATCTCAGCAACACGGCCAACTGTGAAACTGGACACATTTTTTGGCTCATTGCTCCCCTAGGTTTTGTAGCAGTGTTGTACTGTAAGTACTAACTTCCTGAGCTTCATTTTCACACTACATTTCAATCTTATTCAATAAATTCTCATCCTTGTTTTCAAATCCTTCCATGGCCTCGCCCCTTCCTATCTCTGGAATCTCCTTCAGCCCCACAACCCCCACCCCCCCCCCCCCCCACCCCCGAGATATCTGCGCTCCTCTAATTCTGCCCTCTTGAGGATCCATGATTATAATCGCTCCACCATTGGTGGCCATGCCTTCTGTTGCCTAGGCCCTAAGCTCTGGAATTCCCTGCCTAAACCTCTCCGCCTCGCTACCTCTCTTTCCTCCTTTAAGACGCTCCTTAAAACCTACCTCTTTGACCAAGCTTTTAGTCACCTGCCCTAATTTATCCTTATGTGGATTGGTGTCAAATTTTTTGTCTTAAAATACTCCTGTGCAGCACCTTGGGACGTTTTACTAAGTTAAAGGTGCTATATAAGTACAAGTTGTTGTTGTTATTGTATCGCTGCTGTGTGTTTTCCACCGAAAATAATGCAAATTCAAATCGCACAATAAATCCGTAGGTCACGTATTTACTTGTACTGGAAATCTGAAATTAAAATAAAAAATACTGGAAACACTTAGCAAATCAGGCAACATCTGTTGAGCGAGAAACAGAGTTAACGTTTCAGTTCGATGACCTGTTTCACTCTTCAAAGATACCGCCTGACTTGCTGAGTGTTTCTGGGATTTTCTGTTTTTAATCTCACCTTTACTTATCCATTACGTCAATGGGGTGCTGATTGTATTTTAACCTGGGCCTGAGCAGAGAAGCTTTCCCGCTAGGTGAAGGCAGGCTGGCAGCTTTTGGGAGGCCGAAGAGGTCATCCATGATATGTGGACATCTTTCCTTTGTGCGGCCAGGACAAGCAGGAGTGCTCCTCCGGCCCCTACCTCGGACTCCCTCCACCTTTCCCTCCCGTGAAATCCTCAAGAGCTCTTCCCCGCAACTTAATTGCTTGTCAGTGAGCCTTCCCCAACATCCGATCCTGCTCACCGGCCATCCAAGTTTCGGACGGACAGCTGATCGGTAGTGAGCAGATGATAGCCAGGTGTTCAAATACACCGAGCCTCAAAGTTAGGCCTGTGAGTGCATTTTATACTGGCCTGCCCACACGAAACTCGCTGGGGGTTAAAATCCACTCCTTTATATTATTATTCTCTAATGTTAACTTATGATCTTGCCATTTTATGGCCCTGATTAACAATGAACTATGTACACTGTCACAGCAATTGCTTTAAGGTGCAATAAACTGAAGCAAAGAGCACATTAAGCACCCCTTGTTGTGTTCAAACCAAGACATATCTCCAACTTTAACTCATTTTTTCCCAGGATCTCAGAAGTGTGAAACTGCTTACCTCCCTCACTCTTCCCTTCCCCTTACAATTTACAGGCTTTCAAATCGCAAGTTGGGCACCTACACACTACTTCTTGATTTATCTCACTTCTTTTTGCACATTGTTGGTGTCTGAACTATAGGCATTGGCCCTTCACCTCGCTTTTTCAGTTGAAAAATGTCCAGGTGGAGCCACTTTTCCCCTGTCATTTACTCCACTCCTCTCTTGAAAGGTGTTGAAGTTCAAACAGAGGTACAATTCCATTGCTACCCACAGCCCTCCAGTCCCTCCTCCAAATGGTCATTCTTCACGTGCGAGAATAGGCGGTGAACCCTGGATTCTTCGATTGGACACGAGTGTGATTGGAAGTCGAGCAGAGCGGGATTCACATCTGCTTGATGTAATGAGCGCTGATCCTGCCGGAGCTTCCAGCATCAGCCTCGTTATTTATTTTTTGGGCAGGTTTCCAATCAATCTGAGAAATATTGCGCTGCCGCAGGAATTAAAAGCCTGAAATAGCTTAAAGGGACAGGCTGCACCAGAATTGCTATTGCTGCACAAAATGAAATAACAAATGTCTGGCAGGTCTGCAGGAGGTAGCTCATAGCTTCTCAGATGGAGCAATGAAAGCACTGTTGGAGGGAATGAGGCAGAGGAAAGAGACACTTTTTTTTGAATGATGAAAAGAACTTGCATTTTCTCCTGGGCACAGAATGCCATGTAGAGAGCTGCCCATAACCAATAGAAGGAGGTGGCCATGCCAGTGAATGATGACCCTGCCATCCACGCATTGCCAGGCAATGCAGGAATAATCTTAATGCGAGGTAACAGTAACCACCCACATCTTCCAAGAGTCATTGTACCAAGTAGGTTACAATGACCTCCATCTAACACAATGTTAATGTACTTGAATTAATCACCATCAATACCCATGAGACAGTATTCCTTCCCTCCTGTCCTTAAATGCATTCACCCCATAAGAAGCCTCACGCAGAATGTAGTTACCTGTTGCCTACATCTACTATTTCACCAATTATGGAGCTGCATGTTAGCACTTGAGTTTCACTACATATCACAGTAAAAAAGGTAGCTCTCACTTAATTACAACAGTGACTCCACTTAAAAAAGTACTTAATTGGCTGTAAAGCGCTTTGAGATGTCTGGTGGTCGTGAAAGGCGCTATATAAATGCAAGTCTTTCTTTCTTTTGCTTTTTAATGAGGAGGCTGTAAATCCCAGGAAGAGTGGCCACAGATGGTACCAAAGACATGAAGAGGGCAGGTGCCAAATGCAGGTTCATGATGATCTATTGCTGTTTTTCCTCTTATCCTTGTCATCCTACTGTACCCCACATTAATTACCAACAAAGCATATTATAAAGCCATTGTATAACTCTTTCTGCTTTAAGCTACATGACATGAATCAGTCATTCATGAAAGGAAGACTTATGAAATAATACTGAGCGGCCTACAGGTGGCGCTGTCCAGGGAGAGTATAAATACTCAGACACGGGCCCAGCTTGCGCAGGACATTCTTAACAGGAACTAGTGACGAACACAACTAGACCTCCATGTTGTAAAACAGTTGATTAAAGCTTTGTTTAACGCTTAGACCAAGTGCCTAGTAGTTTTCTTATGTCACTACATATGAGATTTATTCATCAAGATATCATTGCATCTTTTCCTTAACTAGATCTGCCTGAAAAAGAACACAAAGGCAATAGTGCGTCTGCCTCGACCGGCACTTTGCACTTTAACAGGCACCAACTCATGGACGTGCAACCAGAAGGGAGTTACAGATTGAGTCAGGGGAGTGCACTGGATGACATGTGAATAGGAGTAACTGCGGGTGGCACATGATGAGGTAGGCTTTGCAGGCTGGAAGATCAAGGTGGAGAAGTCCACTAGCAACATGTGCAATACATTTTTCCAGCGAAGGTCAGACTGCGGCCATTCAAACTGGAGATGCCAGATTGTAGAGAGCAATCCCTTCCAGCCTACAAAGGATTGGGGCTGGGTTGCAGGCAAATGTCACATGGGGCTTCCCTGATCTCACTGGAAGCATTAGATCTGCTTTCCTACAGAACAGTGGGCACGCTGAGCCACAGTAAATGGCGTAAAGCAAACGACAAAGTACATAGCCGCAGGAAAAAAAAAGGCAAAAAAAACTCCAGAAACAAGGATCAGATATTGGCCTGGAGTTTCTGCTAGGTTGTGCTGGTGTGTCCAGCGCAATTTGCCCCAAATCGGCCAAACCAGCACAAAGATCGCGGGATTTTAGGCACAAATTATGTCCTGCGCAAATCGAGTTTCCGCGATCTTTTAATATGCAAGTTTGAAAAACATTGTGCTGGAAGCCGACCCCACCCTCAAAACTGGCCCCGTCCCGAGATCAAATTAATCACCATGGCAAGTTTCCGCTAATTGCACCCATTTGCTGGACTCCGGAGAGGCTCCTAAAATTGAGCTGGGCACTAACAGACACCTTTAAAAAACTGTTAAATCTTATTTTTTTACTAAGAAACTGACTACTATATACCAATGTAGCTAGTGAACGGTTCTGTATAGTTTTTTAAAGTCAGTTTAGGTAATTTAAAGTCGGATTACCCTCAGGTGGTGGACTATTCACTCTGATTAAAATGCTTATTTTTTTATAATAAACAGTATCTGCTGGAGCAATACGCATGCCTTGAGCAAAAAAATTATTTTGCAAATCTAGTGCAATTTTGTGCACAATTTGCCCCGAGTCTTAGATTGCACCCAAAGTGGAAACTCTTGTATAAACCACTGTCATGAATACAGCTTATAGGCGCAGTAAACGTTCTCCGGAGTGCCTAGAAACCCTGGACACCAGTTTTCTACAGCTGAGAACACAAAGTAGTGCAAATGAGATGGAAATTAGAGGAAAGAGAGTTCCTCTTTTGCCTGGAACCACTCAAGAATGGGCTGAGGCTATTGGATATGACAGCAGAAATTGGGGCAGGTGCAAAAGTGGACAGAGAACTGGCCGAGTGGATCTCCACCCAAATTCTTGATAGTCAAGTCTAGATTTTCTGATATGAAGGCTAGGAACCCTTGTTCCAATACTTCTAGACTTGACTATTCCAACGCACTCCTGGCTGGCTTCCCACATTCTACCCTACGTAAACTTGAGGTCATCCAAAACTCGGCTACCCATGTCCTAACTCGCACCAAGTCCCGTTCGCTCATCTCCTTTGTGCTCGCTGACCTACTTTGGCTCCCGATTAAGCAGCGCCTTGATTTCAAAATTCTCATCCTTGTTTTCAAATCCCTCCATGGCCTCGCCCCTCCCTATCTCTGTAATCTCCTTCAGCCCCACAACCCCCTGAGATATCTGCGCTCCTCCAATTCTACCCTCTTGAGCATCCCTGATTATAATCGCTCAACCTTTGGCGGCCATGCCTTCTGTTGCCTAGGCTCTAAGCTCTGGAATTCCATTTGTCTTAAAATACTCCTGTGCAGCACCTTGGGACGTTTTACTATGTTAAAGGCGCTATATAAATACAAGTTGTTGTTGTTTGCAGTTTGTATTGTGATTGGTCTAATGGGCAGGGAGCAGTAGGGGAAGTTTAATGCACTTGATATTTTTCATTTTGTTTTTGCAAAGTACCTGCTTATAAACTCTGAAAGTAAACATGTTTCAACCTGTAATGCCCAGCAATTTGCTAGAAATGCTCATTTAAAAACAAACTATTGTAACCTTATTTGGCTCGCTCACAATCTTTGGCATTTAGAAACTTGCTGTTGTGGCTCTTCAGTAATGCTGGATTTTATAAGCTGAACATTTACATTTGAATCAAAAATGGTGGAAATAAAGATTCCTAAGAAAATGCTATCAAAAAGTAATTTTATTCCAGAGATTTCTGACACATAAGTACCAGTGGGTGACTACCATTAAAATGTATTATGGAAAAAGGAATCCCTATGGGGCAGTGCAGGTTTAATTACAGTAATCACATTTCTAAAGTACTTTAGAGAAAAACAGCCTTATTGCAAATCACTTTGTCTACAGAATGGAAATGGTGCAGGTTTCTTTATGATTTTTCTTATAAACTTTTTTCTTCCCAATTTTCTCCCCTTCCCTCATCTCCTGAAGGCGTTGACTGGTTTCACAGGCGCTGGATGCTTCACTCCAGGGATCGTTATTCACTTGTGAACCCTGACTGTCAGCAGGCTGTTCCATCATGAAGGAAACTACAGCTGACTCCCGCCCTGTCTTCCCCCGACATCCAAATGCACTCACTTTCCACAAACAGTTGCAGGATAACAATTAGGTGTAGCAGCCCGGCTGACTTTCCCCTTCTTTCGAATGAGACGTTAAAGCGAGGCCTCATATGCCCTCCCAGATGGACAAAAAAGCAGAGTTCTTCCAGTGTCCTAGCCAATATTTATCATTCAACGAAAATCACTAAAACCATATTACCTGCTCGCTTATTTCATTGCTGTTTGTCATGAGCAGATTGGCTGCCGTATTTCCTATATTACAACAATGCTTACACTTCAAAAGTACTTAATTGGCTGTAAAGCCCTTTGAGACTTCCTGAGATTGTGAAAGGCAATATATAAATGCAATTTCTTTCTTTCTTAGCTCAGGTGTGCTGAGTATTTTAACACCTCTATGAGTTCAACCCTGCACAAATGCTAACTTATCCTAAACCTTGCTACATGTATGCTATCCTGCACGAAGTCCCACGTGTCTATCACCCCTGCCCTTGCTGACCTCCAACTTCTCCCTATTCCCCTCCCCACACATTGACTGGTCTTTCTTGTCCAATTCCTCAACTTTCTTGCATCCTACATCTGCATCCTTTATGCAGCCCTGTGATCCAATTCATACCCTCTGAAGTCTACTGAGTATCCTCCCTTCTTCTATGTTAAAAATGCTGTTCAGGTCCAAGTTGTTGTACGGCTCAACACAAATCAGGGATTTGAACTGGGGCATGCTGGTCTATATAGATCAGCTTCTCATTGTATAAATTAATAGAACCATCAGGAAAGTCTAGCTTTCTTTTTCTAACACCACGGTTCAAAGAAACACTGGTTAGGTATGAACTTGACATTTTGGTGATGTTTTGAGGTCAGCACTCGCCCCATGGTGTAGGAATGCCCGCAACCAAACCTAAAATGTCTCATTTGCATCTGCGCGTGTCGATCCGTTTTCATGTGCCACAGAAAAAATTCCCAATCAAGTTTAACTTTTCTCTGGTTCACCCAAAGGTGATGAAAATAAATGGGCCAGAATTTACTGTCAAAATAACAGTGAGGTGAATGGCGCTCTCTGTTATTTATGTATAAATGGTAGAGCAACTTCAGGCGAAGAGCTGATCCTTGATTAAATGCCAAAATCCAAATGTTTCTGTCCGAGTTGTCCACCGTTAGCTTCGTGAAAATGGCATCTTGCTGTCTGGCTCACCACTGAAATGCAGTGAACGGTTTGAAGTTGCTGTATTTGCGCGGTAGGTGCGAATGAAACTCACCACAAAAAATGAAGTTGTAGGAACGGAGGTTCCTATCTGAATAAGGTATTCGACTCGATGAATCAAATCAACAGGTTTTAATGAACAACGAAGTTAACAGGGAAACTACAGGAGAAATGGTACACAGGTCTATTCAGCTTGCTGGGCACTCGACGACTACTGGAAGATTCTGGAAGCTGACGTCATGACGTCATTGCGTTCTTCGCGCCACTGGTGGTCATGTGATCGGCATCATGACGTCATCACATGGAGTGCAGGAAAACACAATACAGTACAGTTAACAGGCAGTTTAAAGGTGCAGTCCGCGGCTGCACTACACTGTAGTTAAAGGGATTATTACTAATTGTTCTGAGACCCTTGGTGGCTCCGCCACAGGCGCCCCCCCAGAATCCACTTTAACGGACATTGTCAACCGAGTAGGAGGCTTAATGATCCTGGCCGAACGGCGACGAAACTCAGGCAGCAGAAACGGGACGTTAGTAGAAGAACCAGTGCCGGATTGCAGCAGAAACGGCGTCTCGGGCGGGGCAGAAATGGTAGGCAGAGGTGCAGATGCGTCTGAGGCTGAATCGGGCTGTTCGACGGCGGGCTGGTGCACGGCTGGTCTGGCGGCCAACGGCTTTCGGCCGCGGCGAGGCGGTTGGGCAGCCACGACAGGCTCACTCCGATCCAGGTGGGCTGGTTTGAGCCGGTCGATAGAGACGGTATCAGACTTTCCACCGACTTCGACTGTGAAAAACTTTTCCCCGATGAGATGACACGAAAAGGTCCGGTATACGGCGGCTTGAGCGGGTCTCTGTGACCGTCCTGTCGAATAAAGACATAGTCCGAACTCATGAGCTCTGTCGGGACGTGAGGCCTCTGCAGGTCATGCTGCGAGGTTGGGATGGGCAGGAAATTCCTAGCCGCCTCCTGATGAAGTAGGAGCTGTTGAGCTGCGGACCATGGTTCGGTGTGCGGAGGGAGAAAATCACCTGGCACCCTGAGTGTCTGGCCATAAACAAGCTCAGCCGATGAAGACTGAAGATCCTCCTTAGGTGCTGTCCGGAGGCCTAGCATCACCCATGGGAGCCTGTCCACCCAGTTCGGTCCCCTCAAGCTGGCACGGAGGGACGCTTTGAGAGACCGATGGAACCTTTCGCACAGACCATTCGCCTGCGGATGGTACGTGGTGGTACGGTGCAGCTTGGTACCCAGGCCTTGTGCCACTGCGTTCCACAGCTCTGATGTGAATTGCGGACCGTGGTCTGAGGAGATGTCCGATGGCACCCCGAACCGAGCCACCCACGACGAAAGAAATGCCCTGGCTACGTCTGCTGCGGTGGTAGCGGCCAAGGGAATCGCCTCTGGCCACCTGGTGGTCCGGTCTACCACCGTCAGGAGGTGTGTGAATCCACGTGACCCAGGAAGGGGGCCTACTAAATCCACGTGAACGTGGTCGAAACGGCGCTCAGGCACCGGGAAGTTGGCCAACGGGGCCTTGATGTGATGGTGGACTTTGGATTTTTGACAATCGACGCAATTGTTTGTCCAGTCCCGGACGTCCAAATGCATGCCTTTCCAAACGAATTTGCGGGACAGTAGCCGTTGAGAAACCCGCATCCCCGGGTGAGATAACCCGTGGATTGCCTGGAATACTTTCTTGCGCCATTCGACCGGCACAATGGGCCGGGGCACCCCCATGGATATGTCGCACAAGAGCGTGGTTCCTGCCGCTTGAAACGGCACGTCTGCAACCTGCCAACTGGAAGGCGTGGTCCTAAACGCTTGTACCTCTGGGTCTGCCAGTTGATCCTCTGCCAGTCCAACGAAATCGATGCCCAGGTGGACTGCCTGGACTCGAACCCGGGAAAGGCAATCTGCCACGAGATTATCCTTGCCTGACACGTGCCGCAAATCCATCGTGAATTCGGATATAAACGTGAGGTGGCGCTGCTGCTGAGCTGACCAAGGTGCCGCCGTTTTGGCCATGGCGAAGGTGAGCGGCTTGTGGTCCACGAATGCAGTGAATGGGCGGCCTTCTAGGAGGAAACAGAAATGCCGGATGGCCAAAAACAGGGCTAGCAACTCTCTGTCAAAAGTGCTATACTTTCGCTCGTTCTTGCGCAGTTGGCAGCTGAAAAAGGCTAACGGCTGCCAACCCCTGTCGACCCATTGCTCTTGAACTGCCCCGATGGCGTAGTCAGAGGCATCCGTAGTGAGGGCAACAGTCGCGCCCGGGAGTGGGTGTGCTAGCATAGTTGCATCCGCCAACGCCGCCTTGGTATCGCGGAATGCCTGGTCCATTTGCGGTGTCCAAGTGAGAACATCCTTGCCCGACTTTCCTTTTTGTGCTTCGTACAGAGGTTGCATTAACCGGGCCGCTTTGGGGACGAAATGATGATAAAAATTTACCATCCCCAAGAACTCTTGCAGGGGTTTGACCGTGCGAGGCCGCGGGAATGCGGTAACTGCCTCTACCTTGGTGGCTAGTGGGACGGCACCTTCTGGGGTAATCCTGTGTCCCAGGAAATCAATGCAGGATACTCCGAACGTGCATTTGGCCGGATTGACAATAAGGCCATATTGGCTGAGCCGGGCGAAAAGTGTACGTAAATGGGCCATGTGAGCTGTCGTATCCTTGCTGGCTATTAGGATGTCATCCAAATATACAAAAATGAAGGGCAGGTCCCGTAATAGAGTCCATCAACCGCTGGAATGCTTGAGCTGCATTTTTCAGACCGAATGGCATGCGGAGGAACTCAAAAAGGCCGAACGGAGTGATGACTGCCGTTTTGGGGACGTCTGGAGGGTGCATCAGAACTTGGTGATATCCACGAACGAGATCCACTTTAGAAAATATAGCGTTGCCAGCCAGATGTGCCGAAAAATCTTGGATGTGGGGAATAGGGTACCTGTCCGGTGTCGCGGCGTCGTTTAAGCGTCTGTAATCCCCGCAAGGTCGCCATCCGCCGCCTGGTTTGGGTACTATATGCAGTGGGGAGGACCAAGGGCTGTCCGAACGCCGGATGATCCCGAGGCGCTCCATGGTCTGGAACTCAGCCTATGCGGCTGCCAGCTTGCCAGCTTCTAATCGCCACGCCCGAGCGTAAACGGGTGCTCCGGTCATGGAGATATGGTGCTCCACCCCATGCTGTGTGCTTGCAGCCGAAAAAGTGGGCCTGGTGAGCTCCGGGAATTCACCAAGCAGGCGCGTAAACCCGTCTTGCGACAGAACCGCACAGGCCACCGACCAGGACACGGCGGTGCTGCGGTGGCAGGGCACTGCTTGGAAAGTGGACGCATTAATGAGTCGGCAGTGTTGGACGTCGACCAGCAGACCGTTGGCGCAGAAAAAATCAGCCCCCAGGATGGCCTGTGAGACCTTAGCTGTAATAAAGTCGCAGACAAAACGCTGACCGGCGAAGGTTAAGTTTACCGTCCGCTTCCCGAACGTACGCATGGCAACGCCATTTACTGCCACGAGGGAAGGCCCCTGGCTGCCAGATAGTAGGTCCAACTTTGAAGCTGGGAGGATGCTGCACTGTGATCCAGTGTCGCACAGGAATCGTCGGCCCGTAACGGAATCCGTAACATAAATGAGTTTGCCCGCTGAGCCCGCCGCCATAGCCAACTTGCTGTGTTTTTTAGACCTTGTCGTCCGTCCAGGAGGACGCGGGCTTGTTGGAGCTTTTTTTTTCTTCTTGAGGGAAACTGCAAGGAGGCCGGCAGCATCGAGCTTTGGCGCCAAAACGGGCGTGGTACGCGCACCATCCTGCTGGGGGAGGGCTGGGCTTCGCTCGCATGGGGGACAGGCGCCTTGTGGCTGCACAACATTGCTGAGTAACAGTAAATATCTTGTCTGCCTCTGCAGCGAGTTCAGCACCGTCTGTGATGGCAGTGTTGGCCAAGGCCGCCTGAACCGGTTCGGGAAGCTGGCAGAGGAAAAGCTCACAGAATAAAAAACATTGGGGTTCCGCGCCCAACAGCGTGAGCATTTGACTCATCAGCTCTGACGGTTTTGAGTCCCCGAGGCCGGGCATGGAAATAAGCTTGCGTGCCCGCTCCGACTTGTTAAGATCAAATACCTGTAGCAAACGGGCTTTAAGCGCTTCGTACTTGCCCTCCTCCGGTGGGCTTCCAAGGATGCTGACGACCCGCGAGGCTGTGGCACTGTCTAGAGCGCCAACCACATAATAATAACGGGTCGCGTCCGCTGTGACCTCCCGGAGAGCGAACTGTGCTTCTGCCTGGAAAAACCATGCTGTTGGCTGCTGTTCCCAGAACTGCGGCAGTTTAAGGGCGACGGCGTTCGTGTTCATCCTCGACGAAAGTTGTCCGACGAGATCGGGGTCACCAATGTAGGAACGGGGTTCCTATCTGAATAAGGTATTCGACTCGATGAATCAAATCAACAGTTTTTAATGAACAACGAAGTTAACAGGGAAACTACAGGAGAAATGGTACACATGTCTATTCAGCTTTCTGGGCACTCGACGACTACTGGAAGATTCTGGAAGCTGACGTCATGACGTCATCGCGTTCTTCGCGCCACTGGTGGTCACGTGATCGGCGTCATGACGTGGAGTGCAGGAAAGCACAATACAGTACAGTAAACAGGCAGTTTAAAGGTGCAGTCCGCTGCTGCACTACACTGTAGTTAAAGGGATTATTACTAATTGTTCTGAGACCCTTGGTGGCTCCGCCACAAAGTCTTATTATTTCAAGCGCAAGTACCCTTTTAATGATGTGATAAGTGTTAATTACTGCCAATCAAGCTCTCTGGCACTAAAAATGAACTCTTGCAAGTGTGGAGTCTCATTCCTTCAGGTATCAGTTGAGATTTAAAAAATGCCAAATTAAGTTTGTTTTACTTTGTCTTTCTGTCTCTTTTTTCGCTCTCTCTTAATCCAACCTTTCTTTCTCTTTCTGTACCTATTTTGACATTGAATTCATTCACTCTAATTTATACTTCCTTCTCAGTCGTTACGCTCTTTATTTCACAGTCCTTCAATCTGATTGTTTAAGGCGATACACAGTTGCTTTCCCTGGTCACTCAGGTCCCAGATGCCCAGTTTATCTCGCTGTGAAGTCATCAGCAACTTGCCAGGCAAAAAACGTAAGTACTGTACCTGAACATGCAAGGGCAAGTCTAACTCAATGCAAACGCCATTAGATGTCCTGCCATGGCAAATTATGGCCCTTTATATTTTAAATACTCAAAGAGGTTGGGGTTACCCACTGTGTGGAATTTTACTCCTTCAGTATGATCATTAGGAATTCCTGTGCGTACCAGAGAAGAGGGCATTTTTCTATTTGAAAACGGGCATTTATGGGCAAGTGACCTAAAGCAAATGTTAAAAATTAAACATTGAACGCCTATCATACTATTACTGAAGCTGCACTGCGTATCGAACCTAGTTACACGTCATTAAACACACTTCATTAGTGATGCTCAGTGTACTGAATGTGAAAATTTGATCTCTATACACTTTTGCTCATCATGGCTGAAGTATGGCTAGTTATCGCTTCAAATGAGAGCAAGGAAGGCACATGTAACGGTTTGGTCTTTACGCAAAGCTTAGCAGCTACTATCACATTCAAAATACTGCAGTCAAAATAATGCATAAGCAAGTACATTTCTGACCTTACTTTTATTAGAAACATCATCCAATGCTTTTCAGTTGTCATTTTGCCTCTCAGCAAGTACAATAGCTTAATTAGCATAATTTCATGCAATAAAATACAGGAAGCCTGTGAGGAACCTGTAGGGATCGAATATGATGACTAACACAGGAGCTGTGCCAGGTGAGACTGGTTCAGAGGAACAAAGAGGTCAGGTAAGCAAGTGAAGAAGATTCATGAAAAGCTACTAAAGATTGCCTGGAGCCACGAAAAATGATGAAGAATAAAACATGAGAATAAATAGGGGGCAATAAAAGTTAATTACTTGTTCAACAGGAGCTTACGTAAGGGTTGTAAATGTGCACCTGTCATTTGCTACATGTCTCGCAAACCTACATGATTTTTTTATGAAGTGTTGCCATGGTAGGTGGTTTTTTTGTGTGTTCAAAAGGCCTTGCAGGAGTTAAAAGAGGGAATCGTGGTACTTTAAAAACTGTACTTCATATTCTGACAGGTGCTATTACTCGGCTACAGTAGATCGTGTATAGTTTATTATACACATGTAACATTCATGAATTAAAAATCAAAAATACCCCCTCCTGTTATCACTCTTCATATAAATAACTCCTGTTAAAACAATATTTGCCATTGCTGTAGAAATACCATTAAAAATGCAAGTTTTATATGCCTAATTGAGACTTTACATTCATGAGAAACCCCATGGCATGCTTAGCTGTATTACTCGACCTTTGACTTGTTTAAAAAGTTGCTTGCTACATCAATATAGTAAGAGTATAATGTACGAGTACTTTTTTAATCAGTAAAGATGCTTCAGGATCTGCTGCTGCACTGGACTATTAATGGCATACAGATCATGCACAAGGGATAGAATTATGCTTCTCTATAAATTTCTAGGTACATAAAGTATACAGCATAATAAATTATCCTGTATTTTAAGTAAGGCTTTAAAGGACTTGCTACAAAGCTTACTTATCTGTTTATCACTGTGTCTGTAATAAACAGGTGGCTTGATAATTTACTTCAATACCAAATAAAATCTTGATATTCATT
The DNA here is from genome assembly GCF_052327205.1 of Somniosus microcephalus. NCBI lineage: Eukaryota > Metazoa > Chordata > Chondrichthyes > Squaliformes > Somniosidae > Somniosus > Somniosus microcephalus. The sequence continues at coordinate 43,058,902 of NC_141004.1, read as the reverse complement.
CAGGTAGTGTTTGTTCCTAGTATAATATAAAATTTAAATTGCAGTGTTTTGATTATATATACTAGCTGATCTCAGTGGCTTTTCTCATGGGTGGTCTAAAGTCTGGAGTATGGTTGTGAAGTGTAGCTGTTAAAATGGAGCTGTATTTATACTGGCTGACCCCTTTAAGGTCACTGTTCTGGTCCTCTCTGTGGAGCTGTTGTCTAAATTGGAACATACAGCGATCAATTAAAGGTTATTTGCTAAGGAAAGGTTCCACAAATTGGTAGCTGATTGAAAATTTTCAGCTCCAGTCCTTGAATAGAGACCAGCTTATCAAAGTCAGAAAAAAAGTCTTCCTTTCTAAAGTATTTTTTGTACTTTAACAATGATTTTGTACCAGTTACAAAGTGCAACACTTTGAATGTGACATCGGAAGTCACAGACATACGATATTTGCACAATATTGGCCCGTAACTTGCTGTCAAAGTAACGGTGAGGCTAATGGCACTTGCTGTTATTTATGCGTAAATGGTATAGCAAATTCAGGTGAGGGGCAGATGCATGGTTAAATGCAGATATCCAAAAGTTGCTGTCCAAGTTGCGCCGTTACATTTTAGCTTCACGAAAATGGCATCTCACTGCCTGCCTCACCAGTGAAATGCATCGAGTGGTGTGCAGTTCCTGCATTTGCGCAGTAGCTATGAACTAAACTCGCCACAGAAAGTTAAGTCGAGTCCAATTCAGTGTACATACACTTTTAACGGCGTGATAACTGTTAATTACTGCCAAACAACCTCTCTGGCACTGAAAATTAACTATTACAAGTGTGGAGTCTCATTCCTTCAGGCTTTAGTTGGTGTTGGAATTTTTAAAATAGTCAAATTAAAAAAAGTAATAATTTACTTTTCTTTTCTGTCTTCTTTTTTTTCTCTCTGTCTTAATCCAATCTTTCTTTCCCTCTCTTTATTTCTCTTTCTGTACCTGATTTGACATTAAATTCACCCATTCTAACTTACACTTCATTCTCAGTCCTTGCTCTGTTAATCTCACAATCATTCAATCTGATTGGTTAAGGAGATACACAGTTGCTTGCCCAGTTCACTCCAATCCCAGGTGCCCAATTTCCCTCACTGCAACATTATCAGCTCGCACTTTCAGCAACTTGCCACGCAAAAAAATCATTGCGATTAAGTGGGCAATGGCAAGCCTAACTAACAGCAGACGCCAATCATTGCCCTGTTACAGTAGATTATGGCCCATTTATATAGATGGATAGACAAGTAGATAGATAGATAGATACAGAAAATGCTACTCAGCAGGTCAGGCAGCATCTGTGGATAGAGAAACAAAGTTAACATTTCAGGTTGATGACCTTTCATCAGAACTGGAAAGATTTAGAGATGTAACAGGTTTTAAGCAGGTACAGAGGTAGGGAAAGGGGAGAAGGGGAGGAAAGAGCAAAAGGGAAGGTCTGTGATAGGGTGGAAAGCAGGAGAGATTAAATGACAAAAGGGATGATGGTGCAAGGCAAAAGAGGTGGTAATGGGACAAGTAAAGAAACAAAAGATGGGTCTAGAGGAGGTGTAAATGGGAATAGGAGAATCATTACCAGCAGCTGCTGTCCGAAAAAGTTGGGGTGGCTACTCTTTGGAACTCCCTCCCTAACTTTCTCCAGCTCTGCACATCTCTCCAACTTCAAAAACTTCCTCAAAATCCATCTATTTAACTTGGCCTTTAGTCACCTCTCCTAATCTCTTCATTTCTGGCTCAGTGCCATTTTTACTACCCCTATTTGTGAAGTGTCTTGCGATGTTTTTGACATTAATGGTGCTATAAGTTGTTCGCGTTAAAACACGATAGGAATAATTTTTGTTTCCTTACCTCTCTGTTTACGCTCTAACACAGGGCGGTAGCAAGCAGAAAATAAAATGTCTACTTCTCCCATCCACTTACCACTGTTTGTACAACTGGCCTGATTTCCCAGGGGACGTTAGTTCTGATGACCATAGCTCCTGTCTGAAACAGGCTCATTGGAGCCCTCCAACTTGATTTGGTGGCTTCCTTCAATATAGCCCAGAAAGTGTGTCCCATATGAATGTGATTTGCTGCATGCTGCATAACACATGGAGCCACCACTGAAGGAGAGCATTCAGTGTGAGGAGGGAGAGGACGCTGATGACATGGAGAATGGCAAGGAAGCAGGAGGGGCTCCAACAGCTGCCTGCAGCCAGAGGTGTTTGGCAGCAGCTCACTGAATCGAGCTTCAGCTGAACAATCTGCGCTGCCCTGCATTTAACAGTCATGTCTAAGATTTGTCCCAGGCAATCCAGCAGCATCTGTCCAAATTCCAAAATTGATATTCATGTCAACTAATATTGCAGGATCACCAGTTACTGAAGGAGCACTCTCTGACACAAAGATTTCAAACAGTATTTTGGTTTTACTGGCTTACAGAAAGGCCGACAAACTATTACTCATACCAGTGTGAGGTTACATAAGAACATAAGAAATAGGAGCAGGAGTAGGCCAATCGGCCCCTCGAGCCTGCTCCGCCATTCAATAAGATCATGGCTGATCTGATCCTAACCGCCAATCCACTATCACAGAACCATCTCCTGAATCTAACAGAATTAGACACACGAAATCGGAGCAGGATCAGGCTACACGGCCCCTGGGCCCGCTCCGCTACCCACAGGGCCATGACCGATCCGAACCTAGACTCATGTCCAAATTCCTGCCCGCTCCCCATAACCATTAATTCCCTTTACTTCGAGGAAACTGTCTATTTCTGTTTTAAATTTATGTACTGATGTAGCTTCTACAGCTTTTTGGGGCAGCATATTCCATGGACCTACCACCCTCTGAGTGAAGTAGTTCCTCCTCATCTCAGTTTTGAAAGAGCAGCCCCTTATTCTAAGACTATGCCCCCTAGTTCTAGTTTCACCCATCATCGGAACATCCTCCCCGCATCCACCCGATCCAACCCCTTCACAATCTTATATGTTTCAATAAGATCGCCTCTCATTCTTCTGAACTCCAATGAGTAGGGTCCCAATCTACTCAACCTCTCCTCATATGTCCATCCCCTCATCCCCGGGATTAACCGAGTGAACCTTCTTTGTACTGACTCGAGAGCAAGTATGTCCTTTCTTAAGTATGGACACCAAAACTGCACGCAGTATTCCAGGTGCGGTCTCACCAATACCTTGTACAACTGAAGCAATACCTCCCTATTTTTATATTCTATCCCCCTAGCAATGAAAGCCAACATTCCATTGGCCTTCTTAATCACTTGCTGCACCTGCATACTAACCTTTTGAGTTTCGTGCACCAGGACCCCCAGATCCCTTTGTACTTCAGTACTTTCCAGTTTCTTGCCATTAAGATAATAACTTGCTCTATGATTTTTCCTGCCAAAGTGCATAACCTCACACTTTCCAGTATTGTATTCCATCTGCCAAATCTCTGCCCACTTAATTAGCCTGTCTATGTCCCCTTGCAGGTTTTTTATGTCCTCCTCACTCACTACTTTCCCTCCCATCTTAGTATCATCTGCAAACTTTGATATGTTACACTCGGTCCCCTCCTCCAAATCGTTAATATAGATTGTAAAGAGTTGGGGACCCAGCACTGACCCCCTGCGGAACACCACTGGTTACTGATTGCCAATCTGAGAATGAATAATTTATCCCAACTCTCTGCCTTCTGTTAGATAGCTAATCCTCTATCCATGCCAGAATATTACCCCCAATCCCGTGATTTTTTATCTTAAGCAATAATCTTCTGTGTGGCACCTTGTCAAATGCCTTTTGGAAGTCTAAATACACTACGTCCACTGGTTCCCCTTTATCCACCCTATATGTTACTTCCTCAAAGAACTCCAGCAAATTTGTCAAACATGACTTCCCCTTCATAAAACCATGCTGACTTTGTCCTATTAAATTATGATTATCCAAATGTCCTGTTACTGTCTCCTTAATAATGGACTCCAAAATTTTACCTACCACAGATGTTAGGCTAACCGGTCTATAGTTTCCAGCCTTCTGTCTACTGCCCTTTTTAAATAAGGGTGTTACATTAGCAGTTTTCCAGTCTGCCGGGACCTTTGCCGAGTCCAGGGAGTTTTGGAAAATTATTACCAATGCATCCACAATCCCTACCGCCACTTCCCTCAAGACCCTAGGATGTAAGCCATCAGATCCAGGTGATTTATCCACCTTGAGTCCCATTATTTTACCGAGTACCACTTCCTTAGTGATTTTGATCGTGTTTAGCTCCTCCCCCCCTTTAGCCCCCTGTTTGTCCAGTGTTGGGATATTCTTAGTGTCTTCTACTCTAAAGACTGATATAAAATATTCATTCAGTGTTTTTGCCATCTCCATATTTCCCACCATTAATTTCCCGGTCTCATCCTCTAAGGGACCAACATTTACTTTAGCCACCTTTTTTCTTTTTATATAACTATAAAAACTCTTACTATCTGTTTTTATATTTTTTGCTAATTTACTTTCATAATCTATCTTCCCTTTCTTAATCAATCTTTTTGTTATTTTTTGCTGTCTTTTAAAGTTTTCCCAATCCTCTATCCTCCCACTAGATTTGGCTACCTTATATGCCCTTCTTTTTAGTCGAATACTATCCTTAATTTCTTTACTTAGCCACGGATGGCTGTCTTTTCTTTTACACCCTTTTCTTCTCAGTGGAATATATTTTTTTTGGAAGTTGTAAAATAACTCCTTAAATGTACACCACTGATCATGTATCGTCTTACCCTTTAATCTATTTTCCCAATCCACTCTACTCAATTCCGCTCTCATACCTTCATAGTCTCCTTTATTCAAGCTTAGCACGCTTGTTTGAGATCCAACCTTCTCACCCTCTAATTGAATATGGAATTCAACCATGTTATGGTCACTCATTCCAAGGGGATCCTTTACTAGGACATTTTTAATTAATCCTGTCTCGTTACACAGGACCAGATCTAAGGTTGCTTGCCCTCTGGTCGGTTCAGTTACATACTGCTCAAGAAACCCATCCCTAATACACTCAATGAACTCATCCTCAAGGCAGCCCTGCCCAATTTGATTTGTCCAATTAATTTGATAGTTAAAATCCCCCATAATTATATATATTCCCTTATTATAAGCCTCAACTATTTCCTGATTGATACTCCGTCCAACAGAGTTGCCACTGTTCGGAGGCCTATAGACTACGCCCACTAGTGTTTTTTTCCCCTTATTATTCCTTACCTCCACCCAAACTGTTTCATTATCCTGATCTTTTGACCCAATATCATTTCTCTGTATTACAGTGATTCCTTCCAGGTTCTCGAGCTTCTTTACCTACTCTAAAGCTTTTCCAAGGTGCTCCCCCATTTTCTGCAACATGGGAGGAGGGAGGTTGCAGTGACTCATTCAAGGGCTCGTGCGATGCTCATGGTTGGTGACCTCTAGAAGGCTGGGTCTTAGAGGGCTCAGCTGTAGCAGACTGTAACAACTCGATGACTGCCAGGGCTTTCTGGCACAAAGGCAGGCATTGGTTTAGGGGTTACAAGAATACAGAAGTGTCGTCTTCGTGAGAGATAGCGTCATGTTCCATTACCCAACTGTCCCCGCTACCGGCTGTGGATAAGCACTCCCACTGACCTACAGGAGAGCAGAATCTAGGAGATCCTCAATCCGAATAAAACCCCTATCCACTCGTCCTCTCAACCTGTCCAAGGCAGAGGAGATGTTGAGCCCAGAGCACAGTATGAGCATCCCTGAGAGATGCTATTACTGGACTCCTGTAGAAGGGGATATAGCTTCAATGACCATTAAGGTGACCACATGCATCATAATTAACTACAGAGTGTCATAGCCATGTGTGAGAACTAACACAAGTTGCTAGTGGACTCCACCATACTATTCAGCATGTTTTGGAAGCTCTTTGGCAGGCAAAACTATGCATTCAGCAAAAATGAATTGACATTTTCTGTTCTGCCACTTTCTATGGCCAGTTTGAGGAACCACTCAAGGTACCATTTTGGACAGTCACATAACATTAGGTGGTGTCCCATTGCCGCCAAATTGTCACATAACAATATGTTACGTATAGGTGCAATATCTGTAGGCCTTTGAGACAAATCCTTGTTTTTTACAATATTTATAAAAATCCTTGAGACATGTTTACCTGATGTTGTGATTTAGTAACACTTTCGTGATATAATGCCTGAGGTGTAACAGTAAGGTCTGCTTCTATTATTTTTTAACAGGCAACACTACAAAGCAGCTATTCAGTCCTCCCACCACCTGTAACACAGTGACATGAGTCATCCAGGTGCACCAGCCATGTTCATCTGTCACAAACACAACTAAAAGACGTATCATTTGCTCCAACTAACCATGAACAAGGCCACATGAAATTCGCTACTAATGTTAAAAGAACTAATAAAAACAGAAACTACTGGACTACACAGGAGGTCCATTAGCTTCTGGAAGAGAAAGACTGGTTAACATTTTGTTTGGGATGACTCATTAGAGCAGTTGCAATCAAGAAGCTCACTTGAAACATGAACCTACCCACAGATACTGACTGACTGTTCTGTATTTCAGCATCTTCTGTTTTATTTCAGATTTCCAGCATTCATGTTTGTTTTTTCTTTTGACATTATAAAAATTGTTTGTTTCTGTTTTTGATCTTCCAACAAACTCCCACTCATCTTTCAACTCTGTTTGCAATGTGTCGGTATGTGGTTCATCAATTAGTCTACAGGGCTCGGGATAACCGATGTCACACAGCCACTCACAACATAAAAAAAGATCACGTTGCAGTTTTGGTTTTGAACAGCTGACAAGCAGGAGATCTGCAACATCTGCCAGAAAGTGGCTAATGCAGTCTTTAAAAGCCATTAATTATAATCCATCAGCTGCTAATGATGGATTTTTACATGATACAAAATCCTGTTCTATAATGTGTCTTGAGGATAGGAATATAGGAACAGGAGTAGGCCATTCAAAATGGGGCACAATGAAAATAAGCTAAATATCTCTTGCATTCCATTTAAGAAGTATGGAATGTTTTTCCTTTTGAAGACTGCCTAAAACTGATTAGATGTACTGGGTTTATAAGCATGGTGCACACTTAAAAGCATCGGGCAGCTGCTTCTCACTTTTCTGTTTCTTTATCGTAAAAAATAATTCTTAAATGGAGGGAAGGTGTAGGTTTCAATCTGATGGTGATCTCGAGCTAACATACTCCTTTTTTCACCAAGAAGTCACAGGATGAGAAATTTTTTGGAGCGCTGAGACTTAGAAAATTTAAAATAATTGTTAACTTCTTCACTTCAGTTCAATGTAGCTATAGTTATTACCAGAAGGTGGCCTAGACTAATGATCCGGAGACGTGAGTTCGAATCCCACCACAGCAGCTGGGGAATTTAAATTCAGTTAATTAAATAAATCTGGAATAAAAAGCTAGTATCAGTAATGGTAACCATGAAACTATCGGATTGTCGTAAGAACCAATCTGGTTCACTAATGTCCTTTAGGGAAAGAAATTTGCCGTCTTTGCCTAGTCTGGCCTATATGTGACTCCAGACCCACAGCAATGTGGTTGATTTTTAACTGCCCTCTGAAATGGCTGAGCAAGTCACTCAGTTGTAACAAACCGCTACGAAAAAAACAATAAGAATAAAACCAGATGGATCACCTGGCATTGACCTCAGCACCGGCTACGGACACGACAACGGCACACCCAGCCCAGTCGACCCTGCAAAGTCCTCCTCACCAACATCTGGGGACGTGTGCCAAAATTGGGAGAGCTGTCCCACAGACTAGTCAAGTAACAGCCTGACAGTCATATTCACAAATCATACATTTCAGCCAATGTCCCAAACTCCTCCATCACCATCCCTGGGTATGTCCTGTCCCATTGGCAGGACAGACCCACCAGGGGTGGCGGCACAGTGGCATACAGTCAGGAAGGAGTGGCCCTGGGAGTCCTTAACATTGACTCCGGATCCCATGAAGTCTCATGGCTTCATGTCAAGCATGGGAAAGGAAACTTCCTACTGATTACTACCTACCGCCCTCCCACAGCTAATGAATCAGTACTCATCCATGTTGAACACCGCTTGGAAGAAGCACTGAGAGTAGCAAGGGCCCAGAATGTACTCTGGGTGGGGGACTTCAATGTCCATCACCAAGAGTGGCTCGGTAGCAACATTACTGACCGAGCTGGCCGAGTCCTGAAGGACATAGCTGCCAGTCTGAGTCTGCGACAGGTGGTGAGAGAACCAACATGAGGGACAAAGCTACTTGACCTCGTCCTTACCAATCTACCTGTTGCAGATGCATCTGCCCATGACAGCATTGGTAGAAGTGACCACTGCACAGTCCTTGTGGAGACGAAGCGTAGAAGAGCATGCCAGGAGCAGCACCAGGCGTACCTAAAAATGCGGTGCCAACCTGGGGAAGCTGCAAAACAGGACTACATGCATGCTAAAAAGCAGAAGCAGCATGCTATAGACAGAGCTAAGCAATCCCACAATCAACGGATCAGATCAAAGTTCTGCAGTCCTGCCACATCCAGTCGTGAATGGTGGTGGACCATTAAACTACAAACGGGAGGAGGAGACTCCATGAATATCCCCATCCTCAATGATGGTGGAGCCCAGCATATGAGTGCAAAAGACAAAGCTGAAGCATTTGCAACCATTTTCAGCCAGAAGTGCCAAGTGAATGATCCATATCAGCCTCCTCCTGCCGTCCCCACCATCACAGAAGCCAGTCTTCAGCCAATTCGATTCACTCCACGTGATATCAAGAAATGGCTCAGCGCACTGGATACAGCAAAGGCTATGGGCCCCGACAATATCCCGGCTGTTGTCCTGAAGACTTGTACTCCAGAACTAGCTCTAGCCAAGCTATTCCAGTACAGCTATAACACTGGCATCAATCCAACAAAACTGCCCAGGTATGTCCTGTCCACAAAAAGCAGGACAAATCCAACTTGGCCAATTACCGCCCCATCAGTCTACTTTCAATCATCAACAAAGTGATGGAAGGTGTCATCGACAGTGCTATCAAGCGGCACTTACCAATAACCTGCTCACTGATGCCCAGTTTGGGTTCCGCCAGGACTACTCAGCTCCACACATCATTACAGCCTTGGTCCAAACATGGACAAAGGAGCTGAATTCCAGAGGTGAGGTGAGAGTGACTGCCCTTGACATCAAGGCAGCATTTGGCCGAGTGTGGCATCAAGGAGCCCTAGTAAAGCTGAAGTCAATGGGAATCAGGGGGAAAACTCTCCACTGGCTGGAGTCATACCTAGCATAAAGGAAGATGGTTGTGGTGGTTGAAGGTCAATCCTCACAGCCCCAGGACATCGCTGCAGGAGTCCCTCAGGGCAGTGTCCTAGGCCCAACCATCTTCAGCTGCTTCATCAATGACATTACCTCCAACATAAGGTCAGAAATGGGGATGTTCGCCGATGACTGCAGAGTGTTATGTGTCATTCGCAACTCTTCAGATAATGAAGCAGTCCATGCCCGCATGCAGCAAGACCTGGATGACATTCAGGCTTGGGCTGATAAGTGGCAGATAACTGTAAGATTTGCAAAATTTCTACATTTCCCCGAAGGTTGTTATTAATAAACGGGACCCTGCGTGGACATTTTAAATCAAAAAGGGTACCCAAGATGGCATCCGTGCCTTGCGGCAGAAAGCCTGTGAGATTTTAAAATGGACTCTGCAATGCAGACAGCTTGTGGATCGAAACCCAAGCTGCAGTTTTCTGTGAAGAGAGACTTTGTATTTTGAAACCAGACAGGACTTTGAATTATGTATTAGACCAAATTGGAGATAAATCTAAATTCAGTTAGGCCTATAGTTAAGGCCATCAAGCAGTTTACATATACAATCTGAAACAGATTAAGAAAGCCATCAAGGCTGGACAGGCCCATCAAGGAACATTCCTGACAAAACAAGTCAATTATCGGGCCGGTAGATGCGATTACCGGCCATCTAAAAACAGTTAGATTGCTACCATTATTTAAAATAGCCCACCAAGATTAAGACAAAGAACTAACCTGATTTGGTGCGCAGATAAGGGCTCCTGATGGGGGTATAACTATGGGCCCATTGGGGAGCCACGCGCTCTCTCTCTTGCCTCTTGCCCTTGCCTCCTGTCTCTGAACTCGCTGCCAGATTACAACCAGGACGGGTTGTAAGAAGAAGACTGAGTGGGGCTTCGAATAAACGGGCCCTCAGTCCAGCTCAATCAACCCAACAGGATCAACCAAGGAAGAGCATCACCTGAGGAGCAGCCCGTCCCTGCGAGGTAAAATACCCAGGCAGAGACTTTAATATTGGGGTATTTTACCTGGACGGCACCCTTGCAGCACCCTGGAACCACGTGAGGTCAGCAGGCCACAGAGAGCACAAGGAGTGAACCCAAAACCTTCAACCGTTTTTAAACACAACAGATCTTAATATTGGTGAGCATGAAATTCTGGCCCCTCATAGCTTAATCTAGTCAGGGATTATAGGTGGGGATAAGGGTTAAAGGGATTTTATTAGTGTGTGTTGTTTCCCCTCGATGTGCCGTGTGTTCCCCATTCCCATTTAAGTGTACTTTTTAAGTGGTAAGCCTGTATCTACAGTAATTTGCTAGTATTGTAATTTTTATCTTGTTCTCAATAAAGTTTACAGTTTTTCTTGTATCAAATCACTTGTCCACTCGTTTTCTGTATCGCTACCTGTACCTAAGTCTGGTGTCGGGAATCTCAGGGGCGTGGGAGCGATTCAAACTGCTCACGGGCAGTCAGAGGCATAACTGACTGGGCTCACACGCCACCCCCTACATAACATTCGCACCACACAAGTGCCAGGCAATGACTATCTCCAACATGCGAGCATCTAACCACCACCCCTTGACATGCAACAGCATTACCATCGCTGAATCCCCCACCATCAATATCCTGGGGGGTCACCATTGACCAGAAACTTAACTGGACCAGCCACATAAATACTGTGGCAACAAGAGCAGGTCAGAGGCTGGGTATTCTGCGGTGAGTGTCTCACCTCCTGACTCCCCAAAGACTTTCCATCATCTACAAGGCACAAGTCAGGAGTTTGATGGAATAATCTCCACTTGCCGGAATAATCTCCACTTGCCTGGATGAGTGCAGCTCCAACAACACTCAAGAAGCTCGACACCATCCAAGACAAAGCAGCCAGCTTGATTGGCACCCCATCCACCACCTTAAACATTCACTCCCTCCACCTTCGGCAAACTGTGGCTGCAGTGTGTACCATCTACAAGATGCACTGCAGCAATTCACCAAGGCTTCTTTGGCAGCATCTCCCAAACCCGCGACCTCTACCACCTAGAAGGACAAGGGCAGCAGGTGCATGGGAAAACCACCACCTCCAAGTTCCCCTCCAAGTCACACATCATCCTGAGTTGAAAATATATCGCCATTCTTTCATCGTCGCTGGGTAAAAATCCTGGAACTTCCTCCCTAACAGCACTGTGGGAGTACCTTCACCACACGGACTGCAGCGGTTCAAGAAGGCGGCTCACCACCACCTTCTCAAGGGCAACTAGGGATGGGCAATAAATGCTGGCCTTGCCAGTGACGCCCACATCCTGTGAACGAATATATAAAAAAGAATGCTCAGATTAATGAAAATAGAAAGAAAAAGAAAGACTTGTAGTCATATAACACCTTTCATGAATGACAGCCAATTAAATGCTTTTGAAGTGTAGTCACTCTTATAATGTAGGAAATGTGGCAGCCAATTTGCACACAGCAAAGTCCCACAAATAGCAATGTGACAATAACCAGATCATTTGTTTTAGTAATGTTGATTGAAGGATAAATATTGGCCAGGACACCGGGGATAACTCCCCTGCTCTTCTTCGAAATACTGCCATGGGATTTTTTACGTCCCCACAACCTTCTGACTTAGAGGTGAGAGTACTACCACTGAGCCACAGCTGACAATAGGCAGAGACGAGATGGATGAATTCATTCCGAGCTCCAAAGGAAATTCACCTTGGTTTCACCAGTTTTCCAGGCATAAAATGAGGAATAACTTACCAAAATCGAGCCAGGATCTCCTGTGCCAATTTTCACCTAACATTCGGTGGCTGCCATATTGGAAGAGGTAACTTTTAGTCCCGCAGGCACCTGCCTCAAGCAGGCATTGAGTTGATTTTTTATGCAAATTGGGGTTCTTCACCAGTTGTAGGAACTTGACTGCATAATTAGAGTACAAATAGGCAGGGTTTACACCATGCAAGCTCTGACCATTTGTATTGAGTCTTAAGTTGCCTTACAGCGGCCCTTAAAGTTCCTTAAATTTCAGCAGAACCACTTGGAATAGACCGGGATACACCGGGTCCTGACATTAGTTGGTAAAATCCTGTTTGGCCTTGTCAAGAGCCTCTATCCACACCTTACAATGCCATCCATGTCAGTGAGGGCAGAGCCATGGACTCCTGACATTGGGAGTTCCTACTTTAGAATGAAAGTGGGCTGGACCCCTGAAAATCAGTGCAGGACGGGTGGTCAGGGCTGGGCACTGCTAGGCTTGAAGCAAACATATTTTGGGGCTCAGGACTTGAAGCAGAGAATCTAGGTTGACACACCAGTGCAGTACTGATGGAGTGCAGGTGCTGTTCTTCAGATGGGATGTTATACCAAGTTCTTGTCTGCTCACTCAGGTGGATGTGAAAGATCCTTTGGCACTAACTTAAGGTGAACCAGAAAGTTTTCCTGGTGTTCTCACCAATACTTCTCTCTCATACCAACACCGCTTAGAAACAGATTCACTATTCAGTCATTTCACTGCTCTTTTTGGGACATTTCTGGAATAAAATGGCTGCTACATCTGCACAATAACAATTATATTTCAGATTGGTTAATTAAGTGAAACTACAGTTGCATAATTACTTCCGGAGAACAACATTCAACCTTTCTTGCTAGAATAGAGTCTGACTTCATAAAAGTCTACAGCGGCTAAATTCGATAGCTGCCGAAAACGGGCACGGGGATTGCAATGCGCGATTAACCTGTGCCCATTGATTGCAAGGTAGGTAGCGCGCCAACTTCGTGCTGCCTGTTCATTTACATGACTTCAGCGTGCAGCCAGTGCTAACCGCATTGCTAATTGGTTGCATGCATCAGTAGGGGGCCAAAATCGTAAATTGCTAACACCAGTTAAAGCTAGCCTGCACTGCTTAAAACTAGCCTGCTCCTCTTAAAGGGGAGATGCATTGTGGCTGGAGCAGGTGCTGGCAGTCATTCAGGAAGTGAACCTGACCTGGGAAACAGGGAACAATGGTACAACATGGAGAGAGCGGGCTCCAAGGTTTTCAGATGCTGCATTGGAGGCCTTGGCGGAGGAGGTGGAAATGAGCAGAGATGTCCTGTATCCGCAGGGGCCCAGGACACATGCTCAGAAGGCAGTGGGAGCAGATAGCCTTGGAGGTCAATGCCAGGAGTCAAGCCCCGCGAACCTGGATACAGTGCTGCAAGAAGTTCAATGACCTCACGAGTGGTCAATGCATCTTCAAATGCCACTTCCTAACAATGGCACCAGTAGCCTCAACCACTGCTCAATGCACCACATCCCCATCACCCAACTACCAACAATCTCTATCAATCAGGACTCATACATAACATTCATAGCTTCACCTCATCCTCACACACTTAGCCTGCTGCAAGCCTCACACCCATATCTCACAGCTTGTACACAATGCTAGCTATTCAACCATGGCAGCCATATCACCCAAACAGATTGCACAGCACTCACTGACACACTTCCCTCTCCCTTGCAGGATAAGTTGGCACTCAACCGGATGCAGCAGGAGTTAACTGGCAGGGGACAGGCGCACCTGCATGTCCTAACCCCATGGATGAGACGGTGCTAGCGATTATTGGAATGGCCATTGCCGAGGCCATGGTCAGCGGCAGGGCTGAAACTATCGATGATGATGGTATCCTCATAAATAATCCTCCTTCTCACATCCCACTTCCCCCTCATTCCACAATCTCTTCTGATTTACAGGCTGCAGGTGGTGTACGCATGCACCTCTGACTTTCCCCCAATCCTCTCACCACAACTTTACACTTGTGCCGTTCTCCTTTCAAATTCCCAAGAAGTGCAACCTGGCCAGGCAGTGGAGGAACAGCAAGAAAACAGTGATGATGAAGACACACTGTCGCTCAATTTCACACTTGCAGTCACCAGCTCAGATACTGACACTGCAGGTAATTTAGAGAATAGCATAGAGGTGGGATCTGCACGTGGTGAGACACCAGGCATGAGTGGCCTGCAGGTAGAACAGGGGGGGCAAGGATAGCACAGGTGCCAGCTCGCCGGAGGGCGAGGTCACATACTAGTTCTGCTGCAGAGGACTCAGATAAAGACTTCAATGGAGCAGGCTGCAGAAGAAGGCTGATGGGCATACACAATAAAATACTTGGTGCATTGGGAAGCCTGCCAGAAAGCCTGCATGCAACATCAAGGAGCATGGAGGAGTCCAGCACCGACTTGGCACAGGGCTTTGTGCAGAGCTTGGAACCCATCTTTTCCAGTTAGGAAGTGGCCAAATCCATGAGCACACTTGTGGACCCAACCATGATGCAATGTCTGATGGTTAACGTCTCAGCTTCCATTGCAGCACAAGCAGCAGCCACCCAACGTCTAAGTAATGCAGTGGAAGCTCAAACTGCTGCCAACATGGCTGTGGATTACAGTGTGGAAAGGGGCTTGCAGAGTGTCACAGCAGTCCAGCAATCTGTCCTCCAACAGATTACCAGGATTGCTGAGGCGCCGCCCCGGGGAAGTGGCAGTGGCTCCGTGGAGTACAAACCTGCTGTCCTCTCTAATAGCATTCGTTCTCCCTCCACTGCCACTCCGCCAGTGTCCTTGCTGTTGCCTATCAGCCAGCCAGCCCAGACTGCTGCCACCCATGCCAAGATGGCACAGAGCTGCTCAAGGTCATCCTTCAAGGCCAGCTGCAGTCTCCTCCACTGAGCACTAGGACAGGCAAAGGCACACGGAAGACAGGCACTAAAGGCATGCACAAGGGTGATTAGATTAATTTTGCATGCAATATAGCACGATTTGATTTATAAATTTGGTTTGGAATGCTTATTTTGTGGAGGCTTTTATTTTTGCATTGTGGCCAAATGGATGCTTTTGTGGTCAGTGAGAGAGGAAAGGTAAGGTGTGGGACTCCTGGTGAATGAGGAAATGGGGTTGCGTTTACTGATATCACACTCGGATGAGTTCTTCACAGACAACCCAGGCAAAAATGGGCTGTCTAGGTTGCCCCCTCCCTTCTTCTTCCTCGTCCTCCTCCTCAGCTGTTCACCGTATAGCTAGTAACAAGGCTGTGCCCTCGTGATGGCGAGGCTGTGCAGCATGCAACAGACCACCACGAATCTTGACACCAGCTCTGCCGAGTAGTCCAGGGCTCCTCCGGAGCAGTCCAGGCAGTGGAAGCATTGTTTCAGCACGCCAATGGTCTGCTCCATCACATTTCGTGTGGCAGCATGGCTTTCATTGTATGCATGCTGCTCACGTGTGCGTGGCTGCGCACCAGAGTCATGAGCCATGTTGTAAGTGGATAGCCTTTGTCACCCGTAGCCACCTTTTGGTTTGCCATGGTGATGAAATGCAGCTGGCACAGCGGACTGCGCCAGAATGAAGGTATCATGACAGCTGCCAGGATACCGGGCATTGACGTGCATGATTCCCACACCAGTTGGACATTGAGGGAGTGGAATCCCTTTAGCTTCTGGTATAGGGCAGAATTGACGTGCGGTGCCCGCAAAGCACTGTGCATGCAGTCAATGGCACTCTGCACCATGGGGAAGCCTGCAATCCTAGCAAAGCCGAATGCACGCTCTGCCTGCTGCTCTCTGGCAAGAGAGAATGAAATGTAGTCAGCTCTCTTTGAATAGAGAGCCTCCGTGACCTCCCTTATGCAACAAGCTGATGGCAAATTGCGGGATGTTGCAAATATCTCCTGTAGTGTATGTACTTTGCAGAAGGAACTATATTCTGCAGCCCCTGTATACTGCAGTACCAGTAGTGACCACCCCTGTATATAAGCCTGTGCAGTAACTTTGCATAGTAGTTCCAGTTTTGTCTCCACTCAGTAAACACCTGTTGTAACCAACTCCTGCAGTCCATGTCTCAATTACACACGGACATAATACTGGCGACGAGCAGATCTGAACTTACCTACAGTCTGCACCACCTCATGGGGATCCATCCCTGAAGCGAAGTTGTCAGAGGTCGAGGCCAGAAGGAAGAAGGAACGAAAGAAAGAAAAAAAACAAACAGAAGAAACGAGCGTCGACCGTGGGCAACCGCCTCTGATTCATCGGATTTGAAGATTGCAGGAGAGGCTGTCGAGAGCGGGGCTTGGTTATCCTGTCTATGGTGTTCCAGCTAATCGGGCTGGTGGCAGGTAGTACACTGATCCTTCCTGGGCTGCGGCGGGCTAGAGCTCGATCGGGTTGCTTTTCAACGGGGCCGAGCAGCGTTGTCGGGAAGAGGAGAGAGAGAGAGAGAGGGTGGAGCACACAGGGTGCGGCCGGTGCTACGAAGCCGGGCAGTGTACAGACCCGAGAAGAGGGAGGAAGGTGTCCCGTAGGGTTTGCTCTGATGACGGGAAAATAAAAGAAATTAGAAGCGCAGAAAGCCGCGAGGAGCTGCAGTTTGCCACGGGGACTGCGGAGAGCGGCGTTAGCAGCAGCGCGGGGGGGAAGTGCGCGAAGACCATAGGGCATCGCCATCAAGGCATAAAAACACCAGCAACAGCGCTAGCAGCAGCGGAGAAGACAGAAAGCGCGGGAAGCGCCATCTTAATCCAGCGGGGAAGAAGGCAAAGCACGGGAGGCACCATTTTGTTAAATCGGGGAAGAAGGCAAAGCGCAGGAGGCGCCATCTTAGATTTCCAAGATGCCGAAGACTGGCAACATCACTGCCTTCGATAATGCAACAGAAGATTGGACCACGTATGTGGAAAGAGTCGAAGTATATTGCAAGGCAAACGAAGTAGCCGATGAGAAAAAGGCATCGGTACTACTAAACTTAATGGGCGCAAGAACATACGGCCTATTGCAGAACCTGATCACTCCAGCCAAACCGATGGCGAAGAGTTTTAATGAAATTGTTGATATCCTACAGGAAAACCTAAATCCTACACCGCTGCTGATAGCAGAAAGATTTAAATTCCACAGGAGAAATCAGCATAAAGATGAGAGCAATGCTGATTACCTTACGGAACTACGCAAGCTATCAAAGCACTGCCAGTTCGGAGCAGGACTGACAGACACTCTACGGGACAAATTTGTCTGTGGACTCCTGAGTGAAGGAACCCAGAAGAGGTTACTCTCAGAGAAAGAGTTGACGCTGGATAAGGCTTTCAGCTTGGCAGTATCGTACGAAGCAGCAGCAAGGGGAGCTGCGGAAATACAACAAAAGCCACAGGAATACGGCACCCATGAAATGACACGGGGATTTGAAAAATGTTATCGCTGCGGCAGAACAACCCATGACCAGAAGGACTGCTGGTCCAAGGACAAAATATGCAGGCAATGCGGAAAGATGGGACACATTGCACGAGTTTGCAGGTCTGGAAAGAAGACTAACAACAACAAAAAGGCTACTAAGGAACAGTACAGGAAAGTACAAAAGATGACGGACAGTAGTTCCGAAGACCAGAAGAGTGATAGTGAATCCGGGAACAAGAGACTAAGCTGTCTCAAACTTCACAACGTAATCGCGAAAGAGGATCACCGAACCATTTGGGTCACCCTCACGATAGCAGGGTCCCAAGTCAAAATGGAATTGGATACAGGATCAGCCCTGACCGTCATGAATCGACGAGACTACGAGCGGCTATTCTCACACATACCCTTGAAAGAGACATCCATTGTCTTGAAGACGTATACGGGGTAGAAAGTATACCCCAGAGGGAAAATAAGGGTGCCTGTCGAATACAACGGCAAAGAAATACAGAAATTGTATCTGTACATACTGCAAGATGGTGGACCACCGTTATTGGGACGTGAATGGATCAGAAAGGTAAGCTTAGACTGGCACTCCATTCAGGCACTGACTGTGGCTGGTAAAAAGGATGGCGACGTCACACCTGGACGATTGTCAACAATCTTAGCTAACACTAAAGAGGTATTTCACCAAGAACTGGGAACCCTTAAAGGCGTAACCGCCTCGATAAAAATAGAAGAGAATGCAATCCCCAAGTTTTTCAAAGCAAGACCGGTACCATATGCAATTCGCCCAGCTGTCGAGGCAGAGCTGGAGAATCTGGAGAATGCAGGTGTGTTATCTAAGGTAGACTGGAGCGAGTGGGCGACACCCATCGTTCCTGTCATGAAAAAAACATTAAACAATAAGTCTGAGGAGCCAAGGAAGGTTCGCATCTGTGGGGACTTCAAGGTGACGGTGAACCCAGTCCTTCACACAGTACAGTATCCTCTTCCGAGGATAGAAGGTATTTTCGCCTCACTATCTGGAGGGAAGTGTTTTACAAAAATTGACCTAGCACAAGCATATTTGCAGATGGAGGTTGAAGAATCCTCTAGGAAGTATCTCACGATAAACACTCACAAAGGTCTTTACCAGTATAATCGACTGGTATTCGGAGTAGCATCAGCTCCGGCGATATGGCAAAGAGCGATGGAACAAGTCCTGCAAGGAATTCCGGGGACTCAGTGTTACTTGGACGACATCCTAGTGACAGGTGAAGATGACAGTGAACACCTTGCCAACCTAGAGCAGGTGCTCACTAGACTACGTGAACATGGGCTACGGGCCAATCGCCCCAAGTTCGAGTTTTTTAAGAAACAGATATCGTATTGTGGCCACGTGATTGATGAAGAGGGGTTACATAAGTCCCCTGACAAAATTGAAGCGGTAGTTAAGGCTCCAGCGCCTGAAAATGTGTCACAACTGAGGTACTTCCTAGGATTGGTGAATTACTACCATAAGTTTTTGCCGAATTTGTCCACAATTCTGCACCCACTGAACGCCCTACTACAAACTGGAGTAGCTTGGAAATGGAGCGATGAATGTAAGTGGGCCTTTCAGAAGAGTAAAGACCTAATCACTTCAAGAGAAGTATTGGCTCACTACAACCCATCACTACCGATAAGACTGGCATGTGATGCGCCTCCCTATGGCATTGGAGCGGTACTGTCACATAAACTCCTTGATGGTTCAGAGAGGCCGATAGCTTTGGCGTCACGCTCGTTAACTTCAGCCGAGCGTAACTACGCCCAGATTGACAGAGAGGCCCTCAGCCTGGTGTGGGGGGTGAAGAAGTTCAATCATTACCTGCACGGTCAGAAATTTACTCTACTAACTGATCATCAACCTCTTGTCTCCATTTTCAACCCTCAGAAGGGCGTCCCGATAATGACAGCACAACGGCTACAGAGGTGGTCCCTTTTCCTAGGGGCACACCAATATGACATCGAGTACAAAGGAACTAAACAGCATGGGAATGCTGATGGATTGTCGCGCCTACTGTTGCCGACGGTGGAAGAAGAACTTGCAGTGGATCCTGTGGAGATATTCCACTCGACCATAGTCGAATGTCTACCTGTGACGAATGCAAACATAGAAAAGGAAACACGAAATGACCCGACACTCTCCAGGGTCTATGATTTAACGGTGAAGAGATGGCCAGCACATGGCGAACCACTGTTGCCAGCATTCTCGCCGAGAAGAGAACAGCTGTCAGTGTGCAGAGGAACCTTGATGTGTGGATCCAGAGTAGTAATTCCAACCAAATTGAAGGATAGAGTGCTCAATGAGCTTCATGAGGGTCATCTGGGAGGAGTAAAAATGAAGAACTTAGCCAGAGCGTTTGTGTGGTGGCCGGGAATCGATAGAGAAGTCGAAGAGATGACCAAGAGCTGTACAGGATGCCAGAAGGTCCAAAACGCCCCACCACAAGCCCCTCTACATCCATGGGAGTGGCCCTCATCTCCATGGCAAAGGGTGCACATTGATTTTGCTGGTCCATTTATGGACTCGATGTTTTTAATTGCGGTGGATGCACATTCAAAGTGGCCAGAGGTAATAAAAATGTCCTCAACCACCACAGAAAAAACTATCACAGTCTTACGAACCATATTCGCCAGAAATGGGCTGCCTGAACAGATTTGCTCCGACAATGGACCACAGTTTGTGTCTGAAGAGTTCCGGAGGTTCTTAAAGAACAACGGTGTTAAGCATTACACATCCACCCCATATCATCCAGCCACCAATGGATTGGCTGAGAGGTTTGTTCAAACATTCAAGAAGGCTATCAAGGCAATGTGTAATGAAGACATACCCCTACAACACAAGGTGGATAACTTCTTGTTTGCCTACCGGAATGCGACACATGCGGTTACCAACCAAACTCCAGCCATGATGTTCTTCAATCGAAGACTACGATGCCGCTTGGATTTGGTTAAGCCAAACATCAGAAGAGATGTGGAGAACAGGCAGTTTCAGAATATGAATGAAAGGCCGACCAGGAGTTTTAAGATAGGTCAACCAGTTTTGGCCCGGGACTACCGCACAGAGAAATGGCAGCCAGGAACGATCTGCACACGGCAAGGACCTCTAATGTATACCATGGACGTTGGAGAGAGCATTGTAAGACGCCATGCTGACCAGATTCTAGAGTCACTGGAAAACGTCAATTCCACACCATGATCCGATACACCTGGTGATGAAACCGAAGTACCAATTGCATCTACCTCAGAATCGGTGATATTGGAAGCAGATGAACCAAACAACGACGTTGATCCCGAATCAACTTTGCCAGAAGAACCTGATACCCCAAAGAGGCGTTATCCAGACAGAATCAGGAAGCCTCCTCAAAGACTGAACTTATAATTGCTTAACTTCAGCTAATGTATCTAGCAACTGTAATTGTAAATATGTTATTTAATTATTAATCGAATGTTATGTACTGTTTAGCTAAAAGGGGAGGAATTGTAGTGTATGTACTTTGCAGAAGGAACTATATTCTGCAGCCCCTGTATACTGCAGTACCAGTAGTGACCACCCCTGTATATAAGCCTGTGTAGTAACTTTGCATAGTAGTTCCAGTTTTGTCTCCACTCAGTAAACACCTGTTGTAACCAGCTCCTGCAGTCTGTGTCTCAATTACACACGGACATAATATCTCCAGCTCCAGCCTCTGGCAATGCGGTCCTTGCCCTGCTCTGAGGTTGCAGTTGTGGCTGCAGGTGGCAGATTTCAGTGAGGACGTCCTTACTGAAGTGCAGACATCTAACACATTGTTCCTCGCTGAGGTTCAGGTAAGAGAATTGCTCCTTGAACACCCTGGGCAGATATGACCTCCAGCCGAGAGCTCTTCTCCCCCCCCCCTCCTCCTTCTTCTAGCAGCTTCTCCTGGTCTGTGTGGCCTCTGTTCATTCTCCCAGTCATGCTGTATTCCAAAGGGTATTCCTACTAGTGCACCCATGTCTAGCAGCAAGTGGTTTGTCCAGAAGCCTTGAAGTCAGCATAAAGTCCTTCAGCACCTTCCACACCACTCCCTGCAGACTTCTGCAACTTGAAACAACTGTAGAATGCACTAACCACTTGTAGAATCATAGCAATGGCCAGAAAAAATCAACCAGCAACTAACCTGTGAGTAGTTGATGATCCCTTTAAACAGTGCTTGTGGGGGGTCCTTCTTGCTGCTGAATGGGTGTTCAGCTGTACAATGTTAAGAGAGGGCATTAGCTGGAGCGTTGAGCTCCAAAATGGCAGCGCTGGCGTCAAATCAGCATTGCACATTGATTGATGTCACGATCTGCCTGCTCTGCATACTTCCGGTCGATGTTCACTGCTATCAGTTATAAATTGATTATAACTGATAATTAATCAATATGAACTTTTTCACCATCATTACAATCCCTTGGAAACCTTCTACTGTAGCAATTTTGCGCTGATCTGCTGAATATGCCATGGTTGGTAATTTTCATCTTTTAGTTTACTGCGAGAGTACTCCTACTTCATTCTTTGGGAACCAGTTTCAATACACCGCTAATGCCCTCACCAATATGGTGTCTGGCACGATTCGCCCCACAAGCATGCACACAGCGTGGACGCCATTTTAGAGCTCTAAGGGCACTCACAGCACCTTAAAAACGGGCGCTAATGATACCAATTTTGCGCCATTATATTCTTTCCACTATCCATTCCACATATCACACATAATTTGTCTTTCAGGAACTTTTTATCTCAAGTAAATTTGTTTTATTTCACTAATTCAGTGCTGCCAGTGGAGAGTAGCTGTTAGGTTGAGTAGGTCCACATCAGGCCAGTTCTGTTGCTTCATCATGCTCTAAACTGCGATTAAAAATGGATTATAACTGATGATTAATCAATATGAATTTTTCACCATCATTGTAACCCCTTGGAAACCTTCTACTGTATCAAGTTTGCGCTGATCTGTTGAATATCCCACAGTTGGTCATTTTCTTCTTTGAGTTTACTGGGAGAGTACTCCTACTTCATTCTTTGGGAACCAGTTTCAATGCTCTTGCTAATGCTCAAACAAAGCTAGTGGCACTGCCAGTAATCATTATTCAAGAGCTTCCCTTTTTTGGAAAGTGTTAGGCTTCTTGTGGAGAAAGGCAATTTTCGCGACTACAACTCTCCCACGGACTGAGGCAAATGAACAATTTCAGGGTTTATGTTCACATTCAACATCCATCCATCCAGCAGCACCACCTGTCCCCTGAGACCATGTGACTTCACACTCCTGCTTCCATTTAGGTAATTGAATTGGTCAATCTTATTAATAAAGAATGTTTTCCACCCTTCTGTATTTATGATTAATGGGAAAGCAATGAGGCACTGATTTGATTTGGGACCCAAATACACAGCAAGTGAGGGAAGTTATGGATTTATGTTCAGATTTAAAATTGTGTCTAAAGGGGTCTCAGTCAAATACAAATACAGGGTTTCCTCTAAGCCATTGCATAAGATTACTCTACAATTACTCCACGAGACAGTGGAAGTCATCCAACTGCACTGACGCTTTTCCCATATCCGAGATGTCGGTATCTGTGAACAATGGGGTGACTAGAAAACAGATACCTGACACCACTCATACAGGCCGGGATTTGACTAACCTCGGCGGGTCCGGGGCGGGGAACGTCGATGGCGGGTCCCAACCCCACTGCTGGCTCCATCCCGTTGTGTAAAATGACTTTTCGATGATGGGGCTTGTTAAGCCCGCCCAGCGCGTTTCCCGGCCAATTAGAGGAAGCAGATCTGGTGACGTCATTTGATGACACATCATCAGCCGGTTCCCTTAAAGGGACCATAGCCAACTTTAATTTGACATTTTAACATAGGCTTATGGAGGGAGTCACAACATGCAGGGAGATCCTCATCCCTTCCCTTGGGTGGAAGAGACCTCCCCAGGAGATCAACACAGCCTGGTTGCACATAGCACAGGAGGGCACAAGCAGGGATGTAGTCAGGAGGACCTGGGCGCAGTGCTGCAAATGTTTCAATGATCTCTGTAGCCACACTCAACCTCATCCTGCTGTGCCTCTTATCACATCCCCATCACTCTGCCTTCCCTACCCTACTCCTGCACATCCTTACTCACACCAACTTACCTTGCACCTCCACCCATCCCTCTCTATCTACATCATCACATCCCCATCTCACTAGCCACCCCTCACACTCACCCTCATCCTAGTGCAATCATACCAACTAACAACACACAAGGGTAGGCATTGGGTGTTTTAGCCAATGCTCATGTAAAGTTTCTGTTAATGTGGTGTCAAACTTTGAAATCTATATTTTCAACACTTTGCAGTCTTGGACAGATTTGTGTGCACCTTTGGAAGTGGCTTACTGAATTGCAGTGAATGCTGAGACATAACGGTAACCCCCATAATGGTGATGAGTGTGAAAGGAATGGCTTGGGCATTGTGGGGATGCTTTACAGTTTTGGTGTGGGGTGGTGTCAATCTGGCGCATCATGTGGCAGCCAGGGTATACAGCCTCAAGTGAGGCCATCCCTGGTCTCCCGGGCAGCAATGTGGTCGGGTGTTGATGCCCTCTGTCCTGTGCAGCATCAGCTGATTGCGGAGAAGGTTGTTGGTGTTGTTGGTGCTGCTGGTGTGCCTGGTGCTGTTGGTGTTGCGGCTGGTGGCGTTGGTGATTCTACGGACCAAGGTGAGAGAGTGTAAAGAGTACCCATGCTGATGGAATAGATAGCACGTGAAGTTGAGATGACAGAAGCAATCTGTCAATGGTGAGAGAGGTTGTTCTGATGAGGTGACACAGGATAGAGAGTTTGCTCCAAACACTTGCAACCTGCATAAAGCTCAATCTGTCTTCCAAATGCAGTAAGCAATAGCTTCTGAGCTTGGAAAGTGAACAGCTGTGAGGTGGGAGCTTTTATACCACATGTCAAGCTGTCAAGTAATCAGCTGATTCAATGGTCATTCATCTCCCGCCTCAGCTTAACAGACGTGATCCCCGAGCAGCGAGGACCCCGTGGGTGAGCACGTAAAATCAAAAAGGTGAGCTCAAATGTATTCTTAATGATCTCTAAACAAAGTCATAATTACCTGAATTGGGTCCCCCACTGCTGCGTGACGGGTCTGCTCAGCGCTGACAGACCCGACATTGGGCAAGCCGGGTGGCGGCGGATTCACAGCGGGGTCCCAACCCGGTGAAAAATAAAAATACTTTTCCACCCAACCCGCCACCAATCACGCCCACTGACCCCCCACACACCACCCCCCCGCCGGAAAATCTCGGCCAAAGTATCTATATCCTGCCACCTTAGCGCACTCTATTCCTACTCTCCACTGGAACATATATTCATTTTCTAAGGAGAACCCAGAATTAACTTTTAGATTACACCTGGTCAATTCCTGTTGGTCTTTTGGAAAACAGACTTAAAAATTTAAATTCCCATTGTGTTTATTGGAAATATTCTTAATGCTCCTTGATCCTTTGCCATTCGTTTGCTGAGGTAAATGTTAGGGGTAAAAGCAAAAAGAAGCAATTTTTGGAACCAAGCAAGTACCTGTGATTGCGATTTACATTAGCTGCTTAAAGTGAATGAATCACTTGATTACTGAATATTTATAAATCATAGAATCATAGAATGGTTAACACCGTAGAAGGCCATTCGGCCCGTCGAGCCCGTGCTGACTCTCAGCTAGTCCCACTCCCCCACCCTTTCCCCGTAGCCCTGCAATTTTTTTTTCCTTCAGATACTTATCGAACTCCCTTTTGAAAGATAAGATTGAGTCTGCCTCCACCACCCTTTTGATGCAGTGCATTCCAGATCTTAACCACTCGCTGTGGAAAAACGTCGCCTTTGGCTCTTCTTCCAATTACCTTAAATCTGTGTCCCCTGGTTCTGGACCCTTCCGCCAATGGGAACAGTTTCTCACTATCTACTCTGTCTAGACCCCTCATGATTTTGAACACCTCTGTCAAATCTCCTCTCAATCTTCTCTGCTTCAAGGAGAACAACCCCAGCTTCTCCAGTCTATCAACGTAACTGAAGTCCCTCATCCCTGGAATCATTCTCGTAAATCTTTTCTGTACCCTCTCTAAGACTTTCACATTCTTCCTAAAGTGTGGTGCCCAGAATTGGACACTATACTCCAGTTAGGGCCGAACCAGTGTTTTATACAGGTTCATCATAATTTCCACACTTTTGTACTCTATACCTCTATTTATGAAGCCCAGGATCCCGTAAGCCTTTCTATGATTTGTATTGGTATTATCTTTTATGCTACTTGTAGTGTAGATCACATTCGTCAAAATAATGTGAGCATGACAGAAAAATAAAATGCTGCTTGGGCATCTGCAGTACTGTTTGTGCATTTGTTTTCAATGGGGGTGGGGGGGGGGGGGGAAAGAGGTACAGATTCATTAACTATACCCATCTGAAATGATAGCTAAATGAATAGTGGCTCCTCCGTAACCAAAACAGCTTGACCAGTCAGCAAATATTGGCTCCTTTGCTATGGTTGACACCTGAACAAAGCAGCTGACAGCACATATGTGCGTAAGTTGATGCAGAGTTCGACATTAGGTGAACAGAACAAGGTATAAGTGATTTACTACCTTTAACCTGATCTATGTGCTACAGGGTTGTTCCAATAATGTAGGATATTGAACATTATTTCCCTTCCTTCTTTTTTAGTCACTTACTTCCATTACATTTACCCCCTGCCAGGAAATAGTTCAAAGTATTACTGGCCCGGCAATATTTATCCATGGTAGTGTGAAATGGAAATAGATAATTTAAAAATGTTAGAGAAGGGCTAAACCTCAGCACTGGGAAAGAGAACAAATATTTCCACTGGCAACTTTTACAGAAATAACTTAGCAAATGCATTTTGAAAAACCAAATTTTACACCGTTTTTCCAGGGTTTCTGCTACTCTTCCGCCAAAGTCACGGTGGATGAGCAGGACGATCCCCGCAGAAATTCACCCCCATTATTTCCTCTGGTTGGATGGGTCAGTAATGAGGAGTCAGCTGTTTACAATTGTTACTAAGAGAGTAAAGAAGGAGGTTAGCAGAGATGTTTTTACTCAAAGGATGGCACTGCATAGGGAGACCACAGAGACCATTTTCAAGGGAAAATGTGATAACTATTAGAAACATGTGAAAATACAGGGTTATGGGGATAGAGCAGGGCAGGGGATTAGCTTTACATTAAAACAAACATAGTAAATGCTGGAAACACTTAGGCAGCATCTTCAAAGGGTCTGCATCCAAAACAGGAACTGGTGTCTTCTCTCCACAGATACTGCCTGGCCTGTTGAGTATCTTCAATATTTTTTGTTTCTGTTTCAGATTTACAGCACCTCCAGTTTTTTGATTTTAGTTTTGGTTGCTATAGCAAAGAACTGGTGCAGACATAATGGCCGCGATTTCGCCTACCTAGGCAGATCCGGGGCGGCCGGGGTCGGTGGTGGGGTGCGACCTCGCTGCTGGCTCCAGCCCGCTCTGTGAAAAGATTTTACGATGATTGGGCTCCTTAAGACCGCCCTGCGCATTTCTCAGCCAATTGAAGGAAGCTGGTCTGATGACGCAATTTGATGACGAGTCATCAGCCAGTTTCATAAAATGGACCATGAGCAAATTGATGTTGACAGTTCTGCTGTCAGTGTTCTACAGCATTGAGGTGCTGCAAACACTGACAAGCACTGTATAGAGGTACAAGGCTGCACCCAGGCTCTTCCATGACTCCCTCCACATGCTTATGGAGGGAGTCACAGCACGCAGGGAGCTCCTCTTCCCTTCCAATGGGCGGAAGAGACCTCCCCAAGAGATCAACGCAGGCTGGTTGCACATTGCACAGGAGGACACAAGCAGGGATGTCGTTAGGAGGACCACCCTGCAGTGGCGCAAACCTTTCAATGTAACGAGTAGATCACGCAACGTTACTGCAAAGCCACACTCAACCTCATCCTGCTGTGCTACTCATCACTGCCCCATCACTCTGCCTTCCCTACCCTACTCCTGCACATCCTTACTCACACCAACTTACCTTGCACCTCCACCCATCACTCTCCCTCTATCTACATTATCACTTCCCCATCTTACTAGCCACCGCTCACACTCACCCTCATCCTAGTCCAATCATACCAACTAACACATATGGGTAGGCACTTGTGTTTTTTAGCCACTGTTCTTGTGAAATGTCTGTTAATGTGGTGTCAAACATTGAAATCTTTATTTTCAATACTTTGCGTTCTTGGACAGATTTGTGTGCACCTTTGAAAGTGGCTTAGTGAGTTGCAGAATGGTGAGACATAATGGTACCCCCCGCAATTGTGATGAGTGTGAAAGGAATGGCTTGGGCATTGTAGGCATGCTTTATGGTGTTGGTGTGGGGTGGTGCCAACCTAGCGCATCAAGTGGCAGCCAGGGTGTACAGCGTCAAGTGAAGTAAATCTGGCCATGGTGAGGCCATCCAGACATGTGGGAGACTAGTGTGGAGATGGATTGACAGCGGGTTCCCTACCCGCTGTCAAAAAAAAATCTTTTCCCATCCAATGGGCTGAATGAATATAAGAACATAAGAAATAGGAGCAGGAGTAGGCCAATCGGCCCCTCGAGCCTGCTCCGCCATTCAATAAGATCATGGCTGATCTGATCCTAACTGCCAATCCACTATCACAGAACCATCTCCTGAATCTAACAGAATTAGACACACGAAATAGGAGCAGGATCAGGCTACACGGCCCCTGGGCCCGCTCCGCTATGCACAGGGCCATGACCGATCCAAACCTAGACTCATGTCCAAATTCCTGCCCGCTCCCCATAACCCTTAATTCCCTTTACTTCTAGGAAACTGTCTATTTCTGTTATAAATTTATGTAATGATGTAGCTTCTACAGCTTTTTGGGGCAGCATATTCCATGGACCTACCACCCTCTGAGTGAAGTAGTTCCTCCTCATCTCAGTTTTGAAAGAGCAGCCCCTTATTCTAAGACTATGCCCCCTAGTTCTAGTTTCACCCATCATCGGGAACATCCTCCCCGCATCCACCCGATCCAACCCCTTCACAATCTTATATGTTTCAATAAGATCGCCTCTCATTCTTCTGAACTAGAGTGAAGTAGAGTCCCAATCTACTCAACCTCTCCTCATATGTCCATCCCCTCATCCCCGGGATTAACCGAGTGAACCTTCTTTGTACTGACTCGAGAGCAAGTATGTCCTTTCTTAAGTATGGACACCAAAACTGTACGCAGTATTCCAGGTGCGGTCTCACCAATACCTTGTACAACTGAAGCAATACCTCCCTATTTTTATATTCTATCCCCCTAGCAATGAAAGCCAACATTCCATTGGCCTTCTTAATCACTTGCTGCACCTGCATACTAACCTTTTGAGTTTCGTGCACCAGGACCCCCAGATCCCTTTGTACTTCAGTACTTTCCAGTTTCTTGCCATTAAGATAATAACCTGCTCTACGATTTTTCCTGCCAAAGTGCATAACCTCACACTTTACAGTATTGTATTCCATCTGCCAAATCTCTGCCCACTTACTTAGCCTGTCTATGTCCCCTTGCAGGTTTTTTATGTCTTCATCACTCACTACTTTCCCTCCCATCTTAGTATCATCTGCAAACTTTGATATGTTACACTTGGTCCCCTCCTCCAAATCGTTAATATAGATTGTAAAGAGTTGGGGACCCAGCACGGACCCCTGCGGAACACCACTAGTTACTGATTGCCAGTCTGAGAATGAACCATTTATCCCAACTCTCTGCCTTCTGTTAGATAGCCAATCCTCTATCCATGCCAGAATATTACCCCCAATCCCGTGATTTTTTATCTTAAGCAATAATCTTCTGTGTGGCACCTTGTCAAATGCCTTTTGGAAGTCTAAATACACTACGTCCACTGGTTCCCCTTTATCCACCCTATATGTTACTTCCTCAAAGAACTCCAGCAAATTTGTCAAACATGACTTCCCCTTCATAAAACCATGCTGACTTTGTCCTATTAAATTATGATTATCCAAATGTCCTGTTACTGTCTCCTTAATAATGGACTCCAAAATTTTACCTACCACAGATGTTAGGCTAACCGATCTATAGTTTCCAGCCTTCTGTCTACTGCCCTTTTTAAATAAGGTTGTTACATTAGCAGTTTTCCAGTCTGCTGGGACCTTTGCCGAGTCCAGGGAGTTTTGGAAAATTATTACCAATGCATCCACAATCCCTACCGCCACTTCCCTCAAGACCCTAGGATGTAAGCCATCAGGTCCAGGTGATTTATCCACCTTGAGTCCCATTATTTTACCGAGTACCAATTCCTTAGTGATTTTGATCGTGTTTAGCTCCTCCCCCCCTATAGCCCCCTGTTTGTCCAGTGTTGGGATATTCTTAGTGTCTTCTACTGTAAAGACTGATACAAAATATTCATTCAGTGTTTTTGCCATCTCCATATTTCCCACCATTAATTTCCCGGTCTCATCCTCTAAGGGATCAACATTTACTTTAGCCACCCTTTTTCTTTTTATATAACTATAAAAACTCTTACTATCTGTTTTTATATTTTTTGCTAATTTACTTTCATAATCTATCTTCCCTTTCTTAATCAATCTTTTTGTTATTTTTTGCTGTCTTTTAAAGTTTTCCCAATCCTCTATCCTCCCACTAGATTTGGCTACCTTATATGCCCTTGTTTTTAGTTGAATACTATCCTTAATTCCTTTACTTAGCCACAGATGGCTGTCTTTTCTTTTACACCCTTTTCTTCTCAGTGGAATATATTTTTTTTGGAAGTTGTAAAATAACTCCTTAAATGTACACCACTGATCATGTATCGTCTTACCCTTTAATCTATTTTCCCAATCCACTCTACTCAATTCCGCTCTCATACCTTCATAGTCTCCTTTATTCAAGCTTAGCACGCTTGTTTGAGATCCAACCTTCTCACCCTCTAATTGAGTATGGAATTCAACCATGTTATGGTCACTCATTCCAAGGGGATCCTTTACTAGGACATTTTTAATTAATCCTGTCTCGTTACACAGGACCAGATCTAAGGTTGCTTGCCCCCTGGTCGGTTCAGTTACGTACTGCTCAAGAAACCCATCCCTAATACACTCAATGAACTCATCCTCAAGGCAGCCCTGCCCAATTTGATTTGTCCAATTAATATGATAGTTAAAATCCCCCATAATTATAGATGTTCCCTTATTACAAGCCTCAACTATTTCCTGATTGATACTCCGTCCAACAGAGTTGCCACTGTTCGGAGGCCTATAGACTATGCCCACTAGTGTTTTTTTCCCCTTATTATTCTTTACCTCCACCCAAACTGTTTCATTATCCTGATCTTTTGACCCAATATCATTTCTCTGTATTACAGTGATTCCTTCCTTTATTAACATAGCCACCCCACCTCCCCTTCCTTCCTGCCTGTCCTTCCTGATCGTTAAATAACCTGGTATGTTTAATTCCCAGGCATTGTCACCCTGCAGCCATGTTTCTGTAATGGTCACAAGATCATACCCATATGTAGTTATTTGTGCCATTAACTCGTCTATTTTGTTACGAATGCTACGTGCATTCAGATAGAAAACTTTCAAAGATGTTTTGTGACACTTAGTTCCTGCTTTTGCCCTTTTTATTACTTTACCTTTTACTCCATACCTTCTGCCCCTTCCTGACACGCTCTGGTTTTCAATTTCCCCACTGCTACCTATGTCTATGACCTTCTCTGTTGTCATTTTTATTATTTGCTCTCTAGGAACCTCCCCCCCACTAGTTAGTTTAAAGCCCTCTCTACAGCCCTAGTTATATGATCCGCCAGGACTCTAGTCCCAGCACTGGCCAAGTGAAGCCCATCCCAACGGAACAGCTCCCTCCTGTCCCAGTACTGGTGCCAGTGTCCCAGGAAGCAAAACCCATTTCTCCCACACCAGTCTTTGAGCCACGCATTTAACTCTCTGATTTTATTTGTCCTAGCCAAATTCACTCGTGGCTCAGGTAAGATTATTACCCTTGTGGTTCTGCTTTTTAATTTGGCCCCTAGCTGCTCAAACTCCCTCAGCAGAACATCCTTCCTTGTCCTATCTATGTCGTTTGTACCAACATGGACCACGACAACTGGATCCTCCCCCTCCCACTCCAAGTTTCTCTCCAGTCCAGAGGAGATGTCCTTAACCCTGGCAGGCAACACAGCCTTCGGGACTCTCGCTCTCGGCTGCAAAGAACTCTATCTATCCCCCTAACGATACTATCCCCTACCACTACAACATTTCTTTTAACTCCCCCCACTTGAATGGCTCCCCACTCCACGGTGCTGTGGCCAGGTTGCTCATCCTCCCCGCAGTCCCTGTTCCCATCCTCACAGGGAGTAAGAGCCTCGAACCTGTTGGACAAGTGCAAGGGCTGTGGCTCCTCCAACACTACCTCCTGGATCCCCGTACCTGCCTCACTTCTAGTCACACCATCCTGACCCTGGCCACGGACTACATCTGAATTAATTAATCTAATTGGTGTGAATACCTCGTGATACACAGAGTCCAGGTAACTCTCCTCCTCCCTGATGTGTCTCAGTGTTTGAAGCTCGGACTCCAGCTCTTCAACACGGAGCCGGAATTCCTCGAGCAGCCAACACTTACTGCAAATGTGATCACCGTGAGCATCAATGGTGTCCACCAGCTCCCACATATTGCAGCAGCAACACATCACCTGATCTCCCATTCTATGTAATTAATTAAATTTATTAATATTATTCTTAAATACCCTCTGCCCCGATTCTAGATGGTGAATATCACACCTTAGAAACTATAAACCAAAGAGATTTAAGCTTCAAAAGGGAGAAATACTCACCAACCAATCACTTACCCGCTTTCTGGTGACGTCACACTTGGATTACTTTTTACCTCTCTCCTTCCCTCCGAGTATACTGTAAATTTCTACAATTGTAAGGAATATTTAATTGCCGCTCCTGACTCAGGTGCACAGTTTGATGACTGTTATGTCATATATACATGCACAATTTAACTTTGATTTTCTTAGTTTAGAAATTATTATTTTATTTTATTTTTTTTAAACTGTTTTGCCTTGTTTCATCTCTTTCAGCCTCTCTACCTCCTTATTACCCATACGACAAAATTGTACTTTCCCTTCCAAGATGGTTACTTTTCTCTCTTGGTTTTTCCCTTTCCCCACTGACATATAAGTTTAAGCCATTCCCCTTATCGATAGTTAACCTCATGAGGATATTGGTTCCAGCTCTGATCAGGTGTACTTACTGCTGTTCCAGAAATATCCCCCAAAATGCCCCAGTAATCTAAACTGTTGTCTCCTACGCTATGGGGATGGTGTTCATCTTCACCTCCTGGTTCTCTAATAGGCGAACAATCCACTCCACCAGATTACCGCCAAGGTAATGAAGATGGCAATCTACCCCCGTGTTTCTAGCCACACATCTTTTTCCCTAATCTGGCTTTTCCTACACTAGCTGGAGCATGCCACTGGCAGTAAGCCTGAGTTTACCATCTTTAAGCCCCATCTGCCAGTAAACTCTTGGAACTCTGAATCATATTTTCAGATTAACTTCAGGTTTGAACGCCAATTGTAAAATCAAAAGTTCAGTTATTTCCATGGTTAAATATAAATCCATTGCCTGTTGTCATTTTGAGTTGACAGCTCAGGTGGAGGTATCAGTACCATGAGGCTACTTGACTGCTTTTAACAATGATAATGCACTGCTAGAACAAGTCTGCCTGCGGTGATCTTCATAAGGCTACATGCAATGATACAGATGCACCTTTAGAATGAGGCTACATCACCAAGCAATTTGACTACAAGGGATCAGTCTGTACTCTACCAACAATTGGAGATCCTAGCTTGAGTACAAGCTAGCAAGAACTGCTTTTTTTTAAAAACGCCATCAACAAAGCAAAAAATGACTTATTTCCTGTAATTCCAGCCACAGACAGCAATCATTCAGATGCTGCTCAACATTTCTGTCAGATACAAGAATCAGTGGTGCATGCAGGTGGATATTTTGAGCAGAAGCAAAATCAAATGTAGCTGAATCTTACTGCTTTGCATCCACATCAATCAGAGAGAAGTCTGTGACCCACTCTCAAACTCCAGCCCTGCAGCTCAAAAAAACTAAGGTGGTGTCAAGCAGCTAGTGGGGGAGGGGTAATAATTGGATCTTGTTGTGCCCTTTTTACAGGCGTAAAGCGGGCGCAAGGAGGACCAATTTCAGGGAGCAACGTCCTGCACCCAGTCAGTGCCAGGGGTATGGTGCCACTGTATTGGCACAGGCGGCGGGCCTAGTTCCCACTTAAAACAGGGGTTAAGCCACTTACATGTGTAAATGAGGGGTCCAACGCCTGTTTCAGGACTCCTGCACTAAATTGGTCGGTGCTGAGCAGAGCAGACTCCAGGCCTGTTCTCTGCTGCTGCTCTGCTCAGGACTTTTCAGTGGTTGCTGAGGCCTAAGCAGTGACTGCCATTAAAAGCATAAAAAAAAATACATTCCTGTGGAATCACAGCACTCCTGAGGGCCGCTGAAGCTCACCGATTGCACTCCCACCCCCTGCCCCCCCACCCACCCCACAACAAGGTTGTCTTTCCACCTCCTCCCCGGGACTTACATTAGGGCCGCTGCCGGCATGACAGTTGGCCCGAAATTGTAACTCTTACAATGGACGAGTTGACTCTGGACTCTGGAGGAGCAACAAGAGCTGGCAGCTTGCCCAGATTATTACAATGAGGCCTGAGGCCCAATGTCGGTCAAGCCTTGAACCTCCCGGTCGGGTCTTGCATTGTCTACGAAAATGAGCCATAACAATTTTTTATCCCAGAAAATGGAATTGAGAAAACTTGGGAAAGATGTTAACCATTAAGATTTGAGGAATGTAGAGTACGGATCAGATCATGAAGTGATTATTTAGATATGATTTTTTTTTCATTTTAATTTCACTGTAGTAAATGATCAGGAACAGAAAAGAAAAATACTTAATTACTATTATTATTGCATGAGATACTTAAACGTCATGGGAAAGAGAGTTATAGCCTGAGGATTCAGGAGCATTATCTTATTTTGTCTTGTGGTACAATTATTATTGAAATACCACGGTGAAATAATTATGTATAATTAATTATTAATAATTCAATCAGCCCTTTAACACTTCCCCATTCGTTTTAATTAAAGTGGGATCATTATAATTTTTTTATAATTCATTATTCAATTACTACAAATAAATGTTAAAAAGTTTTAAAATAATAGTTAATCCTATTTCAACTTCTATCTTCTGCCATTTTTTGCTATCATAGCCAAGATTTCTAGAGAATCCCTGGCCTGATACAAAAGCTTTCAAAACTCTGGTGCAATGATGTATCTCAGCCTCTCTGTGTTTGACAATGAACAGAAATTTGTGAATGGCTCCTGAACTCTAGGTCAGACCTGGAGTTAGTGAGACTAGTGAGCTCTGGAATCTAGGTCAGATCTGGAGTTAGTAAGATTAGTGAGCTCTGGAATCTAGGTCAGATCTGGAGTTAGTAAGACTAGTGAGCTCTGGAATCTAGGTCAGATCTGGAGTTAGTAAGATTAGTGAGCTCTGGAATCTAGGTCAGATCTGGAGTTAGTAAGACTAGTGAGCTCTGGAATCTAGGTCAGATCTGGAGTTAGTAAGATTAGTGAGCTCTGGAATCTAGGTCAGATCTGGAGTTAGTAAGACTAGTGAGCTCTGGAATCTAAGTCAGATCTGGAGTTAGTAAGACTAGTGAGCTCTGGAATCTAGGTCAGACCTGGAGTTAGTAAGATTCGTGAGCTCTGGAATCTAGGTCAGATCTGGAGTTAGTGAGACTAGTGAGCTCTGGAATCTAGGTCAGATCTGGAGTTAGTGAGACTAGTGAGCTCTGAATTCTAGGTCAGACCTGGAGTTAGTAAGACTAGTGAGCTCTGGAAACATCGAGTTCCACAATTTCGAAAGACTATAACCTCTGCCCCTATTTTTTCAGATGGCAGCTGTTGATAAATCTGCCATTCCCATTTACACCTCTTATACACCCATCTTTTGTTTTTGTTACTTGTCCCATCACCATCTCCTTTTGCTTTGTACAATCATACCTTTTGTCATTCCAACCTATCACAGACCTTCCCTTTTGTTCTTTCCTCCCCTCCCCCCTTTCCCTGCCCCTGCACTTGCTTAAAATCTGTTACAGCTCGAACTTTTTCCAGTTCTGACGAAAGGTCATTGACCTGAAACGTTAACTCTGTTTCTCCACAGATGCTGCCTGACCTGCTGAATATTTCCAGCATTTTCTGTTTTTATTTCAGATTTCCAGCATCCGCAATATTTTGCTTTTGTATTTTTGTTTTGTCTGGAGTTAGTAAGTTTAGTGAGCTCTGGAATCTAGGTCAGACCTGAAGTTAGTAAGATTAATAAAGGGAATTAATTGAAATATCAGCACAGCACTCCTCAACTCGGTGGCCCATGTCTTTCTATCATTAGTGATAAACAATGAATTGTATGAAGTACAATTTGAAAGAATTAATTCATGGATCTAGTTTTCATTAAGAGTCTGCAGTGTACGTGTTGTGGATTTAAAGAAAATAAAAAACAGATTTTGAAAGCAGAGTTTTCCAAGTTTAGATTGTTTCTGTATGAAGGGGCAGGACTTTACATGGTAATAATAATAACTGCAATGTGTTGAGAGCACTCTTTTGTGTGAATTCCACATTAATTGCAGAGAACAGCAGACAATGTATTGTTTGATGTTTATGGCCGGGGTATAGTGGAGTGCAGATATTCCCAAGTGAGATGGAGACAGTGCTACAAACAATGCTTAAGGGAAATTTATGCTTTTAAAATAAATTCCTCAATGTAAGAAATATATGGAGATTAAATAATTTTAGCTTTCGGTCATGGACGATACTGTTATAAAAACTCAAAACTCCTGTCGCTATCAAGGGAGGAAAATTCAAAGAACTAGATGATGAATCTGGATGTACACTTTATATATCCATTGCACTCAGAAGGTTAATATTAAAAATACAAATACAAACTTAATTTAATAAGTGAGGTTAGGAAGTTGCTGGGGTCAGGACATGGTGGTCTGTGATATGCTAATAAACGGTAAGTGGAGGAAGAATGGATGGAGATGAATTGTATTTACTGGCATTTGAAGGCAGATTTGCCAGAAAGTGGTCAATCATATTTGAAATCAGGAAATATACTGGTGCTTGCTACGCACATTGTGCAACTCTACAACATGAAAAGCATCAACTGCATGGCAAAGTATCGTGATGCTCACTTATCATGTGTAACTCGCTTTTTATCCCTCACTTGTGCTACTTGCTCATGTTAAAGTCGAATCATTTGATGAAGCAGGCACTGAATGAACTAAATGGAAATATACACAAACCATATAATTGAATGAACTGAATTTATAAAATAAAAAATATCTCGCCAAGCTATCTCCTTGCTTGTTTTCAGTTGTCATTTAAACATAATTAATTTAAAATTAATCTCAATTTGATTTATTAACAGTTTAATTTTTACTTTAGTGAAGCTAAGCCAAATCTGACAGACAGGAGTTTGAATGTAGCTGTGGAATGTTGAGCCATTGGGCTAAGAATGTTATTTAGCAGCAAATATATTGTATAAATAAATAAATATTGAGCTACAAATCAGTGTCACAT
Organism: Somniosus microcephalus; assembly: GCF_052327205.1. Taxonomy (NCBI): domain Eukaryota; kingdom Metazoa; phylum Chordata; class Chondrichthyes; order Squaliformes; family Somniosidae; genus Somniosus; species Somniosus microcephalus. Next base: position 43,021,680 of record NC_141004.1, on the reverse strand, counting down.
TCTGTAATTAGACATTTTAATACTTCAAGGACATAGTTATGGTTTGGGATTTTAAAACATTGTTCATCAAAAATGGAAACAGATTCCCCTTGACAAGGCCGGACCACTGCAAAATTGAGAGTGGATCTCTTAGGTTGTGTAGCCCAAGGCTAACAATTAGCCTTTCAGTGCTAACACTGCACTCTATAGATAATGGCCCAGATATTCCAATCCCTACGGGTGGGTACGTGCTGTGTACTCACCTGTAGGGAAATCAGAAATGCCGGTTTCAGGCATGCACTGCGCATGCGCTGAAAACCGGCATTTCCGATCTGTCAAGAATAGTCTTGACTGATCCTCCGGTTGCCCTGGAGAAGGGTCTCTGCGGGCGGAGAGTTCCGCTTTTTGGATACCCTCCGCCCACAGAAAACCCTTACAATTCTTACCAGGATATTTTTTCACTGATTTATCATTTAAAAATACTTTTAAAAAAAGGTAAGTTTATTTTTAGCCCTGTTAAAAACTTTAATTCTTTCTTTCAAAAAATTAAATTTTTGTTTAAAATACTTAATTTATTGTAATTTCAAGTCATTTTACAAATGTGATTTAAAAAAAAAAGTTTATTTAAAGTTTTACTATGTTTTGGGGTGATCTCCATTCGTATATTTGACAGCTCTCCCTGTCAAATGTATGAAGGGAGATTCCCTTCTGTGATTGACTTCCCATGGCCCACGTGATCCCAGGGATGCTGCTTGGGATACGTGGGTCCTGCACACTTCAAGTTTGGAGAGGCCCAGGAGCGGAAGCATGTGCGTCCCGGGAGCCCTCAGGTAAGGGCGCAGATTTTTCCAGATCGCAGGCCTCCTGTCAATCTGGAAGGTGGAAAATATCAAGCACCAGAGCCATTTTGTATAAGCTAAGACTACAGGTCAAATGTATTTACAACTAGATGTGGCACAGAGATATTCAGCAAATACTACATAGCATAACCACAAAGGTATCCAGAAACAGTCCACAAGAGGTTAATGTATCCTTTCCTGTCCCGCAAAACTTGTTACATTTTTTTAAATGGAACAGTTTCTTAGAATGAAACACACAAATCTTCTCTTCTCCTAGAATACAATTTCAAGGTGTGTCCTTTAAGTTATGGTATTACAGATTAAATACATGAGCCCCAAATGTCTAACCACCCTAATGTTTTTCAGTTACTGTCCAAAACTAATATTTAGTAGCAAGACCTGGGATATCTATACAATGGATTTCCTTTAATATAAGAGCAATTTCTTTGATGATTGCTTTTAGCAGCTGACTTTGATGATCTTACAGATCATGCATAATTGACAAGATTGATGAGTTGACACAAGCCCATATTGATCCCAGGCAGCCATGTTTTTTTGAGGCCAGATTCACATGTTACACCTGTTGCAAACTATGGGGGAGAAATTTGTGTGGTTTGCGCCACCCGTTAGCACCACGAGATGGCGCTAAAATGGCGTTCCGAGCTTTAACGTCACCTCATGCTAGTTCCAGCGCCGCACATCATATTGGTGTTGCCGGTAGTGCTGCCACTGAACGCGATCACCAGGGACTTCGTCATCATGGAGATCGTGACATCAGTGACTGTGCAACACTCACTTGACATCCGATCTCCCAACTTCGTTACAGCCAATGAACTTACCGGCTGGAGAAAAAAATGACAGCTTCAGGTGGCGTGCAGCAGCAGGAGGCCAACTCCAGCGATGCTATTTAAAGGGATCATCACCAATCACTCGGACCTGACAGGTTTTTGAAGTTTGAGTGGCTGTGTGCTACTTCCTGCTACTGGAAGAGTTTTCTTTTCAAGGTTCTTTGCTATCAGGGAGTGTTGTGGCAAATACAAAACTCCATAATTATTTCTGAAAAGCACCAACCTACAACACTTGTTAAAAGTCATGGGGGCAATACTGGCAGTGGACCTCGCCCTCCAGGACCTACGGTGGAGGGAGCGGAGGCAGCGAGACAATTGGCCTTCCGGACGGGCTGTCCATGACCAGCTCATCAGACTCCGATTCACATGAATGAAAGCCCAGATCCCCGGAGCTCATCACATCCCCATCATACAATTCCTGTCTCATGCCATATCAGAGCGTCCTCCTGAGCGCAAAGGTGAAATGAGAGAGACCACAAAATATTCCAAACACAATTTATAACTTTATCTATAAGCATATCACACATATCACATGAATTCTAATAACTAATGACCCTTGTGCCTGCCATAGTTGAATAGATGTCATTGTGTGCAAGGTGTGAGATGTGGGTGTGAGTGTTGCTAGGTAGAGATTGTTGGTGGGTGAATGCTGGGGGTCTGGTGCTTTGGGCAGTGTGTGAAGCTTGTGGTACAGATGGTGGTATGTAGCATTTGTTGAAGCCTTCACTCACTCTGACCGCGCATGTGAGCTCGTTAAATTTCTTCCTGCACTGTGTGTGGGTCCTGGGGACCACAGTGCTGCCCGTGACGTGGTGTGCCACCTCCCTCCACATAGTCTGGTAGACTTATGGTAAGGGTTTCCTGCCAGTTGGTGGGTACAGAACCGCCTGCCTTCTCTCCACTGCTAAAACTGATGCCTCCAAAGCTTCATTGGAAAACCTCTGGGCTCTCTCCCTGGGGTGGCGATCTGCCATCAGGATTTGTAAATATGTGCTTCTTCTCCTTGTCCTTCTTATGCTTGTTGGGACAGCTGCATACCCAACAATGCTGAGAATGAGTTGCTGCAGCATCCATGAGCCTCCCCTTTAAGCAGTGAAAAAAGCTTGTGGCAATCATTACTTGCATTTAGACTGCCCTCGATATTGGTCCATCTTTTCAGTGTAACACCAATGAGCTTGGGTTATTAGACGAGAATCATGACTGCAATCATTTTAAAGAGGAGAGAGGATGAATTTTGCGTGAAGCCTAGACGATATTCAACTGGTGCTACTTAACTATTTTTAGTCTAAACATAGAATCATAGAATGGTTACAGCACAGAAGGAGGCCATTTGGCCCATCGAGCCCATGCCAGCTCTCTGCAAGAGCACTTCAGCTAGTCCCACTCACCGGCCCTTTCCCTAAACACTGCCCATTTCTTGGCTATAACAAATTTCTAGCCCTATATTCCTACCTGGAAGTGGCTAGTTACTGAAAACACAGATTTTTACGTGTGATTAGACATTTTATAGATATATCCTCATCAAAGATAGCCTTTATCTTAACTGATTGTTGATCAAAGAATTCTGTGGGTGCAAATCAGAAAATGAGCTCCAAACAGTCACTTCAGAGTCCAACAAAATGAATGGAATCCATGGAACTATGGGTTCATCCTACTTTTAAAATAAATATATACAAATTATATAAGATCAGGACAAAAATCAATTTCTGTCATGTAACAAGTACATAAAATCATCCAATAGCTTGGATGTAATTTAGTAAATAAACCATACCAAGAAATCCATGAATACTGGTGGTGATATTTTGTCAGTTTAGCTGTACTGGGGTTGAACTTCCACAGGGATTCTCCCGATCCTCTGCCATAAGAAGATCCTGTGGGCAGCCCAGAGAAACAGTGTGGGCTTCCTCAAACCTTCCACCAAAGCTCCAGTGGCTAGTCAGGAGAACCTCCGCGGAAATTCAACCCCACCATGTGGTGACTGCACTGGGGAAGTGTGGGCTGGTAGTAGCCACGATGAGAGAACAGACTTTGTCAAAAATATTAAAGACCTGGGACTTGCTTTTCAGGAAGACTGAGACTCGTGAGTGTATCAAGATTTTCTATATTATTTCCAAATTGTGTCATTATGCACAAGCATCGAGGAGTCCAGAGCCGGGATTACAGAACTTTTCATCAGTTATATCCATCAAGTAGCAATTTAGCTGCTTGAGAAGTGTGAAAGGAGGATTACTGCAGGTGCATGGCAATTGGACAGCTATTCCTTTCATCCCGGCTAATGAATTCAGGTGCTATGAAGCCACCAGCAGGAAAATTGTAGTTTGATGACATGTTGATTGACGGTTGTTCAATTCCTTTTTATATAAAAAAAAGGTATATATGACCCAAAGACTTTCACCCTAGGGGAAGGGAATGAAAATTGCTCAGTGTGTTGTTCTGTAACAAGTAGTTAGCTAAGTATGAGGTGCCATTGGCATCAAAGATGTTGACAGGTCTGTTCTCCCTGGTGCAAACAGGCTACTTGAAAATGATAGAAAATAGGGGGGGAATAAAGTAATTGCACTAAAATACAAGGTGGAAAGACCACTGATATGCCCTAAAGTACAACTGGTTACCACACTGTCAACATCTTCAACTTTTTACATTTGGAACTTCACAACCCCAAAGTAGATCAGAAGTTTCAAAGTCCAAGTGGGGGCAGGGAGTGGGGGTGGGGGCGGGGGAAGGGGAAAGTTGTTTGTTTTCTGTTGTGGACTCTGACCATGGAGCTCAAGAACATTTCTTCAAAACTTGCACTTGGTGACTGCAATTATTTCAGCAGTACATCTGATGCAACTGTAATATGTTTAACCTATTAACCAATATCGGCACTCCCGATGGTCTCACAAGTAATGTGTTGCCTTTTGCCAAATAGACCGGTAGTCACACATTCAATTTAGGATCCAAGTTAACTGATCTCAGCCAGGGTACCAGTGGGGGATTAGAACTGGTTTCAGTGCTCTTGAGCTAACGAGGGGGGAGATCAGTGGTTGTGCAGTGACCAACACTTGAAAGTGTGAGTCTATAGATGTTAGATGAAGACAGAATTAGGCATGGCTGTGATTCCCTAAATGGCTGAATCACCTGCTAACACCTATTGCCTAAGCTCATACATGAAGAATGGCCACGAGGTACCAGAAGGTTACTGGGGGCCACAAAGCAGTGCCTTCAGAAAAAATGAGAAGAGGAGAAAATTGAAAATGTAACTATTACCTGATACAAAATCATTATTGACACAAGTCTCTCTTAGGCAGTCCCTCGGAACCGAGGATGACTTGCTTCCATATTAAAAATGAGTTCTCAGGTGACTGATGAGTCCAATGCGGGGCCTACATTCTCTGTCACAGGTGGGGCAGATGGTGGTTGAAGGGGTGGGTGTGTGGGGTGCTTGGGTTGATGTGCGCTCCTTGCGCTGCCTGCGCTTGGCTTCCGCTTGCTCCCGGCGAAGAGACTGGAGGTGTTCGGCGCCTTCTAGGATGCTTCGCCTCCACTTTGTGCGGTCTTGGGCTAGGGATTCCCAGGTGTCGGTGGGGACGTTACACTTTTTCAAGGAGGCTTCGAGGGTGCCTTAAAGCATTTCCTCTGCCCACCTGGGGCTCTCTTGCCGTGCCGGAGCTCCGAGTAGAGCGCTTGTTTTGGGAGTCTCGTATCGGGCATGCGGACGATGTGACCCGTCCATCGGAGCTGATCGAGCGTGGGCAAAGCTTCGATGCTGGGGATGTTGGCCTGAGCGAGAACACTGATGTTGGTGCGCCTATCCTGCTAATGAATTTGCAGGATCTTGCGGAGGCAGCATTGGTGGTACCTCTCCAGTGCTTTGAGGTGCCTGCTGTACATGGTCCATGTCTCTGAGGCATACAGGAGGGTGGCCATCACTGTTGCTATGTAAACCATGAGCTTAGTGCTGGGTTTGAGGTCCTGGTCTTCAAACACTCTCTTCCTCAGGCGACCGAAGGCTGCACTGACACACTGAAGGCGGTGTTGGAATTCGTCATCGACGTCTGCACTTGTTGACAGGAGGTCGAACTCCAAACCATCGTCAAAACCTTCACCGAATCGTTAGAGAGCATGGGCCTTACACTAAACATCTGTAAAACAAAGGTCCCCTACCAAACTGCCCCCGTCACACAGTACTGCCCCCCGATTATCAAAATCCACGACGCAAGTAATTGTATTCTGAAGTGCAACTATTTTGTGTAGGTTACATTAGCTTTATGGGCGACATTTTTCCTCATTGACTAAGATTGGATGGCCTAGAAATTCGATAACTCTAAAAAATGGGCGCGGGCACCTGAATGCGAGATATGCCCACGCCCATTCAAAAAGTGCAGGCAGCATGTTACCTTCATGCTGCCTGCTAATTACCATGATTGCAGGGCACAGCCAAGTACTGAACGCGTTGCTGACAGGCTGTGCACTGAGCAGGGGGCCAAAGTTCACGTTACTCGAGTGAGGCTAACTTTACTTAAAACTAGCCTGCTTCTCTTAAAGGCAGTCTGCACCTCTTAAAGGTGAGATGTCATCTGCAAATAAAACATTTCAAAAGTAATTCAGCACTAGGCATTCTGCACCTCCTCAGGGGAGCTGCCTTCTGCTGATGAAAATGTTTTAAAGTGCTTCAGCACTAACCCAAATGGCTCAATAGGGAAAGGGCACCCAGGATCTTGGACACAACACTCAAGCTTTGTTCAGGGGTTAACACTCGAAGCGAGGTCCTCTACCCACAAGGGGCCAGGAGGTCCTCCAGACCGAAGTATGTGGGACCAGATCGCTGAGAAGGTCACTGCCAGCAGTGTCGCCCCCAGGACCCAAAGAAGTTTCATAATAAAGACAAGAAGTCACTTGTGGGAGTGGTGTACAGGCGCCCTAACAGTAACCACATGGTAGGATGGAATATAAAGGAAGAAATAATGGGAGCTTGTCAGAAAGGTATGGCAATAATCATGGGGGATTTTAATCTGCATATAGACTGGAAAAATCAGATGGGTAAAGCTAACATAGATGAGGAGTTCATGGAATGTTTTCGGAATAGCTTCTTACAACAGCATGTTCTGGAGCCAACCAGAGAGCAGGCTACACTAGACCTGGTATTGTGCAATGAGATAGGATTAATTAATGACCTCATAGTGAAGGCGCCCCTAGGTAGCAGCGACCATAATATGATTGAATTTTACATTCAGTTTGAGAGAGAGAAGAGTGGGTCCAAGACTAGTATTTTAAACTTAAATAAGAGCAATTATGAGGGCATGAAAGCAGCGCTAGCTAAAGTGAATTGGAAAATTAGGTTAAGGGATATATCAATAGAATTGCAGTGGCAGGCATTTAAGGGGATATTTCAAAATACACAGAATATATACATTCCAACAAGAAAGAAAAATTCCAGGGGAGGACCCACCCTCCGTGGTTAACTAAAAAAGTTAAAGATAGCATTAAACTTAAAGAAAAAGCATATAATTGCGCAAAGATGGGTGGCAGGTCAGAAGATTGGACAGAATATAAAAAACAGAAAAGAATGACAAAGATTAATAAGGAGAAAAAAATTAGAGTACGAGAGAAAGCTAGCTAGAAATATAAAAACAGATAGTAAGAATTTCTATAGATATTTTAAAAAGAAAAGAGTTAACAAAGTGAGCATTGGTCCTATAAAAAGTGAGTCTGGGGAATTAATAATGCAAAATAAGGAGATGGCAGTTGAATTGAACAGGTATTTTGCATCGGTCTTCACTATAGAGGATACAAGTAACATCCCAGAAATAGCTGTAAATCAGGAAATGGAAGGGAGGGAGGAACTCAAGACAATTACAATCATCAGGGAAGTGGTACTGAGCAAATTGTTGGAGCTGCAGGCTGACAAGTCCCCGGGTCCTGATGGACTTCATCTTAGGGTCTTAAAAGAAGTGGCTAGTGAGATAGTTGATGCGTTGGTTTTAATTTTCCAAAATTCCCTAGATTCGGAGAAGGTTCCATTAGATTGGAAAATAGCAAATGTAACTCCTTTATTCAAAAGGGAGGGAGACAGAAAGCAGGAAACTACAAGCCAGTTAGCTTAACATCTGCCATAGGGAAGATGTTCAAAACTATTATTAAAGACATTATAGCAGGGCACTTAGAAAAGTTCAAAGTAATCAGGCAGAGTCAACATGGTTTTGTGCAAGGGAAATCATGTTTAACCAATTTATTGGAGTTCTTTGAGGAAGTAACATGTGCTGTGGATAAAGGGGAACCGGTGGATGTACTGTACTTAGATTTCCAGAAGGCATTTGATAAGGTGCCACATTAAAGGTTATTGCGGAAAATAAAAGCTCATGGTGTAGGGGGTAACATATTGGCATGGATAGAAGATTGGCTAGCTAACAGGAAACAGAGAGTAGGCATAAATGGGTCATTTTCTGATTGGCAAGATGTAACGAGTGTGGTGCCACAGGGATCAGTGCTGGGGCCTCAACTTTTTACAATTTATATAAATGACTTGGATGAAGGGACCGAGGGTATGGTTGCTTATTTTGCTGATGACACAAAGATAGGTAGGAAAATAAATTGTGAAGAGGACATAACGAGGCTACAAAGGGATATAGATAGGTTAAGTGAGTGGGCAAAGATCTGGCAAATGGATTATAATGTGGGAAATTGTGAAGTTGCCCATTTTGGCAGGCAGATCAAAAAAGAAGCATATTATCTAAATGGTGAGAGATTGCAGAGCTCTGAGATGCAGAGGGATCTGGGTGTCTTAGTGCATGAATTGCAAAAGGTTACTATGCAGGTACAGCAAGTAATTAGGAAAGCTAATAGAATGTTATCGTTTATTGCGAGGGGAATTGAATACAAAAGTAGGGAGGTTATGTTTCAGTTATACAGGGCATTGGTGAGACCACATCTGGAGTACTGTGTACAGTATTGGTCTCCTTATTTAAGGAAGGATGTAAATGCATTGGAAGCAGTTCAGAGAAGGTTTACTAGACTAATACCTGGAATGGGCGGGTTGTCTTATGAGGAAAGGTTGGACAGGCTAGGCTTGTATCCGCTGGAGTTTAGAAGAGTAAGAGGTGACTTGATTGAAACATATAAGATCCTGAGGGGTCTGGACAGGGTGGATGTGGAGCGGATGTTTCCTCTTGTGGGAGAATCTAGAACTAGGGGTCACTGCTTAAAAATAAGGGGTCGCCCATTTAAGACAGAGATGAGAAGAAATGTTTTCTCACAGAGGGTCGTGAGTCTATGGAACTCTCTTCCTCAGAGGGCGGTGGAAGCAGAGTCTTTGAATATTTTTAAGGCAGAGGTAGATAGATTCTTGGTAAGCAAGGGGGTGAAAAGTCATTGGGGTTGGCGGGAATGCGGAGTAATTGGATCAGCCATAATCTTATTGAATAGCAGAGCAGGTTCGAAGGGCTGAACGGCCTACTCCTGCTCCTAATTTGAATGTACGTATGTATGTTCGTATGACCCCAGACAAGTTGTCAAGTTCAGTGAATACATCTTCAAACGCTGTCTCCTACTGTAACGTCCGTGTGTAATTGAGACACGGACTGCAGGAGTTGGTTATAACAGGTGTTTACTGAACGGAGACAAAACTGGAACTACTATGCAAGGTTACTACACAGGCTTATATACAGGGGTGGTCATTACTGGTACTGCAGTATACAGGGGCTGCAGAATATAGTTCCTTCTTCAGGTTACATACACTACACCTACCATCTGTACCACTAGCCTCACATACTGCTGTATGCACGACCCCACCCCCGCACCCCCCATCACTCACCTACCAACAATCTCTACCAAACACGAGGCACAGCTCACATTCCTAGCTTCACCTCATCCCCTTGGAGGAGACGGTGCTGGCCATTCTTGGCAGGGGCATGAATGAGTCCTTGGCTAGTGGCGGGGCTGAAAACATACAAGATGCTGCTATCTTCATAAGTTATCCCCCTTCTCACATCTCACTTCCCCCTCATTGCACAATATCTTCTGATTTACAAGCTGCACATAGTGTAAATATGCACATCTTGCTTTCCTGCACTCCCTCACCACAACCCTACCCTTGTGCCTTCCTCATTTCAGACACCGAAGAAACTCAGCCTGCCCAGCCAGTGGGTCAACAAGGGGGAGAGAAGAGTGAAGAAGATGAAGAAACATAGTCACTCAACTTCATACTCCCAGCCACCAGCTCCTATCATCCTACAAGGCCATCTGCAGTGTCCCCCACTGAAAGTCAGCAGCCTTCCAGCAGCCATGCTGCAGCCACTGGGGTAGCACTGCATAGGAGCACTAGGATAGGCAAAGGCACATGCAAGATAGTCACTAAGGGAATGCACAAGGGTGATTAGTTAATTTTTTGATGTAATATTGGATGGATAGATGTATAAAGTTGGATTGGAAAGTTTGCTTTGTGTTGGCTTTTATTTCAGCATTGTGGCCAAGAGGACACTGTGATGGTCAGTAACAGAGGGAAGGTAATGGGTGGGACTAATGTTGAAAGGGGAATTGGGGTTGTGTTCACTGGTACCGCAGATGATGATTCGATCCCAGAATTCCCAGTCAGAAAGGGGCTGTCTGGGTTGCCTCCATCCTTCCACTTCCTCCTCTTCTGCTTTGTCCTCTTCCTCCTCCTCCTCCTCCCCCCTCTGCAAGCATCTTGTCCCCTTTGCTGCCTCTGCTCCATCTCCATGTGCTGCTGCAGCCCAAGGGAGATGCAACTAGAGCCCCCAGGACTGGGAGCAAATGGTGTTCTCAGAGGCCTTCCTTTATGAGCCAAAGCCTAACAAATGTCCAGCAGCACTCCCTGCACAATTTAACAACTATTTAAATGTATTACACCAAACCACCGCTCCAATAAAATGTTAAGAAACCAGTACAAAAGCAAAAATCTAAATTTACCTGAAAGTTGCCTGTGTCCCTTTAAGAAGCGCTGGCAGCAGGTCCATCATACTGCTGCACGCACATTCCACCATGCGTGCTTTGGAGAGGGCATTAATAAGAGCAGCGACGTCCAAAATACCAGATTGTGCGTCAATTCAGCGTTGCATGACGATTGACGTCACGATCTGGCTCATCTATATATGTGAAGCGAGCACAGGCAACGGCCACACTGCAGCCTGCCCAAAAATGGCGGCCCCACATTGCACGTTGGAAGCGGACGGAAGTGAGGCAGCTACCATTTCTTCTTCCTTAACAGTCAGCACAAACAACTCCAATTTCTCGGCTGATATGCTTTTAAATTGTGCAGTTAAATAGTCTGCAAGGACCTGTGAAGTACAGTAATTGTGCAGCAGGTGGGCAGAAGATGGCCTTTCAGTCATAGTACACTTGCGTGCTTAAAATATATTCACCTGAAGCACAAAAAATAGTTCCACAGCAACATTTTCACTCCACATTGACAACGCAACATGAAGTTTCAATGGGAGCAGCTGATGTGGAGTGTTTATAACTGAAGGTGTGAAGCCCGCTGGTATATTCACTGGAGGGAAGGATTTCACTGATTGCAGATTGAAATTATGCATTTAAGCTGCCACTTCATGACCCTCATTAGTCTGGATAGAAATGCACGTTTTAATTGGACACGTAAGTACTCTGGAACTATAGTGAAAAGCATTAATTATTTTACGATCTCCAAAGTGCAGCAAAATAAATGAAAGCAAGATTAACTGAAAGATCAAATAATCATTAGTTGACCGGACACATGTTTTAAACACCCCAGGCCAATAGTAAAGAAGGAGTTAAAAGTTGATGCACAAGTGAGATAAAACAGGATGATCTAAGGGGAATAAAACAATAATTTTAAAAAGCCACAGTAAGCCAGACCTCTACAATACACATGGGGAAACTGAAAAACAACTCTGCTAACTACAAGTTTTACCTCCAATTTCAAATTATTGGGAAGATTGAGTTATACTGTAGAGTGTGTGACACTTTCTGATTATATCCAGTGGTAAAATAAAATAAATAAAAGTTTGCACTTCCTGTAGTGTATGTACCTTTAAGGGGAGAACTACTTTTTACAGCTCCTGTATACTGTAAGTACCAGCAGTGACCACACCTGTATATAAACCCTGAGTAGGGATCTGTACGTTTAGTTTTAGAGTAACCCTCATCCAGTAAATACCTGTTGATTGTTCCTACGGTCTCGTGTCTATTTATTGAAGGACACACTACATCAAAAATACACGGCTCTAACAGTGGCGACGAGGCAGATTCGAACCTACCTGCAACTCTGCATTACCTCCCAGGGATTCGCTCCTGGAGAACAGTGGAAGAAAGTTGAGGCCAGAAGCACGGGCGTCGACCACGAGCAACCGTCCAGTCATCCAGCAGAGATTTGAGCATCGCAGGGGAGGCTGTTGAGAGCTGGGCTTGGTTCTCCAGTCATGGTGGTCCAGCGAAACGGGCTGGCAACAGGTACGGTGTAGACCCTTCCCGGACAGCGGCGGCTAGAGCCGACCGATGGCACAGAAAAGGCTGAGCAGCATCGACGGGAGAAGAGAGAGGGTAGAGCGCACAGGGCGCAGCCGGTGTTCAGGACCGAGCGGCGTCGACGGGAGAAGAGAGAGAGTAGAGCGCCCAGGGTGCAGCCGGTGTTCAGGACCGAGCGGCGTCGACGTGAGAAGAGAGAGGGTAGAGCGCACAGGGCGCAGCCGGTGTTCAGGACCGAACGGCGTCGACGGGAGAAGAGAGAGAGGTGCGAAGGAAAACGCGCAGAGCGCAGCCGGTGTTCAAGGGCCGAGCAGCATCAGCGGGGAAGAAAGGGAAATGCGCAGAGCGCAGCCGGTGTTCAAGGGCTGAGCAGCCGCAGTGGAGAAGAAGGGAGAGCGTGGGAAATGCCATTTTGAGCCGCAGCGGAGAAGGGAGAGCGCGGGAAAACGCCATTTTGAGTCGCAGCGGAGAAGGGAGAGCGCGGGAAAACGCCATTTTGAACTGCAAGAAGAAGGGAAAGCGCGGGAAAATGCCATTTTGAGCCAGTCTAACCACACCCAGGGATGCCGAAGAGTGGCAGTATCACAGCGTTCGACAATGAAGTCAAAGATTGGACGACATATGTCGAACGCATAGAAGTGTACTGCAAGGCGAATGAAGTGCCAGATGAGAGGAAAGCGCTGGTATTGTTGAATTCCATGGGTGCAAAAACGTATGGCTTACTGCGAAACCTAGTAACCCCAGAGAAGCCAGTGGACAAGGATTTTGGAAACATAGTGTCAATCCTACAGAACCACTTAAACCCCACACCGCTGCTGATAGCAGAAAGATTTAAGTTTCACAAAAGGAACCAGCATAAAGATGAAAGTAATTCTGAGTATTTAACGGAACTGCGCAAGCTAGCGAAACACTGCCAGTTTGGAACGGGACTAGCAGATACTTAGAGTCATAGAGTTATACAGCACGGATAGAGGCCCTTCGGCCCATCGTGTCCGCGCCGGCCATCACGCCCTGTCTAATCTAATCCCATATTCCAGCATTTGGTCCGTAGCCTTGTATGCTATGGCATTTCAAGTGCTCATCCAAATGCTTCTTAAATGTTGTGAGGGTTCCAGCCTCCACAACCCTTTCAGGCAGTGAGTTCCAGACTCCAACCACCCTCTGGGTGAAAAAGTTCTTTCTCAAATCCCCTCTAAACCTCCCGCCCTTTACCTTGAATCTATGCCCCCTAGTTATTGACCCCTCTACTAAGGGAAAAAGCTCCTCAGCATCCATCCTATCTATGCCCCTCATAATTTTGTACACCTCAATCATGTCCCCCCTCAGCCTCCTCTGCTCCAAGGAAAACAAACCCAATCTGCCCAGTCTCTCTTCATAGCTGAAGTGCTCCAGCCCTGGTAACATCCTGGTGAACCTCCTCTGCACCCTCTCTAACGCGATCACATCCTTCCTGTAGTGTGGTGACCAGAACTGCACACAGTATTCCAGCTGTGGCCTAACCAGTGTTTTATACAGCTCCATCATAACCTCCTTGCTCTTATATTCAATGCCTCTGCTAATGAAGGCAAGTATCCCATATGCCTTTTTTACCACCTTATCCACCTGTTCCGCCGCCTTCAGGGATCTGTGTACTTGCACACCCAGATCCCTCTGACCCTCCGTCTTGCCTAGGGTCTTTCCATTCATTGTGTATTCCTTTGCCTTGTTAGTCCCCCCCCAAAGTGCATCACCTCGCACTTTTCCGGGTTAAATTCCATTTGCCACTGTTCCGCCCATCTGACCAACCCATCTATATCGTCCTGCAGACTGAGACTACCCTCCTCGCTATTTACCACCCTACCAATTTTTGTATCATCCGCGAACTTACTGATCATACCCTTTACATTCATATCCAAGTCATTAATGTAGACCACAAACAGCAAAGGACCCAGCACCGATCCCTGTGGTACCCCACTGGACACAGGCTTCCAGTCACAAAAACAACCTTCGACCATCACCCTCTGCCTTCTGCCACTAAGCCAGTTTTGTATCCAATGTGCCAAGGCACCCTGGATTCCATGGGCTCTTACCTTCTTGACCAGTCTCCTGTGCGGGACTTTATTGAAGGCCTTACTGAAATCCATGTATACCACATCCACTGCGTTACCCTCATCCACACACCTAGTCACCCCCTCAAAAAATTCAATCAAATTAGTCAGACATGATCTTCCCTTGACAAAGCCATGTTGACTATCCCTGATTAATCCTTGCCTCTCCAAGTGGAGACAAATTTTGTCCCTCAGAATTTTTTCCAATAATTTTCCTACCACTGATGTTAGGCTCACTGGCCTGTAGTTCCCCGGTTTTTCCCTACTACCCTTCTTGAATAATGGTACTACATTAGCGGTTCTCCAGTCCTCTGGCACATCCCCTGTGGCCAGAGAGGTCCTGAATATATGTGTTAGAGCCCCCGCAATCTCTTCCTTTGCCTCACATAGCAGCCTGGGATACATTTCATCTGGGCCTGGGGATTTATCCATTTTTAGGCCAGCTAAAACCGCCAATACCTCCTCCCTCTCGATGTTAATATGTTCGAGCATATCACAGTCCCCCCGCCCTATTTCTATGTCTACATCGTCCTTCTCCATAGTGAAAACAGATGCAAAAAATTCATTTAGAACCCCTCCTACATCTTCCGGCTCTACACACAGATTGCCACTTTTGTCCCTAATGGGCCCTATTGTTTCCCGAGTTATCCTCTTACCCTTAATATACTTATAAAACATCTTAGGATTTTCCTTTATTTTGCTCACCATTGTTATTTCATGGCCCCTCCTTGATCTCCTAATTTCTTTTTTAAGTATCCCCCTGTACTTTTTGTACTCCTCTAGGGCTTCCTCCGTCTTTAGCCTTTTGTATCTGCCAATAGCCCTCCTTTTTTTCCTAATCCATTCTCGTATATCCCCTGACATCCAAGGTTCCCTGTGGTTTTTGGAACCACCCTTGACCTTTACGGGAACATGTTGCCATTGTATGATCTCAATCTCCCTTCTGAAAGCCTCCCATTGCTCCGATGCGGATTTTCCTACAAGTAGCTGATCCCAGTCCATTTTGGCCAGATCCTGCCTTATCCTATTAAAATCGGCCTTCCCCCAATTTAGAACCTTTATTTCCGGCCCATCCCTGTCCTTTTCCATGACCACCTTAAATCTTACCATATTATGGTCACTATCACCAAAGTACTCACCTACTAGCACTTTTTCCACTTGGCCGGCCACATTCCCTAGAATTAGGTCCAGTACCGCCCCCTCTCTTGTAGGACTTTCTACATGCTGGCTCAAAAAGCTCTCCTGGATGCACTTTAAGAATTCTACACCCTCTGAGCCTTTCACACTCTGACTATCCCAGTTAATATTGGGGAAGTTGAAATCCCCCATTATTATTACCCTATTATTTGCACATTTCTCTGAGATTTGCCTACATATCTGTTCCTCTATCTCCCCCTGACTGTTTGGAGGCCTATAGTACACTCCCAGCAAAGTGCTTGCCCCCTTTTTGTTTTTAAGCTCCACCCATATGGCCTCATTAGAGGAACCTGCTAATATATCATCCCTCCTTACTGCAGTAATTGACTCCTTAATTAATATTGCGACACCCCCTCCTCTTATACCTCCCCCTCTGTCTCGCCTGAAGATTCTGTACCCCGGAATATTGAGCTGCCAGTCTTGCCCCTCCCTCAACCATGTCTCCGTGATAGCAACAATATCATACTCCCATGTGTTTATCAACACCTTCAGTTCATGCACCTTATTTGCAAGACTCCTTGCATTAAAATAGATGCCATCCAGCCTTGCCCTTATATATTTGCCCTGTCTACCAAGCTGACTTGTTTTTTTCTCTATAATTGGCAGCACATCACCCCCTATTTCAGCTCCCCTCTGTATCCCATCCCCCTGCCAAGTTAGTTTAAACCCCCCCCAACAGTGCTAGCAAACCTCCCCGCAAGGATATTTGTCCCGCTCTGGTTCAGGTGCAACCCGTCCGACTTGTACAAGTCCCACCTTTCCCAGAAGCAGGCCCAGTGATCCAGGAAAGTAAAACCCTCCCCCCTACACCAACTTTAGCCACGCATTCATCTGCTCTATCCTCCCATTCCTATACTTACTAGCACGTGGCACTGGGAGTAATCCAGAGATTACAACCTTCGAGGTCCTGCTCTTTAATCTGTTACCTAGCTCCCTAAATTCTTGATGCAGGACCTCATCCCCCTTCCTTCCTATGTCGTTGGTCCCAATGTGGACCACGACCTCTGCCTGCTCACCCTCCCCCTTAAGAATGCCCTGTAGCCGCTCAGTGACATCCCAGACCCTGGCCCCAGGGAGGCAACAAACCATCTTGGAGTCACGTTTGCGGCCACAGAAACGCCTATCTGTTCCCCTTACGATAGAATCCCCTACCACTATTGCTCTCCCACTCTTTTTCCTCCCTTCCTGAGCAGCAGAAGCGTCCCTGGTGCCAGGAAGCTGGCTGCTGCTGCCTTCCCCTGGTGAGTCATCCCCCTCAACAGTATCCAAATTGGTATACCTGTTTGAAAGGGGGATTTCCGCAGGGGTTCCCTGCACTTCCTGCCTGCCTCTGTTGCTCCGCCTGATGGTCACCCCCTGTGCAACCCTACCCTGAGGCGTGAACAACTCGCTAAACGTGCTATCCACGACCCTCTCAGCATCGCGCATGCTCCAAAATTCATCCACCCGCAGCTCGAGCGCTGCAATGCGGTCTACAAGTAGCTGCAGTTGGATGCATTTCCCGCAGACATGGTCGTCAGGGACACTGGCAGTGTCCCTGACTTCCCACATGCAGCAAGAGGAGCAGAACAGGGGTCTGAACTCTCCTGCCATAACTTACTCCTTTAATTAATTAAAACATTTATTCAATACCCCAGTTACAGGTATACTCTAGGGCACTTTATTTACCAACTGTCTCCACTACACCAGAGACCCTAGAAATTTAACACCACAGAAGTCAAGCTTGTATTGAAAAGAGAGAAATACTCATCAACCAATCACTTACCTGCTCCCTGGTGACGTCACACTCTGATTACTTTTTACCTCTCTCCCCGCTGCTGAGTTGGTGTGCCTCACTGCTCTCCGGTTTTTATACTGGGCTCCTCACCTCCCAGGCTCCGTGCTCCGACTGCTCTCGGGCCTCGCTGCTCTCCGGTTTTTATACCGGGCTCCTCACTTCCCAGGCTCCGTGCTCCGACTGCTCTCGGGTCTCGCTGCTCTCCGGTTTTTATACCGGGCTCCTCACCTCCCAGGCTCCGTGCTCCGACTGCTCTCGGGCCTCGCTGCTCTCCGGTTTTTATACCGGGCTCCTCACCTCCCAGGCTCCGTGCTCCGACTGCTCTCGGGCCTCGCTGCTCTCCGGTTTTTATACCGGGCTCCTCACCTCCCAGGCTCCGTGCTCCGACTGCTCTCGGGCCTCGCTGCTCTCCGGTTTTTATACCGGGCTCCTCACCTCCCAGGCTCTGTGCTCCGACTGCTCTCGGGCCTCGCTGCTCTCCGGTTTTTATACCGGGCTCCTCACCTCCCAGGCTCCGTGCTCCGACTGCTCTCGGGCCTCGCTGCTCTCCGGTTTTTATACCGGGCTCCTCACAAGTTTGTGTGTGGGCTTCAAAGTGAAGGAACCCAGAAACGGCTTCTATCAGAAAAGGATCTTATGCTGGACAAGACTTTCAGCATGGCAGTATCACATGAAGCAACCGCACGGGGCGCTGCAGTGATACAACGGAGACCGCAAGAATATGGCACAAATGAAATGTCATACGGAACAGTGAAGTGCTATCGCTGCGGCAGAACAACACACAACCATAATGATTGCTGGTTTAAGGACAAAGTGTGCAGACAGTGTGGAAAAGTAGGACACATAGCAAGAGTCTGCAGGTCGGGAAAGAAAACCAGCAGCAAGAAATCTCCACAGGAGAAGTACAAGAAGGTACATAAGGTGACGGAGAGTAGTTCAGATGAACAGAAAAGTGATACAGACTCCGGAAGCAAAGAGCTGGGTTGTCTGAAACTACATAAGGTGATCCAAACGGAGGATCATCAAACTATCTGGGTCACGCTCAAGATAGCTGGAGTCTAAGTGAAAATGGAATTGGACACAGGATCAGCCCTAACAGTCATAAACCGAAGGGACTACAAGTGGCTATTCTCACATATACCCTTGAGAGATACAGAGATTGTCTTGAAGACGTACACGGGGCGAAAAGTCTACCCCAAAGGAAAAATAAGGGTGAACGTTGTATATAACGGTAAGGAAACACCAAAAATGGACCTATATGTATTGCCAGATGGAGGACCACCACTACTAGGACGTGAATGGATCCGGAAGATACAGCTAGATTGGCATTCCATACAAGCACTGACTGTAGATGCCAAAAAGGATGACGACGCCACACCTGGGCGACTGTCAAAAATGCTAACTGACGCACAAGAAGTGTTCCAGGAGGGACTTGGAACACTAAAAGGCATAACAGCGATGATCAAAATAGAGGAAAAAGCAAGCCCAAAGATTTTTAAGGCCAGACCGGTGCCTTATGCGATCCACCCAGCCGTCGAAGCAGAGCTGGAAGGTTTGGAACGTTCAGGAGTACTGTCCAAAGTGGACTGGAGCGAGCGGGCCACACCCATCGTTCCTGTAATGAAGAGATGTTGAGAATAAGCAATTCCAGCACATCAATGAGAAGCCGACATGGAGCTTCAATGTAGGGCAACCAGTCTTGGCCCGCGACTACCGAAAAGAGAAATGGCAACCAGGAACGATATGCACACGGCAAGGGCCACTAATGTACACAGTGGATGTTGGGGAGAACATTGTGAGACGCCATGTCGACCAGATCCCAGTCACAGGAACGAGTCAACCCCATGACTCGCGCACCTGGTGATGAGCCCGACATACAGGTAGCATCTACCCCAGAAACAGTAGCATCGGAAGCTGATGAACCAACTGACGACAGGGGGCCTCCGCACCAAGAACAAGACACTCAGGAAAGGCACTATCCAGAAAGGATCAGGAAGCCGCCCCAAAGACTGAATTTATAAATGGACTATTTTCAGTTAATGTGCATGTTAAAAGTGTTCATTGTTAAATGAATGTTATGGTACTGTCAATCTAAAAGGGGAGGAATTGTAGTGTATGTACCTTTAAGGGGAGAACTACTTTTTACAGCTCCTGTATACTGTAGTACCGGCAGTGACCACACCTGTATATAAACCCTGAGTAGGGATCTGTACGTTTAGTTTTAGAGTAACTCTCATCCAGTAATTACCTGTTGATTGTTCCTGCAGTCTCGTGTCTATTTATTGACGGACACACAACATCAAAAATACATGGATCTAACACTTCCCACATCCTTTTAATATAATTGTGACTATAAATAAAGTTCACAAATCTCATGTTGGCTACTGAATTCTTACCTCAAGTAAAAATTATTGTGGAACCCCTCCACCTGGAAATAAATCACTGATTAAGAAAATACCAGAAAGTCAGGATAGCCAAGAATAAGAAATACTTTTGGTTTGAACAAGTCAGAGTTTAAACTGCCCTGATCATCTCACAGAAAGTTAAAGTAACAGACTTCGGTTTTGCTACAAGTCCCTTCTCAAATGGGGTAATGTGGAGCGAGCTCTAAGGTAATAATTCCACTCAAGGTTTCAGGTAAGGTCATGAACCTCAATAGCAAAGCTAGAATGATTTACGTATATCTGCTGAATCCTCAGATGGAATTACTGCCTGATTAATTCAATTCATAATAAAATATTTATTATTTTGCATGTCACTAATCAGTCACTGCCTGATTTTGTAACACTGACGGAGGTTCATGGAGAATCAGAGCACTGCATCAATGCAGCAGCTGTACAGAAATGGAACAAATATAAGGGAAGTTGGCAACGATTTCTAATAAAAATGAATAATAGCAGAACAAAATCTGCACAACAACTTAAGACTGTAGTTTTCAGCTGATTGCAGACAAATAACATATTTTGTTTTATTAAATCAGACTTTGTGCCAAAACAAAGGAATTTACAATGGCTTACATTAAAAGGAAGTGTTAAAAGTTATACATCAGGAATTTCTTTGGGATTCTGTCAATCAGCTAGTGTAACTTCGACTGAAACCGGTTCCCGTGCGTAAATGGGGTTTCCGCCGATCTTCTGCCGAAGTTACAGTGGTCATTCAGGACAGCCCCCCGAAGAACTCACCCCATAAGTTTGCCCAGTTGTGCTGATTTACCAGGCATGGTGGGTAGATTGTCAGCGCAGAAGCCAAGTATTTAATCTTGGGTAGAATACCAGACTCCACAATTAGAAGTCGACACACTTGACTTCCCGTTGCCCTCCCAAACCACAGGAAGGCAAAGTGGGTGTTGCAATAATATGGGAAATAGTGGAAAACTAGACAAAGCAGCCAGTGTCATTGTGATGCAATGGTTTGCCATGGAATGGTAGGACTGACTTAACCACCTTCCCACTTCGAGATTGGTCTACAGTGAGTCTGTGATCTTTAAAGCGTACACCAATTAGTAATGAGTTAACTGCATTTAAAATAAAAGAAGGAGATATACTAAATAAACTAATGAAACTCAAAGAGGATAAAAACCCTGGTCCGGACGGATTACATCCGCGCATTTTAAAAGAATCTAGGGAAGAAATAGCAGAGGCATTACTACACATATTTAGTAATTCGTTAGAAAAAGGTGTAGTGCCAGAGGACTGGTGGATAGCTAACATAATACCTATATTTAAGAAGAGAGATAGAACATGATAGAACATGTCCAGGGAACTATAGGCCAGTCAGCTTAACATCGGTGGTAGGAAAAATAATGGAATCCCTAATAAAGGAGAAAATAGAAGAACATCTAGAAACGAAAAATATAATAATGAATAGTCAGCATGGATTTCAAAAGGGAAAGTCTTGCTTGACCAACCTCATTGAATTTTTTGAAGAGGTAACAGAGAGAATAGACAATGGTAATGTAGTAGGTGTGATTTATCTAGATTTTCAAAAGGCCTTCGATAAGGTACCACATAATAGACTACTGAATAAGGCCAGGGAATGCGGAGTCAGGGGACAAGTAGTAGAATGGATAGCTAGCTGGCTTGAGGACAGAAAGCAGGGAGTAGGGGTAAAGGGTAGCTATTCACAGTGGCAGAAGGTGGGTAGTAGTGTTCCACAAGGATCAGTGCTGGGACCACTGTTGTTCACAATTTATATTAATGATTTAGACCTTGGAATCAAAAGCACAATTTCTAAATTTGCGGACAACACCAAATTGGGTGGGATAGCAATACTGAGGAGGACTGCAACAAATTACAAGAACACATTAATAAACTTGCAGAATGAGCATATAATTGGCAAATGATATTTAACACAGATAAATGTGACGTATTACATTTTGGTAAGAAAAATAGGGAGGTCACATATTACTCGGAAAATAAGAATCTAACTGGGGTAGAGGAACAAAGGGATCTAGGAGTACAGATACACAAATCACTAAAAGTATCAACACAGGTTAACAAGACCATAAAAAAAGCAAGCCAAGCACCAGGGTTTATTTCTAGAGGGATATAATTGAAAAGTAGTGAATTTATGCTAAACCTGTATTGAACCTTAGTTCGACCACACTTGGAGTACTGCGTGCAATACTGGTCGCCCTGAATCTCTGTTATCCATGCGCCAGTGGGGAGGGGCAGAGAGGGAAATGTTTTATTAAGTATATGTAATCTTGTATGCATCATATGCTGCCACAATGTTTCAAATATTTTTTAGTTTTGATCTCCATAAAATAAGCACAGCCTTTAATATTACTGGCCAGATTGTGATCAACTGAACCATTTGTAACAATGAATTTTCAATACCAAGCTCCAGACAAAAGGGTCCCTGTATAAAATATAAATCTCATTAATATACTGCTGTGAAAGCATGCAACACATGATTTAGACAGAGCAATCCCCTGATCACCGGTAGCATCATTCTCTTTAAAGCGATCTGATGGGCCTTTGGGTTAAGCGCAGAAACAAAAACCCACGATTACAGTAAACAAAAATCATGGGGCTGAAATCCATCTGCTTTCCAACAACAACAGCTACTTGCATTTATATAGTGCCTTTAACATAGTAAAACGTCCCAAGCCGCTTCACAGGAGTATTATAAGACAAACATTTTAAGCAACATTTTTTTTTAACTTGCCCTGTGCCATTTTTTATTCCCTTTTAGTTCCTCAGCAACATTCACCAGACAAATCTATATATATAAATCGGTCGATCTGTCTGTCTGTCCTTCTGTCTGTCTGTCATCACGTGTGCGTCTGTCTGGTATGCGCTCGAAAGTTGTAGAGCATACCTACGCGTGCGTTACGTCGAAAGAAAGCTTACCTTTCCAAAACAGTCTTAAGTGTATTTACGTTTCGGCCGGGCTAAAATCGCGCCCGCGGTATCCGAAAAACCTTCAACATTCCGCTCATTAGCATCTCATTATCCGCTCATTAGCGACAGAGTGACCTCGAGGTCGACCAATCGTACGCCGGGTTGCTGCCGCGTGCGGCCGGGCCCTCCTACGGTCGAGTGACGGGACGATTGACCAATCCTATGCTTTGGTCACCTGACGGTCGACCAATCGGTGCGTGTGTGGGCGGGCCTTATCGTTCTGAACCGAGGTGAGTAGCCGTCATCTTGCTTCCATTCTTTTTCCTGCTTTCTGCGTCTTTCTTTTCAAATATACATTTCCAGCAAAATAAAATTGAATTTATTAAATTGTTTTAAAAAAAACTTCATTCATTTGTAAATATTTTCTCTAACCTGAAGATTCTTTTCCCTACCTTTCCCCGTTTTTGTTAGGCCTGAAAGCCTGGGTGTTTCTTGCCCAGCCAGGCCCGACCTAGGTAATTCTTCTCCCGCGGCTTCTGCTAAGCTCCTCACCGCACCCCCCCCGTGTCACGTTACCCATGGCAACGGCGTCAGCCATGAGGGTCAGGGTGCGCGCGCAGCAGGAGCAGCTGAGACGCGGCGTCTCTGTTCCGCGCTCGGCTCGGGTGGGGGGGGGCGGGGCTCTCGGGAGTGCGGATCTCGGCCGGGGCTTGGTGAGCGGGAAGTGTTATCCCGGCAACCGGGCCAGCCGGCCGTCTCGCACAGCCGCAATCGGTGGACTTAAAGCCGGCTCGGCCGGGGGGGGCGGGACTCGGAGAGCGGGGCTCTCGGGAGTGCGGGGCGGGGCTCTCGGGACTGCGGGGCGGGCAGGGCTCGGAGAGCGGAGCTCTCGGGAGTGGAGTGCGGGGCGGGGCGACGCGGCCGGTGCTCGGGAGGACGGGGGCTCGGAAGGGGGGGGAAGGGTTACCCCGGCAACCGGGCGTGGCCGTCTCTCAGCCTCAAGCCGGCTCACGCCTGTTCTCGGGGCTTGGCTCCATTTGCGGCCGCGGGCCACTCGCCCTCTCTCCTTCCCTCTGTCTCTCTCCCCCCCTCCTCACCCCCCTCCTCCCGCCCTCCTCCCCCCCTCCCCGCCCTCCCTCCCCCCCCTCCCCGCCCTCCCTCCCCCCCTCCCCGCCCTCCCTCCCCCCTCCTCCCCCCTCCCCCTCCCGCCTGCCCTCCCCTGCCCTCCCCGCCCTCCCCCTCCCTCCCCCTCCCCGCCCTCCCCTCCCCCCCTCTCCCTCCCCGCCCTCTCTTCCCCCCAGTCGCTCTCTCTCTTCCCCCCAGTCGCTCTCTCTCTCTCTTCCAACAACAACATGCCCTCGAAAAAGCCTTGGCACCGCTGGGCACTCCAGCTAGTCTATATATATATAAATCGGTCGATCTGTCTGTCCTTCTGTCTGTCTTTCTGTCCTTCTGTCTGTCTGTCTGTCCTCACCTGTGCGTCTGTCGGGCTATGCGCTCGAAAGTTACAGGGCGTACCTACGCGTGCGTTACGTCGAAAGAAAGCTTACCTTTCCAAAACGGTCTTAAGCGTATTCACGTTTCGGCCGGGCTAAAATCGCGCCCGCGGTATCCGAAAAACCTTCAACATTCCGCTCATTAGCATCGCATTATCCGCTCATTAGCGACAGAGTGACCTCGAGGTCGACCAATCGTACGCCGGGTTGCTGCCGCGTGCGGCCGGGCCCTCCTACGGTCGAGTGACGGGACGATTGACCAATCCTACGCTTTGGTCACCTGACGGTCGACCAATCGGTGCGTGTGTGGGCGGGCCTTATCGTTCTGAACCGAGGTGAGTGGCCGCCATCTTGCTTCCATTCTTTTTCCTGCTTTCTGCGTCTTTCTTTTCAAATATACATCTCCAGCAAAATAAAATTGAATTTATTAAATTGTTTTAAAAAAAACTTCATTCATTTGTAAATATTTTCTCTAACCTGAAGATTCTTTTTCCTACCTTTCCCCGTTTTTGTTAGGCCTGAAAGCCTGGGTGTTTCTTGCCCAGCCAGGCCCGACCTAGGTAATTCTCCCACGGCTTCTGCTAAGCTCCTCACTCCCCCCCCGTGTCACATTACCCGGGGCAACGGCGTCAGCCACGTGGGTCAGGGTGCGTGCGCAGCAGGAGCAGCTGAGACGCGGCATCTCTCTCTGTTCCGCGCTCGGCTCGGGCAGGGGGGGCGGGGCTCTTGGGAATGCGGATCTCGGCCGGGTCTTGGTGAGCGGGAAGGGTTACCCGGGCAACCGGGCCCGCCGGCCGTCTCGCACAGCCGCAATCGGCGGACTTCAAGCCGGCTCGGCCGGGGGGGCGGGGCTCGGAGAGCGGGGCTCTCGGGAGTGCGGGGCGGGGCTCTCGGGACTGCGGGGCGGGCAGGGCTCGGAGAGCGGAGCTCTCGGGAGTGGAGTGCGGGGCGGGGCGACGCGGCCGGTGCTCGGGAGGACGGGGGCTCGGAAGGGGGGGGAAGGGTTACCCCGGCAACCGGGCGTGGCCGTCTCTCAGCCTCAAGCCGGCTCACGCCTGTTCTCGGGGCTTGGCTCCATTTGCGGCCGCGGGCCACTCGCCCTCTCTCCTTCCCTCTGTGTCTCTCCCCCCCTCCTCACCCCCCTCCTCCCGCCCTCCTCCCCGCCCTCCCTCCCCCCCTCCTCCCCCCTCCCCCTCCCGCCTGCCCTCCCCTCCCCTCCCTGCCCTCCCCGCCCTCCCCCTCCCCGCCCTCTCCCTCCCCGCCCTCCCCTCCCCTCCCCCCCTCCCCTCCCCCCCTCTCCCTCCCCGCCCTCTCTTCCCCCCAGTCGCTCTCTCTCTTCCCCCCAGTCGCTCTCTCTCTTCCCCCCAGTCGCTCTCTCTCTTCCCCCCAGTCGCTCTCTCTCTTCCCCCCAGTCGCTCTCTCTCTCTCTTCCAACAACAACATGCCCTCGAAAAAGTCTTGGCACCGCTGGGCACTCCAGCTAGTCTATATATATATAAATCGGTCGATCTGTCTGTCCTTCTGTCTGTCCTTCTGTCTGTCTGTCCTTCTGTCTGTCTGTCTGTCCTCACCTGTGCGTCTGTCGGGCTATGCGCTCGAAAGTTACAGGGCGTACCTACGCGTGCGTTACGTCGAAAGAAAGCTTACCTTTCCAAAACGGTCTTAAGCGTATTCACGTTTCGGCCGGGCTAAAATCGCGCCCGCGGTATCCGAAAAACCTTCAACATTCCGCTCATTAGCATCGCATTATCCGCTCATTAGCGACAGAGTGACCTCGAGGTCGACCAATCGTACGCCGGGTTGCTGCCGCGTGCGGCCGGGCCCTCCTACGGTCGAGTGACGGGACGATTGACCAATCCTACGCTTTGGTCACCTGACGGTCGACCAATCGGTGCGTGTGTGGGCAGGCCTTATCGTTCTGAACCGAGGTGAGTGGCCGCCATCTTGCTTCCATTCTTTTTCCTGCTTTCTGCGTCTTTCTTTTCAAATATACATCTCCAGCAAAATAAAATTGAATTTATTAAATTGTTTTAAAAAAAACTTCATTCATTTGTAAATATTTTCTCTAACCTGAAGATTCTTTTTCCTACCTTTCCCCGTTTTTGTTAGGCCTGAAAGCCTGGGTGTTTCTTGCCCAGCCAGGCCCGACCTAGGTAATTCTCCCACGGCTTCTGCTAAGCTCCTCACCCCCCCCCCGTGTCACATTACCCGGGGCAACGGCGTCAGCCACGTGGGTCAGGGTGCGTGCGCAGCAGGAGCAGCTGAGACGCAGCATCTCTCTCTGTTCCGCGCTCGGCTCGGGCGGGGGGGGCGGGGCTCTTAGGAGTGCGGATCTCGGCCTGGTCTTGGTGAGCGGGAAGGGTTACCCCGGCAACCGGGCCCGCCGGCCGTCTCGCACAGCCGCAATCGGCGGACTTCAAGCCGGCTCGGCCGGGGGGGCGGGGCTCGGAGAGCGGGGCTCTCGGGAGTGCGGGGCGGGGCTCTCGGGACTGCGGGGCGGGCAGGGCTCGGAGAGCGGAGCGCTCTCGGGAGTGGAGTGCGGGGGGGGCGGGGCGAGCGGTCGGGAGGACGGGCTGGGCTCGGGAGACGGGGGGCTCGGAAGGGGGGGAAGGGTTACCCCGGCAACCGGAGCGTGGCCGTCTCTCAGCCTCAAGCCGGCTCACGCCTGTTTCTCGGGGCTTGGCTCCATTTGCGGCCGCGGGCGCCACTCGCCCTCATCTCCTTCCCTCTGTCTCTCTCCCCCCCTCCTCACCCCCCTCCTCCTGCCCTCCTCCCCCCCTCCCCGCCCTCCCTCCTCCCCCCTCCCCCTCCCGCCTGCCCTCCCCTCCCCTCCCTGCCCTCCCCGCCCTCCCCCTCCCCGCCCCTCCCCCCTCTCCCTCCCCGCCCTCTCTTCCCCCCAGTCGCTCTCTCTCTTCCCCCCAGTCGCTCTCTCTCTTCCCCCCAGTCGCTCTCTCTCTTCCCCCCAGTCGCTCTCTCTCTCTCTTCCAACAACAACATGCCCTCGAAAAAGCCTTGGCACCGCTGGGCACTCCAGCTAGTCTATATATATATAAATCGGTCGATCTGTCTGTCCTTCTGTCTGTCTGTCCTTCTGTCTGTCTGTCTGTCCTCACCTGTGCGTCTGTCGGGCTATGTGCTCGAAAGTTACAGGGCGTACCTACGCGTGCGTTACGTCGAAAGAAAGCTTACCTTTCCAAAACGGTCTTAAGCATATTCACGTTTCGGCCGGGCTAAAATCGCGCCCGCGGTATCCGAAAAACCTTCAACATTCCGCTCATTAGCATCGCATTATCCGCTCATTAGCGACAGAGTGACCTCGAGGTCGACCAATCGTATGCCGGGTTGCTGCCGCGTGCGGCCGGGCCCTCCTACGGTCGAGTGACGGGACGATTGACCAATCCTACGCTTTGGTCACCTGACGGTCGACCAATCGGTGCGTGTGTGGGCGGGCCTTATCGTTCTGAACCGAGGTGAGTGGCCACCATCTTGCTTCCATTCTTTTTCCTGCTTTCTGCGTCTTTCTTTTCAAATATACATCTCCAGCAAAATAAAATTGAATTTATTAAATTGTTTTAAAAAAAACTTCATTCATTTGTAAATATTTTCTCTAACCTGAAGATTCTTTTTCCTACCTTTCCCCGTTTTTGTTAGGCCTGAAAGCCTGGGTGTTTCTTGCCCAGCCAGGCCCGACCTAGGTAATTCTCCCACGGCTTCTGCTAAGCTCCTCACCCCCCCCCCGTGTCACATTACCCGGGGCAACGGCGTCAGCCACATGGGTCAGGGTGCGTGCGCAGCAGGAGCAGCTGAGACGCGGCATCTCTCTCTGTTCCGCGCTCGGCTCGGGCGGGGGGGGCGGGGCTCTTGGGAGTGCGGATCTCGGCCGGGTCTTGGTGAGCGGGAAGGGTTACCCCGGCAACCGGGCCCGCCGGCCGTCTCGCACAGCCGCAATCGGCGGACTTCAAGCCGGCTCGGCCGGGGGGGCGGGGCTCGGAGAGCGGGGCTCTCGGGAGTGCGGGGCGGGGTGGGGCTCGGAGAGCGGGGCTCTCGGGACTGCGGGGCGGGCGGGGCTCAGAGAGCTGGGCTCTCGGGAGTGGAGTACGGGGCGGGGTGACGTGGCCGGTGCTCGGGAGGATGGGGGCTCGGAAGGGGGGGAAGGGTTATCCCGGCAACCGGGCGTGGCCGTCTCTCAGCCTCAAGCTGGCTCACGCCTGTTCTCGGGGCTTGGCTCCATTTGCGGCCGCGGGCCACTCGCCCTCTCTCTCTCCTTCCCTCTGTCTCTCTCCCCCCTCCTCCCTCCCTCCCCTCCCCCCTCGCCCTCCTCCCCCCCTCCCCCCCTCCCCTCCCCCGCGCCCCCCGCCCTCCTCCCCCCTGCCCCGCCCTCCCCCCTCCCCGCCCCGCCCTCCCCCCCCTCCCCCTCCCTGCCCTCCCCCTCCCCGCCCTCTCTTCCCCCCAGTCGCTCTCTCTCTTCCCCCCAGTCGCTCTCTCTCTTCCCCCCAGTCGCTCTCTCTCTTCCCCCCAGTCGCTCTCTCTCTCTCTTCCAACAACAACATGCCCTCGAAAAAGCCTCGGCACCGCCGGGCACTCCAGCTAGTTAATGTATAAAGCAGTATTGGCAAAACCCCGTGACCTGCTCAAGTACAGAAGGAAATGTGTGTGCATGATCTCCGTGAGGAAATGCTCTGCCCACCTCCCTTCCTACCTGGCAGCACAATTGAGGTCAGGAACTCACTGCGTGGAGGCACTATCCAATCACCAAACTCTCCATAGTGCAGTACACCA
The DNA here is from genome assembly GCF_052327205.1 of Somniosus microcephalus. NCBI lineage: Eukaryota > Metazoa > Chordata > Chondrichthyes > Squaliformes > Somniosidae > Somniosus > Somniosus microcephalus. The sequence goes on along the minus strand of NC_141004.1, from coordinate 42,992,893 downwards.
GTGTGTTACACCGCAAGACTGACAATTCATTTTAAGTGTTAATGCATTCTGAAGATAGAAAATTATCTGGCAATACATTGTAACAAAATATAATTGCAGTGAATTATAAAGTTTTTAGCATTCACATCATTCACACTTAGGGAGTTAAAAAGATTAGAATTCTATTCTAAAACAACTATGACATAGTTTTGAACATTAGCAATTTTCATTGAATGATTGCATCTAGTAGATTACACTGGAAACAAACCAGCATTACCCTCACATATTGCATCATCATGTTACTGGCAAGAGGCAGAGAAATTAACATACACACTCCATATCCTTCAGAGATACTGAGGCAAGGCAATCATTCATTAATCAGATCCATTGAGAGAGGAAATTGCAGGGATGTCAACTTTCTATTTTCTTTACATGTGCGGTTTTGAAAAAAAACAAAATGCCCCAACACATACTGGGGCAGATTTTCCTGGCCGTTGCACCCTGTGTACATCAGTTCACGGGGTATTATGGGTAGGAATGAGGGGTGCAGATTCTGGCCCTATTGTACGTGATGTATAATTCTGGTGACCAAACTGGCATGCAGAGTAAGTTCCCACTTGAAACAGAGGGGAGTTTCATTATAATATAACAATGAAGGAGCACCATTATGAAACCTGCAGCTTCTTTCTACAGCCTACACCTTTGGTCTATACCACTTCTAAAGGTCACACAAAGGGTTGCTAAGTGCTGAGGCATATACTGAAGGTAAGTTGAAAAGGCCAGAAAGAAGTGTTATTGAGCAATGTTAAGGCCATTTGTGGCCTGTTTTTCCAACATTCTTTGTTTTCAATTCAATTCTTCTGGGCTTTTGTATCAATTATTTTGATTATTTGTTTTGCCTCCAGCTCTGTTACTGGCATTTCCTATTAGGAATCTCCCCAATCTGAGGTGCTTGAAAGAAAAGCATGACTTCCAGAAGGATGCCAGGCAAATTGAGCTGCATAAGAGGTGCTCTGTGCCACCCACCAGTTCTGTACACCCCAGACAGTTGATTACTTTGTCTGCAAACTTCAGATCTGTAGTTAAGCATGACAACAGGCCTGGTGTTACCTGCTACATGTGAAGGCCTGACTAACCATTCCGAAGCACCCCAATCACACTTGGTGATACAGCATGAAAGAAGGCATATTAGAATGATCATCAACCAGCGAAGCCTGACTTGCCATACCTGCCGATATGCCACCAAACATATTTGCAGGCATTGTCATACTAATCTGGCCACAGACGTGGGGAAGCAACATCGCAGGGGCTGGGTCAGCAGAGAGCCAGAGTTATGCCCTTCGTAGTAAGATCACCCTGCAGCCAACACACACCATAGGGCTGGCACGGCCAATGACAGAACTAGTCAGCTGCATCTTCAAGCCTGTACAGGGGGGGGTTTCCTTTCCGTCATTTTTGTCAGATTTCCTGGAAGCATGAGGCGGGCACGTGTCAGAGATGCGCCCATTGAAACGCAAGCAGCTGCTTGCACAGATGCTAATTAGGTGTGTGTGTCCCCTCCACTGACCTCACAAACTCTGCCGGGGTCAGTGCTGGAGAGAACCAGCGGTCGTGACCTCGACATAACTGCCAGGATTGCGGACTACGCATTCTCAGGCCACTGGTCAATTACACCATAAAAGTAATATTGAACTGTAAAAGTGTTGCGTGATCTTTAAAAATGGAAGTAGCTATATTTCACCACAACTAGAACAAGATGTTAACTTTTACCAAAGTGTATAACTCAGGAAGGACTGAGACAAGCTGATCTATATGGAAAATGCCTCAATTCATTTGCTCTGTAACTAAATGTAATAACACATCTGTTATAAAATGAAACTGCCACTTTCTTACAGCTTTAATCTCCCATTGTTTAGCCTTAGGAGGCAGGGTAATGCACCACATAAATCAATAAGACTGATCTTACAATCATTATAAAGTGATTAATCCCTAACTCACTAAATCCCTAATTACACTGTTTAAAAGCATGAATTTCAAGTCAGCTACAGGAACAAATCAGTCTCAAGTCTATGACCTCTTTTTGCAAGTTTCAGTTTGTGGTCAGTTTCAAGTCAGTTGTATGGCCTGAAGAAGCAGGTAATGAAACATACTCCCAATCAGAATACTGAATGCAGCAATTTCAAGGTGCACTGGCTGTAAGCAGTAACTGGACCTGCTGTTGCTATTTTCTTTGTTTTATTAAACTATCAGTCACAACAAAACCCTAGCATCCAATTCCTGGTGCACCAAGATTCCTGATTAGTATGAATCAAATGACACCAAGAGACCACTTTAATCATTGAATTAAGACATTGTTTGCATGAAAATAATGACTATTTCATTGCAACAGCCAGTGCACCAGAAATTTTGTGATGGATAGAGCATTTATCTGTAAGAAGCAATTGATAAAACTACAAAGGTTGGAAAACCTTTGGAGCTGAATGAAATATTGAAACCTTAACCTTAATCTCATACCGTGAGATTTGAATGCAGTAACTAACCATTTTCAATATAAAGAATCCCTGCATGTTTTGTATGGAAAAAATTGTACAGTGAACTGGTATTGTTTTGATTGCCGTTCTTATCAAGAAATGGATGTTACCCTCAGCAGTGAGAAGGTTAAATTGTTCTTTAGGGCAAATTATAAATCTACTGCTTATAAGACCCATTGGTCCTATCCATTCTGGGCTATTTCACTGTCCACTATCAAAATGACATCCCTCGTGTATGAGCCAACATGCCCTGCAAGACTGTTATTGACTGTGTCTTGCCTATGTAATTACATTTCAGTTATATATTTATGCTGTAGTAAATTATTAAAGATTCAGTTCACCGGTTTCATACTGCCTGGACAAATCGAACTTTTACTGGAAAATAAGAAAAGGCCTTGATATTAATTAGGTTACAATTCATAGTTAATGGGGGAAAATTCGGTGTCGTCCCTTTTGGGGTGCTAACGTCGCCAGGGCGCTAATTTTAGCACCCTGAAGAAATTAGCACCCCTCCGCTTGAAATTCAGTTGTAGCACCCCAAGCAGGAGGTGGAGCGCTACTGGGGCGCTACAACTGAATATCGCGGCACTACGTGCAACAGCGCCACATGCGTCAGCACGTAGCACCGCATCATTGCAGACCTCCTCCCCTGATTAAAGGGGAGGGGCCTAGCGCAGAGTGCACTGGGGCCTTGCTGGACCACCGGGGAGCGGGATGCCGTGAAAACAGCCTGGCACTCAAGAGGAGTGCCGGGCTGAGCGATCGCGGCCGGCACCCTGAAGAAAAAAGGGGAAGGGGGCAGATGCTGGCAGTCGGCCCCAAAAAAATGGCCACCCGACACCTGCCCTTTAAGTAGCGCCGCTGTGGCTGCAAAAACGCCCCCCTGACCCTGTCGGACATATCGTTCAGCGATAGGTCAGGGGGTGCAACCCAAGTTTGCGGCCGGGGCGCGAGCGGGACGCTGCGCATGGCGATGATGTCTTCAGTGGTGGCGCAACGCCACAGGGCGTTTCTGGCTACCACCACCGCTAACCTCCCGCTGAATTTCGCGGGAGGTGTTAGCGGCACCGCACCCAGGCGCAAGGGAATTTGCGCCCCGTTAGCGCCCCCAATGAGCGGTGCAAATCAACCCAATTTTTCCCCCAATGATTTTATTGGATATCTGTAACCATTCTCCAAAAGGCCTCTTTGAGAAGCTATAAATATGTTCCAAAAATAGGATCAGACTCCTTCATTAAGACAAGAACTGGATCACAGTCTAGTTTTGTAGCTTCGAACATTGCCTCCAGCTCACAACCACTGATCAAATGAGGCTTTTTACGATAAACAAATGGCGGAAACATTCTACAAAAATTATAATAATAAAAGCAATTTGAAGGCATGTCAAGAATTTTTTCTGTTTGCCAAACATTTATAAATTGGGACCCTTAATTGGGAAAAAAAATCTGAATAAATTATTTGTACCTGCTTCTCTTGCTAAGAAAGTGGGGGTGAATTTGCATGGCTGTGTGCACCATTTTCCCGGGGTTTCTCTCCCGAAGTTACAGCAAACAAGCGGGAGACTCACACCCACCCCCCTGCCGGTATCCGATATCACCAATAATATGCCTCTAAAAATCAGAAAGTTACAAAGGGCTAGATTTTTGGGGAGCCATCAGGCGGGGTTTCAGGCATGTGGGGGTGGGGAAAATCCCGAATTCGGGGGTCCCAACACCATCCCGCCCAAAACCCCGCCCCACATAAGTTTCAGGGGCGGCAGGTACCCGCCCCGCACTGTGACCCGTCGAAACCAGGCAGGAAGGGATTAGTGCCAATTAACTGCCTGTTAACAGGTAGTTAACAGGCAGTTTTTAGCCTAATCCCTATTTTGAGGGGTTTCGTGTGGGTTCCCGACGGCTCCAAACCACGCCAGGTAGAGAAGGCGGGCCGTCGGGTTGAAGGAGTTGGAGGGGTCGTGATGTCGGTGTTCAGGTGAGTGATGGGTGCATGAGTGCAAAGGTAAGTGTGTTTGGTGTGTCTAAAGTGTGTAAAGAACTTTTACTTACCTGTACTTACCTTAACAGCCTTTCTTCCTGTAGCTTAAAGCTGAACGGCTGTGATCTGTCAAAAGTGACAGCCTGCAGCTTTGAGTGCTGGTGAGAGTTCTAACTGAGTCTGTGCAGAATGACTCAGGTTAGAATTCAGACTGTCAGTGTTTCACAGCTTCAAACAGCTGTGAGACACAGATATTTCATCTGTCAAGAACTCTTGACAGATGAAATCTCAGTCTGTGACGTCACCTGTTGCCGGGTGGCCCTTAATTGGCCTGTTGAGCCCGCTGGGCGGGCTTAACTAGGTCAATCAAGGGAAAATCGCATGGATTGGCCGGACGTCGAAGTAGGCGGGTCAAAAACCAAAAAGGGGAAGTCCCGCCTTCTTCCCGACAGGTTCGGCAAAATCTACCCCAAAGAATTCTGATAAATCGTCTTGACATTTTTCTATTTGCTTTTGTAGATATGCTTGAATATTATGGCCCCGATTTTCTGCCAGCTGTTGGGCAGGTTTTCAGGCGGGCGGGGGCTGAAAATCGCCGAAATAGGGGGTCGTGACTCCCCCCGCCTGATTCCCCACCCCGTCCAACTTTCAGACCGCCATTTCTCCGAGAGCCGATTCAGCCCCGCCCGCCGCTGGCGGGACTGGCCGTCGGGACCCATATCTGCACTGGCAGTCCTACTCAGAAGGACTTCCATGAAGGTCTGGTTTCTCTGTTCAGTTAATGCCATTTTAAGGGGCCCTTGCTATTTTCAAGGGTTCCCCATGCTAAACACGCCTGCGGGGAACCCCGCTGATGAAACCTGGCATGAAGCTTGCCTGCTTGCTTGCTCTCAGCTGCAGGTCATTCGGGAAAGCTGTGATTTAATCGGAGAGCATTTGTATGTTGAAGGACCTTGCTGTTGAAGGCTTGGGGCTACTTCTTCAAGGCTTAGGCACAGCTGTGCAAGGTTGGAGCCTCACACACTTCTCCAATGTGATCTCCTGGGAAGCCCCTCTCTCCTCTCTAACTCAGCGCTTCCTCAGCGGCGGCATCTACCAGAAGCATGGGACGCCTTTTTTTCCTTCCCTTCTTCCCATTAAAGGATCTCCAGCAGCAGAGGCGGCAGCAGCAGAACCAGGAACAGCAGGATCAGCAACAGGAGCACCAGGCTGCTGCTCACTCACCTGAAGCTGCACAGGCCAGAAGGGGCCAGCACTTGGAAGTGGCTTGAGAGCACCTTGCTGCACTTTAGGGGGCCATGGGGACCCGTATCTGCACTGGCAGTCCTACTCAGAAGGACTTCCATGAAGGTCTGGTTTCTCTGTTCAATTGATGGCCATCGCTCCTCAAGAGATGTCATTCTCTTATGAGCACTCACCATGTTTTCCCTACCCTGGTGACTTATCTCCTCCATGGAGGTTGCCAACCTTTCCATGGTGATGCGTTCATGTGCCAAGACTCCACAAAGGCTCTGCTCATGGTCGCTATGGACTCCTCCATTCGCTCCACACTCGCAGCGACCCTGGAGACAAAACCTGCCAGAGACTCCTGCATCTGTGCATGGAGATCCATCACCTCTTCTCTTGCGGATGGACCCAGAGGCAGAGGGTCGACATGCAGCACAGCTGAGCTGAGCTGGCAGAGTCCTGCGCCCTCCGACGAGGACTCTCCACTGCTGTCCCTGTCTCCAGAATCTGCTGAGGCTCACTTGTGAGCTGTGAAACACTAGGTGACAACACTACTCTATGTCCCAAAGGTCCCCCCGAGGTGTGAGGGTCTGCGCTGCTGGGTGCGCTTACTTCTGCTGACGCTGCGCCCTCAGAGGTTGGAGCTTCCTCTGAGGAGTCTGGCTGCACAGCCTCTTCCTCCTTCACAGTGGGGACAGGGGCTCTGGATGGTCCTGTGGGGGAGTAGAGGAAGGAGTTAGAGATGTGATGCCAAGGTTACATGCACATTCGAGTTGACATCTGCTGACACCTGCATCCATGCAGCCTTGGTCTCAGTGGGAGGCCTCTTCCTCCCTGACCTAGGGAAGAGGACCTCCCTGTGGGCCCTAACCCCATCCAATAATGCCTGCAGTGAAGCTTCGTCGAATTTGGAGGCAGCTTGGGGTCTGGCACTGGCCACAGCTGCTGCAGGCTCCTCTGCCATCCTGTATGGTTCGTTTGGAAGCCAACAGAGGAAGCAATGCTTGCTGTGGACCTTGAAAGCACCACGAATGATGACATCATACTGTGGGGCTTCCTGACTGGAAATGGACAATTAGCAAGGCTGCCCACATGCTGGAAATTAATTGGCCACTTGAGGGAAAATTGCGTGCAGCTGGCTGACCCATTTTTTTGTGGATCAGAATCCCACATTCGGGGAATCCGACCATTTCCCACACAATCCACAAAATCGGGCCCTATGTTACCACGACAATGGTTGAGAGGAGCTATTGAGACCGACAGCACAGAATCACTGCAGCACTCTGGGTTGATGATCATCGCCCCAATGATGTTGGTATATCTTTGCACATTGACAAACTCAATCACTCTTCAAAGCTACCAGGACATGAAATTAATCATCACACTGTGGTTTTAGCTTTATTTTTTTTAAATTTTCTCACAGAATACCACAAATCAGATTTAAATAGCTCTCCTCATCTAAAGGTCCATTGTCTCGGAGCAAGAAGGAGAGGCAGACAGTAAGGTAAAGCAGTTTTGGGAGAGAATTTCAAAAGCCAGGGATGCAATGGCTGAAGGAGTAGCCTCTGCTGGTGGAGTAGAGGTTCAGGGAACAAGTAATCCAAAACCAGAGGAGTGCAGGGTGTGAGCTCTGGTGTATGATTGGAGAAGACTGCCCACATAAGGAGTGCAAGGCAATGGAGCGATTTGAAAATAAGGATGAAAATCAGGAAGTCAATTTGGTGAGGCACAGGGGTCCAATGGAGTTGTGTAAGCAAAAATGTAATGGCATGCAGGACTATGAATGAGAGAGGGCTCAGGCTGCAGTGTTTTGGATTAGTTGCAGCATCGAGACAGGAAAGCAGGTGAAGAGAGCATTAGAAAAATCAAGAAATTAAGGACTGGATGATGGTTTTGGCAGCAGAAAAGGCACAAATGTAGGTGATGGGCTTCAGAGAGGAACTGAGTCTGGTGGGGGATGGGGAGAGATTAAACAGAAACTTCAAAGTTGAGGAAGAATGTCTGGGTGGGGATAGGGTGTTTCGAGGCATGGAGGTGGGGGAGAGCACGCAACAGAGAAGATACGGATGTGTAAGTGGGCTTGTTCAATTGGGAATGAAGAAGTCAATAAGCTCTGCACATCCACAATTAGAAAGAAAGAAAGAAAGACTTGAATTTATATAGCGCCTTTCACGACCACCGGACGACTCAAAGCGCTTTACAACCAATGAAGTACTTTTGCAGTGAAGTCACTGTTGTAATGTGGGAAACGTGGCAGCCAATTTGCGCACAGCAAGCTCCCACAAACAACAATATGATAATGACCAGATAATCTGTTTCTGTTATGTTGGTTGAGAGAGAAATATTGGCCAGGACAGCGGGGATAACTCCCCTACTCTTCTTCAAAATGGTGCCATGGGATCATTTACGTCCACCTGAGAGAGCAGAAGGGCCTCGGTTTAATGTCTCATCCAAAAGACGGCACCTCCGACAGTGCAGCACTCCCTCAGCACTGCACTGGAGTGTCAGCCTAGCTTTATGTGCGCAAGTCCCTGGAGTGGGACTTGAACCCACAACCTTCTGACTCAGAGGTGAGTGTGCTACCCACTGAGCCACGGCTGACACCAAGAGGTAAAGAGAAATTGAAGGAGGTGGCTTGTGATGGTGAAAATAAGTTTGAGATAGCTTTGCTATCTAGGATGACCCTGCAGTAATAGAAGGACTTGGCTGAGAGAGGGAGAGCAATACTGCTTTAGTTGGTTAAGCATGATCCAGCTGTGGGCAGCATGGCCAGTCAAGTGCCACATGCCCTCTAGTTTGCACACAATGCACTTGAGACAACAGAGGTGTATGTGCCACCATAGAGGCAGTGGAAGTGAAAGACTGAGATTTGGTGGGACAAGGACATTAAAGATGGAGGCATAGCAGTTACCAAGCATACTGATCGAGATGTGACTGTGAGTCACAGACCAGAGAAGGAGTTGGGAGTTGTAAAGGGCATTAGTGAGAGCATTTGGACCAGTTTTTTTCTAGAGATTGCAAGAGAGGGTGCTAGGGTTATAGCTGGGCAGGGGATGTGTATCATGAAAGAGGCCCTGTAAGTGATTGTGGAGCTGGCAAAGTTACACGTGATAGCAAGGTTGAGGTAGTATCATTGTTTGTGAATAAGTGATTTTATTTGGAGGCTGAAGTTGAATGAAAAAAGGAGGGTGTAAAGGGGAGGAATCAGAAGAGGCAGGGCAAGGTGAATTAAAGTACAGGTTAAAGTCAAGATGAAAAACAGATCAGAGGATAGCATGAGTAGGACAGAAAAGATGCGATTTCAGAAAGGAAGGCACCAGGTGTTTAAGGAGCCAATGGTTGATAAGCATCTTGAAGGAAAGCAAGAAAGGTGGTAGAGAATGAGGTGTTCAAATGTGGAAAATGTGTCAAATGGGTACTGGGATCGTCAAAGCTGAGACCTGGAGATCAATACTACATCATCTCTATGCCAGTCTGGGCAGGTAACGTAGTTGTAGGTGTAGCCAAGTGGGACAGTATCAATGGGGAGGGAAAATAATGACCAAGTCAGGTCCAGGATGTTAACATTCTCATCTAGTATTAGGTTGGAAATGGAGAGGGCCTTGTTCATTGGAATCTTTGGAATTCTCTACCCCAAAGGGCTGTGGATGCTGAGTCATTGAATATATTCAAGGCTGAGATAGATAGATTTCTGGACTCTAGGGGAATCAAGGCATATGGGGATCAGGCGAGAAAGTGGAGCTGAGGTCGAAGATCAGCCATGACCTTATTGAATGGCGGAACAGGCTCGAAGGGCCGTATGGCCTACTCCTGCTCCTAATTCTTATGTTCTTATGTCCTTAAGATCATGATACAGCTGGCATTATGTGGGATGATATTAAGAGGATAAGTAGCTAAGACTTGCTGGGTTAATCAGAAGAGGGCAATTGGGGATGTGCTAACAGAATAAGATGGGACATATTCAAAAACACAGATTCAGGAAAGCATAATTTGCATAAAGGCACACTGGTTGGATATTTAAGCATAATGATTGTAAAGGTACCTTTGGTGTAGCACTAAGCCATATATACCTGAAGAGCATAGTTTCAGTTCATAGTCTGAGCTGAATAAGATAAGCTGAGCGAGAGCAGTAGTTGGGCTACTACAGTTAGCCCAACATTAGCTAGCATTCCTGCTCCTAATTCCAATCCATTGACTCCTGTTGGAAAAATGCGCACATGTGGACAACATTCAAGGACAGGATGAGGCCAGGACAGCCATGTGGGCATTACAATTGGCTTCAGCGCCCTCTGATTAAGGAGCATAATATCGCCCAGGGTTCTTGCTCTTGCTGGAAATCTGTGCATGTGGAAGTGGGTGAGATAGGATCAGACTCAGCTGTGATGCCCCCGACAGATAACCAACCTGATGACACTCACTGTCTGAGTTCACAGATGAGGAATAGGTACTAGTGGATGGTCAGTCCCTGTGGAAGTCTATTCCAACAGCAGCCAACACCTTCAGGAACGGAGAAAGGAAATAAACAAAAAACAGACATTGAGGAATAACACTATAGCGTTTCAGAAGGAGCAAATATGTGGTACTTCTCAGCTTTGGTTCACAATCCTCAATGTTATTTTGGAATCAGGAAAGGCTGCATTCCTGTGTCAAGAAGAGTGTTTAGGAGTATATTGGAGGGCATGGAGTTTTAGTGAGTCTTGGGTCATTCTCTGCATGGCAGCTGCAATTCATAAAGCAGGAAGAGAGCCGGGTCAGCAGGAAACAGGAACATGTCTGGTTACCTGAGCAACAATAAAAGATCCTCTCTAAATGGGCAATTTTCCAGAGCCCTTCAATCAAAGAATTTTGGGACAGGATCCCTATCTGGCATTACGTGCCTGATATACGTCGTTAGGCAGTGTAGAAAGATATTTTTACGGGCTAATTTTCCAAATGTGCATCATCTGCATGAAGTGTTGTCCTCCAGCTGCATATATCTGTATTACATGGGGACACTGACCATTATTTTCCATCCATTAATTTTAATGGATAGAGAATTCTGGGCAGTCTGCCTGCAATTTTCTGCTGTGCCTTGCCCATGAGTGGTGCAACTTACTGGTAGCTTATTCATAAAATTGGTTCCTTATTGTTTAAACACAAATATTCACACAATGTAAAATCAACAGAAAGACAGCAAAATAGCATTCCTCCTTTCTCTACTGATCTTTTCCCATATTTCTCTGCTGAAGATGTTGGGGTAGGTTCTATGGTTACCATCACCCTTGCACAAGCTGCCATGATTCATTAGTGAGCACCGACAGTGAATTACTCCAGACTATTCAAGCATGAGGGGTTGGTAATCACAGCTTAGTCTATCCTGTCCATACCAAAAAAAAGTCTTGCATTTATATAACGCCTTTCACTATCTCAGGATGTCCTAAAGCACTTTGCAGCCAATGAAATATTTTTTGAAGTGTAGTCGCTGTTCTAATGTAGGAAATGTGGCAGCCAATTTGCGCACAGCAAGCTCCCACAAACAGCAATGTGATAATGGCCAGATAATCCATTTTAGTGGTGTTAGTTAAGGAATATATGTTGGGCAGGATACCGGGTATAACTCGACTGCTCTTCTTTGAAAAAGTGCAATAGGATTTTTTACTTACACCCGAGAGGGCTGATCGCATCCGACAGACGGCACCTCCAACAGTGTAGCACTCCCTCAGTACTGCGCTGGAGTGTCAGCCTAGGTTTTGTGCTCAAGTCTCTGGAGTGGGTCTTGAACCCACAACCTTCTGACTCAGCGGCAAGAGTGCCACCAACTAAGCCTCGACTGACCAAACACCACATACACACATTGGAACATCAACCAAATTTCTCCTCTCTAACCAACTGTAGTGCCTGTGAGCATCAGTTAATTCAGCACAGCCATGAGCTTTAACCTATTACTTCTCTAAGCTACTGGACTTGCCTGTTTATTGCCTTAACCAACTGAACAATCTGGGAGCCAAGCAGAAGAATATTGCAATTGTTAGTTATTGCTGTTTAATTTTAAAGGTGCATTGTGGACGGCCTAAAGTTATTTCGAAAACTTGGTAAACTTTTCTCATGTACACTCATCGTGGGGATATAATTTCTGATCTCCTTAACCACGACTCTGTCTTCAACACGAGTGTCCTCAACTCCAACCCACAGCATGCTACCTGCCACGATTGGAGACCAGGCTCTACTACAACGGCCTAGCACACACACACAAACATACTGCCACTGTCCTCCTCCCTCCTTCCTGCAGGTCCTTTCTGCTTGGGTTTCGTAGGATGCATCGTGGTCTTCCCAACCTCACTGTTGGCCCATGCCGCACCTTCCCTGGGCCCCGACCCCGCTGCTGGTCCATGCTGCGCCACTTGGAAACAGCAACAGAACTCGAGAGCAAGAAAGCAACTCTACAGAAGCCTGAAGGTCGAGGTCCAACAAAAAACTCACGACCTAAAGAACAGATGGTGGGTGGAGAAAGCGCAGGAGATCCAGCAGCTAGCTGACAACCATGACATGCGTGGATTCTTTAGCGCAGTCAAGACCATCTACGGCCCAAGCACCCAAGGCCCTACCCCACTGCGGGCAAAGAACGGAGAGGTACTCATCAAGGAGAGAGAGGCAGTCAGTGCCCGCTGGAAGGAGCACTTCTAAGATCTCCTTAACCATGACTGTCTTCGACACGTGTGTCCTCAACTCCATCCCACAGCATGCTACCCGCCACCATCTCAGCACAACCCCAGCCCGGCATGAGGTTGAAAAGGCCATCCGACAATTGAAGGACAAGAAGGCCTCAGGAGCAGATGGAATCCCCGCCGAGGCACTAATGCATGGCGGAGAAGCACTACTAGCGCAAATTCATGAACTCATTTCTCTTATCTGGAAGGAGGAGAGCATGCCAGGGGATCTCAGAGACGCCGTAATTGTGACCATCTTCAAGAAAGGTGACAAGTCCGATTGCGGTAATTACAGAGGAGTTTCCCTGTTGTCTGCCACAGGGAAAGTCATCACAAGAATCCTCCTCAATCACCTTCTCCCAGTGGACGAAGAGCTCCATTCCAGAGTCGCAATGCGGATTCCACCCACTAAGGGGCACAATGGACATGATCTTCACCACACGTCAATTACAAGGGAAATGCAGGGAACAGCACCAACCGTTGTACATGGCCTTCTTTGATCTCACAAAGGCCTTCGACACTGTCAACCGTGAGGGATTATGGAGTGTCCTCCTCAAATTCAGCTGCCCTCAAAAGGTTGTCACTATCCTCCGCCTGCTTCACGACGACATACAAGCCGTGATCCTGACCAACGGTTCCAACACAGACCCAATTAACGTACGAACCGGGGTCAAGAAAGGCTGTGTCATCGCACTAACGCTCTTCTCGACCTTCCTTGCTGCAATGCTCCATCTCACCCTCAGTAAGCTCCCCACTGGAGTGGAGCTAATTTACAGAACAAATGGGAAACTGTTCAACCTCCGTCACCTCCAGTCCAGATCCAAGGTTAACCCATCCTCTGTCGTTGAATTACAGTATGCAGATGATGCTTGCGTCTGCGCTCACTCAGAGGTCAAACTCCAAACCATCGTCAACACCTTCACTGAAGCGAACGAGAGCATGGGCCTTACACTAAACATCCATAAGACAAAGGTCCTCTACCAACCTGCCCCTGCCACACAGTACTGCCCCCCGATTAGCAAAATCCACGACAAGGTCTTGGACAACGTGGACCACTTTCCATACCTCGGTAGCCTACAGTCAACAAGGGCAGACGTCGACGACAAAGTCCAACACCGCCTTCAGTGCGCCAGTGCAGCTTTCGGTCGCTTGAGAAAAAAAGTGTTTGAAGACCAGGACCTCAAACCCAGCACTAAGCTCATGGTCTATAGAGCAGCAGTGATACCCGCCCTGCTGTATGCCTCAGAGACATGGACCATGTACAGCAGGCACCTCAAAGCACTGGAGAGGTACCACCAACTCTGCCTCCACAAGATCTTGCAAATCCATTGGCAGGATAGGTGCACCAACGTCAGTGTTCTTGCTCAGGCCAACATCCCCAGCAGCGAAGCTTTGACCACGCTCAATCAGCTCCGATGGACGGGTCACATTGTCCACATGCCCGATACGAGACTCCCAAAACAAGCGCTCTACTCGGAGCTCTGGCACGGCAAGAGAGCCCCAGGTGGGCAGAGGAAACGCTTCAAAGCCTCCTTGAAAAAGTGTAACATCCCCACTGAAACCTGGGAATCCCTGGCCCAAGACCGCACAAAGTGGAGGAGAAGCATCCGGGAAGGCACCGAATACCTCGAGTCTCTTCGCCGGGAGCAAGCGGAAGCCAAGTGCAGGCAGCGCACATCAACCCAAGCATCCCACCCACCCGTCCCTTCAACCACCATCTGCCCCACCTGTGACAGAGACTGTAGGTCCTGCATTGGACTCATCAGTCACCTGCGAACTCATTTTTAATGTGGAAGCAAATCATCCTCGGTTCCGAGGCACTGCCTAAGAGAGAGAGAGAGAATTTATGAGGCAAAAGATAAAAATATTACTGCTTTCCTTGTACGTGATGTCACTTTCATTGTGCCGAATGTCAGAACTATTAAAATCATGCTGATATTGCAGAACGAACAGAGTGAAATCCCCTCTTCAAGATGGCCATGACCTTCCCCTTTAATACAGAGGTACTGAGAATGATGGATACACAAACAGTTGGCTCCAGTCACAATTCTCAGAGGTATTTTTTTGTGCAGCAAAATACATTTGTGTTAATTTTATTTTTAATAGGATTAAAATGCAAACCTGATTCTTGGCTATTTTGTGCCTTAATCACGCCTCGTTATTGCAGTGTACTTAAATAAATCTCTTCTGTATGAAATGAATGCACTGTCTGAATGGCTTTCTGTGCTGCTACTAACTGCAGCTCCTAGCCCAGCCTGCAGTGCCCCATGTGTAAGGTTTTTGCTGTCCAAAAATAGAAAACAGGTGAAAAGGGAACAGGGCAAGGGAAAATAAAACCCAGCAATTCTCCACTGCAGTAAATTGTTTACTCCCTATTGGGCCAGTAATTCCGGTCCCAACGCGTGAGTACGGACGGTGTACTCACGTGTGGGCCCGTTGGAAGTGCCGGATTTCAGCATGCACAGCGCATGCGCGGGAAACCGGCATTTCCTCCAAGGGTTTCAGAGGTCCAACGCGTGCGCACAGGACTCTGCGCGCACGCGTTGAACTTCCTTTTTGACAGGTTTGCCCGTGTGCAAGGGCCTGAACTTTTTACACATATAAAAAGGAGGCGTAAGGTAAGTGGTCTATTATTTAAAATTATTACATTTTTTCCACAGCTTCATTGTTTTTAAGGACTTTACAGTAAGGTAAGTTTATTTTTAGACCCGATTTATTAAAAAATTATTTTTTCAAAAATTTTATTAATTGTTTAAAATAGTTTTTTAAAGTTATTTATAGTTTATTTAATTATTGGGATGTTTTTTAAAATTTTATTTAAAGTTAAACTAGTCTTTTGGGCGCCTGTACTTTTCATGAGTTTGACAGTTCTTACTGTCAAACTCATGAATGAAGTTTCCCCTCCCCTGATTGGCTGCACAGTGCTCACTGTAATGATATCAGCAAATAGTGATGTTATTTGCCTATTCGATTATGATGCCTTAATAGCATGATTGCAGGTATTGATTACTTATGCCTGACCAGCAGAGGTCATGTGACCGAGAGAAGCAAGGCAGAGAGTTTTACTTTCAGTTTCATTCTAGATGCATCACAGCATAGTGTGTTCTGTAAAGGCTGTTAAAAAGAGTTGAATAGACTTTAGATTAAAACTCATTCTCTTTCAATAAATGAGTCATTATTGAACTCACAAAGAAATCAATACATGATGTCAGAAGTGGCTGAAAGAGAAAAAATCTGAAGTTAGCAACTCGATGGGACAGTGAAAGGAGTTGTGGCAAGTAAGCGAAATCAGCTCTCCACATATTAGCAAGCCAGAAGAGAACATCATTGCTTACCATTAGAGAATAGCTAACGAAGTGAAAAATGGAAGGTTTACTCCCACCGGCGACGCTTCAATTGACAGGTAATGTGGCTGAAAATTGGAGAAGGTTCAAACAACGTTTAGAGTTGTATTTAGCGGCAATCGGAGCTGACGAGAAAAGTAATAAACAGAAATCGTCACTGTTCTTACATGTCGTGGGTGATGCAGCGCTGGAGGTATATAATAATTTCATATTTGCTGTTGATGGAGACAAAATGAAGCTAGATAAAATAATGGAACAGTTTGAGGCCTACTGCATACCTAAACGCAACGTGACCTTTGAGAGGCGCAAATTTTTCACATGTGTACAGAAAATCGGCGAGACTATTGATCAGTATGTGACTGAACTGAGAAACCGGAGCAAATCGTGTGAATTTGGGGGACTGACAGACTCGCTGATAAAAGACAGACTGGTGTGTGGTATTCCAGATAATGGTCTAAGGGAAAGACTGCTAAGAGAGCAAGATCTAGACCTGGGAAAAGCCATAGCACTGTGTAGGGCTACAGAGACTGTGAAGTTGCAGGCAAAGGAGCTATTCAGTGACAGTAGCTGCAACGTGGATGCAGTGAGAAAGAACGGATACAAACCCTTTAACAAAGAGAGCGCCAATGTGAAAAAAGAGACGTGGCCAGCAAACGAAAATGAAAGGGACAATCGGAAGTCATGTAGTCGATGCGGTACACAGCATCCACCAAGAAAGTGTCCAGCATATGGTAAAACATGCAATAGTTGCAACAAGAACAACCATTATGCCCGTTGCTGTAAGAACCAAGTGCAACAAAGCAAGGTCCATACAGTAGATGAAAGCGAGATAGAGGAATTCAATGTAGATGTTGTGTCTGAAAACAAAAAAGAAGAAAGAGACTGGATGTTGACACTAAAAGTGAATGACATACACATTCCATTTAAATTGGATACTGGAGCACAAGTTAATGTGATATCAGAGACCGATTTTAAGAGAATTAGACCCAGACCAAAGTTACATGGAATACAAGTGAAAGTGACTGGATACTCAGGTACTGATATACCAGTGAAAGGAAAATGCATTGTCAAAGTAACACACAAGGACAGAGAGCACACGCTAGCATTAATCGTGGTGCCAAAGGATGTGCAAGCCATACTAGGGTTAAAAGCCTGTGAGAGACTGAACCTGGTAAAGAGAGTCCTCGTTGTGGAAAGCGAAGGAGAGACAGTCTATGATGAACTCATGAAAGAGTACAAAGACCTATTTAAGGGTCTAGGCTGCATTCCAGGAGAACACACGATCAGAGTAGATAAAAGTATGACACCGGT
This sequence comes from Somniosus microcephalus, assembly GCF_052327205.1. Taxonomy (NCBI): domain Eukaryota; kingdom Metazoa; phylum Chordata; class Chondrichthyes; order Squaliformes; family Somniosidae; genus Somniosus; species Somniosus microcephalus. The sequence continues at coordinate 42,975,841 of NC_141004.1, read as the reverse complement.
CATACATCCATGCAGAAAAGTTCCGTTTGCTCTTCAAAAGCAACTGAAGGCAGAGTTGGACAGGATGGAAAGCCTGAACGTGATTCAGAAGATAGATGAGCCAACTGAGTGGGTGAGTTCCCTCGTCGTAGTGGACAAAAAGAATGGAAAGCTCAGAATTTGCCTGGATCCAAGAGATCTAAACAGAGCAATAAAGAGAGAGCACTTCAAGCTTCCTACACGTGAGGAAATCATGGCACAGTTTGCAAATGCAAAATATTTCAGCAAGTTAGATGCGTCCTCAGGATTTTGGCAGATGAAGCTGGACGAAGCAAGTTCAAGACTGTGCATGTTCAACACTCCATTTGGCAGATACAGATTCCTAAGGTTACCATTTGGCATTGCCTCAGCTCCTGAAGTGTATCACAAGACTATCCATATGATCTATGAGCACCTGGAGGGAGTTGATACATCAACGGATGACATCATAGTATGGGGAACCACGAGAACTGAGCATGACGAGAGACTGAAAAAAGTGCTGGAAGCAACAAGGAAAACAAACCTGAAGCTGAATAGAGAGAAATGCCAGCTCGGGGTGACAGAACTGACATTCGTGGGAGATATCCTTAGCAGTGAGGGCATCAGACCAGATCCCAGAAAGGTGTCCGCCATTGAGAATATGCCAAGGCCACAATGCAAAAAGGACGTGCAGAGGTTTAATGGAATGATCAACTACATGGGTAAATTCATATCCAACCTCTCAGGAAAAAATAGCGCCACTGAGAAGACTAACTGAAAAGAACACAGAATGGGAATGGAATCATGAGCATGAGAAGTCATGGAGCGATCTAAAGAAACTGCTCACAGAGGAACCAGTTCTGAGGTTTTATGACCCAGCGAGACCCATCAAGATATCATCAGATGCATCACAGAGTGGGCTCGGTGCCGTTCTTCTGCAACAATATGACTACTGGCAACCTATTGCATATGCGTCGCGCTCAATGACAGACGCGGAGACGCGATATGCTCAAATAGAAAAGGAGCTGCTCAGCATCACATACGCCTGTGAAAGATTTCACCAGTTTGTGGCAGGACAAGCAATCAGTGTAGAGACTGACCATAAGCCCTTGATTGCATTGTTCCAAAAGCCACTGAATAGCTGTCTACTTAGAATACAAAGAATGATGATCAGGCTGCAACGCTATACACTGAATGTTGCGTACACACCGGGTAAGCTGATGTATACAGCAGACACGTTGTCCAGAGCTGTTGACCCAAGTGAGCCCGCAAACACCACAATGGATGAAAAAGTGAACGCCTATGTGGACATGATCACAAGTGCACTGCCCATAGCAGATGCAAAAAAGGAGCTCATAAAGACTGAGACAAACAAAGATGAAACAATGAGACGACTGAGAAAAAGCATCTTGGATGGATGGTGTAAGATTCGAAATTTTCAGCAAAAATCACGCAAGAAAACTGGATAAAATAAGACTGTTTATTGACCAAAGTAAGCTTGCACACAAAAAACCTTTGATAAAAGGGCATACAAAATGGCCGCCAGGCCCCGTGATCAGTTTCTGAACCATTTTATTTCTGTTACTGCAAGCCAGACAGGCTTGTGGATTGAAGACAGTAAGCCCGCGAAAGCCAGTATCTGGGAACTGAAACTCAGAGGAACAGCATACATATTCAATGGATTCTAAGTACAGGATGGGGCCCATCAAGATATGGGTGGACAATGCAAAAACACTTATACCCATTTATTGTACAAAGGAGAAACCGTTTAGCAGCCATCAAGGAAAATCTCCGGACCGATCAATATGCGAACCGAGTCGCGATGACAATGTAAAAGACATTAAAAGACATTATCGGCCAGGAAGGCCAGTTTAAGTTATCACCGGCTCCTGTTACAAGACAAAGCGCCCCTGCAGAGATTTCTGCCCGCCAAAATTAATACAAAGACAGGACTATGATTTGGCGGGAGATAAGACTGTCCCAAAAGAGTATAACTATGGATTGAAAGTCCATCTAAGTTACTTGGACAACTTCGAACTTGACTTCACTGCTGCTTCTTGCTGGGCGACTTCAGACTTCTATCTCTGCAAGAACTTCTTCTACATGTAACGAACGAAGGACGGATGGTGCCAGGATCGGTGCCTCTTCCACTTCGGTAGATGCGGAATCGAGGAAGACGTTTTCGTCTTTTTAAAGACGGACGACTTCGGTGAAAAGACAACGTGGTCGGTGTTCAGCCAAACAAGGCTCGGCCACGACGAGAAGACGACGAGGGTGGCCCGGGTACTGGGGTCGGGAGATCATCGACGACCCAGGCCGACAGAGAAGAAACCCTCTGGAGAACCGGTGATCCAGGCCAGAAAGATTCTTCCATGTGCATGCACTTCTTCAACAGCCTGCAGCTGAAGTCTGCTCCATGAACCCAAATCCACGATAGTGGATCTCAACCTTGACGAGCGCTCATCGAGGCTGTGTCTAACCCACCGCTTCGAGGGAGAGAGAATATCAACTGCGCCAGAAGTTTCCAAATCCACGTGACGACGGAAAGCGGTGCCAAAAGACTGCGAACCCCCTTTTTCGCGATTTCGAGAGTGGTGAGCATGATCCCAAGTTCCCCAGGTTGAAACTTAGTTTAGGTATAGGGGAGGGAGTTAAGGGTAATCGTAATGTGTTTCCCCTTTTACGATGTGCCGTGTGTTCCCCATTTCCATAGAGTCAAGTTCATAAATTTGTGCATGATTGTAGTAACTTTAATCTGTGCCTATGGCATGTATTTTGTAATGCTTCAAACTGTTTAAAAATAAAAGCATCCATTTCATGCTATTCAACCTGGTCTATTGAGTTCTTTCTCTGCACTACTGTTCTCTGCATCTAAGTCCAAGGTCTAGAACCGTAGGGGGAGTGGGTCGAACCACTCAAAGGTAATTATTGCACGAAACCTGGCAGGAGACCAGAACGAGCAAGAGAAACCCCCTACAGAAATGGCGACCGCGGCAGGACCTTGGCAGCAGGAAAGTAGTGTGTTAGATCAAGGTCTGAATAAACGAGATGTGATGGATGAAAGAATAGCAGATTATGTTTTTGGAAAAGTCAACCTCACAAAGCAATGGATATCTGACCTGTTGAGAGATAGGCGCCCGCTAGACGCAGCCATCAAGTGGACAGCGGGTAAAGAGCATAAGAAATCTGTAGAGAAGGCGGTCTGGCTGATGTGCTACAAAAAGCAAGTCCAGCTTTTGGACCAGGTCGTTGCAGCACAGACAGCCCAGATCAACGGTTTGCTTAAAGACGTAGAGGAGAAGGTTGCGGGAGGTCAGCAACTGATTGAAGCGCTTAACGCGCTGAATCAGGAACGCCACTCCATAATTTGCTGCCACGAAACCCGGGTAGAATATATAAAATGTCAGGTCATTGAAGCCAAGGCCAGTGAAGGTAGAATGAGAGACAGGTGTTTCCGTCTAGCCAAGCAGATAAAGGCCCAAGAGGAAAAACTCCTGGGAGCCAGGGCAGCATATAAGATGGCCATGGAGGATAGATCTGAGAGCACCGACCACAGCGCTTGCCAAAGGGAGCAAGAGGACCTGAGAACGGCCCTAGCCAAGGCAAACGGGTTGGTGTGTCTCATAAATCCACCAGCGAGTCAGCTATTGCTAGCCAAGGAATCCAAAAGACCGATTCCACAAGAGGCAGTTGGGGTACCAACTCTCGAACCCTCTGCGCCTCCTGCTTATGATGAGTCTTGGACTCCGGGGAAGGAGACGGAGACGATAGAGGAAGAGAGTCCTGAGGTAGAGCAGCCCCAGATAGTAGAGGCAGGGCCGGCGCCGATGTGTCCAACCAGACACCGGAGGCTCGGTCCAAATGAAGCAAATGGCGATGACGGACCCCTTGAGAGTCAGATCGTAATGCCCCATAGCGCACGACAGCTAAGAGAAATGATAAGCCACATCCCAAAACTCTCCGAGTCAGGAGATCCCTCCGTGCATTTCAGGGACGTGGAGCAGACCGCAGCAGTCAATGACTGCGACGGGGTGGAACAGTCCAAAATGCTGCTGTTCTCCCTGGACAGTTCGCTCCTCCAGTGTCTCCCTGACGAGAGCAAGAGAGGGCACAGGGACTATGAGTTGCTACGGGATGAGATCCTGGAGATTATGGGAGAGGGGGACGGAACTCCGTTCCTCCGTTTAGAAAAGACAGTGCAGCTAGAGGGAGAACCCCCACGGGTTTTCGCCGAAAGGCTGTGGCCAGTGTATCGGCGCAGCTGCCCGGGCGGGTCGGCCCGGGCCGGGCTGAATAACGAACAAAGGGCTCATTGGCTTCGGTGCCTGGTAGCAGGTTGCCTGCCAGTAGTGAGGGAGCAGGCCAAAGCATGGTTTGACCCCACTAACGCCCGCTCCACGGAGGATCTAGTACTAGATCAGCTCACGATCAGTTATAGGAACAACAAGGGCAAGAAAACGCCTGTTGTAAAAGGAAAGGTGCATGAGGTGAGGCCCGCAGCCTCTGCTAAAAGGGAATGGCGTCAGGAGGGAAATCGCCCTCCCCAAGCCAACAGCAGTTGTTACGGGTGTGGGAAGGAGGGTCATTGGCGCAAGGACTGTAGGAATCCATGGAAGGATAAGAGAGAGAGAGCGTTCGCCGCAGCCCAAGACCGAGCCCAAGCCCAAGTCCAAGCCCACGGTCCGATCGTTACCCCAGCACCAGCACCAGCACAAGCCCAGACCGCTGCCCCAGCACCAGTCCAGAACCCAACCGTAGCCCCTGCCCCAACCACAGGGGGTGGTGCGGTTGTGGATCCCGCTGCGATTGAGTCAATTATACAGACAATGCGGTCTCTGATGACCTCGCAGGGGAAAATAGCCGTCACCACCGGCATTGGCGCTCCCGAAGCTCCGATCGCTGTACCCAAATGACTAGAGTCGGCGCAGCCCGTCTACCTGTGTCCGCTCCGCTATGACGCATGGAGACGACCCCTCGTGGAGATGGAGGTAGAGGAGGTGAAGGAAACCTATCTGTTGGACACGGGCGCATCGTGCACCGTAATCCACGCAGATAACCCCACCACCTCGCCTCTGTCCACCGGGGTCCCATATCGTCTGTTGGGCTTCACGGGCGAAGAACAGGCTGGCGCACATTCCCTTCCCCTCTCCATTCATTTAGGGCCACTCCGCACCACATGGAAGTGTATCCTGATGAAGTGGGAGGTGGGAGGTGGAACGGGAGTCCTGGGGTCTGATTTCTTGGTAGCCCACGGGATCCACGTGGACCTGAGGAATCATTGTCTCTGGGGAGAGGGTACGAGTGTGAAGGGGATAGAAAGTGTTGAGAAAACCCCTATGAAGGCGCGGGTTGGCCGGCGAGAAGTAAAATTCTTGGGTCTAACCCTATGCGCTGGCGAGAGAACCGTAGACCAGGAGGAAGAACCGGAATCGGTGCAAAATCTGCCGGTCTGCGCCACTCATGCAGTAAAGGTGCCCCGACGTACCAAATGGTTTCACATCAACCAGTGTAAACTGTTTAAACCGGGTGCACAAGGACCATCAAAGGGGACCAGGTCTGAGAACAAAGATCCTCAGCCTGTAACAGAGTCACAGACCACACAGGCTGGAACAATAGCCTGCGTGAAGGGAGAGGCCATCCCATTGGAGTGGGAGGTCTCCCCTTTTGAATGGGATTCAGGCAGGAGAGAGCCCGAACAGCTCGACCTCGCCTTAGGCCCAATCATGGAGGAGGAAGAGTCAGAGGACGATGATCCCGCCCTCGACTCAAGCTTGGGGGAGGTAGGGAATGGGGGCGGAGACTCACTACCTGTAGGGACAGGTGAGGTGGAGTCGGAGGCCACAGATCCCGACCCCGGGGGGGTGGATCCTGAGGGAGGGGAGCTGGAGCCGCCAGCTGTGGAGGAACCACAGGCTGTGACGGTAACAGTCCCAACCCCCGGTCCATCAGCCCCGGGAGCCCAACCCAAAGCAGCCCCTCGTAGGTCGGCTCGAGCGCCCCAGCCCAGAAAGTTTTGGCCAGATTCTCCCCATTTTTCCCAACCACGGCTTAGAGCAGCCCCAGGAAGGCATGGTCCCCGTTCAACAGCGACAGGCTGCGGGGGATCAAAGCCGAAGGTCAGTGCAGCCCCACCGCAGGGTGTGGCGCGCGACAGCCCTCACAGGGATTAGGCAAGCCGCCCCGCGGAGGGCGGCGCTGTACATAAGTTAAGTTAGGTAATTATGGCGATAATTTAAGGAAATGTATATAGCGTTAAGATGTGTTAAGAGTACGATTTTGGAATCTGCCCGGTGTGTGTGCTTGTTTGGGAGTGGGGTCCAGGAACCCGCGTGTCCATTTAATTAGGCCAGCACCTATTGGGAGCCCGGCTACATCATTGTATTGGTTACAGAAACCTGGGATATGATGAAAAAGATTCTCATCGCGTTCATGGCGATCGGGTGCGGGTGGGCCTACCGAGGCCGCACCAAGGACGTCATCATCTTCGGGTGCTCCGGGGACACGGCCCCCATCGCAACGGATGGGACAGGGGAGCGAGAGGTTGAGGAAACCGCCACCTACTTCCACCAAGGGAGATGGCCAGGTTGGCTGGGAATGAATTCTGCGGAATATTCCAGCAATTTCGGTTTTGCCTACCAAGAGACTTCGTTAACGTGCCCTCGGGTGAGGATCCTTGCACCCAGAGTCAGCGTTACCGTGGGAAAGAGGATTTGTCTGGTGTGCAACGGGAATGTACCACTGAGACGATGGTGGTGGCTACGAAAGCTGGGAAAGGACATGAGAAACTCTACGGTCGAGTGGGAGCGACTGGGTAGTAATACCCATCGGACTATTACGGGGACTCACGGACAATTACGTGTGTGTTGGGACAAATGGTGGGAACCAGATGAAGGAATATATGTCTGTATGTGGGGTTCGAGACACGTCTGCCCCAAGGGCGTATCCATCTTCTTCCAGAGGCAGTGGCAGGATGAAGGAAAGGGGATGAGATGGGATGTCAGCACTCGAGCGTGCGGAGCCCCATACTCCCCTATTCCAGTAAACGCCACTGAACTCATCACCCGCCCACGCAAGCCCCTGCCCACGCTTCCGGTAGCACTAGCCCAGAAAGGAGGGTGCCCAACCACCACCAAGGGACCCGGGAACGGTTTAGTATTGGTACCCACCAGTCAGGTGCTGTACCAAGGGGTACACTACGCGGTGGCCTCAGTGATTTTAAATCTCACTGAGGTACGATTGCCGGAGTGGTGTCCCAAAGAAACGGAACAATTATACCAGGTCCTGTTAACCCGAATGTTTAGACAGTTTTACGAATTTGACTTTGCCGACATCGACAAAGACAAATTATACACCACACCGCCAGAAGTTTTGGATCGAGTCGGGAGGCAAAGAAGGGGTACTGTAAATGACATATTCACTGCTTTTAATACCGGGACATCTGTCGTCAACGCTCTAGACAACGAGGAGCTGCAGACACAGATCAACGGTTTAAAAGCCCATGTTAAGGAACATACTGACAGACGAAAATAAGGTAGTGGGTTCTGAGTTGCATGAGGACCATGCCATGACACTACACTTTAAGGATATAATAGCTGAGCTGGAGAAACACGCGAGAACGGTAAATGCGCTCATTAAGGAGGATCGGAATGCGTCCGATCAAGCTGCGCAAAACGAAGCCTGTGTGCTGTACGGGGCGTGGTTACTGGGCAAGGGCCGCAGTAATCTTGAGGATTTAAAACAAGGTTTAGTCCCGTCCTGGATTAGCAACAAGCACTTACAAGCGCTCCACCCTTTTGAGAATGCATTAAGCCCGTGCCAGCTCAGACTAGCTGCAGAAGCATACCCAGTCCCAGTGGACTGCGGACATTCGAATCATACTATCATGGGAATAGTGGTAAGAATGCCGGTGTTGGGTCCCGCAGCAAAGCCCGCCCCGGTATACAGGGTGGAGAACATTGGAGTCATTCAGGGGGGCGCACACATTCGTTACGCAGTGTTCCCGCCTTACGTCATCAGATGGGAGCATACGATGACAGGCACCGACCTCTCGGGATGTCGGAGCCGGGGAGCACACATCATCCTGTGTCCCCAGCACTTGAATGCCTTTTTGAAACCACAGTGCGGGTTCAGAACCGCTAGCGCAAAGCAGATAAATTGCACCATGGAGGCAATGGCAGAGGACCATGTGCCCCCGCAGGTAGCATATATCGGGGGTGGGACCTACTGCGTCACCACTGCAGCGCCTCAGTACCGATACGGACAACACGAGTGGTGTTCGATCGGTGATAGCAGTTTCTGTTTCAAACCCAGGGCCGAGGTTCAAGTGGCACAACAACGAATTGTCCCCATTCCTGCACCCTCCACCGTTCACATCACTATCAAAGAGAATTTCACAGACTTGCAACGATTTGTCGCGCATTTTGGTTATGTCATTCCCCTTCTTCCCGAACACCTCACAAAGATTTTAAAAGCCGTTATAGTTTCACAGAAACATTTCTACACACTGGAGCAGAAGACTTTAGAGATAGGAAAAGACATATTGGACATAACCATCCCACCATGGTGGGACTTGTTCACTAACATAGAGATCCCGGCCTGGATTAGAATAGCATCCCACATCCTAGTAGTGTGTCAGGTTTTAATTGTGATATTTTTGCTCTTCGTGCATTGCAAGAGAGGCAAACGCCTCCAAAGGCACGAGAACGCAGGAGAATGGAGAGAACGCTATGTGCGAATGGGGGAAGAAGACACCCCACTTTAAGCTGCTAGTATTGAAGGTTAAGCGTCCCTCCATTCTAAATTTTGACCATTCGCGTTTTTTTTTGTTTTGTTTTTGGGTTTTAAGGAAATAAGTATTGTTATGTTATTAGTCGTTCTTAAGTTCTTTGGATTAATAAAAGGTGTATACAGATGGCGCAAGGGGGTATCAACCCCCGCACATCTGACAGATGAATGTGTTATAGTTTAAGTTATGCTGTCTATGATTGTCCAAATGTGAAAAAGGTAATTTTCGTTTTCTTCGGAAATGGGAACTGCATGTGTCGTGAGGGTCATAGATAGTTAAGTGACAGGAATGTTTGGATGTGGGGAATCAGGGAAAATTTGCTCACCAAGGATTATTGATACTTTAAGCAAGCTATCAGTATCACAGGGGGGCCTGTAAGATTCGAAATTTTCATCAAAAATCACGCAAGAAAACTGGATAAAATAAGACTGTTTATTGACCAAAGTAAGCTTGCACAGAAAAACCTTTGATAAAAGGGCATACAAAATGGCCGCCAGGCCCCGTGATCAGTTTCTGAACCATTTTATTTCTGTTACTGCAAGCCAGACAGGCTTGTGGATTGAAGACAGTAAGCCCGCGAAAGCCAGTATCTGGGAACTGAAACTCAGAGGAACAGCATACATATTCAATGGATTCTAAGTACAGGATGGGGCCCATCAAGATATGGGCGGACAATGCAAAAACACTTATACCCATTTATTGTACAAAGGAGAAACCGTTTAGCAGCCATCAAGGAAAATCTCCGGACCGATCAATATGCGAACCGAGTCGTGATGACAATGTAAAAGACATTAAAAGACATTATCGGCCAGGAAGGCCAGTTTAAGTTATCACCGGCTCCCGTTACAAGACAAAGCGCCCCTGCAGAGATTTCTGCCTGCCAAAATTAATACAAAGACAGGACTATGATTTGGCGGGAGATAAGACTGTCCCAAAAGAGTATAACTATGGATTGAAAGTCCATCTAAGTTACTTGGACAACTTTGAACTTGACTTCACTGCTGCTTCTTGCTGGGCGACTTCAGACTTCTATCTCTGCAAGAACTTCTTCTACATGTAACGAACGAAGGACGGATGGTGCCAGGATCGGTGCCTCTTCCACTTTGGTAGATGCGGAATCGAGGAAGACATTTTCGTCTTTTTAAAGACGGACGACTTCGGTGAAAAGACAACGTGGTCGGTGTTCAGCCAAACAAGGCTCGGCCACGACGAGAAGACGACGAGGGTGGCCCGGGTACTGGGGTCAGGAGATCATCGACGACCCAGGCCGACAGAGAAGAAACCCTCTGGAGAACCGGCGATCCAGGCCGGAAAGATTCTTCCATGTGCATGCACTTCTTCAACAGCCTGCAGCTGAAGTCTGCTCCATGAACCCAAATCCACGATAGTGGATCTCAACCTTGACGAGCGCTCATCGAGGCTGTGTCTAACCCACCGCTTCGAGGGAGAGAGAATATCAACTGCGCCAGAAGTTTCCAAATCCACGTGACGACGGAAAGCGGTGCCAAAAGACTGCGAACCCCCTTTTTCGCGATTTCGAGAGTGGTGAGCATGATCCCAAGTTCCCCAGGTCGAAACTTAGTTTAGGTATAGGGGAGGGAGTTAAGGGTAATCGTAATGTGTTTCCCCTTTTACGATGTGCCGTGTGTTCCCCATTTCCATAGAGTCAAGTTCATAAATTTGTGCATGATTGTAGTAACTTTAATCTGTGCCTATGACATGTATTTTGTAATGCTTCAAACTGTTTAAAAATAAAAGCATCCATTTCGTGCTATTCAACCTGGTCTATTGAGTTCTTTCTCTGCACTACTGTTCTCTGCATCTAAGTCCAAGGTCTAGAACCGTAGGGGGAGTGGGTCGAACCACTCAAGGGTAATTATTGCACGAAACCTGGCAGGAGACCAGAACGAGCAAGAGAAACCCCCTACAATGGCCCAACATGAAGCAAGACTGCTCACCTGATATATCAGAGTACTGGAACTGCAGGGCGGAACTATCAGTGGTCGAAGACATCATCTACAAAGGAAGTAAAATAGTTATCCCAAAGAGTCTGAGAAGAGAAATGCTACCATGGAGGACATCTGGGAATCGAAAAGTGTAAGAAAAGAGCACGAGAGGTGATGTACTGGCCACGAATCAACCAAGGTGTGACAAATGAGGTGTCAAACTGCACAATATGCCTGAAATATCGAGCAAGCAATCCGGTAGAACCACTAAAGCCACACCCAGCACCAGACAGACCTTACCAGAAGGTAGGCGCTGACCTATTCGTATGTCAAGGGAAGGACTATCTTGTCATCACAGACTATTACTCCCTGTATCCAGAGGTTTGTAGACTGTACACCACCACTGCAGAAGCTGTGATAAGAAGTATGAAAGCCATATTCTCCAGACATGGCGTGGCAAGCGAGGTCTTCACAGACAACGGACCCCAGTTTAACAATGCAAATTTCCGACACTTTGCCAAAGAGTGGGACTTTGTCCACACAACGTCAAGTCCTCACTATCCACAGTCCAATGGACTAGTGGAAAAATTGGTCCAGACAGTGAAAAGACTGATGTACAAGGCAAAAGACAGTGGAACTGACTTCTACCAAAGCATGCTTGTATACCGCACAACGCCGCTCGAGTGTGGTATGTCACCAGCCCAACTCCTGATGGGACGTCGGCTAAGGTCAAACCTACCCATCCCGGAGAACCTCCTGAAAACAAAAGAGGGGGAGAAAGTGAGGAAGTTCAAAGAACAACAGAAAGAAAAGCAAAAGTACTATTATGACAGAGGAACACAAAACCTACCTGAACTCCACACTGGTGACCAAGTAAGGTTCAAAGACAAAACAAACACATGGACTCAGAAGGGAACTGTCCTGAGTGAAGTTCAACCAAGATCATACACCATTCAGACAGATGAGGGTGCTGTTCTGAGAAGAAATCGTCGAGATCTTCTCATGGGACCAGCCACAGCAGGTCAAGAGACTGATACTGTTGAACAACCTGATCACACAGCTGAGAACACATCATCTGAGGCAACAACTCAGATTCAAGGACAATCAATCAGAAAATCCTCAAGACACGTGAAGCCTCCTGAGAGACTCATTGAGCAAATTTAAGGACTATTGTTATAGAAGGAAGTAATGTTATCTTATTCTTTCTTCAAGTTCTAGTGTATTGACATATTTCATGTGAACACACAAAGCAAGGTTAAAAAACCTTGATCATGATAATGATAATGTAAGTTCATTAAGTGTTAGTTAAAATGCAGATTAATACAAAGAAAACATGTTGTTAGTTAAAAGTAAAGTACTTTTGTTTTAAGAAAGGGAGATGTAATGATATCAGCAAATAGTGATGTTATTTGCCTGTTCGATTATGATGCCTTAATAGCATGATTGCAGGTATTGATTACTTATGCCTGACCAGCAGAGGTCATGTGACCGAGAGAAGCAAGGCAGAGAGTTTTACTTTCAGTTTCATTCTAGATGCATCACAGCATAGTGTGTTCTGTAAAGGCTGTTAAAAAGAGTTGAATAGACTTTAGATTAAAACTCATTCTCTTTCAATAAATGAGTCATTATTGAACTCACAAAGAAATCAATACACTCACCTGATCCCAGCCGGCACATCGCACTAACTACGCCACTGGATCAGGCAAGCACATCGCGCCGACATCTGAACTGGGCCAGTGACAGGAATTCCAAGCAAGCCCAGGCTTCAGATGTCGGCACGCCGCGTGAGTGCACATCGGGGGCTTGCACGCGCGGCAAGCACCCGATCCTAATTTCTGGCCCAATATGTAGAACCTCAAACAATGGAGAGTGGTACCTCCCTACCCTTATTAAGACAAAAATGGCATTCAGAGATTATACATTAATCACTGGTAGCAATTAAGAGTATTAATAACAGTTTCATTATAACAGGAGTTTTATCACATTCTGTGAGATGGCAGTGAACTGGGAGATGTGATTTGTTTTCACTGTAGATGGAGTGTTACTATATCAGATTATGTGGAGTAGATTTTTCTTCTTAATTACACCAGTAAATAATCTGGGCTAGGGAGAGGGGAAGGAAAATGAGACAGTGAGCATTTCTGCCAGTTCCCTACCACCTGATGCCACTTCCAAGATTTCCAGCTGAAGTGATGTTGGGCATATAGTTGATATTTGGGTGAACACATTATAACAAGATGCAAGTGATGGGATTAAATTGTACAATATATTTTTTGTCCTGTTTGTCACACTTTGGCACGGATTTTGCGGGGCCGATGACGGCATACACAAGTTCCGGGTTTCCACATGCGGTAGATCTGTCAAGGTTCAACTTAACAGACCAACTGCACCAACACAAAAATCACTTTCGCTGGCACAGAGTTGGGCTATTTGCCCAACTATTACCCAGCAAATGCCCACAAAACCCTCATGCCTGGTAAAAGCAGGCATAGGGCCAGCGTAAGGGTTAATATGATCAGCCATGATCTCATTAAATGGTGGAGCAGGCTCAAGGGGCCGAATGGTCTACTCCTGCTCCTAGCTTCCATGTTTCTATGTTTAAATGTTACCTAAAAAATTAAAATATTAAAAATCATCCACAAATATTTAAAATTAGTTTATGTAAATTTTGGCCTGGATTAAAATGTTTAAAATTATTTTCCAAAAAATTACATTTTCATTAAAGATACTTTTAATTAAATTTGAAAATGGGAACATTTATTTTTATTCCAGTTGTGTAAATTATTTAGGGATTCCTCATAAGCATATGCAGAATCCTCCTCTCTGATAGGAGGACCTGGCCCACATGATCCCAGGGACACTTCTGAACCGCCTGCGTCCCTGGAATCCATGGATCTTTACACAGGCCCAGGACCCAAAGGGCTTGATTTTCCAAGCCCCGAGGAGGCGGGCATGGAGGCGGGACAGCACGTAAAATCAGAGTAAGTGGGGGTGGATGGCAAACCCACCCCATGCCGCCTCTGTGCTCTTTTGCCTGGAGACGGGAGGATGTGCAGCTTCGGGTCCCGTCTCCTGGAGGTGGGAAAGGCTTTTAATCCGGGTTGGAGGAGACGTGGAGGAGGTCTGCGGCAGTCGGAGGCACCTGGAAGTAAGGTGTAGAGGTGAGTGATGGGTGCAAGTATGGAGTGGTAAGTATGCAAGTTGAGTGATAAGTTTAAAAAAGTGTCCACTTGTAGGAATGTCTAGTTCCTAACCAAAAGACTGAGTTCCACTCAGGTGATCAAACAAAACGAAGTTTAATGGAAACTAACAGGTTTAAACAAGTAACTACAGGAGAACATCGAATGTAGGTCTGCTCTGTTCAGAGGCTCCACGAGGACTGCTCGGGTGGTCCCGTGGTTGACGTCATGACGTCATGATGTTCTTCCCGCCAGTGGGGGATCACGTGATGAACGGCGTGACGTCATCGCATTTTATCCGCGCTGTTAAAGTAATCCCGCTCTGTACAATTAAACAGTATAAATAAAGATACAGACTCAGGCTGTAGCTAACATGTTGTTAAAGGGAATTATATATAAACGATCTGAGTCCTTTAGTGGTTCCACCACACACTTACCTTTTTTTACTTCTACAGCCTTTAGCCGTGCTGAATTAGGAGAGCGGACATCCACCTTGTCAATTTCAGGTAATGGCTGATGGACCCTCCGATCCATCAGACATCTGAAATTTACTTTTTTACAATGTTTTTTCAGTCCTCACCACAAAAACAAATCAAACTCAAGAGAATGTCAGTGTTTGACAGCTTCACAGAGCTGTCAAACGCTGTCATTTCTTCTTTCAAGAAGTCTTGACAGATAGCACGTCTGACGTTGACGTGATCTGTCAGTGACTTCTTCCCTAATTGGCCTGCTGAGCCCGCCGGGGGGAATCAGGGGGAAATCCCTCTGAATGGTCAGGCGAGGATGGAGGTGGGACATTTACACGACAAGCAGCAGTCCCACCTCCAAGTCGCCTCCATTGACAAAATCCAGCCCAAAGTCTCCGAAGCCCAGGAGCAAGCAGGTAGGTTCGGATTTTTTTTTTTTTTTTCGGGTCATAGGCATACTCCGGAGTTACGCCTCTGACCACAAATTCCGGCCCTATATGTTTTCCGACCATCACAGTAGCTGTCAAACAAACCCCTAGAGTAAGGGGCCATTATATTTAAAACTGGTGGTAAAGCCATTCAGACACTGCATTCATTTCACAACTTGATGTAAAAGCACTTCGTGCACCAGGCAATATTGTCTCAGACTTTCTAACCTTGCTTTCATTGTAGAGTACAGTTACTTCTCGACTCCCCATGTGCAATATATGCGAGATTAACTAGTATATAAAATAAAGGTCACACATTTATGATTTTTACAGAATAATGGACAGAGTTAAGGAATTTAATCCAAGGCACCAGAAAGCTTCTCAGAATTCAATTTAATCAAAATGAAATTCATTTTGTCCACTCACCGTAAATCAGTGGCCCTGATGTTATCCCCTGCATGGCATTAACACCATTGGATTCTCTACCTCACTGTGAGCAATGCCACGGGAAATCCACTTAAGTACATACACAATTGAATACTTTGCAGTATTGGACTATGATTCTACTGTTCCACTCATTGAAGAGATTATGCTACAACAATACCAAAATAATAAAAACGACTCATTGAACACAACAGTCACAAGAGGCTCAATTGATCCACTGGCATATCCATTTGCTCCACTAGCATTGATATAATTGGAGTAACTGCTGTCACCAATTAACTGCTCGATAAACAACAATGTTAGCAAATTATACTGTCTGCTCATGGCCCAGCAAATACAAATAATACATGGTTTGTACTGCTTTGCTTGTAAAGCAGAACATTCTGATGGCAGATGGCTAAAAAGCAAAATTTTTCTCCAATTAATATTTCAAATATTTTAGAACACAGTTGGACTACAGCAGAACTGCTTCACACTGATGCTACTGTTGTACTCTAAGTGCACCATGATTGTCTTGAATTTTTGTTCCTAAATCAAGAGGCAGTCAAATCCCCACATCTAAAATATTACTTCTCAAGACCAGTGTTTTAAACATGCTTGAGCCAATGGCTATCCACTCCTCCAGAGCCTGACCCTATTTCCTGGGTAGAGTGATAGAGAAATTGAGGCCCACTATTTTGTCTGTTACTTCAGCCAGAATTGAGGCCGAGTCGGGAGAGCTACAAATCTGACTGGATTAAGGGATCACTCTACCAGTGGTGAAAATTGGCTGGAGATGAAACAGAGTCAGGTCCTGTCAAGCAAATAGCTTTTTCCTGTTTCTAAAGTTTCCTATGTTGCTATGTCAAAAAAGCACAAGTTGCACATTGGGCTTTCTCAGTGTTAAAACAGATTCCAATTAACCTAAAAAGAGTAAAAATGAGACCAGTCAAAGAATGTGCAAAAATGACATGCAAACAGGACAATCAAGACAAATGGCAAAAAATGTTCAAATCTGACAAATCACCTGAGGATATGGTATTGCCTTGCTATTTTTATGTCACAAAAGAAGCCTTAAGGTGCTCTGGTGGGAGGCTGAGATTGTCTTGCCGTTCCTTTGTTTAAGTCTTACAGAAGATTCTACCCAGCTTTGACAGCAGTGACAATATAGCGGCCTCACCGATAAACCACCAGAATCACAGAGGAACAGACCAGATCAATACCTACGTAAGAGTTCATTCAGGCCCCATCAAAGTCTTGAAATGAACTCAATTTCTGTGCAGAGCTCTTTGCTTCAGCTTCTGCCAGTCAATAAAGTCCAATTACAATACATGACAAAGACATAACACCAAAAGGAAAAAAAACAGATTCTAATCTTTTAGATCTTTGAGTGTGTTGATATTTTCATGGCATTCCTAACATTGAGTATTTCTCACTGGAAGTACATTAATTGTAGCCTGCAGTAAGGTTTTCTGAAAAAATCGGTGTCCCGTCTAATTTATCTGTCAGGGGCCATTCCAAACTAAAAAACAATCAATCTATAATTCATTTTATTGAGGCCTGTGAAGTGAAATGATAAAGGTGGTGGTGTTTTGCTCCTTTAACTTAATTACTGCTCCAGTTTTCTTTCATTATTCTAATAATAGGCTATTTGAGCTAAGCAACAAATTGATTTCTTGTAGAGTAATTACTCTAACTTCCTAAAGAGATGAGGACCGACAAGATTTGGTGTTGCAGCCGAGTGTGTTTTATATAACAGCACAAATACTGAATCAGAAACAAGTAAGGTTCTTATAAAATGAAAACATCATTAATGGTGATATCTGCTGACGCTATCATTGACCAATAGCAGCTACCTTATGGTTAGATGTTCAACGATTCCACTGAAATCAATTACCTTAATTCAGCTGTTACCCTGGATTTATTCTCATGTGACTTTGAACATAATTTCCTTTCAATTTTGAAAGGTTACACCCCATTCACATTACAATAAGTTATCCCCTGTGTTAAGTTGATGAAGCAGACGTCTTTAAAACCTCATCTGTCCACGTTCAAAATCTCTTACATCAGGTAAAATTCCTATCGTTTCCATATTTAATTGTAGCAAAATGATCATAATATTAACTAAAAATTTGCCCAATAATCAGGATGATGAATAATGGAGATTCAAATGCTATTGTCTCTTCAACCCAATTATAATATTTAATGCCCTTCTCTGGTAACTTATTCCACAAATCTATTTCCTTTTTCCAGGAAAAAATTCCAGCTGATTTTCCTTCTTACAACTAGCTTCTTTATCCTTTACACATCGCCCTTCACTCTGGTAAACAGGCTGCTTGTCAATCCCACTCATGATAATCTTAAAAAATGTAAATAGGGCATCTTAAAGTTTCTTCTTTCCCAAGGAAAACATAGTAAAACGTCCCAAGGCGCTTCACAGGATGATACCCAAGAATCATCCTCATTACTCAACTCTACATCCTCTCAATGACAATAACATCCTTCTTATGATTAAGTGATCAGTGTCTGATCTCTCAGGTGGACATAAAAGATCCAGTGGCACTATTTCGAAGATGAGCAGGAGAGTTATCCCTGGTGTCCCGGCCAATGTTTATCCCTCAATCAACATCACAAAAACAGATTATCTGGTCATTATCACATAGCTGTTTGTGGGAGCTTGCTGTGTGCAAATTGGCTGCTGTGTTTCCCACACTACAAGAGTGACTACTCTCCAAAAGTATGTAAAGCGCTTTGAGACGTCCGGTGGTCATGAAAGGCGCTATATAAATGCAAGTCTTTCTTCTTCTTTCTTTCAGAATTACAATATAATGTACCAGGTGGGGTCTGAGCAGCACCTTATGTAGCAACAGCACAAGCTCTTTTGGTTGGCACTCCGTCTAGTGACGTAATCAAGTACCCCATATGTCTTTTTACCGCAGCTATGCACTACACCGATAGATTTAGCTATTATAAGCTCTAGATCTGTTTCATGCTGGACCAGTGTTCTAATGCATTTGCACCAGATTTATCCTCGACAACCTGTGTAAAACAGCTCGCAACTCTGTCTGCAGTAATATCATACAGCCCTGAGTGAAAATCCATTACAGCAAATAGAAAAAAGTGGCATTCTCTCACTGATAAATAATTACAATGACGCAGACTGGATTTCCCTGCCACAAGCTAGAACTTAGCTTACAATATTTGATAGAGAATTGTGCTGTAATTAAATTGTTGTAATTTACAGTGTTATTTTTACATAGTTTTGACTCTACTTTTAAAGGCTGGGCACTCCTTTGGCACTAATCACTAGGGTTAAGTCAACCCCGAGTGGGTGTTAAGGGAGATAACCTCCTCTCAGTATAGAAAGAGCAGTCTGAAAATAAACATATCCCGGAGAGTGTTAACTGAGATATCTCAATTGGCACACAGTTTGAGGTGCTGATGCCAGTGGGGCTTTAATCTTTCTTTAATCTAAATTGCAGAAAAGGAACAAAACAAGGGAGAAAGCCTTGCAAATAAAATTAACTGCAAAGGACTTAATAAAATTAAAACAAATCTAAATCACAGTTGAAATATAAATTTTATTACAATGGAGATAGTGCCTGCTAAAGCCATCCATCCATGTACACTTTTTACCTTCAGACAAAAGTAGTTTTATTATGTACCCAGGTTATACCTTGGAGCTACCCTTGTAATCAGAGCATATGTACAAAATGTCTCAGTCCACGATAAGCAGGTCAAATCCTACCCAGCCAATTGACAGCCCATCAGCCTACTCCCAATCATCAGGCAAGTGATGGAAGGAGTCATCAACAGTGCGATCAAGCAGCACTTACTCACCAATAACCTGCTCACTGATGCTCAGTTTGGGTTCCGCCAGAACCACACAGCTCCGGACCTCATTACAGCCTTGGTCCAAACATGGACAAAAGAGCTGAATTTCAGAGGTCAGGTGAGAGTGACTACCCTAGACATCCAGGCAGCATTTGACTGAGTGTGACACCAAGGAGCCCTTGTAAAACTGAAGTCAATGGCGTTTAGGGGGAAAATGCTCTAGTGGCTGGAGTCATACATGGCACAAAAAGATGTGGTCGTTGAAGGCCAATTATCTCAGCCCCAGGCATTGCTCTTGGTAGCATCCTAAGCACAACTATCTTCAGCTGCTTCATCAATGGCCTTCCTGCCATCATAAGGTCAGTAGTGGGCCTGTCCACTGATGATTGCACAGTGCTCAGCTCCATTGGTAATTCTTCAGATAATGAAGGATTCCATGTCCACATGCAGTAAGCCCTGGACAACATCCAGACTTATGCTGATAAGTGTCAAGTAACATTCGCACCATACACGTGCCAGGTAATTACTATCTCCAACAACAACAGCAACATAAGTTGTTATCTCCAACAACAGGGAGCATAACCACCTCCCCTTGACATTCAATGCTATTACCATTGCTGAGTCCCCCCCAGCATCAACATCCTGGGGATCACCATTAACCAGATACTGAACTGAATCAGCCACATAAATGCCGTGGCTGTTAGAGCAGGTCAGAGTCTGGGTATTCTGTGGTAAATGGCTCACCTCCAGACTGCCTGAAGCCTCTCCACCACCTTCAAAGCACAAGTCAAGAGTGTGATGGAATGCTCTCCACTTGCCCGATGGGTGTATCTGCAACACCACTCAAGAAGCTCAACATCATCCAAGACAAAGCAGTCTACTTGATCAGCACCAATCCACTGGCTTAAACATCTACTCTCTCCACCATCGGCGTACCGTGGCTGAGTGTGTACCATCTACAGGATGCATTGCAGCAACTCACCAAGGCTTCCTCTGCAGCACCTCCCAAACCCACAATCTCCACTACCTAGAAGGACAAGGGTACCAGGTGCATGGGAATACCATAGTTTCCAAGTTCCACTCCAAGTCACACACCATTCTGACTTGGGCATATATTGCCATTCCTTCATTGTTGCTGAGTCAAAATCCTGGAACTCCCTAGCTAACAGCACTGTGGGAGCCCCTTCATCAGACAGACTACAGTAGGTCAGGAAGAAGGCCCACCACCACCTTCTCAAGGGCAACTAGGGATGGGCAATAAATGCCGGCCTTGCCAGCAATGCCCACATCCCGAGAATGAATATAAAAAAAAATTATTTTATTTCAAAACTGTTCCTTTCTTATTGCCTGAATAAATGAATAGAAGAATATTGTCGCAACAGTGATCAGGAGAAGTCAACAACTATTGTGCTGGAAAGAATGAACTTGTATGCTGTGATGCTTCACTGCAAGGAAGCCATTGAAGAGTTCTGAATCCATGATAATGCTTCCTCGCTATCTGCTTGCAGTAACACAAATTTGTATAGACATCCTTGATCCTGTTCACAGAATACAACAGGCATTCTTTATCATGAACTAGTATTTAATGGAATGACATGGTTGGCAGGGATAGTCACTTAATTAAGACGTAAACAGCATTTTCCTATTGAAATAATGCAGCTATGCAATCTTTTGCATCAATCATGCAATAACTGCCAATCAACACACTGTTTAAACATTTATTGAATATGAGGGGGTTTCATAGCCATTTCCACCGAGTATTGGTTGCTTTCAGTCTTGTATTATCTTATGCTGCTCCCACATTCTCCACATACTTTCTACAAAACACGATTAGAAAAAATATTGAAACACTCATGTATAATCAGACTTATTTATTTTTGTCTAACAATTATGTTGTTGGTTTGAAAAAGTCCATGGTGGAGCCACACTGTAAGTACACGGGCAGAGTGATTCTATGGTGCATCATGGCCATTAGGATAGAGCATTTGACTTGTGATGTTCGGTCAAGTGTCATCCTCTTGCATTTTGAGAAAAGGCAAATTAATGAATTTATTGTAAATGAGCTAGCACTTCTGATAAAATAGCAGGGAGACGAATTTCAGATACACTTTCTTCATTAGTATCTCACAATGTAATTTCAAGGCTTTTCTTTGATCCTATGTTTCTGATTAACTTGGGTATGCAAATTGCTTAAGGACCTCTCTTGATGAATGCCAATGTGTAGTTAATAACTTTAGCCATGAGCATCTGCTAATTATACAGCGGGATGTTGACAGAATAATTTTTCAGAGTTATCCCAATTACACAGCCCAATGTCCAGCCCCAATAATCAGCCGAAAAACAGGGGAAAAATCAGCAGGCTAAGTAGATTATAAATCAACATTATTTTTTTAAATCATAAAATAGAAAACATTAAGATTTTTATCAGTTTATTCAAAAATAAATCCCTATTGATTAACCTTATTCTAAAACAAGATTTTCCTTTCTCTTAGCATTGGGATTTTCCATTGCACATCCCACCTATTGGAGTTGGATCAATCAATATTTGTCTTTTTCCATTTGGTATTAGAAGCTTTCTCATGTTTGCAGAGGAGGAACTCGGATTTATAATGTGGATCTAATGCCGTTTCCAGCAGTCTTTGTGCTGGAATAAGGGGAAGGAAGTGAGGAAATTAACGCCAGATCATTGGTACATTGATCTATCAGTGCATTTTTTTCATGACATGGTGGGAACTATTACAGATATGGGGTTATTGGCCTGCAGAGCAAATTGGATATCTATCTAATATTATAATGGCCCAGAAATTCGGGTCGGGGGCTTCCCGCGGGTGCAGTTAGTTCGATGCGTCCCCTGGGATCACGTGCGCCATGGAGAGCCAATGGTGGCAGGGAATGCTTCATTCATAAGTTTGACAGGAAGAGCTGTCAAACCTATAAATACTATAAGCCCCAAAACATCACTAAATCTTCAAATAAATTTTTTAAAAATCACATTTTAAAAATAACTATAAATTACATGAAATAACTATTTTAAACAATAATTTAAATTTTTGAAAAAATTAATTTCATTTTCTAACGGGGCTAGAAATAAACTTACCTTTCTTTAAAGTATTTAAAAATAATAAACCTGTGGAAAACATGTTTAATTTTAATTAATTCACCACTTATCTTGTAAAAAGCAGGCATTGCGTCTGCTTTTTAAAAGTGTAACTCCTGGAGACTTACCCTCCTGGAAAAAAAATGTAAGTTCGATGCGCACGCGCTGCCTCTCCGGCGCACGCGTTCCACCTCTCAACCCCTTCTTTCAGGGGAACGGAAGTGCCAGTTTCCCGCGCATGCGCAGTGCATGCACGAAACTGGCACTTCCATTGGGCTTACGGGTGAGTACCCCATGCGTACTCACCCGTGGAGACCCGAATTTCTGGGCCAATGTCAATGATTATTGGACAAAAATTGAAAAAGCAAAGTACTGTAGTACTTTTCTGTCTTTATGAGAGGGTACTGGTACCCAAGGGTAGGCTTGAGAACACTATTGTAATATTAACAGGTAGTTAGAGAACAATGGTGCATTATTAAGAAATTTGAAGTGTATCCTTTGGGGGGAGAGAGTCACAATGGCTACTTGGGTGCTGCCCTATCTGTGCTCTTGGAATTGCGAATAAACCTTTATTAGATTCGTTTCAAAAGTCTGACTGAGTCCTTATACGGCATTTAGAGTATGAAGACACTGGAAGAAAATAAAATAAGGTCTAGTAAGATCAGCTCTGTGTTCCTCTCAGCACAGTGAAACCTCGGAGGAAGCTGAACACCAGCTATATGAAGTGATGTAATTACAGTATCATAGAAACATAGAAGATAGGAGCAGGAGTAGGCCATTCAGCCCCTCGAGCCTGCTCCGCCATTTAATGAGATCATGGCTGATCATCCAAATTCAGTATCCTGTCCCTGCTTTCTCCCCATATCCCTTGATCCCTTTAGCCTTAAGAAATATATCTAACTCCTTCTTGAATATATTTAATGAATTGCCCTCAACTGCCTTCTGTGGTAGAGAATTCCACAGGTTCACCACTCTCTGGCTGAAGAAATTCCTCCTCATCTCTTTCTTAAATGGCTTACCCCTTTATCCTAGACTGTGAGCCCTGGTTCTGGACTCCCCCACCATCGGGAACATCTTTCCTGCATCTAGTCTGTCTAGTCCTGTTAGAATTTTATAAGTTTCAATGAGATCCCCTCTCATTCTCCTAAACTCCAGCGAATATAAGCCCAATCGACCCAATCTCTCCTCATACGTCGTTCCTGCCATTCCAGGTATCAGTCTGGTGAATATTCGCTGCACTCCCTCCATGGCAAGAACATCCTTCCTTAGATAAGGTGAGCAAAACTGCACACAATACTCAAGCTGTGGTCTCACCAAGGCCCTGTACAACTGCAGCAAGACATCCTTGCTCCTGTACTCGAATCCTCTCACTATGAAAGCCAACATACCATTTGCCTTCTTAACTGCCTGCTGCACCTGCATGCTTACCTTCAGCGACTTGTGCACAAGGACACCCAGGTCTCGTTGCACTTCCCCTTCTCCCAATCTATTGCTGTTCAGATAATAATCTGCCTTCCTGTTTTTGCCACCAAAGTGGATAACCTCGCATTTATCCACATTATACTGCATCTGCCATGCATCTGCCCAATCACCCAACCTGTCCAAATCAGACTGGAGTTTCTCGGCATCCTCCTCACAGCACACATGCCCACCCAGCTTTGTGTCGCCTGCAAACTTGGAGATATTACATCTAGTTCCCTCGTCTAGATCATTAATATATATTGTGAATAGCTGGGGTCCTAGCACCGATCCCTGCGGTACCCCACTAGTCACTGCCTGCCACTCAGAAAAAGACCCGTTTATTCCAACTCTTTGCTTCCTGTCTGCCAACCAGTTCTCTATCCAAGTCAGTACCTTACACCCAATCCCGTGTGCTTTAACTTTTCCCGCTATCATACTGGATCTAAATGTATGTATCAAGTGGGCTGCATCTGGTGAAGGTTAGCCGGGGGGAGGTCAGTGGAGCCCCATTCCATATTTTGTATTTGTGCCTGTATTTGTATTTGTATTCCTGGCCCTGAGCTCACCTCACGATTCCTGGCCCCAAGCTCCACTCGCGATCCCTAGCCCCGAGCTCGCCTCGCGATCCCTGGGCCCGAGCTCCCCTCGCGATCCCTGGCCCCGAGCTCGCCTCGCGATCCCTGGCCCCGAGCTCCCCTCGCGATCCCTGGCCCCAAGCTCGCCTCGCGATCCCTGGCCCCGAGCTCCCCTCGCGATCCCTGGCCCCGAGCTCCCCTCGCGATCCCTGGCCCCGAGCTCCACTTGCGATTCCTGGCCCCCGAGCTCCCCTCGCGATCCCTGGCCCCGAGCTCCACTCGCGATCCCTGGCCCCGAGCTTGCCTCGCGATCCCTGGCCCCGAGCTCCACTTGCGATTCCTGGCCCCCGAGCTCCCCTCGCGATCCCTGGCCCCGAGCTCCCCTCGCGATCCCTGGCCCCGAGCTCCCCTCGCGATTCCTGGCCCCGAGCTCCCCTCGCGATCCCTGGCCCCGAGCTCCCCTCGCGATCCCTGGCCCCGAGCTTCCCTCGCGATCCCAGGCCCCGAGCTCCCCTCGCGATCCCTGGCCCCGAGCTCCCCTCGCGATCCCTGGCCCCGAGCTCCCCTCGCGATCCCTGGCCCCGAGCTCCCCTCGCGATCCCTGGCCCCGAGCTCCCCTCGCGATCCCTGGCCCCGAGCTCCCCTCGCGATCCCTGGCCCCGAGCTCCACTCGCGATCCCTGGCCCCGAGCTCCCCTCGTGATCCCTGGCCCCG
The DNA here is from genome assembly GCF_052327205.1 of Somniosus microcephalus. NCBI lineage: Eukaryota > Metazoa > Chordata > Chondrichthyes > Squaliformes > Somniosidae > Somniosus > Somniosus microcephalus. The sequence goes on along the minus strand of NC_141004.1, from coordinate 42,950,935 downwards.
AGCTCCCCTCGCGATCCCTGGCCCCGAGCTCCCCTCGCGATCCCTGGCCCCGAGCTCCCCTCGCGATCTCTGGTCCCGAGCTCCCCTCGCGATCACTGGCCCCGAGCTCCACTCGCGATCCCTGGCCCCTGTAGTGCATGTAACGTTCCACCTTTAAGAGAACTATTTTAAGGGTTGCACTACTTTATCTTGGCTACTGTATACTGTAATACCGGTGGTGACCACACCGGTATATAAGTGCTGTGTAAGGATTTATTGGGCAGATTCGCCCTGACCTTCGAATAGTAAAGTCCTGTTAAAGTTACTCTTGTAGTCTGTGTATTAATTCACCATATAACCCACAGACTTTACAGTGGCGACGAGTTTGATCTTACCCTGCGGCAGCGATACATCCGAAGCAGTTAACGAGCGTCGAGACGAGGCACCCGCCCTCGTCATTCTGCTGAGAGAAGACTCGAGTCTGCAGAGCAAGGAAGAAGGAAGAATTCAGACACGAAGCCTTCCATCAGCAACAGGCAGTGATCGTCCCTTCTGCCACGGTGGTGAGTGAGCCGATCAGCCACGAGAAGCAAGTCGGCCACGTTGACTGTGAGTAGGGGGAAAATAAAAAAAGAGAACGGAGGAAGGGCGGTGAACTCGACCACGGTCGGGGGGGAAAGGAGCCGGACAGAAGTCGGGCCCAGAGGCGCTGAGACTGGGGCAGCATGGGGCACGGAAGCCGCGGTGCAAGCGGGAACGCAGCCGGTGTGAGAGACCGGGCTACAAGCGGGCTGGGAGACGCAACAGCGTCGTGAGACAGCTCGACCGCGACCGGCGAAAGGCCGGGCAGCTACCGAGGCCGCGAGGCGCTGCGACCGGGATCGTAAGGCGCGGGAAGAAATAAAAATAAGAAACCGCGGAGAACTCAGCCGCAGCCGGGGGAGGAAAGGACCGGACTGCGAGAGGGCTGGGAGGCGCGATTGGAAGCCGCTGAGGGAGAGACAGAGCCCGAGCGAGCGGGAGAGACAGAGCCGAGCGAGGGAGACCGAGGAGATTCAGCCAGCGGCTGGAACTGTTCGCCGTCAACGGGTTGTCCCCAGTGCCGGTTGCCCTGCCGAGAAAAGGGAACAAAGAACGCACTGAAGCCGGCGCGCAGGCTGCGAACCCCGAAAGCCAGCGGTCGTCGCCCGAGGGAAAAGCCTACCCCTCCCGCCAGTAGGCGGAGAAGAAGACAGGAGCGGGAAACCGCCATTTTGAAAGTGGGCGGGGGAAGAAGACAAGCGCGGGAAACCGCCATTTTTGAAAAAAAAAAAGTGAAAGAAAAATTTCGTTGTTGTTTCTCAGGAAGATTGTGAAGATGCCTAAGCGTGGCAACATCAACGAATTCGATTCTGATGTGGAAGATTGGACCACGTATGTAGAACGCATCGAGATATATTGTAAGGTCAATAAGATAGCAAATTATGATAAAGCTCTAACCTTACTAAACTCAATGGGTGCGAAGACATACGGGTTATTGAAGCATCTTCTATCACCAGCTAAACCGGCGGATCAGTCTTTCGCTAATATTGTTGCTGTCCTGAAGGATCATGTGAACCCCACACCGCTGATGTTAGCGGAATGAACTAAATTTTACGGGAGAACGCAACTAAAGGAGGAAAGCAACGTGGGGTACCTGGTTGAACTGCATAGGCTAGCAAAAGACTGTCAGTTTGGGGTAAATCTGACAGAGGCACTGAGAGACAAGTTCGTGTGCGGGATGTCGAAGGAAGGAACACAAAAGCGACTGGTCGAAGAGAACGATCTTACACTTGATAAGGCTGTCCTTATTGCAGCATCGCATGAAGCCGCAGCGAGAGGCATGGCGGAAATGCAGCTGAAGACAGCGGTACTCAGTGTGGATCAAATGACTTCGGGTACAACGAAATGTTACCGTTGTGGGAAGACAACACACGACCAGAACCAATGCTGGTTTAAAAACCAGGAATGTAGAAAATGTGGCAAACTTGGTCACATAGCTAAAGTATGCCGGTCAGGAAAGAAGACCAGCAACAATAAGTCACCACAGAAGAAGTACAGAAAGGTACATAAGGTGACTGTGAAGAGTCCAGATGAACTGAATTCGGATTTAGGCCCCAACAACAAGGAACTGGGTCGTCTGAGGATTCACAATGTGAGTAAAGAAGCTGACCGACAAACTATCTGGGTCACACTGCAGATTGCAAAAGTCCAAGTGAAGATGGAAGTGGACACCGGATCGGCGTTGATGGTCATGAATAAACAAGATTACAAAAAGTTATTCAAACATATTCCCCTACGGGATACGGAGATAGTATTGCAGACATACACGGGGCATAAAATATACCCCATCGGAAAGATAAAAGTCAAGGTGAGACACAAGGGCAAAGATCACCAAGGAATGGACTTATATGTGCTACCCGAGGGAGGTCCACCACTTCTGGGACGGGAGTGGATCAGGAAAATAAAGATAGACTGGCACTCATTAAACACAATGACGGTAGATTTCGGAAAGAAAGATGTCAAACCTGAACGGTTGTCCAGAATATTGGACGAGGCTAAAGAGGTATTCCAGCAGGGACTGGGAACACTGAGAGGAATTAAGGCAAAAATCAAGATTGCAGAACATGCAAGCCCAAAATTTTTCAAAGCCAGATCGGTACCTTACGCGATATGACCTGCTGTGGAGGCAGAACTGGAAGAGCTTGAACGTGCAGGGGTACTGTCGAAGGTGGACTGGAGTGAGTGGGCCACGCCCATTGTTCCCGTCATGAAGTCTTCATCAAGTAGCAAGCCAGGGGGACCGGGGAAGGTCCGCATCTGCGGAGACTTCAAGATCACAGTTAATCCGGTGCTTCACACGGTACAATACCCGCTTCCGCGGATTGAGGATATCTTTGCTTCATTGTCTGGCGGGAAACACTTCACCAAGATAGACCTGGCACAAGCATATTTACAGATGGAGGTCGAGGAAGAGTCACGCCAGTATCTCACAATCAACACGCACAGAGGCTTGTATCGATATAATAGACTGGTTTTTGGAGTAGCTTCGGCTCCAGCAATTTGGCAGAGGGCCATGGAGCAGGTCTTACAGGGTATTCCAAGCACTCAGTGTTACTTGGACGATATCCTGATTACGGGAGAAGACGAGGAGGAACACCTCACAAATTTGAAACTGGTGTTCACCAGGTTGAAGGAATATGGCCTTCGAGTTAATCGCCAGAAATGTGAGTTCTTCCAGAAACGGATCTCATACTGCGGTCATGTCATTGACCAAGAGGGGCTGCACAAGTCACCTGACAAGATCGAAGCGGTCGTGAAGGCCCCCGCTCCGGAAAATGTATCACAGTTGAGGTCGTTTCTGGGGTTGATTAATTATTACCATAAGTTTCTGCCAAATCTATCCACGGTGCTGCATCTGCTGAATGCTCTGTTGCGGAAAGAAGTACCATGGAAGTGGAGCGAGGACTGTAAGAAGGCCTTTCGCAGAAGCAAGGCGTTGATTACCTCTGAGGAAGTGTTGGCTCACTTCAACCCAACGCTACCTCTTCGTCTAGCTTGTGATGCTTCCCCTTATGGTATTGGAGCTGTACTCTCACACAAGTTACCAAATGGCTCGGAAAGGCCAGTCGCATTTGCGTCCCGATCATTGACCTCCGCTGAGCGAAATTATGCTCAGATAGATAGGGAGGCTCTCAGCCTTGTGTGGGGAGTAAAGAAATTCAATCATTAACTGCAGGGCAAGAAGTTTACATTGCTGACAGACCACCAGCCGTTGGTGTCCATATTCAACCCTAACAAGGCCGTTTCCACTATGACAGCACAAAGGCTACAGAGGTGGTCCGTTCTACTAGGGGCACACCAATATGACATCGAATACAATAGGTCCAAACAGCATGGAAATGCTGATGGGTTATCGCGCCTACCGTTGCCAGTGGAAGAAGAGGCGACTACAGTGGACCCAGTGGAGATGTTCCACTCAACCATAATGGAATGTCTACCAGTAACAAATTCCATGATCGAAAAGGAAACAAGAAATGACCCGACTCTCTCACGAGTCTACGATTTAACGGTGGAGGGATGGCCAGTACATGGCGAACCAATGCTGCCAGCATTTTCGCACAGAAGAGAACAGCTGTCAGTGTGCCGAGGAACCTCGATGTGTGGATCTAGAGTGGTGATTCCACCCAAACTCCAGCAGAAAGCACTAAAGGAGCTTCACGAGGGGCATCTGGGTGGAGTGAAAATGAAGAACCTAGCCAGAGCGTTTGTGTGGTGGCCAGGTATTGATGGAGACATCGAAGAAATAACCAAGAGCTGTCTAGGATGCCAGAAGGTCCAAAACGCGCCACCACAGGCTCCTCTGCATCCATGGGAGTGGCCCTCATCTCCTTGGCAAAGGGTACACATCGACTTTGCTGGTCCATTTATGGACTCAATGTTTTTAATCGCGGTGGATGCACACTCCAAGTGGCCGGAGGTAATAAAAATGTCCTCCACCACCACGGAAAAAACCATCACAGTATTAAGGACCATATTTGCCAGGAATGGGCTGCCGGAACAGATCTGTTCTGATAATGGACCGCAATTTGTGTCCGAAGAATTCAGGAAGTTCTTAAAAAGCAATGGGGTCAAGCACTATACGTCCGCCCCATACCATCCCGCCACCAATGGATTAGCTGAAAGGTTTGTCCAGACCTTCAAGAAGGCCATAAAGGCCATGGGTAATGAAGACATAAATCTACAACATAAGGTGGATAACTTCTTGTTGGCGTACAGGAATGCAACACATGCGGTCACAAACCAAACTCCCGCCATGATTTTTTCAATAGAAGAATAAGATGCCGGCTGGATTTGATTAAGCCAAACGTCAGAAGGGACGTAGAGAACCGGCAATTTCAAGGCATGAATGAAAGGCCAACTAGATCCTTTCAGATAGGTCAACAAGTTTTGGCCCGGGACTACCGTACCGAGAAATGGCAGCCGGGAACTATTGGAAAAAGGCTAGGACCGTTGATGTATACCGTGGACATTGGTGAAAGCATAATAAGGCGCCATGTTGACCAGATCATAGAATCATAGAATCATAGAATCATCCACAAAGCACGGTGGCATAGTGGTTAGCACTGTTGCCTCACAGCTCCAGGGACCCGGGTTCGAATCCGGCCTTGGGTGACTGTCTGTGTGGAGTTTGCACATTCTCCCTGTGTTTGCGTGGGTTTCCTCCGGGTGCTCCGGTTTCCTCCCACAGTCCAAAGATGTGCAGGTTAGGTTGATTGGCTATGATAAAATTGACCCTTAGTGTTAGGGGGATTAAATACGTGGGGTTACGGGGATAGGGTGGGATATGTGTTGGTGTAGGGGTTACGGGGATCGGGGGTGGGATATGTGTCGGTGCAGGCTCGATGGGCCGAAATGGCCTCTATCTGCACTGTGAGGTTTCTGTGATTCTGTGATTCTGTGAAAGGCCCAACCTACTCCACAACTCTATACGTCTAATGTTGAAGCAGAGATACCTAGAGCATCTACCTCCGATCCGGTAATACTGGAATCCGATGAACCTGAAACGGTCCTTCAAGCCGAATCGACCTTGCCAGAAGAACCTACTACACCACCGAAAACGACTACACCACCGAGGCGTTATCCGGACAGAGTCCGGAAGCCTCCAGAGAGACTGAATCTGTGAACTGTTTCACATAAAGTTGTATATATGTTAAGATGTTATATTAATGGGAATATGTATATATTGTTAACCTAAAAAGGGAGGATTGTAGTGTATGTAACGTTCCACCTGTAAGAGAACTATTTTAAGGGTTGCACTACTTTATCTTGGCTACTGTATACTGTAATACCGGTGGTGACCACACCGGTATATAAGTGCTGTCTAAGGATTTATTGGGCAGATTCGCCCTGACCTTCGAATAGTAAAGTCCTGTTAAAGTTACTCTTGTAGTCTGTGTATTAATTCACCATATAACCCACATACTTTACAGCCCCGAGCTCCCCTCGCGATCCCTGGCCCCGAGCTCCCCTCGCGATCCCTGGCCCCGAGCTCGCCTCGCGATCGCTGGCCCCGAGCTCCACTCGCGATCCCTGGCCCCGAGCTCCCCTCGCGATCCCTGGCCCCGAGCTCCCCTCGCGATCCCTGGCCCTGAGCTCCCCTCGCGATCCCTGGCCCCGAGCTCCCCTCGCGATCCCTGGCCCCGAGCTCCCCTCGCGATCCCTGGCCCCGAGCTCGCCTCGCGATCCCTGGCCCCGAGCTCCACTCGCGATCCCTGGCCCCGAGCTTGCCTCGCGATCCCTGGCCCCGAGCTCCACTCGCGATCCCTGGCCCCGAGCTCCCCTCGCGATCCCTGGCCCCGAGCTCCCCTCGCGATCCCTGGCCCCGAGCTCGCCTCGCGATCCCTGGCCCCGAGCTCCCCTCGCGATCCCTGGCCCCGAGCTCCCCTCGCGATTCCTGGCCCCGAGCTCCCCTCGCGATCCCTGGCCCCGAGCTCGCCTCGCGATCCCTGGCCCCGAGCTCCCCTCGCGATCCCTGGCCCCGAGCTTGCCTCGCGATCCCTGGCCCCGAGCTCCCCTCGCGATCCCTGGCCCCGAGCTCCCCTCGTGATCCCTGGCCCCGAGCTCCACTCGCGATCCCTGGCCCCGAGCTCCACTCGCGATCCCTGGCCCCGAGCTCGCCTCGCGATCCCTGGCCCCGAGCTCCCCTCACGATTCCTGGCCCCGAGCTCCCCTCGCGATTCCTGGCCCCGAGCTTGCCTCGCGATCCCTGGCCCCAAGCTCCCCTCGCGATCCCAGGCCCCGAGCTCGCCTCGCGATCCCTGGCCCCGAGCTCCCCTCGCGATTCCTGGCCCGAGCTCCCCTCGCGATCCCTGGCCCCGAGCTCCCCTCGCGATCCCTGGCCCCGAGCTCCACTCGCGATCCCTGGCCCCGAGCTCGCCTCGCGATCCCTGGCCCCGAGCTCCCCTCACGATTCCTGGCCCCGAGCTCCCCTCGCGATTCCTGGCCCCGAGCTTGCCTCGCGATCCCTGGCCCCAAGCTCCCCTCGCGATCCCAGGCCCCGAGCTCGCCTCGCGATCCCTGGCCCCGAGCTCCCCTCGCGATCCCTGGCCCCGAGCTCCACTCGCGATCCCTGGCCCCGAGCTCCCCTCGCGATTCCTGGCCCCGAGCTCCCCTCGCGATTCCTGGCCCCGAGCTCCCCTCGCGATCCCTGGCCCCGAGCTCCCCTCGCGATTCCTGGCCCCGAGCTCCCCTCGCGATTCCTGGCCCCGAGCTCGCCTCGCGATCCCTGGCCCCGAGCTCCACTCGCGATCCCTGGCCCCGAGCTCCCCTCGCGATCCCTGGCCCCGAGCTCCCCTCGCGATTCCTGGCCCCGAGCTCCCCTCGCGATTCCTGGCCCCGAGCTCCCCTCGCGATCCCTGGCCCCGAGCTCCACTCGCGATTCCTGGCCCCGAGCTCCCCTCGCGATCTCTGGCCCTGAGCTCGCCTCGCGATCCCTGGCCCCGAGCTCGCCTCGTGATTCCTGGCCCCGAGCTCGCCTCACGATTCCTAGCCCCGAGCTCCCATCGCGATTCCTAGCCCCGAGCTCCCCTCGCGATCCCTGGCCCCGAGCTCCCATCGCGATTCCTGGCCCCGAGCTCGCCTCGTGATCCCTGGCCCCGAGCTCGTTTCGCAGCGAGCTCAAGGCCCAGGAGTGGCGCAGCATGGACCAGCAGCGGGGTCGGGGCCCAGGGAAGGTGCGGCACGGGCCAACAGCGAGGTCGTGAGGACCACAATGCATCCTACGAAACCCAGGCAGAGAGGACCTGTGGGAAGGAGGGAGGAGGACTGTAGGAGTATGTTTGTGTGTGTGTGCTAGGCCGATGTAGCAGAGCCTGGTCTCCAATCATCTTGGATCCCCTTGCCATTGGACCAAGACCTTGCTCTGTCAAGCCCGTGTGGTAGCTGGTGTGCAACGGCCACCCCACGTTAAAAGAATTCAGGCACAGGCATCTTTCACCCTTTAAAATAAAGTTCGGGACCTGGAATGTCAGGACTCATCAGCCACCTGAGAATTCATTTTTAATGGGGAAGCAAGTCAACCTCGGTTCTGAGGGACTGCCTAAGAGAAGAAAGAAGAAATCACACCATATCAATTGATAAAGAAAATTACTAAAAATAAAATACTATGGAGTGGAACATAAAAGCCTTCAATCGAATATGTTTTCTGCTACTAGTGCTCAGGAAAATTGGTGTTAAAAAGGGGGAACAATTATGAGGAATTAAAGCATTTGATGGCCTCACTAGCTATATCCATCTTTCGAACCTGCATTTATATATTAGAATTGGATTATCTTTGTACAATTAGCAAGTCCTTCCTTGAACTCCTTCCTGACCTCATTTACAGTCTAGGGGGTAAGGGGCACAGCATTCACCCTTTTCAACAACCTCACACCAGGAACGCTGATACCTGGTCTTGGAAGTAGAGAATCAAAAAGACCTTGGGGTGGATTTTAACTTTCACCGTCAGGCAGAATTGGTGGTAACAGATTGGCTGCCCGTTATACATCTCATCCAATTTTCCTCTCCATTGAAGTCAATAAGCATCTTGTGAAATAAAGAAGCTCTTTTCAGCACTCCATCCTCAACTGCTGGTATCAGCATGGCTGGTGTGAAGTTGAAGTACAGTCGACCTTCACTTCAACATTGTTCTTTGAAGCCATGAGAAACAAGGAATTCCTTGTGAAGAATATATTGAGGATATTTTATATAGTTTCTCTGTTAATGAACTGCTCATTAATATTGTCTTCGGTCCCCACCACAAATTCGGCTCGCTAGCCACCTACTCCATCCCTCTCCCTGGCAAGTGTCTCAGCTTGAACCAGACCGTTCAGAACCTTGGTGTAGTATTTGACCCCGAGATGAGCTTCCGACTACATATCTGCTCCATGACCAAGACCACCTACTTCCATCTCCGTAACATCATCGACTCCGCCCTGCCTCAACTCATCTGCTGCTGAAATCCTCATCTATGCCTTTGTTACCTCTAGACTTGACTATTCCACTGCTCTCCTGGCTGCATCCCATCTTCCACTCTCCATAAACTTGAGCTCATCCAAAACCGTGCTGCCCTTCACCCATCACCCATCACCCCTGTGCTCGCTGACCTACATTGGCTCTCAGTCTGGCAATGCATCCATTTTTAAATTCTCATTCTTGTTTTCAAATCCCTTCATGTCTTTGCCCCTCTCTATCTCTGTAACCTCCTTCAGCCCTACAACTCTCCGAGAGCTCTGCATTCCTCCAATTCTGGCCTCTTGTGCATCCCCGATTTTAATCGCTCCACCACCGGTGGCCGTGCCTTCAGCTACCTAGGCCCTAAGCTCTGGAAATCCCTCCCTAAACCTCTCCACCTCTCTACCTCTCTCTCCTCCTTGAAAATGCTCCTTAAAACCTACCTTTTTGACCAAGCTTTTGGTCATTTGTCCTAATATCTCCTTATGTGGCTTGGTGTCAAATTTTGTTTGATAGCGCTCCAGTAAAGCGCTTTGGGACATTTTACTACATTAAAGGCGCTATATAAATGAAAGTTGTTGTTATTGCTGTTATGCGTTGTTTCAGAGCTAATGATTTTACAGTATCATACAGCTTCTGAGTTAGGTGTAGCCTACTAAGGGACTAATGCAAGTACAGGAAACTCTTTGGTATCCAGCACCGACGGGACCAGCGTGTTGCCGGTTGATCAAAAATTCTGGATGACGGAGAGGGTTATCTACCGAGGCTATTTTTAACAAAGAAAAATTAAAAAATCAAGAAATGTGCAGTATACAGTAATTGGGTACTCACCTACAGAATGTTTTGTTAAATGGATGGTGGAAGATGCTTGATTAAGTACAGTACTGCCAGTTGAGGGTAATGCAATGCAATGACTACTAGCAGCGTGGGATACACACAGTACTCCTGTAAAATGGCAGATCAGAAGAGACTACCGGCAGCACGGGAGAGGCAGATTCCTGTTACAGGGGTATTGAGGTGTTCCGACTTCCAACAGCACCAAGAAGCCGAGTAGTGGCAGTTTGGAGAACTACCCCCACTGACTAACTCGGTCACCGCGGGAGACTCGGACTCGGACTCGGCAACATTGCCGGTTATTGAGGTGTTGTTTTCGGAGTGAGAATTTTGCTGGTTAGTAGAGAATTCCGGATATTTAGGTGCCGTTTAAACGAGAGTTTCCTGTAATGTTCAGGCAGAATAGGAACTAGGGGCGCATGACTGGAAAGGTAGTGCAACAAAAGAGCATGCACAAGATATTTGAGTTAAACTGAACTTGTCCTCTGCCTGGTATTCTAAGATGCTAGATCAGAATATTTTTGTTAGGAGCTATTCCATTTTTTTCTTGTTCGCGAACCTTTAAAAGTGTTGCAAGAAGAAGCAAAATAGCCCTCTGATTTATTGGCAGAATTCAAACGTTAAGTGGGGCACTGTAATAGTTACATGTCTGCCTAAAATATATTTGAATGCTATGTGAAAGTTCGATGTTGATAAACCAAATGCTATTATACAAAGCATAATTATTAATATGAATATATATATTTTCCAAGACAGTTATGAATATAATTGTTCTCTGAAAGAGAAAAGAGCAGGTGCAATCGTTTCCACTGTAAAGTTTTTAATGTGATATGACAGCAAAAATGAATTGGCCATGTATTTAAAATTAATATGAAATTGAGCACTTTTGTGCAATGAGGTGCTCAAGGCTCTGAACATTAAATGTTTATGTGTTATAGCCTATGTGAGAATGATGAAATTATCCCCTTCCCCACAATCTACTTAAAATATTTATTACTCCTTTATCACTTCCTTTTGAGGGGCTGGGGCCATTATGCATTGTCTATGTTTATGCCTATTGTTCATTAATCAAACAAGGTAATCCTGGAATGACCATTTTTAACCTTTCAGCAATTCTACTTTTAATGCAGTAAGTGTAACCTTTGTCCTGACTAGCAATCACAATCTGACTGCAGAAAGAAAGCATGAATCTATATGACTAAAACTGTGGCAATAGTACCATACATATAACAGAGCTAGAGAGAATTATCAGGGAATATTAAAGGTTCATCGTATAACATATGTAATAAAAAGGACTGAAAAAATATTTAAGTACATGTCACCTCATTTTGAGATCTCAGATAAATCTCTACATTCAAGTAGCATGTCAAATTTTGTTACTAATAAATCATTACAGAACAGCACTGTGTAAAATGCTTGTCTCTGAAGGTCCATTTTATAGTGAGGGGGAGTGTATTTTTTTTTAATAACTTCTGTCTGTTATAGAGCACTGACTGCACGCCATTGAAATTATTCAAATTCTTCTCAAAACCCAAAGGAGTCATAGCCTAGAAATTACAGTTGGCAAATTAGTGGATATTCCTTTGAGTGCTATTTTAATGCAGGCATTTATTTTAATAGTTTAAGCACCCTTAGAAACATTGGCCTGGAGATTCCAGATGCCCCACTCTGCTGGCATAAGTGTGGCAAAGCGGACTCCTCCCTCGCCGAAAGCGGGTCATCCCATCCCAAATTCCAGGGATACGGTTATTTGCATAGATGGGGCGGGTCATCGGCACCTGCAGAGGTGTATCAGTGGCTTCCTTCCCAGCCTGAGCCAATCTGCCCTTGTGAGGTTCTGGGAACAATTACCTGACATAGAATATGCAGCACAGAAACAGGCCATTCGGTCCAACCAGTCTGTGCTGGTGCTAATGCTCCACACGAGTCTCCTCCCATTCCATCGACCTCATCGCAGCCTTTCACCATATCTTTCTATTGCCTTTTCTCTCATGTACTCATCTAGTTTTCTTTTGAAAGCATCTAAGCTATTTGGCACAACCCCTTTCTGTGGTGGTAGCATGTTCCATATTCTAACAACTCTCTGAGTAAAGAAATGTCTCCTTATTTCCTTACTGGATTTATTAGTAACTATCTTGTAGTTATGGCCCTAGTTTTGGCTTGTAAATCTTTTTTGCACTTTCTCCAGTGCTTCTGTCCTTTTTATAGTATGGAGTGCTTACTCTAGTGAAAGTTCGGGGCCTCTGGAAGTCCTCACCTGGACTCGCACCAGCTCTCAACTGGTGTGAGTTTAGTTAAGGCCTTTCAGCGGAAAGGGAGGAATTTTCCAACATGTTCTCTTGATATGGGAGGTGCAGGTGAAACATCTGCCCACAGCCACATCCCCACCCCGCCCAAGAGGAATTTAATGTCTGGAGCCGGGATCATGCCCGTATTCCCACCCCGCTGGGTATAAATGCAATTCGCTCCCTCTCGTGCCCCAAGAATTTGGGGTCATTGTAAATGCATTCACAATGATTTCCACTGCTCAGAATTTCTGGTGAAATGTGCCCTTTTAGAACATGTTTAAAATTTTGCTTGAAATAATGTAGTGAGGAAATCTTCACCAATCCATTTACAATATTACTACACCCAGTAAACAAAAGAATCTTACTCATGGAGTGGAAACAAATAGAATGAGGAGGGCGATATGGTATACGGTGGTACTAATATATTTTGGGCTTTCTCTCAACACTTAATATTCATGCTCACAGTAACGAGAAGGTTTCCTTCAGTAGGCCTGCATTTCCAATCAGCCAACAATTAGAATTTTTCTACATGAAGTGATTGGGCTAATGTACCACTGGACAAAAACTGCCGTGCTATTGGGCATGGCTAAAACTACAAATAAAATTTATTAATAGTAATAAATGTACACAGAAGCAATATACGATCCAATTTATATTAATGTTTTAAATCTAGTTATGATACCAAAATAACAAGTATTCAAATTCTTAGAATCCTTTTATGTTTCTTAAAATACTGTCATCTCTATGAAAATCTGTCTTACTGCAGTGACATGGCAAAATAAGTAAACTGACAAATCGGGAGAGCTAGCAGCCAAACTCACACAGATTTTTTGCAGGCCTTTTTGCAATAAACAGATTATTTTCAACAGACATGAAATCAGTATTAAGGTGCCAGCTTTTGCTTTGTGGTAGCACCCTCACTTCTGGGTCAGAAGGTTGTGGGTTCAAGCCCCACACCAGAGACTTGAGCACATAATCTAGGATACATTCCAGTGCATACTGAGGGAGTGTTGCGCTGTTGGAGGTGCCGCCTTTCAGGTGAGATGTTAAACCAAGACCCCATCTGACCTCTCAGCTGGACGTAAAAGATCCCATGGAACTATTCGAAGAAGTGCAGGAGAGTTCTCCTGGTGTCGTGGCCAACATTTATCCCTCAACCAACACCACTAACAACACATTATCTGATCATTTATCTCATTGCTGTTTGTGGGACTTTGCCATGTACAAATTGGCTGCCAGATTTGCCAACAGTGACTACATTTCAAAAGTATTTAATTGGCTGTGAAGTGCTTTGGAACATCACTGAGGTTGTAAATTGGGGTATGAAATGCAAGTTCCTTTTTCTTCTTCTAATTAATACAATCGACTGAGTGAGACACGGACAGCACCCCTCATCACTGTATGGAAGAAGATTTATTGATGGTATATCCCCCTTTGTCAACCATTATGCATCTTAAGCTATTGCATGTTTCATAATCAGTGACAGAGATTTTCTGCGCATATAATGACTTCAGACAGTATTGAGTATTAGTTCTACTTCCCTACACACAAAGGTAAAATAATTAGTTTCAAGAAACAGATAGCCAAAACCCAGGCTAAAGCTGTCATATTTGGTCTAAGTAAAATTCCCTACAAAACAATATATCAGAATATTTTATATGACAGGACACTGGACAGAACCTGAGCCAATCAGGTCTAGTTTGTCATGGGCAAAATGTGAAGTAAATTCTGTTTTGCTAGCTTAAATTTTGTTAGAAATGCTTCAATTGCTAGATTAAGAGAGAAACTGATATAATCATATTTGGGGAGTGGCTTCTTAAAGCACTAGGACAATTACAGGAAACTCGTTTAAACGGCACCTAAATATCCAGAATTCTCTATTAACCGGCAAAATTCATATTCCGAAAACAACACCTCAATAACCGGAAATGTTGCCGAGTCCGAGTCCGAGTCTCCCGCGGTGGCCGAGTTAGTCAGTGGGGGTAGTTCTCCAAACCGCCACTACTCGGCTTCTTGGTGCTGTCGGAAGTCATTATAGAGTTATGGATTCCCCTCAACTGGCAGTACTGTACTTAATCAAGCATCTTCCACCATCCATTTAACACAACATTCTGTAGGTGAGTACCCAATTACTGCATACTGCACATTTCTTGATTTTTTAATTTTTGTTTGTTAAAAATAGCCTCGGTAGACAACCCTCTCTGTCATCCGGAATTTTTAATCAACCGGCACCATCACAGTCCCGTCGGTGCTGGATACCAAAGAGTTTCCTGTAATGTGTGAATTGAGTAAGTGGCCATAGCCATCACATTCAATCACAAACATACTTGGCCATTGTCCAAGATGGCTATCCGCGGGCAGATGCCTCCGAACGGCAAAAAATCTAAACATCTACCTGATGGTCTTGGATCCATGGAGACTCTCGCTCCTGGGCTTCTATGTGTAGACATGCGTAGAGGCCCACGTACCCCAGGGCGCAGGCGGCTCGCAAGCGCCCCTGGAATCACGTGGGCTGGCCAAACCAATGAAAGAAGGGGATCCCCATTTATGCTTTCATGGGGATCACATTAAAAACACATTTACGTACCAAATTTTAAAAAAATTACATATTTTAATTAATTAAAATACAATTTAATTAAACATTAAAAAAAAAAATTTTTGAAAAATAAATTTAAATATTTTAAAGAGGCTAAAAATAAACTAAAATTATTTTACAGGTGTTTTACTGTTTAAATAATTGAAAAAAAAAGATTTTATATTCATTTAAACTCTTACGCTGGTAAAAGCAGGACTTACACCTGCTTTTGCCCTTTTCCCGGGGATAGCTACGATCTGTCAAGAAGATTCTTGACAGATTGCAAGTTCCGGGTTTTCTCACATGCGCATCGCGCGTGAAAACCCGGAACTTACGGGACACTTATGGGCGCGTACACACCTGTAGGCACCGGAAAATACGGGCCAATTAATATTTTATACTGTTTGTTGTTCATCAATCTGTTTTATGTAAACAAAACCATTTGTTAGTTCAAAGCATAAGTCCCATTCTGGCAAGTGTGTGTAATCAGCCTGCTTTTCAAAGCGAGGAGACTCGCATGACACTATGTGATACAGTGCGGCAGTTAGTCTACAGAGAGCAGGGGTTCCCTGTTACAGTCCCAATCTCTCGCTATCATTTGTATAGCTATTGGGCAGGCTGAGGCCACTTGGGATCTTGGGGGACCCAAGGTCCGCTTATGGGAGTGGTTGGTGGTGCTGGTCCCCAGAAAATTTTTAACACAAAACCCACAATTTTGACAACCTAATTTTTCTATCTGTAAAATAGGAGAACAGATGATTGTGTTTGTTCTCCTTGCATTACAACGCCAAAGCTTTCTGTGCGGCACAGTTTAAATGTGTGAACTTATTTATAAAGATACATTTACAATTGTCACAGCAGTGTGAGGGATTTGATATGGTCGACAGCTTGTTGTTCAATATGTAACAGCGTTTTTGGTGCCAGCCCTTCAATAGTACACTGCAGTCATCATCAGTATTTCCATCCTTTCTCTGGTGCTGAAAACAACAAGCATAATTTTGTTGTTGATATTTTCCCACCTACATTCAGATAAGCATATAAACAGCCTGCTTGATAGTGACTGAGCTTCTGCATTCTAACATTTCCGCCCATTGTTGTACAAATACTAGCTTCATGCTAGAATGAGCAAGGGAGAAGAAACTGTGTTCAAATGGCAGCACTGTGTGGAAGCTTGGAGGACTGTTACATGCTCAATCAGTCTTTCTACTTCACAAACCACTACAGGAGATAAATCCTCAAGTATTTTCCAACTGAAAAATTGACAAGTACGGCAGTGCCAGATTGACGAGTGCAGTATAAAATGGGAAAATAATAGATTATTGACTGAGAAGTAGTTTTAGAATAGACTGTGAATATATTACCAGACTGCAGTCAGACCATTGCAAGAGCTGTACATTTTTATACTTGGTTGGTGTATTTTGAAGACCTCTTTTATGTGATTATTAGTTTGGCCTGCATCTGTACTATCTTATCACTCTGAAGACAGTGGAAGTATGTGTGCAAGTGTTCCTGCCAAAGGTCTTCTTGTTAAACTGTCAGCCTTGGTTCAGTAGTCGCACTCTCACCTATCAATCAATAGATTGTGGGCTCAGGTCCTACTCCCAATATATCATCTAAGCTGACAGTTCAGTGCAGTATTGATGAAGAGCTGCATTGTCAGAGGTGCTGTCTTGTGGATGAGCGGGAGGCCTCACCTGCCTGATCAGGTAAATGTAAAATGTTATATGGCGCTATTTGAAGAAGAGCAGGGAGTTCTCCTGGTATCCTGGCTGCAATTTATCCAACAACCAACTAGCAAAACAGATTAATTTAATCCATTCCCACTCTCTGGCCTCTCTGTCTTCGGCCTCCTACACTATTCCAATGAAGCTCGAGGAACAGCACCTCATCTTTCGATGAGGCACTTTACAGCCTTCCAGACTCAAGATCGAGTTCAACAATTTCAAATCATAATATGTGCTCCCATTTTACAGACAGCAGGTGCTGGTAATGGTTCGGCTGCTGTCATTTACACCTCCTATGGACCCATCTTTTGTTTGTTGAACAGATAGGATAGAGAGGGTTGTTGTAAATGTTCCCCTTTGGTGCTGGCTCCCGATGGGCCTCCTCCTCCATAAGTAGTCCCTTTGGAAAGTGAATTTGTGCAACATGACAATACTGACCGTGGAAAGAGTTTATCACTTTTTACCTTATCGTAACTCTTCATAATCTATCAGGTCTCTCCTTAACCTTCCCAGCTATAGTGAAAAAGCCCCAGTTTATCATTTCTTTGTGTATAACTGCAACTTCTCACCCCTGGTAATATCCCAGTGAATCGACACTAAACCTTTTACATTGCTTTTATATCCTTCCTATAAAACAGTGTCCAAAACACTATACAACACAGACAACTGTAGCCATAGCTCCGTATGGGTTCAACATTACCTCCTTGTTTTTGTATTCTACGTGGGAGAAATTGGGCCATGCTGTGCCCGTTTATCGCCCAAGAAATGAGCGTTGGAAGAATAAATTTCGGGCGGCAGTCGTCCTGTGCCCAATCACCCCCAGAAGTGTGCCAAATTGGCAGCCGGCAACTTCCAAACTTCCGAGTGTCCAGGACACCAGCCTTAAACGGGGCATTACGCCCCTTGAATATACTAATCAGGGGCCCCATGCCTGTTTTAGAGCCCAACTACCAAATTCAGCATAAACAAGGCGGAGGACACTTCGCGCATGCTCCACTCAGTTTTTCTGAGACTACAGTGGCCTAACCAGTGGTCCTTAAAGGGATCACTCAGTAATTAAAAGGTAAAAAAAAATATTTTCAATATGCAAATGTGAAAAGTACTACTTCTGGATCCACAGCAGTATTGTGGGCCTGGGCTTGCCCCCTCCTGTTCGCCCCCTCACCGCCTCATCACCCGGGCTTACCTGTGGGCTGCCTTTATGGGTCGAATTTGTATAATTCCCGACTGGTGAGCTGCATCAGGACACCCGATTAGAGGCCGCAGCTCGCCGGTTTTATGTAGACGAAACCCGTGGCCCAATTTTAGCCTCAGGCCGACGGCATCAAGAGTGGATTTTGACACTAGACCAATTCCTCCCCCTATGTCTTAGATACAAAACCAAGGATTCTGTTTGTATTTTTTATGGCCTTATTTACCAGCTCTACTGCCTTTAATGATCTGTATATCTGCATTGAATGCTCCTGTTTGACAATTCGGTTGCAATAAAAAAACAAATGGTTCATTCATCTTTAAAAAAGTGCTTAGAATCATAGGCCAGAATTTTGCCGGTGCTCAGAGTGCAGGTTTGGAGGTAGGTCCACTGTCAAAATCACAAAGATTGACAGAGGGTGGGTATCCTGCTGTAAACCAGCCTCCTTGTCAATTTCCCAAGTGTCAGGTTTGTCATCCCTGAACAGACCCGACGCCAAGTGGGGAGTCAGCCAATTTAGATACTTAAAAGCTTGTTAAAAGGTAGTCAAGCACTATTTTCCCACATATTTACCATTTTA
Source organism: Somniosus microcephalus (assembly GCF_052327205.1). Lineage (NCBI taxonomy): Eukaryota > Metazoa > Chordata > Chondrichthyes > Squaliformes > Somniosidae > Somniosus > Somniosus microcephalus. The sequence continues at coordinate 42,932,751 of NC_141004.1, read as the reverse complement.
CCAGGTTTTTAACGAGGTTCCTGGAGAGCAGGCATCACGTCAGGAAAGTATGTCGTGTTCTCAATGACTCTCCATTGCTGTGAATAAGTGACAGCTGCAAAAGTGGTATAAAAGCTACCATTTCACAGCTGTTCACTTCCCAATCTTAGAAGCTGGAGCCTTCATGATTTGGAACCCACTTTTGAGCTTTATGCAGTTTGGAAGTGTTTGGAGTAAACTCTCTATCCACTGTCACTTCCTTGGAGCAAGCTCTCTCACCATTAACAGATCGCTTCTGTCATCTCAACTTCAGCTGCCATCTATTCCAGCAACATCGGTGCCCTTGAAAAAACCTCACCTTGGTCCTCAGAATCCCACCACAAACAGCCTCAGCACCAACATCATCAGGCACACCAGCACCACCAACAACACCAACCTTCTCTGCAATCACCTGATGCTGCACAGAACACAGGGCATCAGCACCCGACAACATTGCTGCCCAGGAGGCCAGGGATGGCCTCACCATGGCCAGATTTACTTCACTTGACGCTGTACACCCTGGCTGCCACATGATGCACCAGGTTGGCACCAACCCACACCAACACCATAAAGCATCCCTACAAAGTCCAAGTCATTCCTTTCAAACTTATCACCATTACGGGGGGTACCGTTATGTCGCACCATTCACTGCAACTCACAAAGCCACTTCCAAAGGTGCACACAAATCTGTCCAAGAAGGCGAAATGTTGAAAATAAATATTTCAATGTTTGACAGCACATTAACAGAAATTTCACATGAACGTTGGCTAAACCACCAAAGTGCCTAGCTTGTGCGTTCTTAGCTGGTATGCTTGCAGTAGGATGAGGGTGAGTGTGAGGGATGGCTTGTGAGATGGGGATGTGATAATGTAGATAGAGAGGGATGGGTGGAGGTGCAAGGTAAATTGGTGTGAGTAAAGATGTGCAGAAGTAGGGTGAGGAAGGCAGAGTGATGGGGATGTGATCAGTGGCACAGCAGAATGAGGTTGAGTGTGGCTTTGCAGTAACGCTTTGTGATCTACTGAGATCATTGAAAGGTTTGTGCCACTGCAGCCTGGTCCTCCTGATGACATCCCTGCTTGTGCCCTCCTGTGCAATGTGCAAACAGGCGGCATTGGTTTCCTGGGGAAGTCTCTTCCGCCCATTGGAAGGGAAGAGAACCTCCCTGCGTGCTGTGACTCCCTCCATAAGCATATGGAGAGTCATGGGAGATCCTGGGTGCAGCTGTGCACCTTTGTGCAGTTTTTGTCAGTGTTTGCAGCACCTCAATGCTGTAGAATACGGACAGCACAACTGTCAAGATCTATTTGGACATGGCCCCTTTAAGGAATGTGGCTGATGATGTGTCATCAAATGACGCAATCAGACCGGCTTCCTTTTGATTGGCCGGGAACCTCGCAGAGCGGGCTTAACAAGCCCAATCAACGAAAAATTCTTCTCACAGAGCGGAATGGAGCTGGGAGTGGGGTCGCAACCCACCACCTACCTTGGCCGCACTGAGCCCGCCTTGGTAGGCGAAATCGCGGCCATAGATGTTCACAGTACAGAAGGAAACCACTCAGCGCATCAAGGGGGAGAAATTCGGTATCGCCCCATTTGGGGCGCAATTATTGGCCGGGCACAAAGATTAGCACCTGGCGCTAATTATCGCCTCCGACTGCAAACTTGGCTTTTATCGCCCCGGAGGTGATTGGAGCACTAAACCAGGCGCTACACAACTCTCTTAATGGCGCTAAGGCTGAGGAGCGAGGCGCTACCTCAGAGGGCGGGCGCAGCGCAGGTGCTGTCAGTTAGCGATTGAACACAGACACACTGGCGCCGGCCAGTTCTTAAAGGGGAGGGTCGATCTTGCTCTGCAGCCACACCCTGCTCACTGGAGCCTTGAATCTCGGCCTGGGCAGACCTGTGGCTAAATCTAGCAGCCAAGGACTATGGAGAGGGCCAGGGTGTGAGCACAGCGCTTCTGCGAGCGGGCTTTGGAGGCTCTGGTTCGCGGGGTGGAGCGCAGAAGTTCCATTCTGTACCCAGAGAGTGGCAGGAGGCCTTTGCCACGCGAGTACAGAAGAGTGTGGAGGGAGGTGGCTCAAAGCGTTTCCTCAAGCAGCATGGTGCCTAGGACCCATGTGCAATGTAGGAAAAAGTTCAACGACCTCACGCGGGTCGTCAGGGTGAGTGCCTCTTTTTTCAAAACCTCTTCATCCCTCCATCTCAACCTCACTTTATGGCCAGAGGGTCTTGAAAGCCCCAATGCCCAACAGTCATCCAACACCTATGGCCCTTTCATCAAACACACACGCACATTCCACACTTTGCATACAGTAAGGGCTATTCAACTATGGGAGGCACATCAGGCAAGACCATGGCTGCATACAGTAAGGGCTATTCAACTATGGGAGGCACATCAGGCAAGACCATGACTGCATACAGTAAGGGCTATTCAACTATGGGAGGCATATCAGGCAAGACTTTGGCTGCATACAGTAAGGGCTATTCAACTATGGGAGGCACATCAGGCAAGACCATGGCTGCATACAGTAAGGGCTATTCCACTATGGGAGGCATATGAGGCAAGACCATGGCTGTATATTTACTCAGACGCCATCCTTTTTCTTGCAGGCCAAGCTATCTCATAATAGGAGACAGCAGCAATGGACGGGTGGAGAGCGGCCTCAGCTGCAACCCATCGGCGATCTTGAGGTGCGTGTCCACAGGATTGTGGCAAGCCGGGTGATTGGTCCTGTCGCCACTGGAGACGCCGACCCCGTTCTGGACAGCAATGGTAAGGTCATCACCTTTTTGTCCTCTCTCCTTCCACTTGTTCCTCACAACAGCAGCCTTTGACACTTTCAATCCAAATCATTAAATCACTGCACTCATGCCTCCCTTGCTGCCACCCTGTCCTCATGCTAAAGTCACTCTTGTACCTCCATGCTTTCAGATGGTGATTCACCAGGTGAGGAGACGGGCCCTCAAGCTGCCAGTGAGTGTGAAGCTGAAGGTGAGGAGGAAGAGGAAGCCAGACCATCAGCGCCACCCTCAACCGAGGCAGCCCATGCCCATACTGGGGACACACCTTCCCAGGAGGGGAGCAGGGGTGAATGATCTGATGAGGGTAAAGCTCCAGGACCCAGCGAGCTGCAGCAATGCAATGGGGGTAGGGAAGCTCAGGGGCCTTCTCCCCGGAGGGAGAGTATGGCCTTGAGTCCTGCTGCACTGGACGCAGATGAGGAGCGGGTCCTCGCTGAAATGAGTGCCCAGGCGGAGCGCAGGCACACTGAGCTCATGGCTGCAGTGGCAAGGTTGCCCAAATCCATTGAATCACTGGCAAGGAGTGTGGAGCACTTCGCTGTAGCACAGGCGGCTGCCATGCAAATGCTAAGTGCTGCAATGCAGTCAGTGGCTGGTCTCATGCAGACGCAGATTGAGGCCACGCAAGCACTGACTGCTGCCACCCTCGCTGGATCGGGCAGATTTCCCCGGGGCTCTCACCGCGCCGCAGCAGCCCAGCAATCTGCTCCAGCAGATTGCTCCGGATGCTGAAGTGCTGCCCTGTGGGAGTTGCCAGTGTGTCGGTCGAGCAGGGAGTGGCTGTACTCTCTCAAGATGACAGCATTCCTGCTGCCACCACTGGCACTTCTCCACTGCAGTTGCCACGACCTGTAGGACAGACTGCTGCCGCCCATGCAGAGTTGGTGCAGTCAGCAGCCGGGCCCTCCATGCCCAGAGCTGGTCCAGGCCGTCCCTCAAGGGCATCTGCAGTCTCAGTTTCTGACACTCAGCAGCCTTCCCCCAGCCTTGCTCCAGCCACTGGGGTCCCATTACGGAGGAGCTGCAGGGTGGAAAGGGGGCAATTTTGCAAGGGAAGTAGATCACCCTCGAAGGGCAAAAAGTAGGAGGTGTGGCAAAATGTTTTTCATTGTTTTATTGAAGGCCGAGGTTCGTGGTCAAATTTTTGTTACTGTTTTGGACATTGTCTCCAGGTTGTGAGAGCCAGTTATGTGAATGACTGCTTTTTTTTGTGTTTCTTTCTATTACTTTATCATGTGGAAATGAGACACACAGTTTGTGAAATAAAGAAGTGTCTGTATTCAAAATGTACATGTTTGGTCTTTGCACTCATTGTTGCCTTGACCGGCTTAGGGGTTGCCGGATGCTTTCATTCAGGTTGTTTGAATGGCAGAAGCCATTCCCTCAGAGGGGGCCTAGAAGCGACTTGCTATGAGCCTTTGACGGACGGCTCTTCCACTTTGTGCCTCCCTCCCGCCTTGGTGCTGCTGATGATCATCCTCCTCATCTTCCTCCTCCTCCTCTGGTGGTGCTCCAATGTCTGGTGGCATTGGCTGGGTCCTGAGGATTGCAAGGTTATGCAGCATGCAGCACACAACAACGAAGTGGGAGACTTGCTTAGGCGAGTACTGCAGGGCTCCTCCAGAATGGTCCAGACAGCGGAACCGTTGCTTGAGAACACCGATTGTGTGCTCAACGATGTTCCTGGTAGCTTGATGGCTCTCGTTGTATCGTAGCTCAGCAGGGGTGCTGGGCAAACGGAGCGGTGTCATCAGCTAGGTGCACAGAGGATATCCCTTGTCCCCGAGAAGCCAACCTCCTGGGTGATGCGGTGCCTGGAAAATGCCTGCCACAGAAGTCTGGCGCAGGATGAAGGCATCGTGGCTGCTGCCTGGAAAGTGGGCATTGACAGCGAGTATCAGCTGTCTGTGGTCACAGACCAACTGGCTGTTTAAGGAATGGAAGCCCTTTCGGTTATGGAAATCCTCGGCATTCTCTTGCGGCGCCCGCAAAGCCACATGCGTGCAGTCAATGGCGCCCTGCACCATGGGGAAGCCCGCTATCATCGCAAAGCCCGTTGCGCGTTCTTGCTGCTTGGCCGGGGTCATGGGGAAAGAGATGTACTCTCGTCTCCTTTTAAAGGGGGCAATTGTTACCTGACGGATGCAACAATGCACCGCGAACTGGGAGATATTGGCAATGTCCCCAGTAGCTGATTGAAATGAGCCAGTGGCATAAAAGTTGAGAGCCACTGTTATCTTCACTGCCACTGACAGAGACGTCCTGCTCCTCAGTTGAGGCTGCAGATCTGGCTGAAGCAGGTGGCAAAGCTCAGTGACCACCTCCTTGCTGAATCGCAGCCTTCGCAAACAGTGCTCCTCAGACATATTAATGTAGGAGAACTGTTGGCGAAAAACCCTGGGAGGGTAAGGTCTCCTGTACCAAGGCCTGTTGGCCCTCCTCCGTCTGGCCATGATTGCCACTCTCTCTCTGCGCCCTCCGAATCTGATGGCGCAGGACGACGCCCCCATTCATTGCAGCCTCCATAGTATCTGAGCAATCAAAGTTATGAAGGTCAAAAAGCAAAGTACCTGCAAAGTTATGGTCAGAAGCCAAAACTACCTCAGGCAGCGTTGACTCAATGCAGAAGTCTCTCTATGTCTCTCTCCAAATCTCTCTCTCTCTCTCTCTCAGAACGAGTGGTGCAAAAATGGCTACCACACAAAAGCCAGGAAGAGACCCCCTTTAAATAGTGCCCCCCCCCCAGCCCCACAGCGACTGGGATGCGTTCCAGTCAACCTGTCGTTGTTTTTGCCAGACGGAAAGGAGGGGGGCGCCACTGAATTTCCAGTCCGGGGCGCCCCAAGTGCGTTGCACTCTCGAATGACGTCAAGATCTGCATGCGCAGGAGATCGGGTGGTATTGTTTTGTGCCGCTGCAAAATGTCCGGTCAATTTCGCGAGAGGCGCAGCTATCACCGCGCCCGGGCGCTAGTTGATTTGCGCCCCACTTAGTGCCCTCTTAAGGTGCTAATGGGTGGTGCTACCAACTGAATTTCCCCCCCCCCCCCCCCCAAGTCTTTTCTGGCTTTGATATGCCATCAATGACTCAAAGACAAGGATTCAACTGAAGGCTTTTAATCACTAAGAACATTGCAGCATTACAGGTCTTCCCACATCGGGTTCGTCTGGTAGGAATGACTCATACAGCTTTTGAGACCTTTATATGGCAAAAGACAGGGGCGTAGCCAATACACACAATAGGAACAAAAGGGGGCGGTTCACACAATACAAGCAGGTAAAACACATGGGCTGATGAAGGCATATATTTCATCACATTCACCCCTTCAACAGATTTAGTCTGTCCGGGGGTGTGATAGTCCTTCCTGAACGTCGCAACAGTACCTCGGGTTCCGACCGGGAGTCCGTGGTGCCCTCCTGGGCATACCCATGTGCTGCGGGTGTTGCAGGTACTTCTGGGGGTGGTGAGGATACCTCTGGGGATGGTGGAGGTTCATCTGGGGGTGGTGGTGGTGGGTCGTCGTCGTCGCTTCCTGCCGAGGCGAGGTCCTTTATGGACACGGTGTCTTCACGCCCGTCGGCATGCTTGACATACGCGTACTGTGGGTTTGCGTGGAGTAGGTGTACTGCCTCCACAAGGGGATCCGTTTTGTGGCCCCTCACATGCTTCCGTAGCAGGACTGTCCCTGGGGTGGAGAGCCACGAGGGTAGGGATACTCCTGAGGTTGATTTGCGGGGAAAAACAAACATCTTCTTGTGGGGAGTGGCGTTAGTAGCAGTACACAGTAGCGACCTTATCGAGTGGAGTACGTCTGGGAGGACCTCCTGCCGGCGGGAGGTGGGGAGGCCTTTAGACCTTAGTGCTAAGGTGACCGCCTTCCACACTGTCGCGTTCTCCCTCTCCACTTGCCCATTACCCCGGGGGTTATAACTAGTGGTCCGACTCGTGGCTATCCCCTTTGACAGCAGATATTGGCGCAGTTCATCGCTCATGAACAACGCCCCCCTGTCAGTGTGGATGTAGTTAGGCATGCCGAATGTGCAAAACAGGTTGCCGAGGCACTTGATGACCGTGGCACTGGTCATATCTGGGCAGGGGTAGGTGAATGGGAAGCGGGAGTACTCGTCCACAATGTTGAGAAAGTACACATTGCGGTCGGTGGAGGGGAGTGGTCCCTTGAAATCTAAGCTCAGGCGCTCGAATGGCCGTGTAGCTTTGATCAGGTGGGCTCGGTCGGGCCTGAAAAAACGGGGCTTGCATTCCGCACAAGTGCGGCAGTCCCTGGTCATAGACCGGACCTCCTCGATGGAATAGGGCAGGTTACGGGATTTTATAAAGTGGAATAGCCGGGTGACCCCCGGGTGGCAGAGGCCATTGTGGAGGCCCTGTAGCCTGTCCCCCTGGATGCTGGCACACATCCCTCGTGATAGGGCGTCGGGGGATTCGTTGAGGGCCCCCGGCCTATATATTATGTCGTACTCAAACGTGGAGAGTTCGATCCGCCACCTGAGAATTTTGTCGTTCTTGATCTTCCCCCTCTGTTTGTTGTTAAACATGAAGGCTACTGACCGCTGGTCGGTAAGCAGGGTGAAGCGTTTGCCGGCTAGCTAGTGCCTCCAGTGCCGCACTGCCTCCACTATGGCCTGGGCCTCCTTCTCTACCGAGTGGCTGATCTCGGGCCCTTGGAGGGTTCTTGAGAAAAAGGCTACGGGCCGCCCATCCTGGTTGAGGGTGGCTGCTAAAGCGAAGTCGGACGCATCGCTTTCGACCTGGAAAGGGATGTTTTCGTCCACTGCCCGCAGCGCGGCCTTCTCAATGTCGTGCTTAATGCTGTTGAAGGCGGCGTGGGCCTCGGCCGTGAGCGGGAAGGACGTTGATTTCAGGAGGAGACGGGCCTTGTCGGAATAATTGGGGACCCATTGGGCGTAATAGGAGAAGAACCCCAGGCACCTTTTCAGGGCCTTGGGAGTGTTTGGTAGGGGTAGCTCCCGTAGGGGGCGCAATCGGTCAGGGTCCAGACCGATTTCCCCGTTTTCCACCACGCAGCCCAGGATACAGAGACGCGTGGTGCTAAAGACACACTTATCCTCGTTGTAGGTGAGATTGAGTCTGAGGGCGGTTTTCAGAAATCTCGCGAGGTTCGAGTCGTGGTCTTGCTGGTCGTGGCCGCAGATGGTGACGTTGTCTAGGTATGGGTAGGTGGCTGTTAACTGGTTCTCATCGACCATGCGGTCCATCTCCCGCTGGAAGACCGAGACCCCGTTCGTTACCCCAAAGGGGACTCTGAGGAAGTGGTAGAGACGTCCGTTCGCCTCGAAGGCGGTGTATGGGCGGTCCTCCGGCCTAATGGGGAGCTGGTGGTATGCCGATTTTAGGTCGATGGTGGAAAACACCCGGTATTGCGCGATTTGGTTAATCATATCCGCTATGCGGGGCAGAGGGTAGGTGTCTAGCTGGGTGTATAGATTAACCGTCTGGCTATAATCTATCACCATCCGCTTCTTTTCGCTACCCTTAACTACTACTACCTGGGCGCGCCACGGGCTGGTACTGCATTCGATGATACCCTCCCGCTTGAGTCTTTCTACTTCCGACGCAATGAACCGTCTGTCCTCCCAGCTGTACCGCCTACTCTTGGTCGCTATGGGTCGACAGTTGGGTGTGAGGTTGGCGAACAGAGAGGGCGGCTTGACCTTCAGGGTAGCCAGACCGCACACTGTGAGGGGCGGCTGGGACCCACCGTAGGTAAGCGTGATACTTTGGTGGTGGCACTGGAAGTCCAGACCCAAGATCACGCTCACACAGAGATCTGGCATTATCAATAGTTTAAAATCTCTGTAATCATTGCCTTTTGCCGACAACATAACCGCGCAGAAACCTGTAATTTTTGAGGTATGAGTCTTATCAGCCATGGCGATTTTGCCCTGTGTGGGGACTATCGTTAGTGAAAGTCGTTTTACCAGGCTAGGATGAATAAAGCTTTCGGTGCTCCCGCAGTCAATCAAGCATTTAACCTTGTTCCCGTTTACCTCTATGTCCATCATCGATTTAGACAACGGATGCGGCCTGGATTGATCCACTGTGATCGAGGCCACCAGTGGGTCCTGGAGGTCCGTGTAGTTGGGGCAAGATGGTGGACTCCATGAGGGTGGACAAGATGGCTTCCAAGATGGCCGCTCCCACGGCACGCACGCGGCGGTGGTGGGGTTGGAGGCGGGGTTCCCTCTGCAGACTTTGCTGAAATGTCCTTTCTTCCCACATTTAGAACAGGTGGTGCCCTTCGCTGGGCACAGATGCCTGGAGTGTTTGTCCTGGCTGCAGAAGTAGCATTTCGGGCCCCGATGCATCATGGCAGTAGTGGGGCTCCTGGGTGGAGGCTGGGGCTCCGATGGTGCTGGGCTGGCCTGAGACCTGGGAGGTGAAGATGGCTTCCAAGATGGCAGCCCCCACGGCACGCACGAGGTGGAGTGGGCCGCGTGGCCTGGGGAACAGGATTCAGAGTTCTTCTGGGCCATATCCAGCGATCGCGCTATATCTATAGCCTGTTTTAAGTCCAGTCCCTCGTTTTCAAACAGTTTCTGCCGAATGTAATTTGAACTGAGGCCCACAATAAGGGAGTCTCGAATCAGCTCCTCCGTGTACACGATGGCAGACACGGCCTTACAGTTACAGTCTCTGCCCAGTACTTTTAGGCTTAGTATAAAGTCCTCTAGTGACTCACCATGCCGCTGCATGCGAGTAGTCAGAAGATGCCTGGCGTACACCTCGTTTATTGGCCGCACGTAGTGGGCCTTCAGAATGGTGCAGACATCCCCGTAGCTGGTGGCATCTTGGATGAGAGGGGAGACCCGATGGCTCACCCAGTTTCGCAGGATTCCCAGTTTCATGTCTCCGGTAGCGGTTGCGGCTGCTATGGTGGTGGATGAGTTTGCAATGAAAAATTCGAAGCATTGGAACCAGTGTCCGAACTGTGTGGCTGCGTCTGAGGCATGGGGGTCCAGATCCAAGCGTTCTGGTTTCAGGAGTCGATCCATCTTGGTGTTTTAGTGATTAAATCAAAAGCTGTATGAGTCATTCCTACCAGACGAACCCGATGTGGGAAGACCTGTAATGCTGCAATGTTCTTAGTGATTAAAAGCCTTCAGTTGAATCCTTGTCTTTTGAGTCATTGATGGCAGAACAATTTTAATCACTAAGAACATTGCAGCATTACAGGTCTTCCCACATCGGGTTCGTCTGGTAGGAATGACTCATACAGCTTTTGAGACCTTTATATGGCAAAAGACAGGGGCGTAGCCAATACACACAATAGGAACAAAAGGGGGCGGTTCACACAATACAAGCAGGTAAAACACATGGGCTGATGAAGGCATATATTTCATCACAGGCTTATTGCTAGAGCAATCCAAAAATCTCTATTGTTGTATGTCTTCCTCTGCTCTGAAAATGCATCCAGTTTTTCCTCTATCTCAACCACTCCTGTGGCAAAGCAGTCTGTGCTTCAACAACCTTCTGCATAAAGAAATGTTGCCTAATCTCTCTCCTCACTTCCTGAAAGGACAGAATGTGACTGGTTTTTAACACCCGTGTTATATAAGCAGCGTAAGTGCATTAATTGTTCAAATCAGGCATTAGTGTTGAAAATGACATGCGTTCATTCTGCTTCCAATTGCACATATGAATGAAGCTTTCACACCATTCGTCCAAGTGCCTGCATTAAAAGACCACTGGCAAATTGCATCATGCACAAGTGGTGTAGGGGGCTGGGGAAACGTGTCCCCGCCCCATATCCGGTTTCCTGCATGCCCAAAACTGACCAATAGGAACGGTCCTGCTGGGCAGAACATTACCTCTTTTATTAAAATTTTAATTCAGTTGATGTAAAAAGCATACATTACAGCATTGTAGGTCTTCAGCCTTGACATGCTGACTCTGTGCAAATTCATGTAGATGCTAGTAGAATGAGCGTGCCTTCTTAACATGTGCTTATACCTCTTGATCAATGAATGTGTCCTTCAAGAGCACACTTCCCAGATGGCTAAACAGAGTTGCAGCTGTCAGTCCCATGCTGCTGATGAGGACTGAAGTGGAATATAAGGTCTTCCTGGTGCCGGCTGGTATATGAGAATGGGTAAGCTCTTCATCATCCAAGATGCTGGAATTGCAGTTTGAATATAAGGTCATGCATTCACACTCTAATACCTTGAGAAGCCAACCCCATAGTAAAGTCTTATAAAATATATCATTCTCAACAGCAGCTTTGTTTGCATTGAGCTTTAAGAACCACAACTGCAAGGGTCCCTTGTTATCTAAATTATCTTTCTTTTAGCCGGATTTCCTCTTTTCATTAATCGTAGCAAAACCATAAAATAGCAATAAAAAGAATGGAAAAAATAGACAACAGAGGTAATGTCCTCCATATTGATGACAGTGAATGATTATCCCCGGACTGTTTTCTCTGAAATAAGTATTGCTGTCCCATTTTAGATATGCCTGAGAGCCCCTTACTGGTCTGTTTATTTTAAGCAAGTGCTGTCAACCTTCTAGAGGTTTTATTACCCTGGGGATCACTTTGGTTGTTTGTTCAAGTGGCTGGCTGATGGCCTGTGAAGTCTCTGCCACTGCTACTAAGCTGTCATAGTTTTATCCATGAAATCACTCGTGGTTGTCTGTCAGGTCAACCGGCTGAATTTTCTGAGCAATATTACTGCTCAGCAAATCCATTGGAGCAAAAGACTTGGTTTAGGAAATAAAAGCTATACCTCATAAGGAAATAAAAATAACTCGCATTCAATCAAATAAACCATTATACAACAACATAACAAGGTCTTTAGATTGTTTTACTAATTTTTCCATTGATAAGAAAATTGGAAATATATATATTTTTTAAATGATTTAACACTTTAACGATGATTTGTTAACAAGTATGGGGAAAATGAAGGAGCCATAAACTAATGCTTTGGAATTAGACTCTGTGGGGTAGAAATTCTTTTAGGCTCATTTTCAAGCCTGAAATTGATGCCACACATGGAGCAACCCCTAGGTTAGCAACCCAACTAGGTAAGGTCCCTAGTGTATTTAATATTCTTTAATTTAGTGGAAGTAAAGGGAGTAAATTAAGGGTAGGACATGGCAGGGCAGCTCGGCTGCGTGGAGTGCTCCTCCTGTGCTATGTGGAAAGTCAGGGACACTTTCGGTGTCCAGGGTGAACACATGTGCAGGAAGTGTCTCCAGCTGCAGCTACTCGAATTCCATGTTTCGGAGCTGGAGCTGCGGCTGGAGTCACTGTGGAGCATCCGCGAAGCTGAGATCTTCGTGGATAGCACGTTTAATGAGGTGGTCACACCACAGGTAAAGAGTGCACAGGCAGACAGGGAATGGGTGACTGCCAGACAGAGTAAAAAAATGTAGTGCAGGAGTCCCATGGGTCCATCTCCCTCTCCAACAGATTTTCCATTTTAGATACTGCTGGTGGTGATGCTTTCTCAGGGGAATGCAGCAAGAGCCAAGTCATTGGCACTACGAGTGGCTCAGCTGCACAGGAGGGGAGGAAAAAGAGTGGGAGAGCAATAGTGATAGGGGATTCTATTGTAAGGGGAACAGATAGACATTTCTGTGGCTGCAGACGTGACTCCAGGATGGTATGTTGCCTCCCTGGTGCCAGGGTCATGGATGTCACTGAGCAGCTGCAGGACATTTTGAAGGGGGAGGGTGAACAGCCAGAGGTCGTGGTCCATATCGGTACCAACGACATAGGTAGAAAGAGGGTCGAGGTCCTGCAAGCAGAATATAGGGAGCTAGGAAATAAATTAAAAAGCAGGAACTCAAAGGTAGCAATCTCAGGATTACTCCTAGTACCACATGCTAGCGAGAGCAGAAATAGGATAATAGACCAGATGAATGTGTGGCTGGAGAGATGGTGTAGGAGGGAGGGATTTAAATTCCTGAGGCATTGGAACCGATTCTGGGGAAGGTGGGACCTGTACAAGCTGGACGGGTTACACCTTGGCAGAAACGGGACCAACATCCTTGCAGAGGGGTTTGCTAGTTCTGTTGGGAAGGATTTAAACTAGTTTGTCAGGGGGCTGGGGGAACCTAAGTGTGGGCCCAGAAAGGAAAGAAACAAAGCTGGAAGTGCAAGTTAGAAAAGTGTCAGCAAAACTAGTAGAGAGTAGAAACAAAGGCCAACAGTAAAGAGGGTCAAAGTGCAGAAAAATATTAAACAGGCAAAGTTGAAGGCACTTTATCTAAATGCACATAGTATTCGCAACAAGGTGGATGAATTAATGGCACTAATAGAAGTAAATGGGTATGATGTAATTGCCGTTACAGAGACATGGTTGCAGGGTAACCAAAGCTGGGAACTGAATGTTCCAGGGTACTCAACATTTAGGAAGGACAGACAAAAAGGAAAAGGAGGTGGCATAGCGCTGTTAATAAGGGATGGGACCGGTACAGTAGAGATAAAAGATCTTGGCTTGACAGATCGTGATGTAGAACTGGAATCAGTTTGGGTGGAGTGAAGAAACAGCAAAGGGCGGAAAACATTGGTGGGAGTTGTGTATAGGCCACCAAACCGTAATGGTAATGTAAGGCACAGTATCAATCAAGAGATTAGAAGTGCATGTAACAAGGCCAATATGGTAATCATGGGGGACTTTAATCTACATATTGACTGGGCAAATCAAATTACCACTAATGGTGTGGAGGGTGAATTCTTGGAATGCATGCGAGATGGTTTCCTGGATCACTATGTGCAGGAACCAACCAGTGATCAGGCTATTCTGGATCTGGTACTGTGTAATGAGAAAGGGCTAATCAATAATCTTGTGGTAAAGGGGCCTTTAGGGACAAGTGACCATAATATGATTGAATTTTATATTAAGTTTGAGAGTGATGTAGTCCAATCTGAAACTAAGGTCTTCAATCTAAACAGAAGAAACTACAAGGGTATGAGGGACAAGTTGGCCATGGTAGATTGGGAGACTACACTAAAAGGTATGAAGGTGGACATACAATGGCTAACATTCAAGGAAATAATGCATAATCTGCAACAAACATATATTCCTCTAGGGCATAAAAACCCAAAAGGAAAAGTGATCCAACCATGGCTAACAAAAGAAATTAAAGCTAGTATTAAGTCAAAGGAGGAAGCTTATAAAGTTGCCAGAAAAAGCAGTCAGCCTGAGGATTGGGATCTTTTTAGAAATCAGCAAAGGGGGATCAAGAAATTGATAAAGAAAGGGAAAATGGAATATGAGCACAAACTAGCGAAAAATATAAAAACAGATTGTAAAAGCTTGAATAGGTATGTGAAAAGGAAAAGACTGGCAAAGGTAAATGTAGGTCCTATACAGTCAGAGACGGGAGAATTTATAATGGGGAATGAGGAAATGGCAGAGAAATTAAATAAATACTTTGTTTCTGTCTTCAGGGAGGAAGACACAAAAAACCTCCCAGAAATACGAGAAAACCAAGAGTGTGGGGAGAATGAGGAACTTAAAGAAATTATTATTAGTAAAAAAACAGTACTAGCAAAATTAATGGGACTAAACGTCGATAAATTTCAAGGACCGGATGACCTACATCCTAGGGTTTTGAAAGAGGTGGCCATTGGAATAGTGGACGCATTGGTTGTCATCTTCTAAAATTCTATAGATTCTGGAATGATTCCTGCAGAATGGAGGATAGCAAATGTAACCCCGCTATTTAAGAAAGAAGGGAGAGAGAAAATGGGGAATTACAGACCTGTTAGCCTCACATCAGTAGTTGGGAAAATGCTGGAATCTATTATAAAGGATGCAATAACTGGGCACTTAGAAACTAATAGTAAGATTGGGCAGAGTCAACATGGATTTATGAAAGGGAAGTCCTGTTTGACAAACCTATTGGAGTTCTTTGAGGATGTAACTATTGGAGTAGACAAAGGGGAACCGGTAGATGTGGTGTATTTGGATTTTCAGAAGGCCTTCGATAAGGTCCCACACAAGAGGTTGGTGAACAAAATTAGGGCACATGGAATTGGGGGTAATATACTAGCATGGATTGAGAATTGGTTAACAGACAGAAAACAAAGAGTAGGAATAAACGGGTCTTTTTCAGGATGGCAGGCTGTGACTAGTGGGGTACCGCAAGGATTGGTGCTTGGGCCCCAGCTATTCACAATCTATATCAATTATTTGGATGAGGGGACTAAATGTAACATTTCCAAATTTGCTGATGACACAAAGCTAGGTGGCAGTGTCAGTTGTGAACAGGATGTGAAGAGACTTCAAGGGGATCTCGACAGGCTCAGTGAGTGGGCGAGAACATGGCAGATGGAATATAATGTGGATAAATGTGAAGTTATTCACTTTGGTAGAAAAAACAGAAAGGCAGAGTATTTCCAAAATGGTAAAAAATTGGGGAATGCTGATGCTCAAAGGGACCTGGGTGTCCTTGTACATGAGTCACTGAAAGTGAATGTGCAGGTGCAGCAAGCCATTAGGAAGGCAAATGGTATGCTGGCCTTCATTACAAGAGGATTTGAATACAGGAATAAAGAAGTCTTACTCCAATTATATAGGACCTTGGTGAGACCACACCTGGAGTACTGTGTACAATTTTGGTCTCCTTACCTAAGGAAGGATATACTTGCCATAGTGGGAGAGCAGGGAACCTGAGCAGGGAGACAGAGGAAAGGAAAACAGGGATAAAAGCAAAAGATAGGAAGGAGAAAAACAAAAGTGGCAGTCAGAGAAATCAACGGTTTAAATCAAACGTGGCCACAGTAAATAATAATTCTAATAGGTCTAAGAGCGTTAAAAAAACAAGCCTGAAGGCTTTGGCCTAGAAATTCGGTTTTGGCGCAGCGAGGGCTTTAGCGCCGGAAGTTAGTGCCGGCGCTAAGTCCCCCTGCGCGCGCCAAAAATTCAGTAGCGCCGCGCCCAAACGGCTGCTGGCGCTACTGAGGGGTCTCAGCGCCTCAAAACTGGCGCCACGCGCCGCATTGCGGCGCTATTCCGGCGCCCGCTGCGGTGCGGCAGGCTCGGGAAGTGCAGGCCTCCTCCTTCCGTTAAGGAGGAGCTGCCTGCACCCGGCCGCCGCCCGCGATAATCTTTTTAAAAATGAGCCCGGCACCTCGGACAAGTGCCGGGCTTGCTTCTGTTCCGGGGGGGCGGGGGGGGGAAGTCCGGGGAGGGAGCTGCGGCCAGGCGGCCGGCGGGAAAGCGGCCGGCCGCCGCGGGGCCTTTAATGCACCGGCGCAAAGTTCTGGAAGGCACCTCTGCCAGAACGTTGCTTGCGGCTGCCACGGGCGAGGCGGCCGCAACTCAATTTCCGAGTTCGGGCGGGTTACCATGGCAACCGGGACGCTGCGCACACCGATGACGTCATCGGTGCCGGCGCAGCGCTACCGGCCTAACGCCGATTTAGGGCCCCTGTCAATTTCTAAACTGGCCATAACTTCGGCGCTAGGCCCTCTAGCGCCTCAAAAGTGGCGCTAAGGCCAGTGAATTTCTAGGCCCAAGTGTCTTAATGCGAGGAGCATTTGTAATAAGGTGGATGAATTGGCTGCGCAAATAGAGGTAAACGAATATGATTTGGTTGGGATTACAGAACGTGGCTCAAGGATGGCCAAGACTGGGAACTCAACATCCAGGGGTATTCGATATTCAGGAAAGATAGGCAAAAAGGAAAGGGAGGTGGGGTAGCATTACTGGTTAAAGAAGGGATTAATACAATTGTAATGAAGGATATTAGCTCTGATGATGTGGAATCTGTATGGGTAGAATTGAGAAATACTAAGGGGAAAAAAACATTAGTGGGAGTGGTATATAGACCTCCAAACAGTAAGGTGGAGGTTGGGGATGGCATTAAAAGGGAAATTAAAGAAGCGTGCAATAAGGGCACAGCAGTCATCATGGGTGACTTTAATCTACATATAGATTGGGCCAACCAAATTAGTAACAATACTGTGGAGGAGGAATTCCTGGAGTGTTTACGGGATGGTTTCCTGGACCAATATGTCGAGGAACCAACCAGAGATCAGGCCATCTTAGACTGGGTATTATGTAACGAGAAAGGATTAATTAGCAATCTTGTTGTACGAGGCCCCTTGGGTCGGAGCGATCATAATATGATTGAATTCTTCATTAAGATGGAGAATGAAGTAGTTGACTCAGAGACAAGGGTCCTCAATTTAAATAAAAGAAACTACGATGGTCTGAGGAGCGAGTTGGGTAGGATTGAGTGGGGAATGGCGCTCAAAGGGTTGACGGTGGATAGGCAATGGCAAACATTCAAAGACCGAATGGATGAGCTACAGAATTTGTTCATCCCAGTTTGGCATAAAAATAAAACAAAAAAGGTGACTCAACCGTGGCTAACAAGGGAAATTAGGGATAGCATAAGATCCAAGGAGAGGACATATAAATTGGCTAGAAAAAGCAATAATCCTAAGGATTGGGAGCAGTTTAGGAGTCAAAAAAGGAGGACAAAAGGATTAATTAAGAAGGGGAAAATAGAGTATGAGAGTAAGCTTCCAGGGAACATAAAAACTGACTGTAAAAGCTTTTATAGATATGTGAAGAGAAAAAGATTAGTGAAGTCAATCATAGGTCCCTTACAGTCAGAATCAGGGGAATTTATAATGGGAAACAAGGAAATGGCAGACCAACTAAATACATACTTTGGTTCTGTCTTCACAAAGGAGGACACAAATAACCTCCCAGAGATGCCGGGGAACATAGGGTCTGATGAAAGAGAGGAACTGAAAGAAATCAGTATTTGTAGGAAAATGGTGTTAGGAAAATTGATGGGACTGAAGGCCGATAAATCCCCAGGGCCTGATGGTCTACATCCCAGGGTACTTAAGGAAGTGGCCCTAGAGATAGTAGATGCATTACTGGTCATCTTCCAGAACTCGATAGACTCTGGAACGGTACCCATGGATTGGAGGGTAGCTAATGTTACCCCACTATTCAAAAAAGGTGGTAGAGTAAGCCTGACATCGGTAGTGGGGAAAATGCTAGAGTCTATTATAAAATAGCAGAGCACTTGGAAAGCAGTGACAGGATCGGACAAAGTCAACATGGATTTACAAAAGGTAAATCATGCTTGACTAATCTACTGGAATTTTTTGAGGATGTAACTGGTAAAATAGATAAGGGAGAACCAGTGGATGTGGTGTATTTGGACTTTCAGAAGGCTTTCGATAAGGTCCCACACAAGAGATTAGCGTGCAAAATTAAAGCACATGGGATTGGGGGCAAGGTATTGACTTGGATAGAGAACTGGTTGGCGGACAGAAGGCAAAGAGTTGGAATAAACGGGTCGTTTTCCGAGTGGCAGGCAGTGACTAGTGGGGTACCACAAGGATCGGTCCTAGGACCCCAGCTGTTCACAATATATATTAATGATCTGGACGAGGGAATTGGATGTAATATCTCCAAATTTGCAGACGACACAAAGCTGGGCGGGAGGGTAAGCTGCGAGGAGGATGTCGGGAAACTCCAGTACGATTTGGACAGGTTGGGTGATTGGGCAGAAACATGGCAAATGCACTATAATGTGGATAAATGTGAGGTTATCCACTTTGGGGGCAAAAACAGGAAGGCAGGTTATTATTTGAATGGCAATAGATTGGGAGAAAGGGAAGTGCAAAGAGACCTGGGTGTCCTTGTGCACCAGTCGCTGAAGGTAAGCATGCAGGTGCAGCAGGCAGTTAAGAAGGCAAATGGTATGTTGGCCTTCGTAGCAAGAGGGGTCGAGTACAGGAACAAGGATGTCTTGCTACAGTTGTACTGGGCCTTGGTGAGACCGCACCTTGAGTATTGTGTGCAGTTTTGGTCACCTTACCTGAGGAAGGACGTTCTTGCCATGGAGGGAGTGCAGCGAAGATTCACCAGGCTGATATCTGGGATGGCAGGAATGACGTATGAGGAGAGATTGTGTCGATTGGGCTTATACTCACTGGAGTCTAGAAGATTGAGAGGGGATCTCATCGAAACCTATAAAATTCTGTCAGGTCTGGACAGACTAGATGCAGGAAGGATGTTACTGATGGCCGGGGAGTCCAGAACCAGGGGTCATAGTCTAAGGATAAGGGGTAAGCCATTTAGGACTGAAATGAGGAGGAATTTCTTCACCCAGAGAGTGGTGAACCTGTGGAATTCTCTGCCACAGAGGGCGGTGGAGGCTAGTTCATTAAATATATTCAAGAAAGTGTTGGATCTATTTCTTGAGGCTAAAGGGATCAAGGGATATGGGGAAAAGGCAGGGACAGGGTACTGAATTTGGATGATCAGCCATGATCACATTGAATGGCGGAGCAGGCTCGAAGGGCTGAATGGCCTACTCCTGCTCCTATCTTCTATGTTTCTATGTTTCTATGAGTGCAACGAAGGTTCACGAGATTGATTCCTGGGATGGCGGGACTGTCGTATGAGAAGAGATTGAGTAAACTAGGCCTGTATTCTCTTGAATTCAGAAGAATGAGAGGGGATCTCATTGAAGCATACAAAATTATTAAGGCTTGATAGGATGGATGCTGGGAGAATGTTTCCCTTGGCTGGGGAGTCTAGAACCAGGGGCCACAGCCTCAAGATAAAGGGTAGGACATTCGGGACTGAGATGAGAAGAAATTTCTTCACACAGAGGGTGGTGAATCTTTGGAATTCTCTACCCCAGAGGGCTGTGGAGGCTCAGTCATTGGTTATATTCAAAACAGAAGTCGATAGATTTCTGACTAGTAAGGGCATCAAGGGATATGGCGATAAGGTCGGTGAATGGAGTTGAGGCAGAAGATCAGCCATGATCTCATTGTATGGTGGAGCAGGCTCGAAGGGCCGAATGGCCTACTCCTGGTCCTATTTCTTATGTTCTTATGTTCGTAACCAGGAGTCCTGAGGCTGGCCCAAAATTGGGCCTCAGGCCTCATTAGCATTCATTGGTCGAGCTACCGGTGCCTGCCTGTGCCTCCGCAGGCAGCTCTCCCATTAACAATGCATCAAATTTGGGCTGCTTGCTTTCAGATAAGTCGCGATGGGGGACGGAACGATCGTGAGCCGCCAGCAGCCATCGGGCGTGCAGTGGATCCGGGAGAAGTAATCGTGATCCACCTGACTCCGCATCAAGCTTAAAAAAAAATGTACTTACCTTTTTGGTGAGGGCCGCTTGCCAGGCCGCTTTCACACCTGAAAAACCTGAGCGGAGCAGGCATGGAGCAGGGCAGCCCAATTTCCCAGAGGGCTCCTAAAGCAGACCTTAGGCCCCTCATTACCATACGCAAGGAGCTCAACTCTTATTTTAAGCGGTCGCCAAGGATCTGAAAAATGGCCTGTCCCAATATTAGTTTGGATGTCTTTCAGACATCTTTGGAGCGCAGAATGTTGGTCCTTGAAATTGACTCTCATTGCGCCTGCTTTACACCCGCGCAACAAAATCCAATTTCCACCCCTTTAAATATTAGTCCCTGAATGCTTTCTTGGTACTGGGTGGTATGCGAGAGTGGGTGAGCTTTCTGTCAGCCACGATGGGGGAACTCGAGTTTGAATAAGAGGTCATGCATTCAAACTCCAGCCCTTTCATATCTCCAGAGTGTTTATACAAAATTGCTTTTTCTGTTATTTTTACAGAGGCATTAACATTTTCAGTTTAAACAGGTTGACATCTGCATTAAAATGGTGGAGGAAAGCAATTTCATAAGAATTGACTGAATGTTTAAACACTAAAAATCAAAGAGTTTAATTTTGAAGTATATGAGTTAAAGAAACACTGGGTAATATTACTGTATGGCATAAACAGGTGGTTTGATCATTTGGGGCCTTTATACTATAGTTAGCAGCAATGAAAGCAGCATATGCGTATTTATTTAAAGAAACATACATAAATATGCAAGAATAAGAAAAAAACAATCTGTCTGTCCAGATCATCCTCTTATCCAGGACTCAATCAGACTATGTTTCCTACTCAAATTTGTAGCGGGAATTATAGACTAGTTCGTATAAGATTACAGAAGACAAGGGATTTATAGAATTCCACCCTCCCCTATCCTCCCATCATCTCCCTAGCCCCCACCACTTCCCCAGCCCACCCCCCACCAGGTAGTAGTGGAATCGAGACCCACTAGAACCAGGAAATGCTGTGTTAATTACCTCCTTTAATGTGTTACTAACTAGTCTAATATCTGGTAAAAGTGAGACTGACTGCATGCTTAATTTTAAAAAAATGTTCATGTCTCAGGAAAACAATTGCCTGCTAAGTAAAGAGAAACAGGAATGAGCCAGCCTCTGTTAATAAAGTGTTTGAAAGAGAATCACGCAATAAAATGATCCTTGGCATCGCATGTGGAGAGAACTTTATATTGCGCAAAAACTGTCCTTTTAAGATATTCTGGTCCTTTTTCCACTGAATCTTCATACTGCAGTACACCCCTTTCATTTGATCTTTATTCACCCATAATTGAAACTACTTGCATTACACGGAAAACAGAACCATAGTCATATTGCCGTAATAGATATTTTTATCTCAAATACATTAACAAAATAATTCATTTTTTAACCTTACCCGATATAAGAATCTCTATTCATGTACTATATGAATCTGAGTTTGTTCAGAGCTACAACCTTCTGCCATTAAATAACAGTCTGTTCATTTAAATAGAAATGGAAATGGATTCCTTATTTCTGACAATGTTATGACAGATGACATTTTATTGTCAGAAATAGTGCCGGTGTATTTCAGTCAGTAACGATCCTGTTAGGAACACAGGAGCAGGAGGCGGCCATTCAGCCCCTTGATCCTGTTCCGCCATTCAGTGAGATCATGGCTGATCTGTATCTTAACTCCATCCTCCTACCCTGGCTCCATATCCTTTTATACCCTTGTCTAGCAAAAAATGATCGATTCAAAATTATTAATTGAGCTAGCAGCTACTGCATTTTGTGGGAAAGAGTTCCACACTTCTACCACCCTTTGCATGAAGAACTGTTTCCTAACTTCTCCCCTGAATGGCCTGGTTCTGATTTTAAGGTAATGTCCGCTTGTCCTAGATACCCCACCAGCGAAAAAAGTTTTTCTCTATCCACTCTATCAATTCCTTTCAAAATCCTAAAATTCTCAATCAAATTACCCCTTAACCTTCTATAGTCCAGGGAAAATTGCCTATTTATGTAATCTCTCCTCATAATCTAACCCTCGGAGCCCTGATAACATTCTGGTGAATCTGCGCTGCACTCCTTCCAAGGCCAATATATCCTTTCTAAGGCACGGTGCCCAGAACTGTACACAGTGCTCCAGATGTGATCTAACCAGGGATTTGTATAGTTGTAGCTAAACTTCATCCGCTATACAATATATTATTATAAAGGCTAACATTCCATGAGCCTTTTTGATTTTTTTTTGTATCTGACTACTAAATTATAGTGATCTGTGTACATGGACCCAAAAAGCTCTTTGGACCTCCACTGTTCCTAGCTTTTCACCATTTAAATAATATTTGGATTTATCCTTTTTGGACCAAATGGATAACCTCACACTTATCTGCATTGAAATCCATCTGCCACAGTTTTGCCCATCACTAAATCTGTTCTTTGTCTTCATTAGTAAAGCAAGTCACTGGATACAGATATATCTTGACAGGTTTCCAAATGTAAATGAACCGATTCACCCCTGCATACATAATCTACCAGGATGTTCTTGTCACTTCCCTGAATAGTCATTAATTAAAATTTCATTGGAGTCCATTCCTTAACCAAAGTAACACACATCATGCATTCCAATATGACAGAACCAGTCTTTCGTGACTGCTTCATGAAGCATGAAACTTAGTTCATGTCAAAAACCACACATAATGCTGACGGACAATTGCAATGACATATCAGAGTGCTGAGCATTTAATGATGTTCCCTTAATTGTCAGTATTTCAATTAAGCAACTGGTTAAATACAGACTGGAGGGGTCAGTCAGTCTGCAAGATAAAGGTTGTAGGGAGCAGTGAGATGCTGTATGTAAAATTGTTTTCAAACACAATAAACCTAGTTGTTTTTCTTTTGTAGTTTGATGCTAATTATTAGGAATCCTAAAATCAATCTAGCATAAAACTGACTACATTTGGTCTCTCAGAAGAAATACAGCCCGAGACCAGCAGATCTCCTGCGTCATTTGTGGGACAACATTTTAAATCAAGGGTTCTGAGTTGTGGACTTATTGGAATCTTTTTAGGTCTATATATACAGTAAACTCTTTCGTATCCGGCACCTACGGACCGGGATGGTGCCGGTTGATGAAAAATTCCGGATAACAGAGAGGTAGGCAATTTTTAACACAACAAAAATAAAAACCACAGACTAACTCGACCACCACGGGAAACTCTGACTTGGAAAAACGAAAAATGGATGGATTCGGCAAGATTACCGGTTAACTATTTTGCCGGTTATTAAAGAATTCCGGATGATTAAGTGCCGTTTAAACAAGAGTTTACTGTATGTTATCTCTATTAACCGGG